>NC_142127.1:22445000-23092500 GCF_024610735.1 Ursus americanus | reverse complement strand
TTGGAAGATTTTAATATACAGAATAAACTTGAGAACACCATTAAAATCACCTATCCCAAAAGAAGGATTAGTTTCAATGACCTGGACATTTGTTATCAGTTATCAGATCCAAAGTGATATTTGAAAATTTTGATGGTATCTAGATTGAGCCACCATTTGTCAGGACTTATTGGTAGCACCCATGAGGGTGCTCCATTCTTTGTTTGTATAGGTTCATATGCAAATAGTATTTGTATATATGCATTGTATCTGTGTGTGTATGTGTTTATATGTGTGCGTGTATATAAGTGTGTGTGTGTGTGCATGTGTGTGTGTGTGTGTCTATACATACTGGTGGGTTTTTGAGAATTATTTCTAGGTACTACAACTTATAAATTTGTAAATCCATTTAATGCAAAGTAACAGTTACACATGAAACAGTATTATAGCAATATCTATCTAGTAAAATATCCCTTTGGATGTTTTCCAGGTGCAGTAGTTAAAAGCTTAGGTTCAGGACTTGAAACCTGGGTTCAAATCCCAACATTGTTCCTTATTAGTTGTTGCTGTGCAAAATATTTTTATATGTACCATATATTTTTAAAAGTTGAAGGACCAAGACATTTAGCTTTTCCTTTTTCTTTTTTCTTTTCTTTTCTTTTTTTTTTTTTACTTCAATAAATCTTTCAATATTAAGGCAGGCAGTTCCCGGAAGTCCTTACATCTTGCCTGCAAGAAGCACAACTTCGAATCTTATCGAGGGATCAGAAATTCTGGTAAGCTGGTTGGCTCTTCTAAGTCCAGGAAGTGCCATGTTCTCTGGCCAGTATTCCAGGAATGATGACACATATGCGGCAGTTCTGAGAACCTCCAGAGATGTGGGCACTTTTCTCCCTTCTGTAACTAACATATAACCTAATTTCCTAATGCTAAGTCTATTAGGCTGATGTGCCTTAGACCTTTTGCTTGAGTCTTTAAAACTGAATTTGACAAAGTATTTAAAATTGTAACAGTGGGAAATTGACAGGGTTATCCAATAAGTCTCATTTCATATGGTTTTAAAGCTGGCCAAATTTAATATTCATAGTAGATTATTTTTTTAAAAACAATGAAAAAGTGCTAATTCTGTTAGCAGCATTATTTAGACATTTTGTAGTGTCTCATAATTCAATATTCTCTTTCAGCTGGAAGGAAAAACATATCCATAGAATTGAATAGCAGATATTAATGCATTTTGCATTTTCTTTTAATTCGTGAATTTATATGAACTTTTCCATAATGGTGCCACATACATCTTCTTTAATTTGTCTCTGATAGAAGTTCTGCTACTCTGACATACCAAATCAAGTTTATGGTTTAACCTATATATCTTCCCTTTACCTAATTGGCAGTTTTAGGACATTAAGAAATTATATAGATGATTCTTTATGGATGTCTAAAAACAAGTACATTTTTCTTAACTAATTTACCATCAGATCAGGTATGTTTTTGCTCATCATTTTATATCCGGTATCACACTATGTGTATTGTGTGACACATAGTAAGAACTTATTAAATTGCTTTGAATAAATGAATGACATTAGATAGATATTAAAATGGAAAGGGAAATAAAATTGAAAGTCCTTGCCTTTAAATAAATGAAGCTCTCTTTTAAAGCTTATTTTAAAATATTTTATTTATTTATTTGAGAGAGAAAGAATGCATGTGTCACGCACAAGTGGGGGGAGGGGCAAAAGAGAGGGAGAAGCAGACTCCCCACTGAGCAGGGAACCTGACTCAGAGCTCAATCCCAGGACCTTGAGATTATGACCAGATTAAGACAGACATTTAACTGACTGAGCCACCCAGTCACCCCTGAACCTCTCTTTTAAAGATGAAGGAACTGAGATAGGAGTTTCTTTTGTATAGATTAATTTCTACTTTGTTAAAATTCATTAATACTATGCAATTTAGGAATCTGAAACATTTATATTCAAGCTTTGAAACAGTAGTATTAATGAAAGGGAATAGTGAAGATTCAAGATCACTACAATCAAGATTTGTCAATTTCCTTAAGGACATAAATTTTTACCTATAACCTATTTTATTCTACTTTGTAGTTAAACCTGTTTTAAACTCTCAGCAATACCCCCTGCACACAGACATACCATAAATTTGCAAAGTATCTAACCATATGCATGGAGCTTTGTAGAAACTAAAATATATAGTGCATGTTCTTTTATATTTTAAAACAGTACCTACGTGAACTTTTTGTGAGGCTTTATAGTTCCATTTGATGTTAACTCTATTAATAATTAATATAATACACTCTCCATTATCTGCACAAGTTGTACATAGTAGTAATGAATCATGCAAAACCTAATTCAGAAATCATTTTTATTTGTATGTGGGAAGTATTATGTGATGTTTTTGGAGTAAATTTCCCTCCTTAATTATGTTTTGCTTAGGGTAATTAGTTTGTATTACCTGAGCACACATCAGTTGACAGTGGGGGAAATACAGCCCTGAAGTATTCTGGGAAAATGTTTTAAACTATTGCAGCTGAACAACATGTAGACACTCAGTACTTGGGTATGACCTGGGAAAATTCCAAGGAGTCTAGTACTGTCTAGACTATTATTCAGTCTTGGTGATCAAATCATGTTCCTCAAAAATAATTGCATACGTTTCCAGTTTAACTCAGTTAATCGGCTCTCACCATGCCAGTTTTATAAAAGAGATCCATTAAACTAGATAGCTTAATGAAGGGACCCTAACAGCAAATGGACATTCAGTTTATTATTAATTCAATCTGTTGGTCTGTTTCTCTGTGTGTCTATAGATGGTTACTTAAAAAGTTATTTTAATTTCTCCCTATAATAGTATATCATTTTTTGTTTGTTGTTTCACTACTTTGAGTCGTAGCTAAAACTCACACTTTCACAGGCATTATTCTATAGAAAATCATTCCTGGAGCACTCTTGGTGCTCATTCATTATATTTACGTACTAGAAGGAAACAAATTTTAAGGACAACTGCACTATACAGATAAAATGCAATTTTATTCTACAGTGTTTCTATGTAGCAAATGTTTCTCTGTTGTGTGCTAATAAGTACATATTTTCATTAATTTTCTAAAGGATTTAGTAGGATCATATTAACAAGAGGAATAAGAGGTTTCTACTAAAAATGTATAACTCTTTGTATATTACTTTTTTTCTACTAATCTCTCCCTTAAGAGAGAATCTTTCCTTCTCTCCCACCCTCTATCCCTCTCTCTCTCTTTCTCACATTTTTACGCTAGGGGAGTATTTGAAATCCAATCTTCAGTTTCTTTAATTTGGAGTATCAAAACATATTGATTGTAGCTAGTGATAACATTTGTGTTTTAATGTTAAAATTTCTAATCTCACCCTTGAGATGCTGCACGGGCAACATATATACCTTGGATTTATGAAGTGTGGTTTCTTTAACTATAGTTTACATGAATGCTAATAACCCATACAGCAAAGACATAATAGTAAATGAAATTCCATAATAGAGAATATGAATACCCATGATAGATTTATAATAATGTTTCTCCTATTCTTGCTTGTTTTTTATTGGTGATATGATGACTCCTATTTTCCTAAAGGTAAATAGTGAGCTGTACTTTCCTTCATTCTGTTTGCAATGCACTGTATACTTTGTTTAGGGGGAAAAAAAGTTTTCTTCTTCAAGTTAATGAATTTAAGCTAGGCCTAGTAAATCCTCTATGGGACAGATAAGGCTCCAAATAGAAGGCTATATTTAATCTGAGCTTGGAATAATTATTATAGATTAATCAGGTCTTTTTTTTAAAGATTTATTTATTTACTTATTTATTTATTTATGAGAGAGAGAGAGGGAGAGCATGAATGGGGTGGGGAAGGAGCAAGAGGGAAAGGGAGGGGGAAACAATCTCAAGCAGACGCCACGCCAAGCACGGTAGTGGACACGGGGCTGGATTCCATGACCCTGAGATCACGACCTGAGTTAAAACCAAGAGTTGGATGCTTAAGCAACTGAGCCACCCAGGTACCCCTCAAAAAGTTTGAATGGAAGTTACAGAATGAGGTTCCATTTTAAAAGATGATTTTGATGGAACATAAAGAATGGTTTATAATAGTAAAAACCTGAAATAGGGAAACCTGGCTGTAATCTCTGGCTTCATTGCAATTGAGGCAGCTGGGGAAAGCCATTGTAGATGAAGAGGAGGATAATTTGAAAGGTATTAAGTCAGTAGAACCAGCAGGACAAGATAACTGCCATGTGTTGGGTGGACAGGGGAAGAGATAAGAGGGTGACTTTCTTGTTTCTTGTCTGGGTGATTCAATGGATTGTGGTGTAATCACTGAAATAGGAAGTAACAGAGTAAGAGATTTGAGCGTTTCTCTCTGCTGTGTGTGTGTGTGTGTGTGTGTGTGTGTGTGTGTTTATGTGTGTTTGGGAGGACATTATGCACTCCATTATAAATCATTGAGCTTGAGATACTGGAGACATCTAGGTAGAATTGTTTAATAGGCAGTTAGGAATATGGGACTGGATTTTAGAAAAGGTATCTGAATTTGAGGTTTTAAAAACAGAGAGATGGTAAATAGTTGAAACCACTGGGGATTGGTAAAGTTATCCATCTATCCATTCATTAACCATGAATGCAATGCACATATAAAAAGGACATATTACTTCTATCATGGTGCTAAGGCAGTGAATAGTAAGTTATCAATGGCTTTGGATTGAGCATTAACAGAGAAAGAAAAAGTATAACTGAGCATTTATGGAGTATTTATTATGAACCAGACAGAGTTCTACCTGCTTTAAAAAGTTTGCTCCTTTTAATCTTCAAAATAATCTTAGGAGGTAGGTACTATCTTCACTTCACAGAAAAAGAAATGAATAGTTGAAAAATATACCTAATATTATACATCTAACAAGTCTCCATATCTCAACTTTTGAATGTTGTCTGAATCTTCTTACTAGAATATTTCCTAAACAGAGTTTTTGTACAGGAGGGAAAATTAAAACAGATGATACCAGTATATCAAAAGATGTGTAGTATTGTGAGGAGAGAAATATTACAGGTAGCCATAAAAACTGCTGCTGTGGTTAAATACATTTAATTTGGGAATAACCTGAAAGAGATTCTGGAGAGAATGATTTGAAATATGGCTTATCTATCTTAAGAGCTTTTTGCATTTTTCCTGTGGCACTAGGGATCTTCAGGCATCACTTTACTCTGGGTAGGCATTCTCAGTCAGGTTTGAAGTTGATGTAACATAAAGTGATAACAGAAAAAACAAGTAACTTAAGTAATAAATTCATACTGTTGAAAAATGTTATTGGTGTAAAATCACATCAGGGTGCATTTTTCATCTCACAGAATAAGTGGAGTAATTTTTGTTACTCAACATGGAGTCATTATTGATTGGTTGATTGGAGGGAGGTCTTTAGTCCTGTTTTGTTTTTTAATTAACAAAGTATAGTAGACATACCACGTTATGTTAATTTCAGGTGTACAACATAGTTCTATACATCATTCAGTGCTCATCATAATAAATGTTGTCACCATTTGCCACCATAAAACACTATTACAATATTATTGACTAAATTCCCCATGCTGTACTTTTCATCTCTGTGACTTATTTATTTCATAACTCTAAGTACCTCTTAAGACCCTTCCCTCAACCCAGCTCCCCTCCGGCAACCACCAGTTTGTTCTCTGTATTTGAGAGTCTGTTTGACTTTTAGTTATTTTGTTTATTTGTTTTGTTTTTTTTAAGATTCCACAAATAAGTGAAATTATATGGTATTTGCCTTTCTCTGTCTGACACATTACACTTAGCATAAATTCCTCTAGGTCCATCCATCCTCGTTGTCACAAATGGCGAGATTTCATTCATTTTTTATGTCTGACTAATATTCCGTTGTGTGTGTGTGTGTGTGTGTGTTTGTGTGTGTCTTCTTTATTCATTCACTTATAGATGGACACTTAGGTGTGTGTGTGTGTGTGTGTGTGTGTCTTCTTTATTCATTCACTTATAGGTAGACACTTAGGTTGGTTCCATATCTTGGCTATTGTAAATAATGCTGCAACAAACATAGGGTGCATATATCTTTTTGAATTAGTGCTTTCATTTTCTTTGAGTAAATACCCAGTAGTGCAATTACTAGATCATAGGGTACTTCTATTTTTAATTTTTTGAGGAACCTCCATACTGTTTTCCGCTGTGGCTATGCCAATTTACATTCCTACCGACAGTGCATAGGGTTTCCTTTTCACCACATCCTCACCAATACTTGTTATTTCTTCTCCTTTTGATTTTAGTCTTTCTGACAGGTGTGAGGTGATAATCTCATTATAATTTTGATTTGCATTTCCCTGATGATTAGTGATATGCATCATTTTTGTTGTGTTGGCCATCTGTATGTCTTCTTCAAAAAAATGTTTGCTCAGGTCCTCTGCCCATTTTTCTTTAATGATTTATTCATTTAAGAGAGAGAGAGAGCTTGAGCAGGGGGAGAGGCAGAAGGAGAGGGAGAGAACCCCAAGAAGACCCCCCACTGAGTAAGGTGCCTGATGCAGGGCTCGATCCCACGACCCTGAGATCATGACCCGAGCCAAAATCAATTAGACACTCAATCAACTGAGCCAGTCGGGGTGCCCAGTTGGTGCCCCTGCCCATTTTTTAATCAGTTTATTATTATTTGGGGGGGTGTTGGTTTGTATAAGTTCTTTATATATTTGGGATATTAATCTTTTATTGGATATATTATTTGCAAATATCTTCTCCCATTGAGTTGGTTGCCTTTTGTTTTGTTGATGGTTTCCTTTGCTGTGCCAAAGTTTTTTTTTATACTGTTCCAATAGTTTTAGCTTTTGTTCCTCTTGCCTGAAGAGACAAATCCATAATATATTGCTAAGACAATATATTGCTAAGACAATATATTGCTAAGGCTAATATCCAAGAGATTACTGCCTGTTTTGTTTTGTCTTGTTTTTTTAGGAGTTTTGTGGTTTCAGGTTTCACATTTAGGTCTCTTAGTCCATTTTGAGTTTTTGTGTATGTAAAAAAGTGGTACAATTTAATTCTTTTGTATGTAGCTGTCCAGTTTCCTCAACAGCATTTATTGAAAAAGCTATCTTTTCCTTATTGGATGTTCTTGCCTCCTTTATTGAAGATTAATAGACCATATAAGCATGAATTTATTTCTGGGCTCTCTATCCTGTTCTGTTGACCTTTGTGTCTATTTTTGGTGCCAACACCATACTATTTTGATTAGTGTAGCTTTGTAGTGTATCTTGAAATCTGGGATTGTGATACCTCCAATTTTGTTCTTTCTCAAAATTGCTTTGGTTATTTGAGGTCTTTTGTGGTTTCATACAAATTTGAGGATTATTTGTTATAAGTCTGTGGAAAATACTATTAGGAATTGCATTGAATCTGTAGATTTCTTTAGGTAGCATGAACATTTTAACATTATTAATTCTTCCAGTCCGTTAGCATGGTACATCTTTCCATTTGTTTGTGTCATCTTCAATTTCTTTCATCAATGTCTTATAGTATTCAGAGCACACGTCTTTCACCTCCTTGGTTAATTTTGTTCCTAGATATTTTATTAATTGTGGTGCAACTGTAAATGGGTAATACTTAGATATGGGAATGGTGGGATAAAATTTGTTCACCTTTTAAATTTAAAATTCACTGCCAGGGGTGCCTGGGTGGCTCAGTCGTTAAGCATCTGCCTTTGGCTCAGGGCGTGATCCTGGCATTATGGGATCGAGCCCCACATCAGGCTCCTCCACTGGGAGCCTGCTTCTTCCTCTCCAACTCCCCCTGCTCTGCTTGTGCTCCCTCTCTCTCTGGCTGTCTCTCTCTGTCAAATAAATACAATCTTAAAAAAATAAATAAAATAAAATTCATTTCCAAATAGTTCTCTATAGAGATTGGAACAATTAACACTTTAAAAACATTTCATGGGAGTGCTTGTTTACCTATACTCATGTCAGATCTCTGTGTTAACAACTGTTTAATCTTTACTAATCTGCTAAGTGTAAATAGTACTTAAGTATAATTTTTATTTACATTCCTCTTATGATAAAAAAAGGTAGGCAACCTTTCGTAAGTTTAACAGTCACTGGCATTTGCCCATTTTTCTACTGTTGTTGTTTGTTAATTTGTTATATTAAAGTGTTAAAGAAATGGGTATTTGTTATATGAGTTGTAAATGTTTCTCAGTTAGGCAGTTGGCTGTGTTAATTGTGAGTCTTTTTTTTTTTTCTAAATTTGTTTTTTAAGTTCTTGAATTTATAAAAAAATGTTCATTCTAATTGGTTTCAAAATAAAAATAAAACCTCTTGATGGCAATGTTATTATTTTTAAAATTATTCCATCTTTTTCTAGTACTTTAATGGCTCATTTTGTATGATTAAATTCTGTATCTAGTTCCTTTAATCACTATAGCTTTATAATAAATATTAAAAACTATTAGGTCTAGTGCATAATAATTCTGTCATCTTTTCCCAAAATGTTTATAGAATATCTTTGTTGATTATAGCTTGTTTATTTAACCAGATGAACTTTATTATTTTTTTCTTGAAAGAGAACTTTTTATTACATTTATGTAAAGAAAATTCAACAACACACACTTAGCCCAGTTTGGTGGCTAATTCTTTAGCCTTTGCCTTTTCCAGCTCAGCGATGTGAGCCACTGACTTTGGACCCAGGACATTGCCTCCCCAGTGACAACAGATCTCATCATATTTGTCATTGTAATTGGTCTCAATAGCTTCCACCAGCTAGCCAGAGCTTCTTTGTCTTCCAAGTTAAACTGTATAAAGGTGACAGTAGTGCAGGTCTTCCTGGGAACCAGACACCCCAGCCTAGCCTTCCCATTGATAACGCAGTAGGGAACCACCATCTTAAGACACAGGACAGGCAGGAAGACAACCAGCTCAATGGGATCCACATCATGTGCAATCAGTACCAGCTGAGCTTTCTTGTTTCCCACCAAGGTGGTAACAGTATTAATCCCAGCTCAAAAGACAGGTGCCCTCTTAGTGGGGACATGCCCTTTGCCAGCAACTTTCTTCTCTGCCTGGACCAACAATCTCTGCTTCTTCTCTTGCTTTGTCTTTCATCTGCATTTGTGGGCCAGCTTAAGCAGTTGAGTAGCTATTTGGCAGTCCGAGACTGGGTGAACTGGTTAATCATGGGAGCCACTTGTAGACATTTATAGAGAGTACCCTTTGCTGCTGCAGCTGAATGTACTAGGCCATTGGACAAAGCAGATGAGGTCCCTTTTGGGCTGAACGTCTTCTCCATTGCAAAAATTCTTGGGCCTTTTCTCAAACAAGGAGTTGACCACCTTCTTGATCTCTTGCTTCTTGACAGCAGTAGGTGCCAGGGCCACTTCTCCTTAGCCCTCTTTCCTTTGGGCATCTTGGAAGGCCGGAGGAGAGAGAAATCAACCATATGAACCTCAGAATCAGCTTTTTCCCTCTTAAATTTTTTTATCATTTTCCTGTTATTATATAGTAAATTTTCTAACTCTTTATTATTCGTATTGGAAGGATATTGCTCTTAGTAGATTAACTTTGTGCCTGCTTACTTTATTGAATTTTCTTCTTATTTATAAAAGTTTTTAGTTGAATCTCTTGGGTTGTTGAGAAATAAAATAAAACTGAAAATAATTGTAATTTTACAGATTTATATCCAGTGTTATGCCTATTATTTTGTTCTCTTTTCAAATTGCGTTAACTTTTACGCCCAGAAAAATGTTAAATAACAGTAGTGGTAGTAGACATCTTCTATCTTTAATGTGACTGCTTCCATTATACAGCTATGAGTATAGACCTCATAGTAAGTTTTAATATCTAGCTTTACAAGTTCTTCCTCAGTAAACTTTTCAAAAGATCTTTATAATTTCCTAGTTATCTATTTGCCATTCTGAGCTTAAAAAAGAAATTAGTCTTCAGTCAAATCCAATTGGTGATCTTTTTTGGAGTTGCAATAAACAGGTCTATGAATTTGTGAAAAATTTCACTTTGTAACAATAGCACATTATTTTTTTCCCCGATGATTGTTTCTCCATTTATTCAGGGGTTATTTCAAGCTATTCAATGAAACTGTTGGATTTGTGTGTGTATATTTGTGTGTTTGTGGCTTGCTTTGTTTTTCATCTATTCTTTCTTATAGTTGAGGTACCATTGTGTCTGAGACATTCTTCTTTTCATTTCCATTTCTGATTAATATGTAGGAAAAATATAGACTTTGTAAATTTATCATGTTCTCAGGCATCTCACTGAATCATCTATTAATTCAAGTATCTTTTTATGATTGCATATAAACATATTTTTATGTCTTCTTTTTCAATATTTATACTTTAAGACACTTAGTGAGGTAATTAGAAATAATAGAACATTGTTATTTTTGTAGTGATAACAGGCATCCTTGTTTAATTCTTGATTTGAATAGAAGTCAGTTTTGTTCATTAATATATACTGTTGGCTATTGTATTTTGTTAAGGCATCTTTATTATGTTTAGATAGATTGCTTGTAGTCCTGTTTTGCTTCATATTTTTTCCTTCAAATAGCTGCTGTGTATGTGCAATGAATACAACAAATAATTTCTTGCCTATGGACCTTACATTCTGAAAGGAGAGGATGCAGATAATGATGGTGGTGATGATAATACTAGTAACACCCACAGAACAATAACAGCAGCAGCAGCAACAAAAACAGTAATTATGTAATATGAAAGAAAGTGCTGATCGTTACGGGAAATATAATTTTGTGTAGGGGGAAGGAGTGTGTTTGAAGGGGTGCTGTAGGTTTAAGCTAGGCCCTCAATGACAAAGTGATCTCTGAGTTAAGAACTGAAGGAAAAGAAGGAGCTAGCAATGCAGCTATCAAGAACAGTCAAGACAAAAAAATAAATCGAAGGTTCTGAAACCAGGAGAAACTTGGCATTTTTGAGGAACAGCATGGGAGCACAGGGTGGTTGGCCCTGAGTAAATAAGGGAGAGAAAAGAAAGAGATCAGAAACATAAATTTGGGGGACAGATTAGGTGGGGCCTGAATGGAATGGCATCAAGAAAGCATGAATGAGAGGAGAAATTGTTGACAATAAATTCAAATAACCATTTTGTGGATTATTGCCATAATGGGAAGGAGAAGAAAGGAGAGAAATAAAGTGGCAGCTGGGAAAAAAAAAAAAATGGAGTAAAAAGAACTTACTATTTTTTTTAAGGTGAAGAAATAGTGGTACATGGACATGCTGGTAGGAAAAATCCTGTGAATGCTTTAATGATACAGGCAAGAATTAGAAGTCCTGCTGGAGCCATGTCTGAGAGCAGAACAGAAGATAGGGGTTCCTGTGTGCAACGGGTGAGTTGTATCTACTAGTGATAGACGGTTCAAGCATGATAACAGAAGAGTAAACTATGTGAATACAGACACAGGTAGATGAGTAGGTCAGGTGGTGATGGAAATTTACTTCGAATTTCTTCTATTTACTTTGTAAAAATAGAAAACTGGAGCAAGTATAGGAAGTGAAAAAATAGAGGTTTGAGACAGAGAGGTATCAAATAGAAATCTGAGGTAGTATATTTCGAATTTTCTGTGATAAAGGACTAGATTCTTTTTTTGTTTGTTTTGATTTCTAATACATGATAGAACACTTTTGAAAATTACTTAAAAAATTAAAATGTAAAGAGACATAAAATACAAATCCAATTAAAAAAATATTCCCCAGATATAAAATTACCAGGTCAAATTTTAACCAAACCAACATGAGTCCACTCCTTGGTGAATAAGGTACTGTTACACTAGGTTGAGTTGTCCTACAATGAAAACTTTATTTGCAGCAAATGAGATCACAGGGAATGACTTCCAAAGCCAACTCCCCAAGGGAGGGAATCCTTTTATTTAGGGTTAGGGTGAATATTTGGATAGGGAAGCCTTGTCATTGTATGTAGAGGTGGACATAATAAGGTCGTGCATGTGCCCTAAGGAAACATGTCAATACGTACATTCCGTATTATGTAAATGAGGCTGGTGCTCCTCCTTGGGCGGAGATTTTAGTTTTGTAACGGGGTAAAAGTGCTCATCCGCCATTCTAGAGGTCACTCCATGGTCCTTCTGTGCAGGCATCAGTCAGGGGTTAAGCTCAAACTGGTCTGGGTGGTCTGGGCTGGCTGGTCTGTCAAGGCATTTGCTTTCACTCAAAGGGTGAGGGGCAGTTTTGGTTTCCATCTGCCTGAGTTAAGAGATAAGCTAGAAAGAACAGCCTAAGGAAAAATGTGAGACAAACGTCAGTGAGTACAAGTAGGTGGGCGGTAAAGGTCAGGTCTTGCGGTCTAGCTGATGACAAAATTGCTACAAAATATCCCAAATGTTTTCTTTTAACTCCACTACATATCTGTAGACTGGTAGCAAATATGCACTGTCTATTGGCCAGTAGCCATGTTTTGAATAGCACTGATCCACAAGAGTAAGAGAGAGTAACCAGACAAATGTAATTGCTGTGATTCCTAAGATTATGATCAAAAATGTAAAATGAGACTATTAGGAAGGAAAAAGATATATATTTTTCCTTCTACCCTTAAAGGTGTTTGCCTGGGGCTCTGTAACAAAAGACATATTAACAAGAGAAAAACAGAAGTTTATTAACGTGTGTATCTCTTATATACATGAGACAAACTCGGGGATGAGTGAGGATTAGTTAAAATTTGGGTTTATATAACATTTTAGCAATAGAACAATGCATTTTTAGAGAAGGGATAAGACAAAGGAAAAAGCCTTTGAGTCTCAGAGGTAGCATATTGTGGGAAGACAAATATATGGTAACTAATGCAAGATAAGAGCTAGTTAGTAAAGTTTATTATGTGGAGTCCTCTGGTGCTGTCTCTCCCAGGCTGATAAAGGCCTAAAGTCTCCTGTGATTAAAGTTTGTCCTTCCTGGTAGAGAGGGGAAGGAAGATGCATTTGCACATTTATCTCCTGGTTCTAGGCAAATAGGGGGAAGGTACAGAATTTTCCTTGTATCTGTTTTTTCTTAAAAGCCTTCAGCTCAAAACAATCCTTATGCCAAAGTGGCATAATTTGGAGTGGCATGTTTTGCTAGTCTATACTAATTGGAATGCTTTTGGGGGTTTTTCTTTTTCTTCCAACCATATTCATCTGTGTGGGTACAGTTACAGAGTTGCACTATTGAAGCACAAACAGATACAGAAGTTGAGGGTGTATTCAGTGGAGTAAATAAATGATTGGCATAGGATTTAAACTGGTAATAAAAGGAAGAAAGGGCATTGGGGAGGTAAGGGCAGGACAGTTGAAAATGGATTAATGATCTAAAGGGTTGAAGGCTTGTGGGATAAGGTACTAAAGTAAGTGAGCTGGAAGGATGAGAAATTATGTTTATAGAATGGGATATCACACATTTTGGTAATGGCAGGTTTAGACTATAATGATGAGAGTGGCTGATTGAGGTATGGGGGAGAACACGATCATTTGACGAGAAAAGGTCAAGGATCCAAGAGACTAGTATATTGGAAAATCATCTTCGTATGTGTTAAAATCATAAAGAATTAAGCAGGAGTTACTTTGGAGAACTGGTAAGGAAGGAATAAGAAATTTCAAGGACATTCCTGACCTGAGTTGAGAAAGAACTGCAATGAGGATAATGGATAATGTCATCAGAGGACTGAGGATCAAAGAGTAGGTATTTTAGGGATGGAGAAGGGAAAATTACCTGGAAAATACAGTGAGCTTCAAAACCTCCAGACTCAAATAGTAAGGAGGAGAAGGGTGTGGATAGAAAATAGCTATCAACTGAAAAAGCTCAGGCGAGCCAGTGTCCTCAAGGGAGAATCAGGTTTCAAGAAGAATGAAAATGCCGAAAGGAACATTAGGAGGCTAAAAACACAAAGAATTTTATTGATGACAGACGTTGCATTTTAAAGGCTCAGTAGAGGGTTTTCCTGGGTTCAGATGGGGTCAGAAAAATGGTATGGGCGGAGCCTTATGGGCTTAGAGCCTAGGTTTGTGAACCTTGAGCTTCTTGTAGATACCTGGCCTAAACAGTGGTAAAGTTCATAGAGAACATTTCTATATATGCATCGGTATTCAACCAGCTCCACTTTTCTATTTTTCCTCCACATACACGGAATGGGGTTCTCTTATTTATAGGTATATCCATGTGCTGGACACAATATCGATGCAGGACACAGTATCCATGGGTTGTTACACTGCAGCCAGTTCATAGTTAGAACTCATCAGGAAAGGTAGTGTGTGCCCCATTGTGCAAGGACAAGTCAGTGGAGGAAGTGATAGATATGTTAAAGCACGATTCTGGCTGCAGAATGAATGTCCACAAAAGGGAAGACATAAACCAAGAACAAACAATGACTAGCAATGTAAGCCATGAGTTTTTAAGTGCACTTCCTTCCTTCTCCTTCTGTGTTCTTTTTTCCATCTGGAATATTTCAGCATTCTAGAATAATCTGCCCGTGCATAGCCTCACCTCTCCTTGTTAATCATCTATGCACTGCTGTGACTGTGCCTCTGTCCTAGCCTTAATTTCTAACATTTTCAAGGAAGAGGAAGGAGAAATGAACCATGACTCTTAAATTCTGAACAGGTGTTGCTAGCATCTTGCTGGTTTGAAGGGGTCAGTGTTTTGTTTATAATATAATCTTCAGGTATTTTCATTCCTTTTCATAACTTTAAGCTAATTCGGTTTTCTCCAAAGAAGATTATTGACCCGGGCATTCAAATGTTTTTCATGCTTTCTCATTGTCTAGCTAATTTGATTTAAACGTAATTCTTTCACTGCTATTTAAGTCCTTAAAAAATAATTTCCCATTTTCCTTTCCATATCCTTAATTTTATTATTTTCTCAAGCATCTAGGTGGTGATCATGACAAATATATTTTGTTTTTCCAGCTCATTAGACTTAGAACTCGGAAAGGGGAAAGTGAAAGATTAGTGGTCTGGAAAACAGATATTGCTAATTTTGTAATCTTACTGTAGATATGTAGACAATCCCTCGCCCCCACCCTTTTGAAGATATGTATAGCAATAAAAATAGAAACAACATGGGTCCTTTCCCTATATATTAAATTAGCAGAGCTGTTTTTAAATGTTCTGCAAAATATGGAAAAGTGTGGCTTAATATAAGGTTGAATGGGATCATTTTGTGCCTTTTAATTGATTCTTACAGGTGTTCATTCCTGTCTTTTTCATTTGCTCCGTCACCTGTTCAATCATGTAATAGGTTTTCTTCATCCCAGTCTAAACAATGTGACAGTTAGGTAAACTGGGGACATTAGGTAAGCTAAAAAGGACAGAAATAGGTGAGTGTTATCACAAAGTAAGGTTTTAATGCAATGAAAAGGATGGCCTTGGAACCATAAAACTGGGTATAAAAATGAGAGGAAAGTGGACTATCACAGAACAGCTCCACGAAGAGAAATTAATAGGCTAGTTACCTTGAAGGACAGAGAAATAGTATATTCTGTCTTATATTTGTTTGAGTTTCTTAAAAGCATTCTGTTACACTTTTTGTGGGCAGTATATCATTGTGGCATCTACAAATCACAAAATACACGAAGAAGCTGACGGAGATAATGTGGTGCTTCCCAACTAAGGGTTAGGCTTTGTAGAATTGTCCTGAGATTTCATACACCCGAAGGGAGAGGAGGAAGACAAGCTTTCAGCTATTATAATTTTCCCAGGTAAGGAGGGAGGAAGAAGGAAGGGAATGGAGGAGAGAAGAAATAAGCAAAAGAGACATTTATGAACACGTATCAGTGACCTTAGGAATTATACAGACAAGAATAATGCATGCATGTTCCTAAATTTGGTAAGATCACCAAGCTATATTTTATTTTACTGACCAGTTTAGCTCTTTCTTTGCTACCACATCTATTGATACTTTCATTTCATATTTTATGAAAAATTTGTTTCATGTCTAAAAAGTCAGACTTTAAATGGAAAAATAAATCAACTAATGAAGAAATGTGCTTTAATTGCTTTCCCTCTCTATCCCTGTGTCCTTCTGTCCCTTCATGCCTCCCTCCATCTCCCTTTCTCATTTTCTCTCCTCCAGTTATTTTCTGTTTAAAAAAAAAGATATTTTTGTCATTTCTTTCTGAAAAGAGCTAAGAATTTACTCTATTACTTTTATGACTAATCCCAGCTGAGACATGCCACATCAAGCTTGCCAAATACCTAAGAAATGTATCCATTTCCTACTCAAACTTTTTCTCCTCCTTTTTCTTCATTTCAAATAGGAAAATGTAGGGGTAGGGGCCCAGGGTGGGCTGCCCCAAAATGTGCTACTTTGGCATAAAGACCATTTCGAGTTGAAAGTGATAAAAAAGAAAAAAAGAAGAAGAAAAAAAAAAAACAAACAAAAAAACCCTGGCAGATGCAGGAAAGGTTCTCTGCCTCCCCCATAACTGCCTAAATTTATACTGGAAAGGAGAGCCTGCAACAGGAAGAGAAGTATTAACAGAGGCCCCTTAACCAAAGGAGCTCATCTTCCTAATAAAACATTCTTGTTTTTCCAAACATCTCCTTTCCCCTTCTTGCTAATGAGCTTTCTCCCTCTTTGTATCCTCAGACCCCTACCCGTTTTCTCAGCTCATGTAAGCCTCATGTTGTCTCATTGTCTGTGGAATTTCTTGTCTATGTGGATTGCGCCACGCCCCACCAAGCCACCCCCTACCCCATCACCCTGTGCATACACCTATTAAATTTGATTTTCTCCTGTTAATCTGTCTCATGTCAATTTGATTCTTAGTCCAGCTAGAGGGACCATAGAACAGAGGGAAGTCTTCCTCCCCAATGAAAACATTTAAGAAGGAAGTAGAGAAGAGCAAAAAGCAGTTTAGGTAAAAAGGAAGCTAGAAAATTGTGAGGAAAAAGTAGTTAGTTGCCAATCTCCAAAATATGTAACAATTGGAAGTATGCAAGTAAACTATTGGTTTGGAACATGTTTTAATTGGCTAATGAAGCTATTTTTTTTGTAAAGAAGGTAGTTTTAGGGTTAATTATTGTATTTAGACAGAAGTATACGAATACCTCACGAACAAAATGTAATTCAAAATTTGATCGTTGTATGTTGTAATTGTTTATAAGAAAGAACTTATGTAGAGAGAGTAATAGTTAAAAACTATTATAGAACATAGTTTTAAAATATATACACAAGAAAAACATTCAGAATATCTGTTACTAATCTAACTAGAAACCAGATACAGAGATGATAAAACATTTGAAATAGTTAAGGAAACTATCAATTACATGCACATATTACATACATTCTTTTTAAAAAACCAAAACTGGCACTTCAAAAGTTACTAAAGAAAACACAATCACCATCTGGTGGCAAAGCAAAGAAAGTGTTATTTTAAGATATTTTAAGGTATTTACTTTCTTTGACTGTATTCTAAGTTGTCGAGTGATATAATCCTTTCCAAGGCAGAGATTTAGATGTGATGATGCTATAAATCCTTCCCTTGTGGTCTACTATGATATCTTTGAAATATCCAATTTATAATAGGATTTATAGATGTTTTTAAACAAAGCCTAGTTTATTTTTTTAAGATTTATTCATGTATTTGAGAGAGAGAGTTGGGGGGGAACAGAAAGACAGGGAGAGAGTCTTAAATAGACTCTGCACTGAGTGTGGAGCCTCCCTTGAGGCTCACCCTGGGACTCTCCCCGGGGCTCCATGTCAGGACCCGAAATCATGACCTGTGCCGAAACCAAGAGTCTGATACTTAACGTACTATGCCACCCAGGTGTCCCTAAGCAGGGCATAGTTTAACACTCCCTCTGGATTATTGCTTTTAAATCTGACAATAACCCTGTGAAGTTTAACCCTTCATTTTTCCATTTCACAGATGAAGAAGCTGAGATTTACAAAGACTTAATACCTTGCCAATATCTCATAGCTGATAAACAGCATTATTTGGATTTAATTCCAGACCAACTCTGTCTTTCAAGGGCTTGTGCTCTCTAAAACATATAAATTGTTTAACTCAGAAGCTAACCCTTAAAAAGTCCCAATAAAGCAATTAACATTATGTTTTCCTGTCTGTTAAAAGCTATTAGGTCAAAATTCCAGTGTATAATAATTGTGGACTCCATAATGTGAAATTAATTAAGGGGCATCTTAATTAATATCTGATGTTTTCTGATTATAACTACTTGTTCTGAAGCCCTGTCTGGATTCTCAGAGCTTAGCCTAGACTAATGAAGCAGAATGAATAAAGTAAAATAAAACAGTTATTCTCTGTTTGAAGAAGGAGTTGCCTTGGTTTCACATTTCTTTCATTTCAGAGCCAAGAGCAAAATGATGAGCCCACTTTAGGATCATAAAATTATAAAACTTAGAGCTAAAAGTAAAAACAACAGAAATATTTAGATAATTATGACAATTTATGCCAGTTTTATCTCATTACCTAATTTAAACCATATAGCTTTTCAGTTTACAAAATATGTCACAAAAGATTTTCCATTAGACATAATCATAATATATGGTATTTAAGTTAGGGAATGTTGGGTTGAAATATTGCCCTTTGTGTACATTAAAAATGGTCAAACATGGTCAATTTCATATATTTCAACCTAAAAATAATACTCATTTACAGTGAACTCTGGCATGAAAAATAAAAAAATACAAAGATCCGTATGAGTAGTATATAGCCATCAGATTCACTTTCAATAGGAATAGACCAAAGTCCCATCCCCAAAACCTTTTCTATTAGATTCTCAAAACAGAAAAAAAATGAAGAAAAATCTACTTTCTTCATTGAGGGTTTGATTACATTACAAGAAGCCAGTATTTGGTATGAACTGCTCTATTTCATGTATTGATTTCTTTAAAATTTTCAATTGTGGAATCTACTTGTCCTCAGAGAGTTAAATTCCTGTTTTTCTAAAAGTCTACTAGTCTATGGAGAGCTGCAATAAGTGAAAGGTGCCAGTGTTGCAGTACACTTCTAGATAATTGAGTATTTCCTCCCTGTTGTTGTTGTTGTTTTAAATAAGTAACCTTTCCTCCTCATTATATCATGAAAAGTATTTCCTAGTGATTATTTTCCATAATACAAAGTTATGATTATTATGGATCTTCAGTCTGATAGATGTCCATTTGCTTGTTGAAATTGATATGTAAGACCCTCCTTAGGCCAGGACTATACTGTATTCATCCCAGTAGGCCCTGCTTTGTAAGCACAGTTCTTTATATATAGTGGAGACTTAATGGCTTTCTCGTATTAAATCGCATTGAAAGAAATAATGAAAGGTCTCTTGGGTTTAACGTTGAAGGCTGTTCTTGGTCTTTAATATCTTAACAGGGTATGCATAAATTACTTTTTGATTTATTGCTTTAGATTTCTCCAGGACAGTGTACTTTTCCTTTGTAATTAAAGTACTTTGATGCAGTCATCTTGAGATGACTATACTATGATAGAGTATATTCATGGGTATGGCATACTTGACTCAGTCCTTTGGGAAGAGGATGAAATAATCTCTCAAGTGTCAGTGTGAAGCTACACTTTTCTCTCTCACTTTATAAAGAGACTATGTCTGACATCTTATTTTTAATTGAAAACTCCTAGAATATCTAGCAAACGTTTTGAAAGATTATGCATAGAGACCTCTAAATAAAATGTATAGAAAGACTCTCTAAGGGGAGAAGTCTGTTGGAGGGATTTGGAAAAGCCCTCAGGCTTGCGTTTTTCTTTTTCAATTTAGAGGGCCCGGTTTCTCTTTTAGAACAAATGAGTGAAAGAACTTTCAGATGATTTTAATAGTTCACAAATGTGTTGCCTGGTTTTGACAAGGGCGTCTGTAATATCTCAAAACTATGTTAAAGATGGAGCATTTAGCAACCTAGGAAGACAATGACTATAAAACACAAAATTAACTCATCAAGTTACTGTAATTTTCTCTCTCTTTGTCTCCAGCTGATTAGTGCAAATTAACCGCCTGAGCAGTTAGCATGCAATATGGAAATCTTTGATATCTGCTGAGAAGGCAGGCTTTTTTTTTTTTTTAACTACATCTATGTAAAATTCCGGAATTCCCTATAGACATTTCTCTACTGTGATTATTAATATTGCTTTGAACCTTAAGGATATGTTTTGTGTATGAGTTTTGAAAATTTCTAACCTTAATTTGTTCAAACAGATTTATAATTTTTATAAATTCCTATATAGGAATTTCACACACATTTTTTTTAAGAGAGAGAAGAGAAAAGAAATGGAGATACTTAGATACCTCATCTCTTACATGTAGGTAATAAATATCTCACTGGATTATTGTGGGAGTGAAAATTCAATAACACATATTTTAAAAACTTAGAAGATAGTTTGAGCCACACTGTGCATTTAATGTAAGTTTTAAAATTATTTTTATTAAGCACATAGAATTGGATTAGTGAAATATGCTTCTTATTTCAATCTCTTCACTCAGAAAAGGAGATATTTAGGAAATTTCTATTGATTATATTCCATATAGACCTAGAGAGAGCTCAACAGATATGTGAATTGCTATACCAAAAATAGTCAGCGCTGACTATTTGAAAAAGAATGATGTATTATGTTAACAAGGTAGTTAAAAAAGGTCATTAATCATGGAAAAGAAACAAGTTGTATACCTGTTCAGAAGTCAACTGATTTTGGGGGGAGTGCATCTAGAAGAGATCATAGTTATTTGGTAGTGGGATATGATAATCGAAACTACCTAAAACTAAAAATCAGGAGGGTATTTTCCCCCCATTAGCTATGGAATAGTTGGCAGCTCTTTCAGGGAGAAAAATATTTGATACAAATTGCATTCAGTGTATTTGAATCCTCAAATCTTTAAATTTATTTCTGAATGCATTAAAATATTCCCATTTATAGACCATTTCTCTATACAGTAATTAATACATTCATTTAGCAGAAAGTTTTGATCAAGGATCACCAGGTTCTGGACTTTTGTGTTGGGAGTTGAGCACTGAACTAGAACAGTCTATTTCCTGCACTCAAGTAACTTAATGCAGAAAGTAAGGCATACAAAAAGATGAATTTTATGAATGATATATTCAAGAAAAGTCTGAACTTATTTTTGTAATTCAAACCAGAACCTTATTTTTACTTTAAAACATAGTGATAGCCAGTCCACAATAGCCTTACTATGGAAAAAGCCCAGATATCCATCAAAAGAAGATGTGCTGTACACACACACACACACACACACACGATGGGCTATTATGCAGCCATCAAAAATTGAAATCTTAACATTTGCAACGATGTGGATGGAACTAGAGGGTATTATGCTAAGTGAAATAAGTCAATCAGAGAAAACAATTATCATATGATCTCACTGATATGCGGAATTTAAGAAACAAAGCAGAGAATCATAGGGGAAGAGAGGAAAAAATGAAATAAGATGAAACCAGAGAGGGAGACAAACCATAGGAGACTCTTAATCATAGGAAACAAACTGAGGATTGCTGGAGGGGAGGGGGTGGAGGGATGGGGTAACTAGGTGATAGACATTGGGGAGGGTATGTGTTATAATGAGCAGTGGGTATTATATAGGACTGATGAATTACAGACCTGTACCCCTGAAACCAATAATACATTATAGGTTAATTTAAGAAGGAAGGAAGGAAGGAAGGAAGGAAGGAAGGAAGGAAGGAAGGAAGGAAGGAAGGAAGGAAGGGAGGAAGGAAGGAAGGGGATGCACTTCAAAAACATAAGAAAATAACAAGTTGAAAATGAATGTATAGGGTTAAACACCACTCATGGGGCTCAGCACCCAGAAATTCTTCCTGCAACTTCTTTTCCAATGCACAGGGGTAACTTTACTCTGATTTCTAACATAAAATATTAGCTCTGGATTCAAATAAAACAAAATAAAGCTAAACAAACAAACAAATAAAAAACCCATAGTGACAGCCAAATTCTGATTTAGAGGCAAATAACATATCTCAAGAATATGTCCCATGCCAGAAACAAACTGAGGGCTTCAGAGGGGAGGGGGGGTGTGGGATTGGGATAGGCCAATGATGGGTATTAAGGAGGGCACGTATTGCATGGTGCACTGGGTGTTAGGGGCAAGTAATGAATCATGGAACATTACATGGAACTAGGGATGTACTGTATGGTGACTAACATAATAAAAAATTATTATTAAAAAAAAATATGTCCCATGCCAGGAACTGACCCATTGACTCAGTGTTTCTTATACTTGTCTGATATGGGGAGCTTGATCAAAAAGAATACTATCTTGGCACTATTTCCAAGCCTGTTATGGGCTTATTATCTTTGGAGATGACATAGGAATCTGTATGTTGAACAAGAGCCCAGGCACTTCTTTTTAAATTAGTTAATTCAAGAAACACTAGTATATTTTAGAAACTATCATTTGTTTAGCTATTTATGTTTTTGTGTGTTTAATTGGTGGAGTGACGTAGCAAATTAATTAATTCAGCTTAATTCATCTTGAAAGCCAACAGCTTGAATTTCTAAGACTGACATATACAGAAATCTGTCCTTTGGAATAAGCCTATTTCACCCTTATTTGGAACCCTACTATAGTACTGTTCTTCAATTTTATCTTTTAAACTAATTTTTCTCCTAATACTCAGATGTTTAAAATGTGTTCACATGTTCAATACTTAACAGTAAAGAATCACTATGTAACTGGGGAAAGAAAGCAGTGAGGTGCTCTAATATGTTAGTCTCATGATAAAATCAAACTGTGATATTTTGTAAGTCTTTAATTCTTCTGTGATTCCTTTCTCATTCTCTTTCCTTTTTCTCACTCTATATTAAATTGCTTGGAGTTAAAACTACTTACCATCTGTCCTTTAGTATCTGATACGATTTGATTTAAAAACATTTTTAAAAGATCACATTACAAGTGTTTTAAAACAAACCCCACTAAAAGTAACACAAAACATAAAGAACTATCTCCAAGATCAGTAGCATTTAAATTCAAGCACATCTAAAATCTGTTTCCTTTGAATTATATAAAAAAAAAGAAAAGAAAAGAAAAGAAAAGAAAAGAAAAGAAAGAAAAGAAAAAAGTGAAGTAAACAAATACGTAATTCTTATTCTACAGGGACCATGTTATCTTGTTATCTTTCTATTCATAAAATAGATGAAATTACTTCAGTTATATTTATTTGGAGATAGGAAAGGGATAGCTGAAAAAAGGTCAATAATAAATGAAAATGTACTTTAGTCATTCCTAGGTTTGCTTGTCATCTTTAGTAATAATCTAGAAAAAGGATCAAGTAAAATTTTAATAAAATCTGTTAGAAATATGAACCAGAGATATGAACATGAATGGACAGCTTAATGTTGTGTATAAGCCAACAAGGTTATGTAAGTGATCAAGGAATAGCAAAATGAGTTACAGTACTGAAAATGGGCCACCTCATAAAATATGTAACCAAAGGAAAATCAGAGAGGATGATCAATGCATGGTAAGAACATGGAAATAACTGAGTGTGTATGTAATATGAAATTGCCATTCTTCGTTGGGCAGAGTGATTTTTGTTAATGTGGGCTATTAGAAAAGGTGCTAGATTTATGTTTAAAAAATCATTGCCGTGGTCCTAGTTCTGTTCCTCCATGTGCTACCTTGAGGAAATCACAGAAATTTTCCAGGCCTCAGTTTACTCTACTGTAAAAATGAAGATTATACCAGTTTACATGCTACTTTCTAAGGAGTCCTGGGATTTGGTAGAAGCTCCTTAGGAACTCTCAGGGATATGGTGTGCCTATGGAATTATTAATTAAAATTGGGGGACCTAGGCGTGTAATACATAACTGGAAAAACCTTATCTAAAGTTTAAGCAAAAGATGAGAATTATTTTCCTATTAGAAGAAGCGAAAGAACAATTATCTGGATAATTCCACTTCCACATCATATTTAACTAAATTGCCTAGATATGTTAACAGAAATGATTAAAAAAAAGGAAAGAAGCAACAATGATTTTTAGCTTCAATTCTTTGTGAATATAAAGTAAGAACTCATTTTAATTCAATTTCCATAATTTAATGTGATAAATTTATACACTATTCTATATATAAATATTTAATTTATATATCCATATATTAAAATGAAAATGATGAATTTTCCTCTGCACAATTATTAGTTTTTAATATGCTAATAATAAATCATGTAATAGGACAGAAATATGTGATTGTGACACACACAATTATTTTGCTTTAGGAATAAAAAATGATCATCGCATTTAACATCACATTGTCAAAATAAACATTGTTATTTACAGAACTAGTTCTTAAACACATGTTTCATAGGGAAAAAAATTCTCCATTATTTTCACTTAGAATAAAATTGCATTTTGATGTCATGATCAGAATTATTAGTCTTAGTTCCCAAATACAATACTAATGCAGGCAAAACATGGAGAATATGTACAGATTTTATTAGTCATTTTCTTTTAGAATGTTATTTCAGAATATAGGAGAGTAGTTGATCAACTTAAATTTCACTAGGTTTTATTAAAACCTCATAAAAATTTTCTGTTTTTCTGACTCCCAAAGACCTGAAATAAAGTAATATCCTAAATGACCCCTATACCTCCAGTTTCCTTCTTCCTGAACCCATACCCAGTCTGTCCTTCACACTTCTTTTTTTTTTTAATAATAATTTTTTTATTATGTTATGTTAGTCACCATACAGTATATCCTTAGTTTTTGGTGTAGTGTTCCATGATTCATTATTTGCATATAACACCCAGTACACCATGTCCTTCACACTTCTGCTAGATGTCATCCTAGGACCCTTCCAACCAGGTAAATCTTGTTACAAAATCTTCAGTTGCCATTCCATTGCTTAGATAAAATACTAATGGCCAATATGTTTATTTTCAGCTTTTCACAAGTTGCATCCAACTTTATTACTGTTGACTGAGTTTGTGCGTCCCTTCAAAATTCATATATTGAACCCTAATCCCCACTGTGATGATATGTGGAGGGGAGACCTTTGGGAAATGAATAGACTTAGGTGAGGTAATGGGGGTAGAGCCACCTTGATGGTATTGGTGCCCTTATAAGGGGATGAAGAGCCCAGAGCTCTTTCTTTTTTTTCCCCCACTATGTGACATAGTGAGAAGATGATCAGCTATAAAGAAGGAAGTGGGTTCTCACCAGAAGCTGAATCTGTTGACACCTTGATCTTGGATTTCCCAGCTTCCCAAACTGGGATAAATAAATGTTTATTGTTTAACCCACCCAGTCTATAGTTTTGTTTTGTTTTTTTTGTTTTTGTTTTTTTTGTTTTTTATTGTAGCCCAAACTGATGAAGATCTATGTTCTCTAGATTTTCTCCTGTCGCTCATCTGTCAGAACTCTATCCCTGCCATACCAGGAACTTGCTGTAACATGAACACTTCATGCACTCACAGTTGGAACATCCATCAGCCTTCTACCACACCCTACCTCTGCCTTTCAGAATTCTATTTATCATTTATTAAAGTCCACGTACTCTGTGTCCAACTAGTCCGTGAAACCTTTCTTCTTTGTATTCTCAGAGTAGGATGTGCCTCTATTAAAATATTTTTCATAGCTGAGTATACCTGTGTAATACCTTGAAACAATTGTCAAGAGATGCTAAATTGGGATGCCTAGTGGCTCAGTTGGTTAAGTGTCTGCCTTTAGTTTGGGTCGTGATCCCAGGGTCCTGGATAGAGTCCTGCATCGGGCTCCATTCTCAGTGGGGACCCTGCCTCTCTGTCTGCCTGCCACTCCCCTGCTTGTGCTCTCTCTGACAAATAAATAAATAAAATCTTAAAAAACAAAGAGAGAGAGAGCGATGCTAAATAATTGAGGGCTGTTACCCAGTTTTTGTGGTTATACCCAAAGGTCACCTCATCCTTAAACCAATCATTCCCCTCATTTGCTTCATCATACTTGTATTTTATATTTGTGTTTGTATTTCTTTCTTTTCAGACACTAAACATGTTGAGGGTAGAAAGGTCAGTATAATATTCCCACTATGTTTATCCCACCACTCACCATTTATCTAATGCATCAATTAGTAGAGGATGAATGGACTGAAAATGTAGATTTGTCTCCTATGACTTTCACAAACATTTCCAACACACTTCAGGATCCAGTCTGTGAGCCAAGCTACCTCTTTTTATTCTTTTATTTCTCACCCAGTATCCTGTTAAAATGTGTTACATCAGAGCACATCTCTTCAATGAACTTGCCAATGGCTTCACATATCTCTCAAAGTAAAAGCAAAATCTTCTGAATAGCCTAAGTTCTTATATAATCCTTATGTAATCCGGAGACTTTCTTTATGTCTCTGACCTCATGACCCATACATAGCTCTCCCTTTCTTCACACCACTCCATAGTTCCCATAGTCATGTTGCTGCCCCTGAATATGAAGTGCACATATTTACCTAGGGCCTTAGGTAATATAGGTCTAGAATGCTTCTTCCTCAGTTGTTACATGGAAAGTTACCCTACCTCCTGAGTATTTTTTTCTTAGCAAGGTCTTCCCTGACTATGTAATTAAAAACTGAATCCCTCTCTTAGTGTTCTTCAGCTCATTTTCTGCTATGTATTTCTTCATAGCATTATCAACATATAAGATTCCAAATATTTTACTTATTTACTTTCTTCTAGAATTTAAACGCTAAAACGGTAGATTTTTTTAAATTTATTTAGAATTCAGTGCTGTATATTCAGCTCCTACTACAGTACCTGCTCCTGTAAGTAGCTATTTTAAAAATGCCTTTGTTGAAAGGCAAGAGAAACAAAAGATAAAATGAACTCGTGGGCCTTGGTCAAGATAAAAAGCTTCTGCACAGCCAAGGAAACAGTCAAAAAAACTAAGAGGCAGCCCATGGAATGGGAGAATATATTTGCAAATGATGCTACAGATAAAAGACTGGTATCCAAGATCTACAAAGAACTTCTCAAACTCAATACATGAGAAACAAATAAATCATAAAATGGGCAGAAGATATGAACAGACACTTTTCCAATGATGACATACAAATGGCTAACAGACACATGAAAAAATGTTCAAAATCATTAGCCATCAGGGAAATTCAAATCAAAATCACACTAAGATACCACCTTACGCCAGTTAGAATGGCACAAATTGACAAGGCAAGAAACAACAATTGCTGGAGAGGATGTGGAGAAAGCGGATCCCTCCTACATTGCTGGTGGGAATGCAAGTTGGTACAGCCACTCTGGAAAACAGTGTGGAGGTCCCTTAAAAAGTTAAAAATTGAGCTACCCTATGACCCAGCCATTGCACTACTGAGTATTTACCCCAAAGATACAGACGTAGTGAAGAGAAGGGCCATATGCACCCCAATGTTCATAGCAGTATTGTCCACAATAGCTAAATCATGGAAGAAACCAAGATGCCCTTCAACAGATGACTGGATTAAGAAGTTGTGGTCCATATATACAATGGACTATTACTCAGCTATCAGAAAGAACAAGTTCTCAACATTTGCTGCAACATGGACGGCACTGGAGGAGATAATGCTAAGTGAAATAAGTCAAGCAGAGAAAGACAATTATCATATGATTTCTCTCATCTATGGAACATAAGAACTAGGAAGATTGGTACGGGAAGAAAGGGATAAAGAAAGGGAGGTAATCAGAAGGGGGAATGAAGCATGAGAGACTATGGACCATGAGAAACAAACTGAGGGCCTCAGAGCGGAGGGGAGTGGGGGAATGGGATAGGCTGGTGATGGGTAGTAAGGAGGGCACGTATTGCATGGTGCACTGGGTGTTATACAAAACTAATGAATAATCGAACTTTACATCGGAAACCGGGGATGTACTGTATGGTGACTAACATAATATAATAAAAAAACATTAAAATAAAAAAATGCCTTTGTTGAAAAAAATGAATAATTCTGATTTTAACATTATTGCAGGATTAATTGATAGACTACATTAACTCACTTGCTGAAAATATATGATAAAGTAAATGTCCAAAAGAAAAAAAAAGCTGGAATGTTTTAGGTGTCAAGAGACAGATGCTCAGTGTCATTAGGGAGATTGGAATAGCTCATATAATTGAATAAGGCTATTTTTGTGCAAATACCTGATTTACATGCAAAGGCTACTCATATTTATAATCTTAATCATATGGTATAAATATAGAAGTTCCTTGTAAAGGATAGCCTCTAGAATGTACAAAATGGCACCCTGCCTGAAAAAAAAAAAGTTAATAAAAATAAAAGGAAAATAATTAGAATAAAACATAATGTTAATAGTGCTATCAATGGTTTCTTTATTTTTTTTAAAAGATTTTATATATTTATTTGAGAGAAACAGAATTTGAGAGAGAGAGAGATCACAAGTGGGGGGTGGGTGGGAGGGATAGAGGGACAAGCAGACTCCCCACTGAGCAGAGAGCCCAACACAGGGCTCAAGCCCAGGACTCTGGGACCATGACCTGAGCCAAAGGGAGATGCTTAACCAAGTGACCCACCCAGGAGACCCAGTGGTTTCTTTATTAATGAAAGTTTTCAAGCCCTTCTTATGATGGTTTGGTACTTGGAACTAGGAATGCAAAGATGCATAGCATCTAGGTTCTATTTCCTGCCTTTCAGAGGCGTTGTCTAGTGGGAGAAACAGACTTAAAACAATAACAAATAAGAGTTTTAGGAGAGATTGGTCTAACTATGTCTTAGAAGTCAGTCAGATTTCCTGGAAACAGTAATTTGTGCTGAGTTTTGAATAATAAGTAGGAGGTGGAAGGGAAGACAAAAAGAAGGGGGAATATTTTAGGAAAAAAGAAAATGAATTATTATAGAAGTCAGAATAGTAAATCAGGAAATTGAGGTAGATTGGCCTCACCACAATCTTGGATGTGGGCTAGGGACTAGGGTAAAAAATCTAGACAGATCATAAGGTAAGATCATATTTCAACAAGGAATAAGTATTTAGTACATATACCTTACTAGACAGATATATTGTAGTGGAGGAAAAGGTTTTCCTCAACTTTCTTAAGGTTCATTCCTGGGTCTGAAAATTAAACTGACAAAGACATATTAACAGGAGAAAAGCATGGATTTAATTATATTTTAACATGTACATGGGAGCCTTCAAAAGAAAATGCAGACCCAAAGAAGTGACCAGAACAGAAAACTTTTATACCTTTTGCATGAAGAATCAGTTCATTTGTTGAAGAATTAAAAAGTCAGAAGGATTTAGGCTTGGAGCAATAAATGGTGAAGAAGAAACTAGGAAGATAATGGTTAGTGTGACTAGGTTTGTTTACAGATACTCAGCCCCAAATCACCCATCTGTGATAAGTAGAATATTGTCCTTCTTCCTGGTAAATGGAAGGTACCTTTCGCTTGGGAGTTTTAGGATCTATTTCAGGGAAGACAGGTGAGGGGGGTGTTAAATTTACCAAAAAATCAACTGAGAAAATTTGAAGATCTAGTTTTGTTTATTCAGTAATTCATGAATTGGGCAACATCTCATCTAGCAATTGAAGGAGCTCCAAAGGGCTACAGAAAGGGAAAGGTGTTGGAAGGCAGGACAAGGAAGTCATAAACAAACAAAAAAGGATTATTTGGGGCAAGGTCATCTCCTCTGGGGGATGAAAGTGTCTTATTAGGTGGATTACTTTACCAGCACTGGACCAGGAAATTCCAGACTGACTGGTTAGGATTACATTCCTGAGGAAGGCTGAAACCGAGATAGGTTAGGTATTAAACCCTGGTTTGGTGACAAGAGATTAGCACACATGACTCCACTTCATTTGGGGCCTGTGGGTTTTTTTGTTTTTTTGGCTTTTTTTAACAGACCAAAGGTCAGAGTGACCTTTCTGCTTCTGCTGTTTTCTCAAATCCCTTTGGCTTAAGATATCCAGTATGCCAAGATGCCATATTTTGGAGTGGTGTGTCCTGAGCCCCATCAGTACCGTTCATCTGATTTTTTTTTTCTTTTTCATCTTACATTTATTAAGCTCTAAATCTGGTTTGGTCTCAGGTCACATCCTATACTTTGCCTCACACGTAGAAAACAGTTTTTATGCATAGAAAATCTCTGAAAGATTTCATGAGAAAATTATAACTGGTTATCTCTAGGAAGGATAACTCCAACTAAAAAACCCATAACCTATGTTTTGAGAACATGTGTTCTATGATGATTTAAGTATTTGAAAGAGAGTATTTCTTATGGTAATAAGTATTTCTCATGCTAATAAGTGACTCACCACCTTCATCAGGTTGCCAATCCTGAATCTTGCCTTCTGAGTCAGAATCGGAAGTTTTAGGATTGACAGAGAAACCAGTCACTTGGGCAAGGAAGACTAAGTGAGGGGCCCACAACCTAAGGAAATTTGTAGCAGCAGAGCCTGGAGTATGATCTGGGTGGTGGTGGTGGTTGTTGTCGTTGTTTAATTTTAGTCCATTCTTATGACACCTCAGTGCCAAGCCAATAAGTGTGCTTATCTTTATCCTACCCTTGGACGATACAGTAAAAACAGTCTGGGATATGGGAAAAGTGGCATAGAATCACAAAGCAAACATTTAAAATTTGGCTTCAAATAAATGCAATGCTTGCAAGTCCACATGCTTTTGTGAGAGAAAAATAATATGAAGAAAATAGAATATTGTTATTGGCTATGACTAACCATAATTGTGTTTAAAAATATGTGAGACTCTTAGAAAATTTGCAGTTTTACTTCATTGGTTTTAATCTCCATCATGTTTGTAATACAAGTTCAGGAAGGAATATACATCACTACAACTATATTAACAGAATGAAGCATAGCTGTGAAATACCCCCTTATTTAGGAATAAACATTTCCTTGGCATTAATATGCGTGTCTTCTTGAAATGTGTGTGTGTGTGCCATACACAATTTAGTTAATTTTGAGTATCCCTTGACAATAATTTTAGTGCCTTTTTTCTTATTTAATTTTTCTTTAATGTTTCTTAATAGCTCTATAGAACCATCTGTTAAATAACCACTTTTTAAGATTTCTGAGAATAGATAGTGCTGCTTTAAAATAGCATGTATTCTCTAAACTTACACTAGATGCATTTATATTATTGTATTTCTGCATCCAAATATCACGATAGTGACTGTTACCAATTTGTAGTTTATGTATGTGAGAAAAGAGATATGACAACATAAATATCCTGGACGCTTCCACTGGGGAAAATCTAATAGCTTCTTGCATATAAAATTAGTATAAATTAACATTAAAAACATAAAATAATTTTTCTGCCATGAATTTAAGTATAAAACATTTGCACTTTAAATATCATATTTCCTAGCATCCTAGCATCTCCCCCAGAAGTGAAATAGCAGTGTTGGTATTCCGTGGTGGTAAGGAATTTTTATGAAGCAAAACTTAAAAAAATAAATATAAATAAATAAATAAATAAATAAATAAATAAAGAGAAAGAGAGACAGAGAGAGAGAAAAGAAGAAAAACAAAAACAAAAACAAAAAAAACCCAAGCCCCAAACCTTGAACTGCAAACCTTATATAGAATTAAATGTTGAATAGTTAAGACTTGAGCAGCCATTCAAACTTTAAGAAAAGGAGCTGGAAGTGTTCTCAAGGGGACCAAACTAATCAATTGTTATTTAAAAGAATCTTTATTCAATATTGTGTTAGCCAAATATTTCATGGAGTTCTTGTTTTAGGACAAGTCACCCTCATTTTTGCCCATTGTTTATTCAAAAAATTTTTAGTGGATCTTTATTTGATAAAAGCCATGGTTATGTTTCTTTTCTTTCTTCCTTCTTTTCTTTCTTTCTTTCTTTCTTTCTTTCTTTCTTTCTTTCTTTCTTTCTTTCTTTCTTTCTTTCTTTCCTTCTTTCTTTCTTTCTCTCTCCTTCCTTCCTTCCTTCCTTCCTTCCTTCCTTCCTTCCTTCCTTCCTTCCTCCCTCCCTCCCTCCCTCCCTCCCTTCCTTCCTTCCTTCCTTCCTTCCTTCCTTCCTTCCTTCCTTCCTTTTCTTTTTTTAATTACACTTTTAATTGCTCTGAAAACAGTGAATCTCTGGTTCACTAGAGATATTTTTTCTTGCCACCAATTTCTTCTTTTCTGTTTCTGAAAAGACCAGTGCTGTGCTTCCACTTAAATGTGAATTTCAAAAAAAAATTAGAAATTTAATGTTATATGTCTGTCTTTTTTAGGAATAACACTAATTAACAATATTATAGGGAAAATGTTTGTCCACAGATTTAGTGATTACATAGTACCAGTTCTAATTCCTAAAGAATTCCAGGGTCAATAGGTGTGAACAAGTTTAAGTCTATTTATGAATGTTGTCAATTTACTTTTCCAAAAGGCAGTACCAATTTATATTTCTGTTACACACTTGGTTTATCAATCTACTTCTCGACACTGATGTACTCTTTTTTATGATCTTTCCAAATCTGATAGGTTAAAAAATAAAATGCAGCTTAATATTATTTGATTTGGCCTTCCCTGATTAGTAATCAGAATTTTTATTATTCAAAAACAGTTGATTTTCATTATTTTTGTAGTTATATTCTATAAAGTTACAGTGCACCCTGAATTAGTCAATATTAAACCATTGCTCCTAGGGGATATACAGGGCTATGTTTTTGAGAGCCTCTGGTTACAACATTTTTATCAACCAATCAATACGTAACCTTATTTTATGTTTCTGTATAAAGAGACCTTATTAAATATAAATTGTTGATTCATTAACCTTGAACTCATGGCCAGCAGAACTATAACTCATGCTTGAACAAAACTTTCTTAATATACATATTTATATATACATATGTTTTTTTCCATGAGGCACATCACAGCATTCTTGAGCTTAGATATACTAGACGGCACTTAAGCATTATAGTTAGGGACCGTTTTAAAAATAAAGTCACCAACAAAAAAAGGAAAATGAGAAGAAAAATATGGTATTAAAAACACCATGAAAAAGTAATTTATATACTGTATGAGCATGGAGGGAACAAAGTAGAGCACTGCCTCTTTTAACCTCAGCTGGGAAGGTGTGTTTCAGGTTTTGCTGCTTTGATCATGTCCAAAAATGACTATAAAAAACACTGAGAGTATTGATTTTGTGTTACGAATACATTTTAGCAAGTAGGCAAATTCACAAATATGGAATCTGCAAAAAAGAGGACTGACTGTACTTGCTTTTTGCATCTCTTTTTCTGCTCCTTTGTCTTTTTCTATTGGGGTTTTAGAATTACTCTTCTTGGGGTGCCTGGCTGGCTCAGTTGGTAGAGCATGAGACTCTTAATCTCAAGGTTGTGAATTTGAGCCCTACATTGGGAGTAGAGATTACCCCAAAAATTTAAAAAATACAATCTAAATATATATATATTCATATAAGAATATGAGAATATGAATATATATACATATGTATATATATTTATATTCTTATTAATTTATGCAAGCTTAGTAACTTTATGTTAATTCTTTCATTTTTATTGCATGCTTATTTGCTTTTAAACTTTTTCATATTGAAAAAAATTACATGTTAAATATATTGCTTTGATTTTAGTTTTATTGTATTGTGGTCAGACAATGCAATCTTTTAAATATGAGGGATTGTTGTTGTTGTTGTTGTTTTTGCTGTGGTGTCTGTTACCTAGTGATCACTGGGATGGATTTGTGTTATTTCACTGGATGACTATCTGTCCCTTCTCCCTAACTATTACGTTGAGTGAAGATGCTTGTCTTTGGCCTAACAGACTATTTGTTGTTATGAAAAATCCCTAAATGTGGCTATATATTTAATGGGTTGGCCCACTTGGAACCCCAGAGTAGATATGAAAATTATTTTAAGCTGGAAATACTTAAGATTCAATAGATGAAGAAAAAAGCCTTCTCAGAACTACACTTACCTGAGTAAATACAGAAACTTCTGGAAAATGAGGCTGCCATAAATCCTCTTTTTGGGATAGCTTCACTCCCAGTAAGGAGACCAAGAGTAAAACTATCATAAATTCCCTCCCAGAAAAGATGACTTGCACCTTTATAAGCAAACAGTATCTTAGATTTTCTTATCCATTTGATCTGCAAAAAAACAATTTCTCTTTCCTAAAACCTGCTGTTCTTACCATGAAAGCCTTTTTTCCTCTCTTTCCCCTGTTAAATTAGGTATATAAGCCTTTAACTTTAGCCATTTAATGGGTCACTTCTTTTGTGTGCTTCCATATGCATGTGAATAAAGTTTTACTTTCTCCTGTTAATCTATCTTTTGTCAATTTAATTTACAGCTCCCCCAGGAAGAAACCTAAAAGGGTAAAGGAAAAAATTTTTCTCCCCAACATGAAACATTAGTTTCATGAGAATTTTTTTGTATATTATTTGTGGCTTAATAAAATATTATTTTTGGAATATTCCATGGTGATTTAAAATAAACTAGAAAGATTTAAAAAATAATTTATATCCTGTGGTTTTATATACAGACACATCTAGACTAAATACTCATGTCTTTACACTCTATGTGGTATATGTGTTTTGTTAAGGACAGAGAGATTTTTATAATTTCACCATGTGTATCTACTGTTTTATTGTTTTATGCCTTTGCTGTTTCACATGCATTTGTCGTTTTGCTCAAAAAGTTTCAAGAATGTTATATTTTCATGTAGGTAGTTTCCCCTGTTCTTCAGTTTCTCTCTGGAGTTGTCCTTTCCATATCACTGCCACAACTGCTCTTTCAGTTTGGGTTTCTATGGGCTGTTAAGATGTCCACCCAAGTACCTTTAGTCACCCTACTGGATTAGACTTGAGCAATATGCAATCAACTGTTGATGGAAAGCCCTCAGGCACTACTAAAAGGTGAAAGGTTTATTTGCATTTTTAATGTGACTCCAAATACTCACTTTCCAGACAACAGAAGGAAAGGCTTTGGTTAGCTTTCTTAGCTCCTGTTTGATTACCTGTGAGGGTTTCTCTAGATAGTCTTCTTTTTCTTCCCTTTTTGATGCCCCAGCTCCCACTCAGTTCTGATCTTTCATCTGATCCTCCTGGCCTTTTGTGCAAAATTGTAATCCCTTTCTCTGCCCTGCTCCCAGGTGACTCTGATCTCTTCTCCCAGAGGCAGGGTTGCAGGGTCTTCCTTCTTTCCTTATAATGTTTCAATGCTTTGTTATGGCATGTTTGAATCTTCCTTTTGAGTTCTCTCCAGGAATTTTTAATTAATTCCCATTTGGAAGTCAAATAACTGAAGATGAGCCTTTTCTTACTTTTTGCATTTCTGCTATAGCAATCTGATTTTTCCTTGATTCCTTAGAGGTTCTTTGAAAGACTGCACAGGGTATAGAAATGCAGAAAAGAAGGAAAAAGCATAAAGCTTAATGTTACATGGTTTTATCTGTCTACATCCATTCTTTTAAAGGAATCTACTTCACTCTTTTAAATTTGTTTTTGATATTTAATTCTTCATTGCCAAAAAGCAACACAACTATAGCTGTTTATTTTGTAAACGTGTGCATATGTATACACACACACACATATATAATTTTTAAACCTCGTGTGTCTTTATATTTTGAGTTCACCTTTTATAAAAATATAAAATTATCTGTGAGATTTTGCTTTTCTTTAGAAGCTTTTTTAAAATGTTTTCACTTTTATCATTATTTATGCTTTTAGGTTTTTTGTTTATTTGCTTATTAACACTTTTTTGTGTTTTATCTGTTATTGTATGAACGCTGTTTTATTTAGTTTTTCAGTGTTTATAAAAGTATTGTTCTATTTTTCACGTGATAGTTTAATTTTTTCAAATTATTAAAATTTAAATTTCTAATTATTAAAATACAACATACAAAATAAAGAATTGTTTAGATATGAGATTTATTACTATTTCAATTTATCTCTCTCATTAACATTCTTCTAGAATTTTTTATTTAGTTTTCCTATTCTAGAGCTCTTAATTTTGATTCATCTCTTGTTTAACTGCTGTATCTATTCAAGGACTGTTTTCTTTCAATAGTTGCATATGGTGGCATGCTTTTAAAATCTTTGTATCTGATAATTACTTCTGATACCTTCATACAAGAAGGACATCTTGTCAGTTTATAAAATTCTTGAGTCACAAGATATCTATGTTCAATCTTGGTAGTGTTCTAATATTTAGTGATGGAAAAAGTCTGAGACTGAACTAAGCCTTATCACTTATATTATAACATCTTATCTGGATAATTCAAATATCTTTAATATTAAATTTCTACCTTGTACTTCAATCTGAACTTATTTAATGACTTTTTGTAGTTATTGGAGGTTCTCCCTCTCCACCCTCCCACTGTATCCATAGTTCTGATATAAGTTCTAAAGGAGGTACATTTAGGGACATGGATTTCATGGGAGAAAAGTAAATTGCAGTTCCTTTTTCAGTGTTTATTTAAATATCAATGCTTGCTTGCTGAGGGATAGTCAGAAAATCCCGTACTCCCAGATAATATTTTAATTATTTTTGTGTTTAAGTAAAATAAAATAAATGTTTGTCATTTTCAAGCTGGTATAATGAGTACTTGGAAGCACTATACTTTTCTTCCAACTGTGTATTGAAAATGTGTCATTTACCAAGTCTAAAAAGCAACCTTCACTCAGTTATGCATATGCAAGGAAAATAATAATGTTTTATAATTCTAGTGATAAGGATTTATTTAATAGACTTGGGATTATATCATAATCAATTACAAGCACAAGCAAAGATTATACAATTTTTACTGATATCTTCTTTTGATAAATAATTTTAATAAAATCATGTAAAATGGATCTTTTTATTAAAAAGTCATGCAACTCTAAATGCCCTCTAATCAAATGGAACTTAAATACAATCTTTCAAGATTGCAATTTTTAAATTTACTCTTTAAAGATGGATAGTAATATTTTCTATGAGAGAAATTACATAAAGCTTAAAATCACTCTAGAAATATAACTACAGACTTATTTTTATCTCCATAAGTGAAAGTATCACATGAACAACTGTCAGTGGTATATTATTATCTACTAAGTCTTCCAAGGTACAAATAGAAACCTTTGCTATTTTGCCTATCCTTTAATTTTTGTTATGAATACCATAAGGATGAATATTAAGGAATACAATTTTCTCAACAATCCTGGCAAAATTCTTGAACACAATTTTAGAAGATAATGGAATTAGTAAGAGCATCAATTGGCTCAACAGATAATATTATGATGTTAAAGAAAACAGTGGTCTTACCTTGCAAATATCACACTTCGCAAATCTAATTTTTAAAAGTGATAAAATTATTTTTACAAATATTCTTCCTTTTGTGGTAAATGTAGTATACTTTTTTAAAATTTTATATTATAATGCTTGTATGATAAAAAGTTAAAAAATGTTATTTAAAAACATCTAGTCTTAAGAACCTTGGTATTTTCTTAGCTCACTGGTTCATGTATGCACCTTGGAAGCTAAAACCGAAAATGGAGCATTCTCTATTATTGCTTTTTTCTATTGACTAACATGCTTAAGAAGTGAGAAGTTTCAAAGAAAGAAATATTTAACTTTCAGAAAATTTGGTTAAAAAATAATAAGGCCTTGAAATTTTGTCAGATTTACAAATATGAGAATGAACCGTATTTTTAAGTAAAACAAGATGAAGTATTAAATCGAGCTTTATTAAAAAAAATAAAGTAGTGAAATAACAACTTAGAAGCCAACTTACTGTTAAGCAACTTTCTATTTTGGACAGGAAGGGGGGGAGTTGTAAGCGTTTGTCTCCCTGTGGTTTCCCTTCTCTTCCCAACTTTTTACTTCTGCTGCCCTCACGGTCACCAGCGTTATTTCACAGGGATGAGTGTGGTCCCTCTGGAGATTTTCTTGCCAGCCATTATATTTCTGAAAACCTAGGCACAGACTACTGCTTCCACGTGACCAAAATAAAAATGTAATTTGAAAACCACTTGAATTCCAAGGCAAGTTTTATAAAAGTCCTAAAGTTTAAAATGTATATATATTCCTAGAAAAGCCATGTCATCACTTCATTTGTGATCTAATAGCATTCCCTAAGCGATCATTTTATAGAACGAGGGTCCAGTGACTTTTTGTGAGTGCTCATTTCAATAAATTCAATAAAATTCCCTTCACTATCGAAACCAGAGCAAAGTATTTTGCATTTTCTTCCTTTTCTTTTTCAGTAGCACTGACAAAGCTCAAGTTAAGATTTCTTTTTTTCTTATACAATAATGTAAGTAGGGATTTATGGACCAAGATTTAAAATGTTATGTTATTTTGAGATATAGAACCTAGAAAATAATTTCATTAAAAGTCAGACAAGAGCTGAAAAACAACAATACAAGTAAATACAGCCCCCAAATTTAAAAGCTGTTTTATTTTTAGGAAAAAGTTTATAAATTTAAAAAACAAAAGTAAATGTAAGTGTTATATGTCTTCTCCAAAACATCAAACCTATATGTCTAAATTGATTGAAATCGAACACTGTCTGGATTTATGAAATGCAGATAATCTGAAGAGGTCTGTCGATTTCTGCCCACATTATGACAAGCCACAGAGATATGAATTTTCCTACAAAAACTGGTGATTATTTTCATCTCATCTGTGTGAAAGATTCAAATACTATTAACATTCTCCTATGATTGTTAATAATATTATTTACTGAATATTACTATAATCTACTATCTGTAAATTATTATATTACTGTAATATAATATATAATTACTATAATTATTTTTACTATAATCCATGCACCATTCCATGTCATTTTATTCATTTCTTATTTATTCATCATAATGTCTTTGTAAAGTTGTGCTATTACTATACATCCACTTTACAGATGAGGATACTGAGGTTTAGAGAGATTCGAATCCATGGTTTTGTTTTATAAATCAAATTCTCAATAATGCATTTTAGTGCTAATAGAGAGGTCAGAAACTCAAAATCCTACTAAGAGCCAGCAAATGTGGTTAATAAGTAAAGTCAATTAGCTGTAGCATGATCTAAAAAGGAAGAAATATGTTGAAGCTGGGTAGTGTCATTCAGAGCAGAGAAGCAGCTGATTGTTGCTTTGGAGAGAACTCAGATCCTTGGTTTCAAGAAATTTTACAGATGACACATAAATTTGGATTTTTAAACTATTGCTCAATTTTTAAATTTCAACAACCAATTAAAATTTACTACAGACCAAATAAAACCTTATATGCAGGCTGAATCCAGCAGATAGGAGGCAACGTAATAATTGAGATTATACCATTCATTTCATTTTAAATGATTTAACTGATATCAACTCATTTTTAAACTTGGCGTTTAGAAGCAAAGTGGCAGAGCTTGATGACGCTTTTTCTTTTCATTTTTTTTAATTGAAGTACGATTGACATACAGTATCCTATTAGTTTCAGACACGCATCATAGGGATTCAGTATTTTATACATTACAAAATGATACTCATAATATGTCTAGTTACCATTTGTCACCAAAGCCATTAGAATTTTAGTAACTATATTCTCTATGCTGTACTTTACATCCCCCTGACTTACTTATTTTATGACTGGAAGTTTGTCCTTTTAATCCCCTTCACCTATTTTGCCTGACCCTGCACCCCCTCTCCACTCTGATAACCAGTAGTTTGTTTCTTATATCCATGAGTCCGTTTCTGTTTTACTTTGTTTGTTCATTTGTGTTTTAGATTCCACATGTGAGATCTCACAGTATTTGTCTTTCTCGGTCTGACTTATTTCATTTACTATAGTACCCTCTAGGTCCATTCATGCTGTCTCACATGGCAAGATTTCATTATTTTTTATGGATGAGTTCATATCCATTGTATGTGTATGGCACATCTTTTTTTATTCATTCATCGATTGATGGACAATTGGGTTAGTTTCATATCTTGGTGATTTAAAATAATGCTGCAACAAAACACAGGGGGTGCATGTATCTCTTTGAATTAGTGCTTTTGTTTTCTTTAGATAAATATCCAGAGGTGGAATTTCTGGATTGTATGGTAGTTCTATTTTTAATTTTTTGAGGAAACTCATGCTGTTTTCCATATTGACTGCAACAATTTATATTCCTACTGGTAGTATACTAAGGTTCCCTTTTTTCCACATCCTTGCCAACACTTATTTTTTGTCTTTTTGATAAGAGTCAATCTGGCAAGTGTGAGTGATATGTCGTTGTGGTTTTGATTTGCATTTCCCTGATGATGAGTGCTGTTGAGCATCATTTCATGTGGCTGTTGGCCATCTATGTGTCTTTTTTGGAAAGAAAAAAAGACTTTATTCTGTATTTATTCAGGTCCTCTGCTCATTTTTTAAAATTGGGTTGTTTGTTTTCTTTATATTAAATTGTTCATTAGTTCTTTACATAGTTTGAACATTAACCCCTTATTTGGATATAGGATTGGCAAATATCTTCTTCCATTCGGTAGGTTGCCTTTTCACTTTGTTGATTTTTTCCCCACTGTGCAAAAGCTTTTTAGTTTGATTTAATCCCATTTGTTTATTTTAGCTCTTATTGCCCTTGCCTGAGGAGACTGGTCCAAAAAAAAAGAATTGCTAAGATTGATGTCCAAGAGCTTACGATCTGTGTTTTTGTCTAGGATTTCATGTTTCAGGTCTTATATTCAAGTCTTTAAATCATTTTGAATTTATTTTTGAGTATAACATAAGGTAGTATCCAGTTTCATTCTTTTGCATATAGCTGTCTAGTTTCCCAACACTACTAATTGAAAAGGCCCTCTTTTCCCCATCACGTATTCTTGCCTGCTTCATCATAGATTAATTGGTCCTATATGTATGGTCTTATTTCTGGGCTCTCTACTCTATCCCATTGATCTGTGTCTGTTTTCATGAGCACCATACAGTTTTGATGACTATAGCTTTGTAATATAATATCCTCTTTCTCATATTGACAGTTGCACAAGTCGCCAGTCTTAATAGTATTTGGTTGACATACTCGAGAGTATTCCTAAGAATTTCAAATTCCATTTTGTAAGTATATCTTGGTCTTAGTTGTATGCTCTTATCTGAAAAAAGTTGTTCATCCCGACCCCCTCCCACCAATCTGGCTTTTGTCAAAGATCATAACAAATTAAGAGGCCATTTACTACAATAACCCCCTTTAAAAAGTGACATTAATTGGTTGTCAGCCTAATAGATTCTGAAGATATATAGAATTAGTGATTAATTTATTGATTTTTTCCCCCTCTGTGTGTGTGTATGTGTTTCTCAGTTTTGTCATGAATAAGAAGTACCAGTTAAGAAACTCACCAGTTAAGAATCTGTTTAGGAGTTAATATTTCTAACATCCCAGGATGAAAGAGTGCTGTCGTTTAAGCTCAAAAATGCATTAAGCATTACAATTCTTAAACTACTGCAAGATACTAAGGAGAAAAATATGCTGACAACGAAAAACACGAGAAAATTGTTCTCAATGGAATTGACAGCCTCTATGTCAGTGCTGAATGTACTTGATACAAAATGATTTGCTTATCAAATATCCCCTTGAAGAAAGATTTTGCTACAATGGAAAAATAGGAATCAATACCAATTTTGTGCAGTTTAAAAATAGTGTTTACAAAACATCTGTTATATATTGCTTATTTAGGGCAGTGCTATTGGTAAATATTTTTATTTAAAAAAAAAGTTTTTCTCCTAAAGAAAAGCTTCCAATTCAATTATCTTTTTTTTTGACAACTGTATTGTCAAGAATTGAATAAACTTACCCCCTTTAAAAACTCTGTCTATTGGCAAAGAGAATATAACTGTTAGTAAAGAAGTACACATTTAAGAAAAAATTTTACTCTCTCTTTTTGCTGAACTTCAGAAAGAGAGAGAGAGTATGTGTTTGTGACAGCCCAGCTTCCTAGAGCACACTAATATCCCAATTTAATTAGTCGATCTGTGAATGAAGCCAAGATTAAATTCTGTTCCTGCCACAAATGAGACAAGCCAATCTGATGAACCACACTGAGTGAGAAGCCAAGAAATGACATTGCATAAAACAAGTCTTTTAAATAATCCCTCTCTTATCAACACCAAACCAATTATGTTTATTACTTTTATTCTAATGATTATTGTAAAGAAAAAGAGGTCTGTTGTTGTTGTTGCTGTTGTTAGATTGTAACTCTACTCTGGATGATTTTCAAAGAACATCAAGTTTCTTTATCATTTTGAAATGATATAACTTACAGGTTTGCGCATAATGTAATATAACCCTTTAAAAAAAGATATTTAGAGTTGCATTTTCTGCATGAGATGGATGAGGCAGCCTCTCAAATATCAGCCATTACTGACATTTACTTCAGCATAGAGCATAAAACGCCAAGGTTAAAGAAAGTATTCTTAAAATTTGGTTTTAATAAAGGTTGAAATAAATTAAAATGGTAAAAAATAGCATTGCATCTTGTTTGCTTTATCATAAGATAAACATGATAATATTATCCTAAGATTAGCAATAATGGATCAGAATACGGTTAGCATTTAAAACTTGTGCTAATTGAGAAGAAAAACACCTTTAGTATAACTACTAGTTCATACAAAAAAAATCATGTGTTTTTAAATGTCATCAATGGTTTATAAGTAATCCTTAAGACAAGCAGTTAGGGTAGCTGTAACCATTTAAGTGGCTCAAGTATATGGGGTGCCTTGGGTGGCTCCGTTGGTTAAGCCTCCAACTCCTGGTTTTGGCTCAGGGTGTGCTCTCAGGGTTGCGAGGTCCATGGAAATGAGGCCCCTCTTCCTGTTGGGCTCCAAGTTGGGCTCTGAGCTGGGTGTGAAGCCTGCTTTAGTTTCTCTCTCTCTCTCTCTCTCTCTGCCCCTCCCCCCTCACACGTACTCTCTAAAAGATAAATAAATAAATAATTAATTAAAAATAAATGGCTCAAGTATACACAATGTTAATTTTACATCAACTTGGTAGAACTCATTTATGACCTACCAACATAAAAGCATTCTTGGATAAATTGATGTTCTGTATCACAGTCATGCATTCCCTTCCATTTTCCTAGACTATTGAGGCCTGAATTGGTTTGTTTTTTTTTCATGCTTTTCCAACAAACAGCTATCAGCCACATATAATTCCTTCGGTTTGGCGGTTTGGCGTTATTTGCAACAGTTTCGGGCAACAGGGAGAAGCTGAGAATGATAGGATTTCAGAGTTCACCACATGCTGTTATGGTAGCAAGAAAGATATGAGGACAGTTGTGTTTTTAGTTGAGATAATCCTTTTACTCCCTAGTTTGCTCTGTTACTCAGTGATTGTGCAATTGGGGGTTGATTTCCAGTAAACCTTTTAGTATCAACCTCATGATACGACCTGTACCATGTAAACTCAAGTGTCTGAATATAAGCTTAAGAAATGTATCAACAGAGAAGTTGCTCTTTGGGTATGTTAATAGTTACATGAGATTTGCAAGCCTAACTAATAATATCTATCCTACTTTCACTCATTTGTAAAACTCTACTACCAGTAAAGTGGCATGGAAGAAGAATACAGAACTGCTTCAAACCTTGGAATTTAATTTAATCTCTTTAAAATTCCATCTTCTATCGCTTTAAAAAATGGATGATATCTACATACATTCTTTCCTCATAAATTTTATGAAACTGGGTTGCAAAAATACTAAAGAAGTTGCATAGCATTGTGATTTTTTTTTTTAAAGATTTTACTTATTACTTCAGAAAGAGAGAGGGCGCACAAGAGCAGACAAGCAAGGGGAGGAGCAGAGGGAGAGGGAGTAGCAGACTTCATGCTGAGCAGGGAGCCTGGTCCAGGATCTCAGGATCATGACCCCAGCCAAAGGCAGCCCCTTAACTGCCTGAGCCACCCAGGCAGGCGCCCCTAGATTTATGATTTTTAATTCATCCTCGGTTATGGCTATTGTGTATGTCATCTTATATTATTTAGTGAAATGCATTTTAAGTCATGACTAGATAATCTTAGCCTTTTGAAACTGTGTTTATGTGCTCTATTACATTTACCATGTGAAAGTATCATTTTCCTTATTGCAGAGATGCTAAGGCAAATAATTGCTCTCATACATCATTGCTACTAGGATCCCACTTTGGGGATCACAAACCTTTGGAGAATTTGGGATAAATTAAACAAACTCAGTCTGGTTAAGGGAATAGAAGAGCATTTATTAATTCAGTGTGGCTCATAGAACAGTAATACCTAGCATACTGTTGCTTCCTAGCAACTTGTAAAACGGAGATCCTGAAAAAGGTTAATATAAGAAAAATGTCTCCCCCTGTGTTGCCATTTACTGATTCATGGATTTGTGCATTCATATTTCATTCATTCATTCAAATACATAATCAATTTATTGAGCAGCCTCACTCCAGTGGGACATAAATATAAATCAGTTTTATTATTTTCTGATCATTGAATTCAACTGCGCCCTGTCAAATACGCCTTTTCATTCTCTTATTAACTTCTGAAGAAGATCTCATGCTTTTTTTCAGTTACCTTACATTATTAAAAGTCTAGCCCTATCCAAAACTACAATTTCATATCAGATTTAAACCTCTCTTCCTCTCCCCTTTTCCCAGCATGTTTGAGGCATGTGGCAGTAGGGAGGTGAAATAAAGATGGGCATAGTTTATGAGTTCATTTTCTCTCCTCAATGAGCACCTTGTAAAAGAAGTAGTGGTTTTGTTCTGGGATCATTCTTCCTAATTTTTTTTTTCCTGGTTGTGCGGTGGAGAGTGGGAATGGGTGGGAGGACAAAGAAAGCAGGAATATTATATAACTAGTCATCTATTGATGGTGTAGCATCTTCCGTGGTTTTTCTTTGTATTGGTCTGATTACATTTTCTGCTGGTTGCCTCTGACAATGTGACGGTTTCTGCAGAGCTGGTTCATTTTGCACTTTGCGGTGGTCCTCTAAGTCAGTGAGGGCTCTTTTAGAGAGGAGTAACAGGATGCTTGGCATCTCCAAAGCTTCTTTCTATCCCTGTTACTTCCAAATCTCTTCACAAATAGTCATAGGCGTTAATGAAGACGCTTACATATTCTCAGCGATTCTTCATAAAGAATTGTATGTAGGGGGGTGTTTCACCACACTGTTTACCCAGGCACACTATGCATGGAAATCTCAGCAAGCCTCTTATTTTCATGCATAATTCAAACTTCAGAGGACATGGCTTCAGGTGATATGAGAACGCTCGCACCATGCTCTTCCCTACTCTGCAAGCAGCAGCTGTATGTGGACCTACAGGTTGCCAGTTCAACAAGCATTCAGTCAAGGAAGAAGCGGTCGGGTATCCTTCTGGGTACTCCTGATGCTACAAGTGATTCTGTTGAGTTATCATCTCCTTTTCATATTTGTCTTGGAAGGAGAGGAACACACACACCTTTATTCTACCCCGTGGGGTCACAGAGAGTAACTTCTAACACAAACATGATGATTTCAGTGATTTCTGTTGATTCCTTCTTACTCTTTTCTAGACTTTGTATTTAGGATGAGGATGGGGGGGGAATGTGTTTGAGCAAAATAATGTTTGTTCGGAAACCTCTTACAGTGTCTTCAATTAGACATCTACTCCAAATGTATCTTGCTTATGGAATTTGCTTTTACCTCACTTTATAACTGCAGTTTATTACTCATTATCCTGTTACCTGAGATTATTGAGCACTTACTCTAGTAATATTTGGTTTTACTTCTTAGTTTCCTTTTGGGAAGTTCAGTATTAAGAGATATGTAATCCAGGATAAGGGATCATGAGACGGGCTTCTAGAATGCATGCCTCATGCTGGGAAATAAGGGAAAAATAGTGATTATTAGTCAGACAAAGCCATGTAAATGGGAGTCAGTATATCTTATTGATAAAATAGAATAATACTGTTACCCATTCAGGGTTGAAAGTGTGGCAATTAATTAGGCAATCTATGCAATATTCACATTTCAAGGAAGTGTTAATATAACTATTGAAAACCTCAGAAAATAAAGGTGAGGCTTACTCTCCATCCCACCTGAGTCTCTAGTATACTTTTCATTTTCCCATTTTCTTGAACATAACATGTAGGCTTATAGTTCTAGATTTGTTCCTTCTTAAGGAATGTGTCTACTTACTAAGAAATAATTATGCATAATTCTTCAACATCTAATGAATTTTTCCTAGTGTCTTGTACGTTTATCTCAAACAATAGCAGTTTTTTAAGACCTGGTGTATCTGGAAGAGGTTCCATGCTCAAAATTTGGACTTCAGGTAGATATGAGTTTGAAAGTTTTGCTTTGTCATTTGCTAGTAATGTCATTTCAGGCAAGTTAACTAATCTTGAAAAACCACAATTTACTTGTAATATGGTGGCTACTAATACTCATTCCCTAGTTTTTGTTGTTGTTGTTTTCCGGAAATTAAATACACACAGAAATATATACTCACTCACTAAACCTGGCATTTGGCCTGTTGAAATACTCACAAAAGAGTGGCTCCTCTTAAGAGTAACAGGATAAGTTGGTACTTGGCATATAAACACAACCACTAGTCTTTTGTTTTCTGATTCTGTGAACTACTTTATTTAGTCACTTCTCAAAGTTTTCTTTCATTTCAATCTCTAGTATGTCCATGTTTTTAGAATATCTGAACTTATGATAGAATTCTGCTGCCATTCGATCTGGCCAGTGCACCCGATTTTTACATTAGGCTCAGCGCCTTCTGCATCCACACACATGGGATAGTTTCCCTGGGTCTACCTGGTTGTAAAAAGCTCAGTTTTCATTGTTCTTGAGGTCTTACTAGCAGCTGCTAAGATAACTTCTGCCTTAGCAGAAGAGCTGCTGTGTGAGTATATATGGGCACATGCGTGTGACATATATGTGTGATTTTCAGAGTGTACACACATGTACATGTACACATGTGCATATCTGTGTATGTGCACTCATGTGCAGGCTTCCTACAGAAAGGTATGAAATCTGTCCCATTGCTTCATATGAAATCTATCCCCATTGCAGAAAATAACTGATGTCCAGTCTTAGTATGCATTTGAACTATTAAAGCCCTGTCCTCTTCTTGCTGTATCTGCATTAAACAGATTTCTCCAGTGCAATTAAAATGCTATTTATCACTTTTTAACAAAAGATTAAAGAAGATTTCACTAGAAAGAAATTAATATGCTGGTGTAAATTGTTTGATCTATTTGTGCTTTACCTGCGTTTTAAAGAGCTGCTCCTATAAGGAAAACAAGATACATTAAGGGCTTTTTCAGTCAAAGGATAAATTACAAATATTTACTAAGAGCCGATTATGGGTGAGGCACTGTGTTAAGTGCTATACTTAGGCAAGTCCTCTGGCACTAAATTTTTTAAAGTGGGTTTTAGAATATTAATATTTTTACAATCATGGTGTCTTTGGAGAGATTACTATTTTCAGTGTCCCCTGGACTTATGTTTTTACCTGAAATCAAATGATCCTTAATTTTTTAAATGGCCTTTGAACATTTAGGAACTGAGCAGCTAAATAAGCTCTTAATGAGAGATATTTTAGTGGCTATTGAAAATATCAATTAGTAGTCTTATTAAATTCATAGGTGAGGAGAATATCATATTAAACATGTTAGATTTTTTTTACCCTTAATTACCATGGCACACTGAGGTCCGAGGTCCTCATTTTAGCTAAGATGCTATTTCATTACAGAGTTGGAGTTAATAGCCTGAAGAAAAACAGTGGAGAAGACTGAGCATCAGTTACAGGAGAACAGCAATTCTAAAAGTACTCTAGAATATATTTAATGCTTCTGTTACCATATGTTATTTTTAATAATGCCTGAGATAAAAAGAAAATAGTACCACTTGATGCTGTATAATAATTATCTAAGCAGAAATTCATATTAGCTGATTTCAAGGAAGCACTTTAGCATTTACAAGGATGAGTGCAGGGTATAATTGAATACTCTACAGATATTCAGATAATAATAAGTAATTGTTTTTCTTGTTTGAATCCATGTATTTTAGTTTCCTCTCATACCAAAACATTTTTGCAAGCAATTCTAAAGATATACAATAGTATAAATGAGAAATCTAAGAAGTAGAGACACATTTTAATTTCTGACCTCCCACTACATTTTAATATGGATTTATAATTCTCAAAAGGCTTTCATGTTTATCTTACAAGATAAGATCTTCACAAGAATCATATGATCTTCACAAGAATCATATGAGGCGTGAAGTATGTTTTCGTTATGACCATTTCAAGGATGAGGAAAGGAAGGCTCAAAGAAGCTGTATTGTCTGCTCAAGGCCATGCAATTAACTCTCACCATTACGTCCATGGATTTTCACCTTAAATTATTTAGCAGGGGACACCTATCATTGATTGACAATTTATTATTTAACAAACATAGTTCTAGGTTCATTTAATTTGTTAAGTAACAATCACAATATCTCTCACACAAGAGATTTTATCTTTGTGATCTTATAAATTGGGAAAAAAAAGTTTAAGAGCACTGTAATTTGTTCTTATATGGACCAATATATTTATAATGAGGACGCATTAAAGTTTCCTTTTTATTGTCAATATTTCTCAGGAAGAAAATATTATTTGGCATTTCAGCATATCGTGTAATGGAGGAAAAATCTCAATTTTTAAAAATAATTTTATTATATAAAGCAAATTGTTTTAAATTTTAAATTTTAAGTTGTTAGAAGGTGGGCAAGATAAAGCATTACCACATGACATTTCTAAAATTTACTGTATGCCACCTGCCAATTCAGTTAAATTTGTTCTTATTTTTCTTTTCTTCCTTTGTGTTCTCTTTCTTCTCTTCCTCTTTTCTCTTTTTTGAAGCAACATCAATTGACCGATATTTGCTTAATAGAGATTTTAATGGCTACTTGATAAAGAAAATAAGTGTTAAGGAAACTTTCAAAATTTCAGAATTTGCAAATTATTTGTCAGTGCAGTTTTTTGCTTGTTTTAAAAATTTCGGGAAAGCACACAATCTTCTGATTATGAATAAATCAATATAGACAGATTGATTCTCCATGTTCTATTGAAAGATTATCTTGAACACAGTTTAGTGGTTAACTCTGTAATTACATAATGAGATTAGAAGTTTAAAAAAAATATGTACTATATGAAAACCTGACAGCTTTTAATTTTCCTACAAATACTGTGTCAGCTGCGATGCTAGGAAGTACAAGATTTTAATAGTGTACCAAAGGGCCTATGCTCAAGAATTGACTAGTGAGCAATGACTTGCCCCTCTCAGGATTGTGTATTTAAGGAGGCCTTCTGCAGGCCTGTTCTGAGTTAAAGGTCAACTTTAATTTCTCAATTCATGTGAACTGTTTGTTATTTCCTACACGCTATCCAAAGGCCTCTGGAAGTGCATTTCTTTCTACAGGCCTCATCTCACAAGACAAAGTATACACGAGAATCACTTAACTCAGAATAGACATCAACATGGACTGAAATGTTTGTTTTCAAAAACAAAATCTAGGTTTCGTACATTTAAAATGTTACTTGATTATATAGCTAAACTCAATTTTGAGGACTTTCAATAAGGAGGGTTTTGGAAAAAAAAATGTAGCACACCTTGTTTTGTATGGGGATTCTTTCTAGAAATTCTTTGCTGTTTGGAATGCCTTTGTTTTTGTAAGAGGTTTAATAACTACTATCCAAACAAATTGGAGCATATTTGATATGGGCAGGTGTAATAGGAAAGCAATGTTTATTCTTCAAGGTCCAAGTCTAAATTAAACCCTCAGCTTTAAATGGCACAGAAAATGCTCAGCAAATAAATTACTAATACCTGAAAGTAAATCATGAAGAAATGAGAAGACAGTAATAGAGTGGCTTGAAGAATGTAGCAGGGTACAACTGCTTCGTATCTCTTCTTGACCAAATGGTCCTCCTCAATCTCGGAAGAGTGTTCTCATGAACTTGCAGGCTTTTTGTGAGCAGTGAGAAAAGAACATGAGATGGGGAGGGAGCCAGGAAGGGGACACCTGCTGAAACTGTAAGATCAAAGGGCAGCTGGATGATATAGGCAAGTCACACTCATGCTGAGAATAGATGCTCTTGTTGCTACTTGAAAGTCTGTCAAAGACATTTCTTAACTGTACTAAAATGCAATTAAGATATAGAGAAGATAGTTTGGGTTAAGAATTAAAATAAAATAGAACTAAATCTGGTCAAGATGAGAAGAGAATAAGAAAGAAGTAGAAAAACCCTAGTGAAAGTATACCACAGGAAGAATTCCCCAAGGTCTCATTAGGGGAAAAAAATAATAATCTTAACAGAACTTAGTCTATGTTACGTATTTTAGCTATCATTTTCAAATATGACATTAACTTCTTTATGAACTTCATTTGGGTTAGTACCATGGGCAAAGGCTTGTTTTTTCGTAGCCAAAATTGTTTCTCTAGTGAGCACTTACCTGCCCCTACCTTTGGGACTGATTTTAACATACTTCAGCTCTTACAGATTACCCCTCGTAATCTGCTCAAAACTTTCCTTCAAAGGACTGCCTCTCTTCTTATAGTGGTTGCCAGTGATTCTTTACTAGAGCTATTTTGCAGTTGTGTATAAGGTCATTGAATCTCTAGAAGCCGAGCACACCTTAGTCCTTGGAGTGTGCCTCTATCCTTTTGAATTTAGGATCCTTGCCTGAGTTCCTAGACAATCACTGCATGTAAGGAGATACTGGCCCTCTGATAATATCTTTCTCAGCATAGCCCAGAACAACAGGTAGATGGGTGTGATGTGTAATCTAGCAATTTCACACGTTCAGGGAGAATGTTAACCAAAAAGGGTCAGTTGGAAAGGCTTAATGGTTTTAGTTATTTAGTTTGTTGTTATGAACACAGATGAGCAACTCATACATAAAGTCTCATCTCTGGTCTGCCTACGTAGCTTTAATTATGCCATATGACTTCATTTGTGTCCTACTTCATCCCAAAAATCTGGAAGTCAGATGAGAATGCAGTTGGTCTCTAAGATCTCTTTAAACACTAAAGTTAGGTGATTTAAGACATTTTGTCCCAGAGGCATAGTTTTTAGATATAATGTTATAGTTAAAAGGCTTGGGTGAGATAATTCTGTTTTAAAATTAAGGTTAAGGTTAAAATAGTTAAATATAGTATTTTTTTATATTTAATACTACTATTTTAGATTTTTTATAGTAAACATGATGACAATTTAAAACGTGTTTATATGATCATATTTAGTACTTATAAGTCTTTGGACCTAGCTCACGGATACCAAAATGTGTGTAATTATTTTGAAACTTTATAACGTATTTTAATGCCCTCTCTTTGTAATCTAACCAACATGAGTTCCCTCCTTGGTGAGTCAGAAACTGCACCAAGCTTAGTTGTCTCACAAAGAAAACTTTGCAGCAAATAAGGAGATCACAGGGAATGCCTTCCAAAGCTGTGAACTCCCAAGACAGGGTGAATGGGTGGGTTCTTTTTGTTTAGGGTTAGGATGAATATTTAGACAGGGAAACTTCGTCATGGAATATAGAGGCAGGCATAAGGTCACACATGCCCCTTAAAAAAAAATGCCTAAATATACATTCTATGTTATGTAAATGAAGCTGAGGCTCCTCTTTGAGTGGAGATTTTAGTATTCTAAAGAGGTAAAGGTAATTGTAGGTCATTCCAGAAGTCACTCCATGGTCCATCTGCGCAGGCACAAGTTGGGTTTAGTTCAAAAGGTCTGAAAAGTCTGGGCCAGCAGGAGGTCTTGCCAGGGAAGTCACCATCACTTGGAGGATAGTTTTGGGTTTCCTTTGCCAAGACAAAAGTTAGGGAGTACAAGCAGGTGGGCAGTAAAGGCCGGTCTTGGGGTCTAGCTGGTGACATCTCCATGTCCCCCGACCTTGAGGGTATTTTAAATTCAATCCTCACAGTCTGTGTGATTTGCCCTGAAAAAGACATCCCAATGAAACTTTTCAAATATTAATAATAAATTGATTTTTTTCAGTCACAAATTAGTCTATCTTACCTGTACCCTCAGTTCTCTTGTCCATCTCTTCATTCATTCTGTTCTCTTGGCAAGATAACAAACGTGATTAAATTCAACTCTCCACATCTCTACCCTTGCACCCAGGCAGTTAATTATAGACAGAAGCAGCGAATAGCACACAAACAAACAAACAAACAAAAAAACAGCAAACAAAACACAAATAACAATAATGTTCATTATTCTCATTTTTAATTCCTAAATACTATTGTCTGAGTAGATTATACTATAGCCCCAAAATTTCATTACATATTTTCTTCCACTAGTCATTTCACATGATCCCTTCTCTTTTCAATTTCCACCTCCTCTCCAATTTGTATTCTCCTCTGAGTGACTTTTCCTCTTAATTTCCTGAGAAAATATGTGCAGCAGAAGAAAACTTCCATATGCAACTACTTCCTATCAGCCACCTCTGTTATATCTAAATTAGTCTGCTTTTTTTCTTGTTACTTTGAGATCACTGTATGCTCCTGTTGGAAAACCAGCTTCTTTCCTTCTTCACTGGTTCACTCTCTTGGCTCCTTGAAAACATTATCCCCTCCTTATATTGCATTGTATTTATTCTTGTATCTATCATCCCCATAGGTTACTAGCATGCCTAATTTTTCCTAATGTGTTACCCCCTACCCCAAAAAGGATCTTGACTCTAGTTACTCTTTTCTCCTTTGCTTCAGAGAAAAACTCATTGCGAGAGTTGTGTCTACTCAGTATCAATTCCTCTCATCCAGTTCTTTCTTAAACCACTTCAGTCATGATTTCTCCCTTACTTCTTCACAGAAACCACTCTTATCAAGGTCAACAATCAGCTGAATATGACTAAATGAAAATATCAATTTTCATTTCACATTTTACTTGAACTCTCATCAACGTTGGTCACAGTCGATTACTCTCACTCCTCCTTGAAACATTTTCTTTCTTTGACATCAGAAACCTTACTTGGTCCTGGTTCAGCTTCTGCCTCGCTGGCTACATCTTCACAGCCTTCTATGTTTTCTTATATTCCTGAATGACAAGCCTTGCAATGCCTCAGGCCCATGCTTTATTCACTCTTCTCTACCTATACTTACTCCTCAGGTGAACCCATCTAGTCATTGGCTTTAAATAACACTTATATGCTAATTACTCCCAAAATGTCTCTTTTACCTGGACCTTTCTTAAACTTCAGGCCTTATATATCCAACTACCTAGACAACATTTTCTCTTGAGTATCTGACAGGTGTAACAAATTTAATAAATCCAAATTTGAACTCCCCTGCTCAAATAGAGTAATTCAATTTGTCATGATGTTTGAGTCAAAATTGTTGATTTCTCTCTTCCTCTCATACGCTGAATCTAAATAAAACAACACATTATGTCAGCAGGAACTTCAAAATATTAAGAATCTAAATTCTTACCACACCACCTATAACTCTTTGGTTGAAGCCATCATTGTCTGATTGCCTACATCATTAAGAAAAACCTCTTTTAAATTTATCTCCTAAACCCCACCCTTACCCTGGTTTTCTCATTATCATAATTGGAATGGTCATTTTTATTTATTATTTATTATTTATTTTTTAAAGATTTTATTTATTTATTTATTTGACAGAGAGAGAGAGAGCACGAACAGGGGGAGTGGCGGGCAGAGGGAGAAGCAGGCTTTCCATGGAGCAGGGAGCCTGATGTGGGGCTCCGTCCCAGGACCCTAGGGTCAACACCGGAGCCGAAGTCAGACTTTAACTGACTGAGCCACCCAGGCATCCCAGAGTGGTCATTTTAAACATAAGCAGATCACTTATGTTTAGGTGACACCTCTCTGTTAAGAGCCTTCTGGTACCTTTCCATTGTATTCAGAGAAAAAGCCAAAGCTCTTCAAATGGCCTACAGATCTCTACATTACCTAGCTCTGATCATTCTCCCTCTCTGTGTTTATCTGAGCTTATTTCATATCCTTCTATTCTACCTTAATTAAGTAGGAGACACAAATAAATTGAGATTCTTGATTCTTGAGAAAATGATTATTGACTAAACCTCACTTACCTAGAAGCTCTAGCTTATCTACTATCCTCCAAATAAAATTGTTTAACTTTTTTTTTCTTTTCCCCTAAAAATTAACATTATCAGAAGCTGGAAATACAATCAAAGGAATAGATATGCAATCTTCCATCATTTTTTCTTGCTTTTCATATTCCATATTTGCAGTCCAGTCTCTTTGTTCATCAGCACAGGCCAAGTTGTTCACATGTCTAGTATTTACTATGACAGGATGAATAATTAAGTCTAACTCCTCCCCCACCTAAGGTACACATTCAAATTGAATCAACTTTTTAAAAAAGTGACTGGAGATGGCCTCCAAATATTTTATTTAGTTCTTTAGTAAAGTATTAATTTCACTGGAGTGGATTCAGTTATTTCTCATAGAGGTATACCACTTTGCCTTTATTGAGTTCTAACCTGGAATAAAACAGAAACTGGATTTGAATCTACTTTTTGCCAGGATTCATCAAATTTTTAAAATCAACATAAAAGAATGTAGAATATTGAAACCTTTAGGGAATGACTTTTGATGTTTCCGTAGTGAAGATTTTTAAAAATCTAGCATTTGTCACAATTCTACCTAGTTGGTAATAATAAATAAATGCAGTTTAGAGCAATGAAAAGCTCACTGCCTATAGGTTTTATAATTAATTCAAATTTATATGTTTACAAACTTTTATTTGTTTATGGACTAAATTTCTCAAAATAAGAAAGGGTAGAAATTTACTAATTTGTTCAGATTTGTGTGTTTTAGCCAGTATTTATAGATTTTTTAGCTAGATGTAGCAATTTTCTTGCTTCTGTTTTCACTATTTTTTTCTATCAACACTAAGCTGATGGATTATTCTTTTTGATAAATAAGGATTGGGATATTTTCTAAACAAGGAATGAAACATACACAGCAAATGCATGGCCACTAATCCCTGTGGGGCTCATGACCAAAATTTCCAATCGGGTGTGTTCTGTTGACCTGATATAAGGGCTTAGAGACTTTCTTTACATAAAGCTCCAGCACTAGGAAGGGCACTACCAATTGATTTGTTTGGCACTTAATTTATATTCTTGTCATGAAATATTCCTTAGGATATCCCAATTACAAGAATTTAATCTCTTTTTACTGTCATATTATTGCAGACACTGTAGGGGGTCCCACACATGTGCCTTTACTCTTCTGACTTCAGTGAACAGTGGCCCAGTGTTCAACTTCCAACACCCTCACTTCTTGGCTGGAGGGCTTTCTTTCACAGCTGTGACTCCTTTGCTGCCCTGTGATAGGACATACATGGCAGAGAGTTAACTCTAAGAGCTCTCCTCACCTGTGATGGACGGGAGGCACTAGATACATATCCCTTGCCCTTTGACTGAGATAACACTGAGATAACTGAGGTGGGGTTTTACCCCAGTTCCCATAGTTTGTCCAGTGGAACTAAACTCCACTCGCCCACGGTGGGAGCTGGCTTCATGGCACACACTTCTGTTTTCCTTTCCTTGTTTCATTTCTCTAGTCTTCTACTGGGGTTTTCCTTTAACTCCTAGCTCCCACTCTAAACTTCATGTCTGGGTTTGCTTCTGGGGAAACCCAAAATAAGATACACATACCAATACATTGCAAAGATGCTAACCTTGTACACAACTCAGCACATGAAACTAATACAATGCTTGGAGGAAGGGAAGCCTTTAAGTTTCCTAGCAAATAGAATCTCATGCATTCATTTTCTAGATTTGGGATGATTTACATGAACAGCTTTGTATTACTTTTCTTCAAATACTATGTAAAATAGCCTATTAGGTTTTCATTGTTATGTGTTTAATTATTTTCAGACAGTGAACTGGATTACAAAGGAATATATTCGCTAAGTTTTGGGATTGAGGTATTTAGAATTGGTTCTAACAATTCCACTAATTTTAGCCAGGTATGAAAGGAACGGAATTTGGTAGTGAAATGAGGGAGACTCAGACACTGAGAAAGACATTCAGAGAGATTCAAATTACAGAAAACAATACTCAGCATTTAGCCTCCAGAAATAACAGCCCACTGTGCCTGAAGGGTTGCTGTGAATATTGATGCTGCTTTTAGCCTTCCGTTCAAACTGTAATGGATTTTAGGCTATACATGACTGCATAACATTCTAAGGATATCCAGATGTTGAGTGAATATTGCCAGGTAGTCACTTAAAGTGTTAGAAGTCTTTTATGGTACTCCATTTTCTCTAAGACTGTCTATAAAAGTCAGGAAAAAAGCTTTATAAGACTGTTAAAGATATAACATGTATGACTTTTTGGGTTTTTTGTTTTTGTTTTTTTTCTTTAAGAGCTAGACAAATCCCTTTTATGTTGTCTCAGAGGGCTATGCATCAAGCTGGCTAAGGCCCTTGGGTATTGTCTTCTAGCGTAAGTTGCAAAGGCAAAGCATGATATCCCTAGCCATTTTGACACTGATTTGAAAGGACCAATAAGTTTATTTTCCCATTTGGAGCACCCTAGTGCTGTTTTCTCTTTCTGACAGTTCCTTGAAACAAGGGCAGAGACCATGTCTTCTATTTACCTTGCAGTTCCCAGCAATGCCTGTTATAGTGCCCTCTGAAGAGTAGGCACTCAATAAATGTGCCTACTGACAAAGGCAAAATGACATTAGTCATCTCCTGGCTATGACCTTGTAAAGGAAATGTAAGTCCTTCTCACCCCACATAATAAAAAGCTGCCTGTGGCCATTAATGGATGTGAAAAGTTTTTATCAGCTATGTTTCAGGTGTTTCTCTAGTAATTTCCAGGTCTCAAGTCCTCATTTTGAAGCAGAACTTAAAAGGTGGCATGAGAACAACACATTTTCCTTAAAATTTATGTTATCCTTTAGGATTTCCAAGGGTTCAAAAACTTCTCCGTGGAAATAAGAAGAGCCCCTTCAATACTTTATACTGGATTACATAAGGATTTCTGTTTTCATGGACCTAATACATTTCTAACAGTCTACCCAAAGCCAAATTCCCCACTACGTAGATTAAGCATGTGTAAGAAAATGCCTTCCTACCCCCTTCTTCCACATGAGGGTAATTTGTTGAACTATAAGGATAAGTGGCTTTAGTATCAGAAAACTAGGGTTTAAGCCTACCTCTGTTTCATATTATGTAATTTTGGGCAAATTATTTAATTTCTTTGAAGTTCAGTTTCCTTAATAATAATGCCTAACATCAAAAGCTTGTTGCAAGGATTAAAAATTAAGGTGTGTGAAGAGAACATCTCTGGTAGCTCATCTATGATAGTAATTCTGTAAACATATTGATGTCTGAAGTTGTACGTGCTTAAATTTTATGGGCTTTGCACACACCTCTAGTTCATCTTAAATCAACCTGGCAACCTCTCACTCTCCTTCAGGTCTCCACTCAAACTATACACTTGAAAGTTTTCCTTAATTCCTCCTGGCAGACTTAGGCATTCCCACCACTTTAGAATCATATCCATATCGAATGCTAATTGTTTTTTTGCATAAATGATTCCTTTTGCTCTCTGAGATCCGGACTGGCAGAAACTGTGTCTTCTTATCTGTCTAGCTCTGGTTTATTGTACATCACTGTCCCCTAGTATGTACTAAAGGAATAACTGGTGACTGAATGAACATCACACAGTTGAATACGCCTCAATCTGGATAGAAATGTTTATAAATTTTACAGTAAGATACCAAAATTCAGGATTATTTAGGCAGAATACATGCACTTTCAGAATTCTAACCTAAATGGAGAGATTTTCTCTTTTTATAGGAAATCTTGGTAAAATGGCCAAGCTGTCCTTTCCTTACTTTATTTTGGTGTCTAAAAGGAAGATTGAGGGATGGGAAGAGAGGGAACAACAGAATGACCATAAATCAGAAGAAATGGACATTATACTATTTTCTGTATGTCCTGGGTGCCAGCATAATGCATGACATAAATATTTTTGAATGAATAGACTTTGGTCTACTATATTTATTATTTATTTATTTTTTTAAAAAATTTATTTATTAGAGAGAGAGAGCGAGATCACACAAGAGTGAGTGGGGAGAGGGTGAGGGAGAGGGAGAGAGAATCCTCAAGCAGACACCCTGCTGATCACGGAGCCAGATGTGGAGCTGGATCCCAGGATCCTTATGTCATGACCTGAGCCAAACTCAGGAGTTGTCCGCTTGATGGACATAGCCACCCAGGCACCCCTTCAGTCTACTTTATTTAGAAGAACTGAAAGTTTAGAGGGAATTTCTGGTTATTTACTCTACTGTATATTCTATTTTTCTGAAATTCAGTTTGTTGAATCTACATTTCTGCCACCGCAAGCCTATATCAGTGGTATATAAGTGGCTGCGTATTTTCTGCAAGCACTAATTTCTCTAGACTACTTAACTAGTTACAATAAGTCCCTTCTCATTTTCACACATTTTTGTATCATTGGCAGCAATGGAACCATTGGTGTGCAGAGCAATAAGCAGTCTTCTGATGACTGATAACTTTTGATACCACCCTGAGGTTAATTGAAGGAACTTCCATTGATTGGCCACTGAGGGTGTCTGTGCATAAGAGGTGCTTTGAAACAAAGGGGCTGTTCGCTGTTGGGTCCTTTCTGTGCCACTGGGCAGTGTAGTAATCCTCATTTGACCTATTTCCTATTTGCACAGACTTTGTTCTAGTCGTGCTTTTCTTCGGTTCCCAAGACAATTAATATAGATGTAAACTTTTATTTGTATGTCTTTTATTTGATCATATATAAATATATATTAACATATTGCATATGCATATATAATATAATAATATGTATAAATGTCCAAATTTCATCTTTTTATAAGGACACCAGTCAGATTGGATTGAGGCTCACCCTGGTTGTCTCCTTTTTACTTCATTACCTCTTTAAAGATCCTATCTCTAAATACAGTCACATTCTGAGGTACTGGTTTGAAATCTTGAAAGAAGAAATCTTGATTAATTTGGGTCATTAGTTTTTGCATAAGACATGTTGGTTACACTTGGTTCAAATTCTGATCCCTGATTGGTACCTATGATTGAGTGGTGGTTGGGGAGGTTTGGAGTGGGATCACATAACATAAAATAAAGTGTGGACATTTTGGCTCACTCCTTATTGCAAGAAGTATGGGAAGAGAGTCACAATGAACTGTGACTGGCAGAGCCTTTAAAAGTCAGTGTTTTTACAGGTTTTGTTCAGAGATGTTTTCAACCTTTGTCTTTACTATCAGAAATGCAGTCATTTTATCCCATTTCTTTTTTTAATAATTTTTTATTATGTTATGTTAGTCACCATACACTACATCATTAGTTTTTGATGTAGTGTTCCATGATTCATTGTGTACAACACCCAGTGCTCCGTGCAATACGTGCCCTCCTTAATATCCATCACTGGCCTACATTTTATCCCATTTCTATGCAGATGACTCGCATGCCTATCCCTATACTACCCCTCCTTTACCCACTATCACCACATCTGATTATGGATTATGTAAAAGGCTTCACTGAGTTTTGTTAGAGGTTTCCAAAAGTACTGCAGCTAGAACTAACACAAAATTCCACTTAAAATCCTCTATGATAAGAGTTAGGTGGGTAGGAGAGTATTTTCCATTTTGTTTCTAATACTCCTTTTGATTACGCCTGACTATTTTGGCCACTGTAGCACATCGGGGTAATGTCCTCAGAAAATCATCTATTCTGATAGGAGTCTCAACAAACCTTTTGGAATAAAGACAGTAAGATGAGTTCATCTGTGTGGACCAATTGAAAAAGTAATAAGAGCATGGCCCAGCTCTCTATCCAAATGATGCTGAATACTTTTCTCTAATGCATTACCTTAAGCTCGCTCATTTGATCCTCATGCTGCTTTTCTGCCACTCTGTAGCCTCCGGAGATTTCCCTATAGTTTATACACATTGACTTGGCATTTCATTACTCTTTTTTGTAAAAGCTAGTATGATTTGCTAAGTTGGACATTTTCGTATGCTGTTTTTCCAAGTATTTATACCACATATAAAATAAGAATTGTCATGAAATGGATCTATGGAAATTTTTTTTGTATGCATTTCATTCAGAGAAGTGTTCATTTATCTTTTTATTTTCTTTTGTCATTACTAAATCAAGTTTTTATTCAGACAAAGTAGATAAGTAATTTTAAATGTAGCACTTTACAAAAGTCTTTATGAATATTTTAACTGCATTATACCTATTAGTGGCCTTTTATTAAAAAAAGGTATTTGTATTTTCTCAAAGAGCTCTCAAGATATCCAATTTATGGCTAGTTTCTAGAGAAGCTGTGAGAGAATATGAGAACCTTGAGGGCATAGGGATGGCTCTTCTTCAACTATTATCACCAGTACCTCTCACCTTGTACATTAGGAGAGCTCAGCAAGCATTTGTTCCACTGAAGTCGTACTGTGCCTCTTAGCAGCATCTCACATTTTCTTCTGTAGCCCAAGATTTTCAATCGATATGGAGTTCATTAGCTTATTTAGTGTGAAAGTGAGGTTCACCAAGTACATCTTACACCACCCTTGGCCCTGCCAAAATCAGAGTCCTTTGGGGAAGCACTTATTCTTCCAGCAAATGGATATTTATGACTTGGAACTCTGTGTATAAAATTCCCTCTATTTTCAATCACCATCCCCAAACTCTCAGCTAGAAAGAAATAGAATATATATGAAATCAGAAGTATGGAACACAGGAAGGGGGGAAACATATCCATGTTTAGTATCTTTGACGTAATCACCATCTCATTTCATCTGACTCAGAGAAATGCATCCTTGAGCATCATCTTCCTAACTTTACTGATGAAGATGAAGTTGGGGCTTAGAAATTAAGTCCACTTGCTGAGAATCAAATAGGTACTTGGAATCAAAGATGAAATTGAAACTCAGGTTAATCTGTGTCTTTGTATGTATCATCTGATATCAAGCCTGAAAATAACACAAGCTTGACAGTGTCTGACAAAATGGATGTGCAATAAATATGTGTTGAATGAAAGTATAAATGAGTAATTGCCTCTCAAGTTTGTACTACTTCTGTATATTTTATCACCTTTGTCCAAAGGATTGTTCTGGATTGCAACATCAAAGCAGTCAGAATCAGCATACCATTTACTTTTAGGACAGGACAATCATGTTATAAAATGAAAATAATGATAAGAGCTAGAGGCAGGTCACAAGGCTGGGATCAAATATACACAATTAAGAATCTGGAAAGAACAAAAGCAGCCACTAAAAAACAAAATCAGGAAGATTTTAACTAGCCAAGGGTAGAAACACCAGATAGTAGAGTTTGAACTTTAAGAACAAAGACCAAAGCACAACCTCAACAGGTCAAGAAGGCATGAGAGACAAATGTCTAGGAAAGAAAGATAAACCTGCAATCTTCCAATTCCTGATCTCATCTCCTCTATTGTTGACTTGATCTCCTCTATTGTGTATGCAATCCTTTTACTTTCTAATAGAATTTTATATCCAGAATGTGAGCTGACCATGATTCCAAAAGGGTGAGTTCTGTTTAGCATTTAGGGTATATTGAAGTAATCTGTTTCTGTCAAACTGTTTGCTTTTGGCACTTAACAAATGTTGGTTGGGTATTTGGAATGAAAATACAGACTTAATGATATTGGATGGGTACCTAAAAAATTTGAAGTGATTTGTATCTAACTGGTTTTATGATTATTCCATAAAGATTATTGTTCTTGCTTTCAAATAGCTTACAATCTAATGATGGATTCCAAACAATTTAAGTAGTATACCTTATATTAAGTGTGAACACATTTCACAGAGTTTTACAAATTCCTCATAAAATTAATTTTACCTGGATTCACTGTTCTAACTTTAACCAATTTTAACTTTAATGATTATACTCAAATGAACATTTCTGTGCATACTGATGTAGGTTCTAACTGAAATGAGGAAATCTGTCTTCAAAAAGCTGTTCATAACTAAAAGAGGAAGGAAGAAAGAAAGGAAGGAAGGGAGGAAGGAAGGGGAACAAACTTGGATTATAGGTTTTCAGACCATAAATTTTTAGACCATCATTATTTGCATGGCTATATAGTACATTAAGAAGCTTGGGTCTGTTGTGCTCACTTTCATTTTACAATTTTGAAGCTCTTGACATATGAATGTTATCATCTCCATTAACATACATAGGAAAAGTGATGAATAATGCACACACATCAATTAGCCTTGAGCAATCTCTCAACACATTTGAACTCTACCTACAGTTATTTCAATGGTCCAAATACTGCAGAAAAAAACTCAAAAGTACACTGTTGTTATCATTATCATTTGTTTATCAGACACAGAAAATATTTTATATACCCCAGAGACAACTGACTCCTTTTTCAAAACCGTTACTTTCTAATTAAAAAAACAAGGTAGGAAATCTGAATCCTGTTTTGATATTTATAAATGATAGTTAAAATTCAATATAATTAGAACTATAAGAATGTGTGGTTTTATAAGCATATAACACTATATGGGAGAATAGGGAAATATTGGGAGGAAATTGAGCACAGCACATTTCCATGAATGAAGTTTTAAACCAAACCCTCTAATTACTTTTTCTGTATGGTCCTGGGCAAAGCAATTTATCTCTCTAGGTCTCTATTATAATCCAAGTGGAGAAAAGATAATTTCACCATGGTAGTGCAAGGGTCAGTATTAGCTCAGATTCATTTTCATTTGGTACATTTACTTTTTTATTGATAACATCACTTGAAGTAAATCATTATCATTCCTAAATTCTGGTTAGCAGACCCACCACTTAACATAATAAATTAAAAGCAGCCTTAATACAGTCCCTGTGAGAAATTTAAGGTCCTATATGAACAAAGAGAGAATACTTCTTTCTTTATGGTTGCTTTATGTTTCTCTTCCGTTCCCCTCCCTTCCTTTCCCTCCTTTCCTCTCCAACTCTTCCTCCTCTCTTTTTCTTTCCACCCCTTTCTGTCTCTATCTCATCTTTATCTCTGTCATCTCTATTTCTATCTGTCTTCCTCTCTCCTGACAGGCTTTTTCTGTTGCACTCCTACATGCCTCAACATAGCTAACCAATGCCTTGACTTTATATGTCTATTCAAGCCAAAAGTCAGTAAGAGGTTCCTGTGTCATAATTTGGAAAATCAAAGTCTGAGAACCTGATTAACCCGTTGCAACCAATTTATTGGATGCCCCATGCTAGGTGTTCACTGTGAGTCTCATAATCTACGGAAAGAGGACAGGGGTGAAGGTTACAGCAATATAAGGGACAATGTACTGCAGGAGCTAAATTCTGTGAGGGAAGAGCCTCTTCCTGGGAAACAAACAACAAACAAAAAAAATGGATGATGAACTGACAGATACTCCAAACTGAATTTCCTAACTGTGCATTCTGTATTTTACGAAGAATATCAATGTCAGAGACTGCTCATTAGGTTTATAGTGGATAATATAATTATATCCTGGTCACCAGCCAATTGGGTATTAGGCCATGAAGTCTTAGCCCAGCAGATCACTACCTTGTTTTCATTCACCTGCACAATTTTCATCTTTCTTTTATAAGTATTTAGAAACACTTTTGCCTCACAATTTAATTCAAAATAGGTAAAAACCCATTATAGTGAATAATTAAAAATGCATTATATATATATATATATGACTAAACACACACACACACATTTGAAACAGGTTGACTGGCAGATGGAAATTCTATACATTTCTAATGGTCATGGCTTTTCTTCATAATGGAATATGAACTTTGTTCTTCTACTTTTGCTGTTTCCTGTGGCAAAACAAAGTAAAGCCTGGAAGCATTTATTAAGGAAATTACAGATATTGTATTTTTAGACTTCTAAATTTTCTGACATATTGATCAAATCATTGATTACTCAGATAACTTTTCAGGACAAATAAAACTATCTTCTAATACTTCATATTTGTCTTTTAAATTGTTGATTTTCATAAGCAGCGTTTGTCAGTAGGACATTTGGCTTCTATTTCTCTTTCTGTAGTAATGATAGGTGTTCCGGTTACCATTTATCTTAACCATGGATATTTATCACACAAGAATTTTCCAGTTGCAAATGGTAGAAAACTCTGTTCAAATCAGTTTAAGCAAAAAGAGAAATTTAATGGCTCAGATCACTAAATAAAACGAGCAGTGCTGATGTTAGCATGGCTGGATTTAGGGCTTCACAATAAGTCCCCAGGACCTGTGCTTTCTCCATTTGGCTTGCTAAACAAATCTGATTCACTATTATGCTAATTACCAGTTATCTGAACTGTCAAATATCTCTTCTAAATTCTTAGTAAATGGAGAAGTATTCTTCTAAATAATTTTTGGGCAGTGTATCAGTCAGAGTTCCACCAGAGAAATAGAACCAGCAGGATTCATAAATATGTATAGATTTCTTGTAAAGATTGATATGTGGTTGTGGGAGCTAGCTAATTAGATGAAAATGCTTAGGGCAGGCAGTCAGAAAGGGCAGGCTGAAAGTCTTGGACAAAGCTGATGGTGGTGTCCAGAGGTGACATTTCTTCTTCCTCATGGAGACTTTGGTTCTGCTCTTAAACTATTCAACTGAATAGAATAAACCCACCCAGATTATGGAAAATAATCTCCTTTCTTAAAGTTAGCTGATTATACATGTTAATCACATACATAAAACATCTTCACGGTAATACCTAGGTCAGTATTAAATCGAATCACCAATATTAAATGCTGTATCAAGGTAAATTGACATGTAAAGCTGAATATCATAGGCACTGATATTAGAAGAAAAAAGACATGGAGATTGAGCAGCAAACAGTAACTTAAGAAAATTCTAACATAGGTGTGATTCAAACAATCTGTTCTCTGAAAAATTAATTGGCCTCCATGTAAGAAATTACTAAGATTGGGACAAGATTACCATTATTGAATAGCTTATTGTTTTTAATTCTTTGGCTATGACACTAACAAGAGCTTGTTAGAATACCTGCTTCTCTCAATTAACAATCAGTAGAGCTACCCTACCAACCTTTCATGAGTGTTTATAAATTGTAAAGTACATTTATCTTCAATGATCTTGCTTCCTGTTCCCTGCAGAGGCACAGGCTACAAGCTTTAGAATTCCCTGTTGTATTCTCAGAATCTTCAACATAGTAGATGCTGAATCATTATTTCTGAAAAGAAAGAATGGGTAAGGAAGGGAAGGGAGAACTAGATACAGACATATTTTCAATATTTTGCTATTACTAACAATGTTACAGTAAGAACTTAGTGCCTTCATTGTCTCTTATTCGTGAAGATGTCTCTTCAAGATAAATTTTGGGAATAGAGATTGCTGGATCAAAGGGCCAATGCCTATTTAACTTTTTTTTTAGGTACTGCCCAAATTTGCACTGCAGTGATTATAGGAATTAGAGATTTCAAGCAAGTTCCCCAGGTGATTACTGTATCTAGTAAAGCTTAAGAATAACTATTTTAGAATGTGAGTATTTACCTTTTCAAGTATTAACTCTCTTGTCCAAAAAAAAAAAAAATGTACACCTGTAATACTACAGGTAATACAGTTTTTACTGGCATACCTGCCAATTTGCACAGCCCTACACTACTGGTTGTTGATGGAAACCCTGAAGCTCATCCTGGTCAAGAAACCCTGGTTTAGGAACATCTCACTGTTATAAAAATACTTGTTTTTCTAACTCAGTGAGGACAGTTGATTCCTTTCACTAGCTTCATTTGGCTTCTGCAGTCTTAACTACAGTTAGCCTAAGCTTGATCCTACATTTCTGCTTAAAACTAAACCAAGAAATTCGGGTAATATCACTTATGAAGAAGTTATTGATTTACAGACCTTTTACCTTACTTTTTTCTAAGTATATCTTCCCTTCACAGCTGGGAAAATGAACATCAAACAAAGAAATCTCTATCTTTTTACACTGTTATTTTATCTGTATAACCATAAGATTTTATCATCATTACAACATTATTGCACAGTCTATTCCAACAGCAAACTGAGATGTGTGCACAATTATAAACAACAAATAATATACAAGAAAACTGTGCTGTAAAGTTTCACTTTTCTACATGGTGTTTTCCCCCCATTTAGTAAGAATTTAAAATAGAAATTGACGGTTCAACTAACTGGCAATTAGCATAGCAATGGGCCAGATTTGTTCAGCAGTCCACAACTTCATGGATACTTACCTTAGTCACTTCTGAGACAGCCATCTGTGTTATTTCAGCTCAGAAAAATGCCCCCATAAACCAATAGGACTTCCTTAAGTGCAGAAATTAGGTTATACATCTCTGCATATCTCAAAGAGCAACTTTTTGACATCTAATATATTACTGCAAATATTTTACTGTTCCATGAATCAAGTATATTGAGCATGAGCCTTTGAATATTGACATCCTGCAAACTGACCCCTGAAGGACTCCTAAGATAGTATTGCCCTTGGTCATGAAGTTAATATGCCTAGATTGTAAAATCCATTCTTCATAAAATGGAATGATACCTTGAGATCTTATGAGACAGGTAGACTTAGACTTTCTGAGAGAAATTTGAAGTCAGAATATATCAAGAAATATATTTTATGAAAGTTACTATACTCGAATGCTATTCTCTATTCATACTTGTCCCCAATAAATTATCAAGTCCTATTGACTAAGATCCCAAATATTTCTGAATTTTCTTCTCTTTTCCATCCTCAGCCCCTTACTAATGCATAACTACCAAACCAGTATCTCCTTATCTAATCTCCTAGTACTTTCAAACCATCCTACTCATAGGTGGCAATACTCTTAAAAATTCTTGTTGATTACAATAAATATCCTACTTTAAAGTAAACAAAGAAGCAAACTTTTGCTGGATACTACATATAGGCAGTCCGACACTCTTAGGAATACAGCCGAGTTTTGTTATAATCTGGTATCTGTACTTAAGTAGAAAGGAACGATGAAGAGATGCCATTAAAAATGAAAATTTTTAATTTTTCCAGGCACTGGAAAACCACATCTTACCATGAACCCATCACTAATCCCTACAAATTCTCCAAAGGGAGCTATATGCAAAAAGGGCAGTGTAATCAAACTGAGGCAAAGCAATAATTTATTATTGACTAATGATTTGGGTTCAAAGTAGAATTCCAGTGAGCTGTGCTGGATAATGTGGAAAATTTATTTATTTTCCTAAGCTAGAATGAACTTATCCATATTTTTTCCCCCTTTAACTCAATTTCAAGTCTGAGTTTTAGATTTTATTATCCAATATGAGGAAGTCAGTCTAGAGCCTTTGTGAGTGTGTGTTGGGGGTGAGGGGGAGAGAAGGGGAGAGAAGCGAGGGAGGGTGGGAGGGAAGAAGGAGGGAGGGAAGGAAAGAAGGAAAGGAGGAAGGAAGGAAGGAGAGAAGGAAGGAAAGAAGGAAGGAAAGAAGGAAGGAGAAAGGGAAAAAAAAGAAAATGAATGAATGGGCAGACATATGACTAGGTCTTGAGCATGCAATACTGAATAAAGCAGATATGTCCTTTGTCCTCTTGGAGATTATAGTATACTTAGTAAACAGATCTTAAACATACTGTGTGTGCGTGTGTGTGTGTGTGTGTGTGTGTGTGTGTGTGTGTGTCTGTCTGTATCTTTTATTCAAGTAAAATAAAGAAGAGCATTGCAAAAAATACAGAACAGCATCAGATTATATCAGATAAACCTAACTAATACAGGAAAGGCAGGAAAAGTTTTCCACAGGAATTGACATTTAAGTTGAAATCTAAAGCCAAGATTGAGATACCATTGCAGAAATTACTTTCCAGACTGGGGGATAGTATATGTGAAGTGCAGAATGGAAGAAAAGACATGGCTTGTTTAAGAAACTGAAACATGGCCAAAGTATTAGAAGTAGAGAAGGATAGCACTAGATGGCCAAGGTATTAGAAGTGGAGAAGTATACCAGTAGATGAAGCTGGAGAGATAGACAGAGACTAGGTCATGCTCACCATTGTTGGTAATGTTAGGAATATGAGGTTTTGTTCTGACTGCTATTAGCAGCTATAAGAGGGTTTTATAATACATAGTCCACTTTTCATTTTAATAAGATCCCTTTGGTGACTATGAGGAAAGTGTTTAAAAGGAATAAGAAACAGAGATGAAATATAAGTCCCCAGGCAAGAGATGATGGTGACTTGGTTTAGAAAAGAGAAACAGAGAAGGAAATAAATATGGGATTGAGATATATTTTGAAGCTAGAAGTGGCAGGATATGGTGATGAATTAGGTGTAGAAGATAAGATAGAAGTTATGGAGGATAAATTCCTGGTTTCTGGAACGAGTCATTGGGTAGAAAGTGACACTATTCACCAAAATGGAGAAAAATGAGGGGATAAATCTGGTAAGAAAGAATAAGAATTTACTACTGGATATGTTACATTTGAGATGCCTAAAAGAATTTCAATGCAAATACCAAAAAAGCAACTGTACTTATTAGTTAGAATCTCAGAAGACAGACTAGAATATTAAAGAGTTATTGTAATATTAATGAAAATCATGGAAACTTTAAAGATTTTTCTATGAGAAAATTTAGAGATTCTCTATCTGAACCTGGGAAACTCCAATTTTAGAATCCTGGGCATGATACAAAGGAGGTGGGAAAGGTAGCTAAGAAAAAACAGTCAGGTAGGAAGAATACCAAGAGATTGCTCAAAGAAAGAACAATCCTCAAGAGGGAGAAAGGATTAACTTGGTCTGATGCTATAGAAAGGTCAGTAAAAAGGGCTGAGAAAGGTTTAGCCACATGCAAGTAATTGACAATCTCTGTAAGTTAAAAAAAAAGTGGTTTGGTGCAGTGGTGGGGTTGAAGGATATATCAGTGTGGTAAAAGGGTGATTGAGGGGAAAAATAAAGTCAGCTTGTATGAACAATTTTTTGGACAAAGTTGGATGCAAATGAAATGTGGAGAGAAAGGGCTAGAAATGGAGAGTGGTTTGAGGTCAAGAGAAAAAGTTTGTTTCAGGATGATAAAAAGTAGAACAAATTCATATGTTGAAGGTAAGAATTAGTAGAAAAGGAGAGGTTAAAAATTCAGAAAGAAGTGGGAATTATTGAAGACAGGTTTCAGAGGAGATGGGATGAGTATATGTGTTCGCTTTGTATCAGACTAAAAGATGGGAGGATGCTGCCTTCTGCATTACAAAAGGGGAGGATGGGGAAGAATTAATGTAGATGTAGATGGGTTTTAGCTGGGGCTGTAAGAAAACAGAGCTGCTCTTTGATGTGCTCTCAAGTCTCTAACCAATAAGAGGAAAGATCATCCTCTGAGAGTGGAGTAGGGTGGGATAGAGTGATTAGAAGGCTGGGACAGTGGGAAAAAAATGAGAAATAAAATTTGAAGGCTGGCTGATGGGCAGAGAATGGAGAGGGTCAGTGGGGACAATGTCTCAATGAACTCAAAGAGTTATTGCAGTGAGAGTACTGGTGCAATACAGGTAGAAAACATACTGGCAGGTGGAAGAAAAAGACCCTCTTGTATGTGTGTGTGTGGTGGGGGGTTGGTATCTCTTTTGGTGGAGGTGAAATTTCTGGTGATGACAAACAATATACTGTTTATCACAATGGAAATTGGTGGTTGAAGTGTACTGAAAAGAAAAGGTCAGATGCAAAGAGGAGGTCAAGAAAGCAAGGGAGAAAGTTGTGGATCCATTTATCCTGTAGATGCTTGCCTGGTTTGGAGTAGTCAGAAAGACAGAAAGCTAGGTGCTGACTCTTAAATAAAAATGATGAGATTAAAAAAAAATCAAAAGGTTGTCAGATGATTCTTTGAGGATGGGTGCTATTGGTTAGACCCTCAAAAAAGCAGATGTTACAATATAAGGGGAAAATAATAATCTAGAATTAGGGGCGCCTGGTTGGCATGGTCGTTAAGCATCTGGCTTTGGCTCAGGTCGTGATCCCGGCATTCTGGGATTGAGACCCATATCAGGCTCCTCTGCTGGGAGCCTGCTTCTTCCTCTCCCACTCCCCCTCCTTGTGTTCCCTCTCTCGCTGGCTGTCTCTCTCTCTGTCAAATAAATAAAATCTTTAAAAAAATAAATAATAATTTAGAATTAATGGAGGGGAGGGCATGGATTTTGTAGCTACCCCTGAGGTTCTTGTTAGGAGCCCACATTTTCAATGACTGCTGGGAAAGATGACCTCAGCAGCTGGTAAGTTTCCGTCAGAAAAGTTAAAACATTGGAAAGAACATTAAGAGTACAGTCTTAGAATATTGTGGCATTTGTGATCATAGAGGAGGAGTTTCAGAGGGCAGATCAGAAGGGTTTGGCTAGGAAGAGAAGAGGTTGTATCAGTGGATAGTAAGTTATGCTGCACTGCACTTGAAGCAGAGAACTGTATAAACAAGGGTAACAATGTTGAAAGATTTTGTCTTAGATAAAGATGAGTTTATAAGAGTTCCAATTATGGTCTGAGAATAAGGGCTGCCGGCCAGTCAAAATATGAAGCCAAGTGTGTTATTATTTTTCAGGCAGTTAGGTTTGGCTGTTGCAGTTGAGCCATGGATAGGAAGAATGAGGAGTGAACAGAAACTACGTGGTTCTCCTCTTGGAGAATAGAGGAAGTGATGGATCATAAGCAAGTCAAGTTGGACCAGCCTCTTGCTGATAGGGCCAATACTCTATACCCTCAGGCACTGACAATCCAGAGAGATGATTAGGTTTTTGGTTTTTTTCTCCCCCACTGTGTCCCAATCTATGTTAAACAGTGATGAAATACCTATGTGACAAAGAGAAAAATAATAAAAAAAAAAATAAAAATGTGCAAATCTTTTTCTTTCTCTCCTTCTCTCTGTCTCTCTTTCTTTCTTTCTTTCTTTTTTTTTTTTTTAGAGAGAGAGAGCGAGAGGGAGATTGTTTGTGTGCCAGCAGGGTCAGGGTGGGGGTGGGCAGAAGAAAAAGAAGAGAAAGAATCTTAAGCAGGCTCCAAGCCCAGTGTGGAGCCAGATGCTGGGTTGGATCTCAGGACCCTGAGATCATGACCTGAACTGAAATCAAGAGTCAGATGCTTAACTGATTGAGCCACCCAGGCACCCCTCTCTCCTTTTTTTTTTTTTTAATCACTCCTCTTTTACAGTGGTAGGTTTATTAATTGCTGAGTTGCATCCTGGCTCTCAGAATGTGGAAAATGGAAAACAAATGGAGAGAAAAGCCTAAAAGACTAAGATTTATTATTATTTTCTTATTGTTTGGGTAAAATCATTAAAAAAAGATTAGTTCAAGGCAACATTGGGGTCAGGTGCAGATTGAGGTAGCCTGTATTTGAGTTTGTGAGAGAGTTTAGCCAGCTGGGATTAGGGAAGAACATTTGGAAATCTGTGGCTTGAGTTATCTATTCAGTTAAAAAAATATATATATATATATATATTTATATATATGGATATATAAATATATATATATATTTTTAAATGCTGTTCATTACTAGTACCCTTCTTTGTCTTTTTATGGGAGACTGCAAAAAAAATTTCAGATACTTTCTATTTATGCAAGATTGAATATTTTTTTATTTTTAAATTTAATTTAATTTATTTTTTTAAAGATTTTATTTATTAATTTGACAGAGATATAGAAAGAGAGCACAAGTAGGCAGAGCGACAGGCAGAGGGAGAGAGAGAAGCAGGTTCTCTGCTGATCAGAGAGCCTGACACAGGGCTGGATCCCAGGACCCTGGGATCATGACCTGACCTGAAGGCAGCTGCTTAACCAACTGAGCCAACCAGGCACCTCTTGAATACTTTTTTAAAGCGGCCCAGTGCCACAGTGGAAGTTATTTGAGGATTACATGTGAAAATTATAAAATGATTGCTTCATTTATTTATTTATAATTAATACAATGTTTTATTAGTTTCAGGTGTGCAACATAGTGATTCAACAATTCTATACATTACTGAATGCTCACCATGATCATAATCACCATCTGTTACCATATATTATTACAATATTGATTATATTCCCTCTGCTGTATCTCCATGATTTATTTATTTTCTAGCTGGAAGTTTGTACCTCTAATCCCTTTTATCTATTTTACCTGTCCTCCCATCTACATCCCCTCCTGCAGCCATCAATTTGTCTCTGTGTTAGAGAATCTGTTTTTGTTTGTTCATTTGTTTTTGTTTTAGATTCCACATATGAGTGAAATCATATGGTATTTGTCTTTCTCTGACTTCTTTCACCTACCATAATACCTCTAGGTCCATCCATATTGTCAGAAGTGACAAGATCTCATTCTTTTTATATGGGAAAGAATGAGATCTTGTCACTTCTGACAATATGGATGGACCTAGAGGTACACACACACACACACACACACACACACACACACACACACACTCATGTTGCTTTCATATCTTCACTATTGTAAATAATGATGCAATAAACATAGGGGTGCATATATCTTTTCAAATTAGTATTTTCATTTTCTTTGGATAAATACCCAATAGTGGAATTACTGGATCACATGGCATTTTTATTTTTAATTTTTTGAGGAAACTCCATGCTGGTTTCCACAGTGGTTGCACCAATTTACATTCCTACCAACAAGGGTTCCTTTTTCTCTATAGTCTCTCCAACATTTGTTATTTCTTGCCATTTTCACTGACTTTTCTAACTGGTGTGAAGTGATATTTCATTGTGGTTTTGATTTGCATTTCCCTGATAATTAGTGATTTTGAGAATCTTTCCATGTGTTTGTTGGCCATCTATATGTCTTCTTTGGAAAAATGTCTATCAAGTCCTCTGTCCATTTCTTTTTTTTTTTTTTTAAGATTTTATTTATTTATTTGACAGAGAAACAGCCAGTGAGAGGGGGAACACAAGCAGGGGGAGTGGGAGAGGAAGAAGCAGGCTCCCAGAGGATGAGCCTGACGTGGGGCTCGATCCCAGAATGCTGGGATCACGCCCTGAGCCGAAGGCAGACGCTTAACGACTGAGCCACCCAGGCACCCCCTCTGTCCATTTCTTGATCAGACTATTTCTTTTTGGTGTTGAGTGTATAAGTTCTTTATACATTTTGGATATTAACCCCTTATCAGCTGTATCATTTGCAAATATCTTCTCCCATTGATTGTTTTATTTGGAGCTAACATATCAATATAAAAATTTTTCTAAAGTGGTATGATTTTTTATTGTCCAATGTCTTCAGAAGAAGAATTATCTAAATCTTAAAATAGAACATTAAACAATGTAGTGGTTTCTCGTGGCACTTCAGCCTCTAAGTGTAGAAACCCACTGAAGTCAGCTCAAATGTATAGAGATTTCCTGAGACAATATGGAAAATCTTACATGTTCATTCAACTAAGGATGAAAAATAAAGATGGACTCTGGGGGGCCTAATTCCTCACTCAAAGATTACAGGGTTCCTTTCATCTGGGATTTCTGTCTCATGGGTCACCCACTTCCGTGTACATGTTCCAGTATTCCTCCTCTCTCCCTGCCCCCATCCCATCCCCACCCCAGCTGTTTCTCTTACCCATGTTAGCACAGCTGCCCGCTAGGTGAGCTTCACACTCTGGGGGTTAGAATATTAACAGAAAGGATCTTGGTGACTCAGCTCAGCCTATGATTTGTTTTCATTTCTATTGCATGTTCCTCGTTGGTCTAATTATCTGTAAACAGGAATGAGAGGGATGCAATTTGTACCTAAGCCTGCCCCTCTCAGGAATACTGTCTGGGTGGAGCAGGTTTAGGTACATAAGGATGTTGAATGGGTCAGCCACATTGACTGACATTATCTAATATATGTATACTTCTGGGGGAATCATTAGTGGGAATGTTCCCAGAATATAGAGTAGCCAGTTGAGAGCCGGAGTCTGTATGTCAAGTTTAATTTCTGTGTGTTTATGTATGAACTGAAAACCAAGTTTGAGAGAGATTTTTCAAACAATGAAAGCAAAAACCTCAACAAGTAAAAATCAATAAATAACTGTCTTGAACAGTTTTGGCTAGGCAGAGAAAATAGTTTGTTTATCATCCACATCCCTTAAGTAGCAGGAGCTAATAGAATTTGAATTTAAACCTCTTACTCCGAAGACTCATTACTCTTTCAGATTTACGATTGCCTTTTAGAATTGCAATGCTAAATATTTAATATTTCTACTTTAGCTGAATGTACTTTAATTACTCTAAATAATGTGGAAAATTGCTTTCTTGTTCAGTTTTTGTATACACGATGGAAGAAAAAGGTGGTATTACTATTGATGTTATTTGAATAATACAATTATTTTAAAAACAAGACTGAAAAATGAAGTTCCTAATGTAATCCTTGTCAAGGAAAATACATATCATTTTCGTAAAATGGAAAGAAACTCAGTTACCTACTTAAACACATGATTAATAAGCATGGATGGTTTCCTAGGCCCTAACCAGAACAATGTCTTTTTTGTTTGTTTGTTTTTTAATCTGGTAATATATGGCCCACTAGTTTTATGTCTTGCTTGCCTCTCATCTACTCCCTAACCCAAATCTTGCTACATAACCTCATTTTTCAGCAGTTAAAATGAATAGTAGGTAATTTCATTGTGAGAACTCTGAAAATTTCTAAATTCCATCATGGAGCTATAACCAAAATGTTAGGAGTAAGAATGTGACACAAAATCAAGGCTGACTATGCAGTTAAAAGAGATGGACAGGACTCTGATATGTTTAAATTCACCTTCGTCCGTTTGGACAAAGTGCAAAACTACAGAAGCATCATTTAAAATGTATATCATTGGCAAAAGTAAGTCTTATTTTTATCAGCTAAAGAAAATAAAATACATGTTTTAAAATGTCAGTACCTGTAACAATTGCTTTGCTTTAAAGTGTAGGATGATTGGAGCCATAACTGCGTAAGCACAGTGCTCTATCACTCTCTGTGAGGGCTCCCTTTGCGACTTTTGGTTTACGTCAGGCAAGTTTACCAACAACACTCAAAGTTTCTTACAATCTCCAACTGTCTAAAACTTATATGTCTGTAGTAAAACAGGGGCTACTCATATAATCAACAAAGATGTTAGATAAAATCAGTTTCCCCGTATCTGATGAGATAAGGAAGCCAAAATGATAAACTCCTATTTACTACAGATGCTAATCAGAAGCATAATGAACTGGATAAATAAATGACAATTTGAAAGAAATGTTGCTCTTCTTTATGAACTAATAGTTAAATATGCCATAGAAATACAGACTCTAGTTGCAATATTGTTTTATTTTAATTTAAACTTTTGTGTTAGTCGGAATCAAATAGAATGCCATTCAAAAAATAAGTGAAGAACAAGGGATGAGCAATCTCTATTAAATTTATTTTTCTTGTTAGAGGATAAAAAAATAATCGATACCACACGAATGAACAGAGAGAGAAGAAATGTCAGTATTGTAATCCTGAGGGAATGTGGACAGGACAGATTTTGGAATGGCCCCTTCTATCCACCATGAGTTCAGCATAGCGCTATACTGGGGGCTCTGCTGTACTTGAAACTGTGTCAGATACTTGGTTCCTGGTAGGAGAAGATCCCTACAGGGTAACTAAGAACCTGGAAATTAAAAGAGTTAAGTGTTCAGAAAATACTGAATAAGATAGAGTAAATGAGACTCCAAACTACCATCTGTGCTACTTTCTATGGAATTTCTCGGGTAGTACATAGATTTTCCCGTAGTCTCCCAGCCCGGAGGCAGCAACTAGAAGGTATAAAACTATTGCGTTTTAGTTCAAAAGGCATAACATAATATAATTATGAGAAAAATCAAGCAAATTCAACATGCAGATATTCTTTAAAACAACTTGTTTACCCTTCAGAAATGATAACATTGTAAACAACAAAGGCAGGCTGAAAAACTGTTCAGAATTAAGAGAAGCTAGAGAAAAAAGATGATTCAATGCAACATATGATGCTGGATCAGACTCTAAATCAGAATAAAGGAAAATTTGACTGTACAGAACATTACTGGTCAATGGGCATAATTTGACTAAAAACTGTATATTGTATCAATGTTAAAATTACTGATTTTGATAGGTGTACTGTGATTATGCAAGAGAAGGTCCTTGCACTTAGGAAATGCAGACTGGAGTGTTTAGATGTAACAGGTCACAGTGTTTGCAATTTACTGTCACAGAGTTCTAGGCAGTACTAGAAATAGCCAGAAGGACAAAAGGTGAACAACCGATGAATCTAAATGAACGACATAGGTGTTCACTGGACTATTCTTATAACTTTTCTGTAAGTTTGAAATTATTTCAAAATAATGAGTTAAAAACTAAAGGCATGGCAAACATTCATGTCATGGCTCTGGTAGTGGCTAATCGTGTGGACTTTGAGCCTATTTCCTCTATAAAATAAAAATAATTTGCCCCTTCTATCTCACAGGTGAGGATCAGTGAGATAATGGGGTTCACAAAGCACTATTTACTTTTACTTTCTTTTTTTTTTTAAAGATTTTTATTTATTTATTCGACAGAGATAGAGACAGCCAGCGAGAGAGGGAACACAAGCAGGGGGAGTGGGAGAGGAAGAAGCAGGCTCATAGCAGAGGAGCCTGATGTGGGGCTCGATCCCATAACGCCGGGATCACACCCTGAGCCGAAAGCAGAGCTTAACCGCTGTGCCACCCAGGCGCCCCACTATTTACTTTTTCTAAGATTTGGACAGATATTTTATAGGAAAGCAAGGAGTGATTTTTCAACCCAGCTACACTTACATCACAGATGAAATTTAGTTAGATTTTCGATACAAACTTTAGCTTTTGTTTTCAATTCTAATACAACTATGCCTCAATTAAAGAATGCCCTGAGAATGAAGCTTTTCTCTGTAACAGTAGTAGGTGTTTTTAAACTAAGATTAAACAACACTAAAACAAGTAAATAAATTTAAAAAAATGCATATAACTGTGTGACTCTGGGTACTTGCTGCTTGTAGTTTTATGGTATCAGTACTATTATCCTGGTGAACTCTTGCATCTCTTGCATTTCAATTATAAGTGAACAGAGCTCATCGTAGTTAGTGTTCTGAAGTTTGAGAAGAGTCAGTTCGGTGTAAGGAACATCTTTTATGTTTTCACTGGGCACTAGTTTTTTTGTTTGTTTGTTTGTTTTACTATGTGTTGGGGATACAAAGATAATAAATTCTTCACTGTTTCTTCTAGCTCTTTTTTACTATTTCATCTTCACATACCCAAAGTCCTCCTGTTCTTTTGATTTTACTCTTCATTAAAACAGGGAGATTTTGATGAGTCATTTATTTATACTTTTTTCCCCATAGTTTAGCTGAAACTTACTCAGAGAGTTACCTCAACCAGTTTTATTATGACCTGGAATAAATATGAGAATCACTTGCATCATTCCTGCAATAGTAGGTCAATATCACTGAAAATCTTAGAAAAATAAATCACATTTTCCCGACCCCTTTCATCATCACTCTTCCTCCATAACTAAACTTCTGAAGCAACTTCTCAATATTACTAGTATTTTAATAAATACCAAATTCAACAGCAGTTTCTTAATCTATATTATTATTATTATTATTATTATTATTATTATTATTATTATTATTTTATTTTATGAAGTGATTGACCCAGCCAGCCACTGCGGTCCTTTATTCTGGAACTTCTCTCCCTTAGACTTCTATGAAAGTCTGTGTGATCTCTTTGGCCATAGCCTCTGATCTTTACTTGGTTTTCTTTCTCCAACAGCACACCTCCATGGTTCTGGTCTTGACACACTTCTCTTTTTTCCCTTTTGAAATTAAATGTAATTAAGTCATCTCAAGATGACTTAGTAGAAGTCTCTAACTCCAGACTCATCTTTTCCTCTTCTACACCATGTAGTTGGTACAAACATCTGCTTTATATCACTATGCATAGTCTATACATATTACATTACCCATAGTGTGCCAGAGCCCCCAACTCTCTATACTCAGACCTACCCTTACACCAGTATCTCTTCAGCTCTGTGAAGTGAACCAATCAGAAAAGGAAACTAGAAAAGGAAAGACATTTTTGTATGTGATGAAAAAGAGCGCTTCATGTAACAGGAATAGTGGTTAGTGTTCTACAGTAAGACATAGGAAAACGAGGTACTCAGTAGTTTAACTTGGGATAGCTATGAACCCATTTATTTATTTATTTATTTATTTTTTATTTTTTTTAAAGATTTTATTTATTTATTTGACAGAGATAGAGACAGCCAGAGAGAGAGGGAACACAAGCAGGGGGAGTGGGAGAGGATGAAACAGGCTCATAGCGGAGGAGCCTGATGTGGGGCTCAATCCCGTAACTCCGGGATCACGCCCTGAGCCAAAGGCAGACGCTTTAACCGCTGTGCCACCCAGGCGCCCCTGAACCCATTGATTTAAAGTGAAGGAAGAGGAGATGCAAGATGGAAGCAGGAAAAGAGAGAGAGCGAGTGCGAGTGAGCGCATGGGGCGGAAGTTTGAACGTTAAGCGTGACAATAAAACATGGCACCATATGCCCTTTTATTTATTCTTTACTAGAATAAAAAAGCTCTTCACCTGAATAGAATGTTACCTGAAAAATAATTTTTAACTTATTGTGATAAATCGGTCTTTCAAGAACATTTAGGGAAATATCTTCTCAGAGTAAAATCTGGCTTATACTGTTACAGAACAGTATGCATTAATGTTTAAAAATTACTCAAAGCCTCCCGCAGGAGAAAGAGCTAAATTACAGTTTAAATAATACTTTTTAGCTTGAAATATACCCCATACTGTTAGATAATGCAAGGATGTTGAGAAAAGTAACTAAAAACTAATTCACCAAGTTTGTAAAATCAAATATTCCATACTCTAGGTAATCTTGATATTGCTCAGTCACTGTAAATCTGATTATTCTTGAGATTGTTTTTAAGTCAGGGTAAGATAGTCCTCTATTTACAAATGTAATTTAGTCTCCTGAGTAGGTAATCTTGTTAAAATATTGTCAGGTTAACTGAAATTGATTTGTGTTTACTAAACATAGTGAATACTAATCAAATATTAGACACTGAGGTGTTGGAGGTATTTCAACCTTTGATAGACACCATTAGTGCTTCAAGGAAGGACTATTATTTTTTGTCTTGGAGGTCAACATTGCTTTTTAGACTGTTCTTTCAAATAAAGAGAAAATGAGGAGAAATGGCCTTTATTTGCTTTATGAAATTTTGTGATTTGGGAATATTTGGGAGAATTTGGGATTGGTTTTGGGGGGATTATTTATGTTTTATTTCCATCGCTACAAACACTACATTTGCTTTTTCATCTGCTTAATTCCATTCCAGGTTTGCTATTCTCTACCACTCATAGCATCATTGAGCTCCACATAATAGCTTTTATAGGAGACAGACATTACTAGGCAATTTGAAAAGCAGGTTGAAGATAAAGCCTGATAGCTCACGTGCCCTGGCCTGGTGACTTGGCTCACTTCCGAAGCTTATACCAAATGGGCTGCGTGCGTTCCTGTGGTGTCTGTGTATTGGTTCTATGAAGCTTAAAGAAACATTTCCCCTAATACAATAATAAACCCACCATAATCATTCGTTTTGGGGAAATTTTACAGTTGTTGGTTAACCTGCTCCCTTATGCCCTGCAATATTCATTAGCAGATTTCTCTGTTTATGAGTGATATTATATGGAAATGGTTATGGGAAGCTAACAGATGTAACCACTGAAATAAATTAGAAGGAAAAGTTCTGTTTTTTACAGATGGTTCTATTGAATATGCTCCCCCCCCCCCCTCCACTTTAACATTTAGTTTTCTTTCAACAGAAAACTTTTCTTTACTGACTACGGGAATGTGGCCAAAGTGGAGCGATGTGACATGGATGGGCTGAACAGAACAAGGATAATTGATTCAAAGACAGAGCAGCCAGCTGCACTGGCACTAGACCTAGTCAACAAATTGGTTTACTGGGTAGATCTTTACTTGGACTATGTGGAAGTAGTGGACTATCAAGGAAAAAACAGACATACTATCATTCAAGGCAGACAAGTAAGTACAATTCTGTTAGAAAACGCAGCTAAGGTAATAAAATGAATGGTATCATACTAGGAAGAAGACCCAAAATTTGAATTGCAATGTTGAAAATTTCTTATGAAGTCAAGCTGCAAAGGATCATAAAAATTGTGATGTATTTCCTATGTGGGAGAATGTTCTTTTCACAGTGTGTTCCATAATATCAAAGATGCTTCTGACTTCCTCCTTTGCTCTATTAAAAGAAAGCACGCAAAACAAAAGCCAACAAAAATAAAACAAAAACAATAAGCAAAAATGCCACACTAGTACGAAAGGAATTAAACTAGGACAGATGTTTTACCTATTAAAAGTAAAACTTACTAAAAACTAATTTAAATAGTTTATTTATAAGGAGCTAGACTGTCATCTATCCCCTGTGGCCTTGGAGATATTTTGCTAACAAAAGCAAATGCCTGCTCACAAAAATATTTTTATTATTTTCAAAGGTTGGACTAAATTTTGCCTTCTGATGTATTCAAATACTTCCTAGAATGAGACTTCTGTGGAAATCATGGAGGTCAAGAACTTTCCCATCTGTATGGTTTTACCCTTGCTGAATTACAAGGTTTTGCAGATAACACTTAGTGGACATTTAAAGGAGATCTCTAAGTAGAAATAAGCTTATTCGCTAGTGCACTTCCTCAAATTCAATTTTACCTCAGTGATTGCACTAATTTCTTGTGAGATTCTTATTCTGTGGAGCCGAAATACATGAATCCCTTTTCTATCTTTTGCAATCCAAGACAAAAATATTCTGTAATGATTCCTTAAGGATACCTTTCCTTCCTAATCAGTTTTTAGCAATGAATTTATTTTTCCTTCCTTGACAGACAAACAAATGCACTAATTTGTGAGGTAAAAAAAAAAAAAAAGTGTCCAGTATTAGAGAAGAGGCCAGTTATTTCTTTCATACTTTTGCCTGTCCTAAAAAAACTTGATTTCTTTGGAAAGCCTTAGTTATGACTTTTAGAGGATCTAATTTCTAAAATGATTATGATGGGTCATCTTTTTACCTATATATAATTAAATTTTTAAACCTTGAAACAAGGATAAGAAATACAAGTGATTTTCCTCATAATTACTTTTAAAAAGTTTTCTAATGTCTGGATTTTAATTATTCATTTTTTTTCATTTCTATTTCCTGTGCTTTTTCTGATTCCCTAAACATATGCTTATTCTGCCACTGAATCTTCCAACATAGATACATTTTTCTAAATATTTGGGCTGTAGGCAGAATGGTCTAGCCACCACTCTAAGCTCCTCCCACCTGTGTGGGGAGTAGCAGAGCAGGCAACAGTGTACTTACTTTATGGGAAACAGGCTCTTCTGAAGGAAGGAACAAGGACATTGAGTACAATTTCATCTTTACTATGTGAACATTTTCTACCCTGCCCAATTGTCCCCTCTTTGGCTATGCTTTGTCTCTTGGGTGGGATGACAGTTATGTAAAGAACAATATAAGTATGCCACAACCACACGCTTCCAGATGAATGGCTCCAAACTTCGGGCAAAACATGCATGAGACTAATGGCAATGGAAAAATTGAATTTACTTGCAATTTTTATAGGAAAAAAATATTGCTCAAGTCAAATTTGGACTTAGATTTATCTAGGGAATTATGATATCAGCTTATGTGGAAATATTAGTAAATAAACACATGACACCCCCACCCCTTCTTTCTGGCACATATGCCTGTGCACGTGTGTCTACACACGATTACACCTATACACACATACACACACACACACACACACACACACACACACTGGGGAATGACCCTTACAAGGGAAAACATTCTTTGGACTTTAACGTGGAATGATTTTCCTCATTAACTCTTATCTTACATTTCTCAGTTGGTGAAGTGTCTCCTTTTGGCTCAGGTCATGATCAGGGTCCTGGGATGAGCCCCCAGTCTGGCTCCTTGCTTAGTGGGAGTCTGCTTCACTCTCTCCCTCTGCTCCTCCCCCTGCTCATGCTTTCTCTCTCTCAAATAAATAAAATCTTTAAAAAAATAAATTTTTACAGTCAAACCATACAACTTTTTCAAATTCTGTTAACTACAAATCTATACTAAAAGTGCCATATAATGCCGAAGAATTGTGACAGATTTTTTCAACAGAATCTCTACAGCAAATCAAATCAGAGCCCCACCCTACCTTGATACAGAACCGTTTTAGATTAACTATAATAGTAGTACTCAAAAGCATTGTGCTTAGCACGTAGGCATTTGTATGAGAAAATCAGTAAACTCATTCTTCCTCAGCTTTACTAGAAGCCTGCCATGACTGCAAGATGTCCATTCCTCCACTCAATTCCCAGGACCTCTGCGAAGGAGAGTTATGCTGTTCAAGTGTCATTAGTTCCATTTCCTTACGAATAGGCTTTAGAAACATATATGATTTCTGAGTGAAGTGCTGTCTTTTTTTTTTTTTAAAACAATTATTCCAAATATGTAGTTTCCTTATTTATTGTGTTCCATGCTGGGACAAGTATTCATCTAAATGTAACTTGTGGCTTAAAAAAAGGGATTTAAAGGGGCGCCTGCGTGGCTCAGTCGTTAAGCGTCTGCCTTTGGCTCAGGGAGTGATCCCCGCTTTCTGGGATCGAGCCCCGCATCAGGCTTCTCTGCTGGGAGGCTGCTTCTTCCTCTCCCACTCCCCCTGCTTGTGTTCCTCTGCTTCTGGCTGTCTCTCTGTCAAATAAAATCTTAAAAAAAAAAGGGATTTAAAAAGATATATATGGGATTTTGAACTTACAAAATAAATTTTCAAAGGTTCTCATCAGTTCTTACACAGCCAGAGCTATATTTTTTTAGATTCTGTATCTCTTGACTATATGAACAAGCAGCCCATGAAAACATCTCAAATTTTATGTAACGGTTCCACAAGCATCTTATTGAATATACGTGGAAGTTTTGTTCTCACTTGCCTCTGAAAAGTAGCTACTGAACATGTTTTCTTAATGAATCACGAATAAAATTCTCCATACATTTGAAACTGCTTTATCTACTACTGCATAATGTTTTCTTCTCAGAGAGAAAATTTAAATTAGTGAAATGTTTAATTCTCTGAGAGCAAATAAGTGATAATATGTGTGTGACTCTCCCACTATGGGAATTTTCCACAGTAGTAAACAGCAATCAGTTTTTCTTTCAAGTTGAAAGCAGCATCATTAAAAATCATAGTTATTTTTGCCCCTCCATATAGGTCAGACATCTTTATGGTATAACTGTGTTTGAAGACTATTTGTATGCAACCAGTTCTGATAACTTCAATATCATAAGGATAAACCGATTTAATGGCACTGATATTCACTCATTAATTAAAATGGAAAATGCTCGAGGAATCCGAATTTATCAAAAAAGAACTCAACCAACAGGTAAGACACAGGACTTCTTCATTGCCTTTATAATGGTGGGTTGAATGAGGATATGGTCCTTGTGCTTTGTATGGAGTTAAAGTGGGTGAGTCATAAATTCTCTGTTTGATAGCAAAAGTGTACACGTCTGCTTGATAAAATGGAAGAGCACTCCCTGCACAAGTCTAAATGATGAATTGTTCAGTTCCTAGTGAATTGTTTCTACAACCATAGAATTGAAATGATGGCTAGATTTGGATTCAGGAAAGAGCTTTCAATCATGATATGTGTAGACAGGAAACCCAGATGCTAAGATGCTAAGGTTTCTTTTTTTTTTTTTTGGTATCATTTGGGGAGACATTTCAAATCAGGTGACTCTCTTAATGGTATTTATCCAGTTTTTATTGTAGTCATTCCAGTCTCTTAACTTAGCCCAATTATTCTTTAATATGAGTTAATTAAAAAGTAACTTTTAGTGAGAAGGCTATAATGTTTCTAAGTATTTCTTAAAAACACAAACTAGTTATTTTTGCATAGTAGGTTAGTGTGCTTGTTCATCAATACAATTTACATTCAATTATATATAGAATAATGTAACATACAAGAACAATCAACTCCAAATTCTCATCCTCTTTTCGTGCTTCAAATTGAAACTAATTTAGAATTACCTAAATATTAACATAAATTTAGTTGAGACAACGTATTGTCACAAATCTGTTTACAGTAAATTTAAATTTGGAATTCTGTGAATAACCTTATTAGAGTTTGGTGTTAGGATTTATTTATTTGCCAATTATTCATTGACCGTTTACTGTGTGCCAGGAACTACTGTATAGACATTATTTTATAGACACAGCAGTGAATAAAACAACCAAAAACTCTTGCCTATATGAGATTTGCATCCTAGTAGAGAAAAAATAATTTTAAAATGACCAAGTAAATTATTATTATATTATAAGATTATGAGTGCTATAGAGAAAAATAAAGCAGGTAGGAAGTCTCAGGGATGGGGGTGATTTGCAATTTTATATTGAATGGTCAGAGGAAGTTCCATGGAAATAATGAAACTAAATGAAGACAAGATAATTGAGGAAGTGAGGCAGAGACATAGCACGTAGGGAGATGAGCAAACGCAAAGACCATGAGGAAGAACATGTTTAGATTTTTCAAGCAACAGCAAGAGACCTATGTGTCTAAAGCAGACTGAAAAAGGAAAAAAGAGGTAGAAGATGAGGTTGGAGAAATGAAGGAGGACCATAATAACTAGGGCCCTATTGATAATTATAAAGCCTTTTCCTTATACTTCTATTGAGATGAGGAGTCCTTAGGAAGCATTAAGCAGAGGAGTCTCATGATATGACTGACTTTTTAAAGGAATCAGTATGGCTACTGTGTTGACAATAGGCTGTGGGGGACAAGAGTGGGGGATAATCTTTTCATTTCGAAAATCAGGAATACAAAACAGACATGGCACAATTTTAAAAGCATAACCATTTATTATTAAAAGAACATTGCCACGTTATTTGTCACAATTTCAAGTGGTGATCAAAAAGAAATATAATTACAACAGTATATAAAATCTGACTGATATTATTCCTACCACAGCCTTTTTTTCTTTGACTCATCTTTTTCTCATTCTCTTCATACAATATTTTTCCTGTTCTTTTTTCCTTCTCTAACTTCTACACTCATGAAATGTCCTTCTATGTCTCAATTGTCACATGTAAACTGGCGTCCTCCTTTTGAAAATTACAGTCATGCACACACACACACGTACACACATTCATTTTGTTGTCAAGTTCTCAAAATGACAATGGACTCAAAACTGAAAAAAAATATGTCTCAGCACTTCTCAATAAAGATAGTTACTGAATCATATATCTTCTGGGTTAATTGCCCATATAATGGATTATTTCAAAAGAGATCCTTTCTCTGCTTAATTACCTAACCAGGTGTTTTTTTACAGTATCTTTTTACATTTGTAAGAAACATGTATTTTTAAAAAGAACAACAAGCATGCATCAAGAAGAATCAGGTTACTTATTTTGCTTACAGGTAAACAGTTTAAATTAATATAAAAGCAGAATTGTTTTTTTAAACATATTCTTAGGAGGACTTCGGCAAATTCCTACCTCTTTTTCTAGGAAGTTTAAACTCTTTTTCCAATTGATTATGGTAATAAATAGCTGGGTGTAGAGATTTTTGATAGGATTGCCTCTTCTTGCACTGCAAACGTTTCAACATACCAATGTACATAATTATCTTGTCTTTGGAGAATTTCAAGTGTGCTGTTTTTTATTTGTTGTAGTCAGAAGCCATGCATGTGAAGTGGATCCATATGGAATGCCAGGGGGATGCTCACACATCTGTCTGCTCAGCAGCAGTTACAAAACACGGACCTGTCGCTGCCGGACGGGCTTCAACTTGGGAAGTGATGGCAGGTCATGCAAAAGTATGTTGTTAAAATCAAACATTTTGCCAGCAGCTACTGCTTCAGAATAGTTTTTTTTTTTCTATTAATTAGCGACATCAACATCAGCAATAACATAAGACTTCAACAGGTGAAATTTGCCTGCAAAATATACCAGCTATTTTTTCTCAGTATTCAGGTTTTTTTGTGTTTTGTTTTGTTTTGTGATAATGTGAATGAAAAACTGAATCAGGCTATAGAGTCACTAAATTTATGAATCCCTGGGAAACATACTTTAGGCTGTTTTTAGGACGATCCTTTCCTTAATTCCTTAAAGAAGTTTTTTGGTCTAATGAGCCTGAATCATTGGTTGCCCATGCTTTCTCTTATCTGAACTAAGAAGCTCCTCCTAGTAGTAGGTGTGTTGTTTAGTCCAACAAAAATCCACATAAAGTCATGTTTCACCTTATCCAGCATCACTGGGGAGTGAAATTCATTTCAATATTTAATTTTCCAGGTAACTGGAGCTATACTAATTAAATATCAATCTCTTTAACAATTGTATTGAAAAGCTTTCTAACAGTTAGACATATCTTTGTTTTATTTTTGAAATATGCTGAGTAACTTAATTGTTCCTTATTTAAATACGCTAAAAAATAATTTTATACATGACTTTTGTAAACTTAGATTGTTGCCCCAAAATTAGTTAAATTAAGGTCTTTACTTGGGGTCTTCACAATCAAATATAGTAGAATGGTCCTTACAGAAATGATATCCATGTGGAGACTGCTGTCCTTTAAATGTCCCCCAATACCACAATTTTAAAAGTTACAATGGCTGCTTTTTATAGTGCCTATTGTGTCTCCATTTTGTTGTAGCAATGGCTTTTTATTTCTGTGTTTCCTCTCTGATCACTGTCTTGCATCTCTTCAACTTTCTTGTCATGTGCTTACTGAGAGCTATGACATTGATCACTAAAGTTGGTAAAATTTTAAGTCTAAATGGTGGCACAAATATTTTTAAATCAATAACCCAAGAAGCTCAGCTGTTATAAAATATATGTATTAGTATTTTGTTTTCATTTCTAACTGTATTAATGCTGGGTCTCATGTTCAAGAGATCCTGTGGATAACTGAGAGAAGCCTCAAGATGAGCGAAGTTGTGTGTGTGTGTGTGTGTGTGTGTGACCAGCCTTTAAATTGGTGTGGTTACCACTTGAAAAGAGATGGCATGTCATAAAAAATGCAACAGTACACATTTATACATACATATTTTCATTCATTCATGCATACATACATACATACATACATACACATGTTTGGGGGGAAACAGGATCACAGTTGCATAAGCTTCAATCACCCAATCAAGGTACATTTACATTAACAGAGATAACTCTAGCTCTTTTAATCAGAAAATATCAAATGTTAATAGATAGGTGCTTATGTAATCAGTGAAAAGCCTGAAGCAATAGCTTCTAGATTCAGTCCTCAGAACAGCCCTTAAAACCACCATTGAACTACCCTGGCTTAAAACTGGAAACCTGCCACACTCAGAAGCCTGGGCATCAGGAAGCCACAAATGCCAATGGTAACTTCAAAAACACACCATTTTAACTGATATCCGGGAATCTCCACAACTTGCGCCACAACTATTAGCTCCAGAAATATGTCACAACTGATAGTTCCCTACTGGCAAACAAAACAAAGCAAAACAAAACAACACCCTCTTCCTTGCCTCTTGATATACACAAAGGAAGAACACTAAAGTGGAAAATTCAGTTTCTTCTTTGGATGAATACCAAAGGAAGTAGCAAAAGGCAGCCTCATTTCCATATTCCCAAACTTGAGTTAGTGCATCGTATTGTAGGTACTTAAAACCAGGCCCATCACTCTATGAGTGTCTCTGAAATGTAGTTTTTAGTATCAATTGCCTATCATACAAGAGTACACACTAGAAGAAACTTTAATGTATCGAATGACTAAGATTGGTGAGTTAAGTAAACAATGGGAAAAATGGTTATTCCTATTTAAAGCATACACACACAGGGGCACCTCGGTGGTTCAGTCGGTTAAGCATTGGACTCTTGGTTTTGGCTCAGGTCATGATCTCAGGGTTGTGAGACTCAGACCTGGTTGGGGCTCTGCAGTCAGCAGGGAGTCTGCTTGAGATTCTTACCCTCTACCCTCCTTCCCCTCCCTGGCTCGTGCTCTCTAAATAAATAAATAAATAAAAATTTTTAAAAACAATTAAAAAAATAAAGCATACACATGCACACACGCGCACACACACACACATTAAACCAGTGACTACCAGGTTTACCAATGAAAACATCAATTAAAAATAAACGTTAGCAAAATTGGGTATGATGAAACTAGTGTTCTTATTCATTAATAATAGAAGTGGAAATTGGTATCATTTTTGGAAAGACGTTTGATAAAATATGAAAAAAACAAACTGACCGTATCCTTTAAGAAATTTTTCCTCTTTTGGGGGAATGAAACATGAGTGACTATGGACTATGAGAAACAAACTAAGGACCTCAGAGGGGAGGGGGGTGGGGAATGGGATAGACCGGTGATGGGTAGTAAGGAGGGCACGTATTGCATGGTGCACTGGGTGTTATACACAACTAATGAATCATCGAGCCTTACATCGGAAACCGGGGATGTACTGTATGGTGACTAACATAATATAATAAAAAATCATTAAAAAAAAAAAGAAATTTTTCCTCTTTTGACTGAAGAAATTCATTATAAATATATTTATAATAACAAAAACCCAGAAACAATCTAAATATCCAACAATAGGTAAGCAGCTGATTGCATCGTATTGCCTCTCTAGCAGGGAACACGATGCTGTCATTGAAAATAATGATTTTAAGACTTTAATGACAATAAAGTATTATTTAAAAAATGAGGCACTAAAATGCATATATAGGATTCCTATTTTTATTTTTTATTTTATTTTTTAATAAGATTCCTATTTTTAAAAAAATTATGCTTATGCTTATAAAGTTGGTAGAAAATGTTAATTTTCAAATAAATCTACACTACTTTTAAATAATATGCAATATTATTTTTAAAAAATACTCTTGAAAGTAGGTGGACACTGAGAAGCTGTGAGGGCAATGAGGAAGAAGGATGTTAATATTCTTTACCAGTAATTCCATTTCTGGAAATGTATACTTAGAGATCATCTAAGAAAATGTGTAAAATGCTGGATTGAAGAAAAACATGGTTCCCCAGTATTATTATAATAATGAAAAGATAAAACCAACCGGGGAACAGTTTAATAAATTATCATATATTATACTGATCATACTGAAAGAATGAATGTAAGGCTTAAAATAATGGATCAACGTAGAACATAATTTTGATGCTAAGATTTAATAATAAAAGCAGAATATGAAATTGAATGTCCTCTTCATTATAAGTAATCACACTTTAGAAAAATAACTAAATAAATTAAATTTGAAATAGCTACATGAAAGAATACAATATAACAGTGAAAATAAGTTAACTATGGCTGCAACAACCATGGATGAATATTACAAACATTATAAGAATAAAATTAATTCACAGAAGAATTCACACATGCAATTCAAACATGAAAAACAAACAATGTACTGTTGGGAAATACATGCAACACGTGTAATAAAACTTGACAAAATACATAATAAACAAAATAACAGGATATTGGACATCTTTAGGATGAAAGTGAAATAGGAAAAAAAGGAGTGAGGAATTGGTTTAGGGCACATGAATATCTTTCAGTGTTCTGGAAATATTTTTAAGATCTGTGCCAGGTGCGTGAAATTTGTTTTATTTTTCTTTATACATTAAAATATAATAAATATCAGTTTATATACATTTAATATTCAATAGCACGAATTTTAAAAGAAAGTGAAAGAAAGAAAATATGTAAATTGACAGTATTGTTTGTATTGAGGTATTGAGTTTATGAGTAATTACTTTTTCTTTCTCTTTTTTCTCCAAATTTTCTGTAGTTTAGTTATTTTACTTTGCTAAGAATCTCACTTATGGTACTGTTATCTGATTATAACTGAATCATTTGTATCCTCAGTTTTATTAAAATTCAATATGTTTTCCCTTTTATATAAAGTATTTTCTTCAAATTGTATAAACTAAACTAAGTCAGTTGCTCTAGAAATTGGATAGCCTGGCATGTTATTTCAATATGAAAGTTTGAAGGAGTCAATTCGCTCTATAGAAAAAGCTACATTGATTCTAGCATTTTAACCTGGAAAATAGTTTTTTGTTTGGAGTTCTCATTTTTGCTTTTGTTTTGTTTTGCTTTTGACAAGGGCTGTGTTGTATTTCAGAGTTACTGGCAGACAGCATGAACCGCTAACATTCTAATTAAGATGTAAAGAAAAAAGTGATGCAATAACTGGAATTTTATTTCATTTCTTAAAAAAATAATTCACTTGTTTAGACCTTTGTAATATATTCTCATGCACGTTTGTGATACTGTGTGATTCTATTTGCTTGCCTTTGACAGCCTTAGATGCAAACTCCAAGGCGGGGTGTTTTAAATACTCTGAAGTTTTTAGCATTGTCAGACATAATGAATGCTATAGTTAGTATCTACAGAATGTGTTAGATAGATTGTAATGAATTGTAAAATTAAATGTGCCGGATGTTTTAATAAATGTCCATTTTACTGTTACCAGTTATCCAATGATCTGTCATGTTTTTGCTCTACAGACAGTTATAGACAAAAGAATAATTAACTAAATATAACCCATTCACGGAAGTAATTTCTGTTTTAATTAAAGTAATGCAATTAGCTGGCCTTCTTGCATCAAGATACATTTGGCATATTTTAGAGTTTAATTTTTGTTATTGAATTTAAAAAATGCTAATTGTGCCAGTTAATTAAACAGTGGCATTCTGCAGTGTAAAGAAGATTAGGCAGCCTCAGTTGTTTGTGTTTGTAATCTTTCTTCTGCAGGACCGAAGAATGAGTTGTTCCTCTTTTATGGGAAAGGACGCCCAGGAATTGTTCGAGGAATGGACTTGAATACCAAGATAGCTGATGAATACATGATCCCCATAGAGAATCTGGTAAACCCTCGTGCTTTAGATTTCCATGCAGAAACCAATTATATCTACTTTGCTGACACCACCAGTTTCCTAATTGGCCGGCAGAAGATAGATGGCACAGAGCGAGAAACCATCCTGAAAGATGGTAAGTGACAATACGTAATATTAACACCAAACTCCCCACAGATACAGCACTGTGAAAGGATAAATATGACATATGTCAAACTCTCTTCAACCAGAACCTAGGTACTTACTGTGATTTAAAAATAGTTGTTGATTTAATTTTCTTCAGTAACATTATTTCTACCTGTTTTTCACATACCAGCATATTAAAACCTCCATGATAAAATGGAACTTGGAATTGTCCACCGTATTTTAAACATTACAGGAATTAGATAAAGCTACTTATTCACCTTCATGGAAAATGTAGATTTACAATTATGTGTTTATAGTGCTCTATGGCAGAACATAAGATTTAACAGGGCATTAGAGACTTGTGTAATATTTGATTCTTACTAGGATATTGTTCATGTCATTCAGGGTGCATTAAAAATATCAATGTCCCCATCGTCATTGCATTTCTTGCATATTGTTTCTTACTTGATAAATCATTAAAACTGACTTCTCTAGAGTTGCCCTTGAAATATCTGTATTCACAGAGAAACTTTGTTTATACCTAGTTTTATTGATAAATATTTATATGCAAGATTATATTTGCAAACATATATGCCTATACTTTATTAAAACAGTGTATCTTATAAATTTCATGGCTTAGGACCAACCAGTCAAGTAACAAAGTAATATAACTTTGGTGTAAGTAGAAAATATCTTTAATAATCAAGCAAACCAAATATTTGACTACTAGTCATTCACCTTTAGACATGTTCAGTAATGATTCTGGACCTCAGTTTCCTCATGTAAGCAATCTGCTTACTTCTCAAATATTTTAAAAATCCTTGATTTAGGGAACATTGATTATATGTTTATTAGATGAAGAACACTGTGCTAGCTATCCTTAGGAGATAACAGGAATGTTAGAAAGCGACTGTTGCCTTCAAGGAGTTCATAATCTACCTTTGGAGAGAATATAAATGCACAAAATATGTAAATTTCTTTGCAGCATTTAATTTAATTAACAAGTTCAAAAATGGACCCAAAGAAATATGTGATTATTAGAGATGTCTTTATGTGAGTGTTCCTAGAGAACTTCATGTGCAGGAGGTGGTATTTGGGCTGGATTTTAAAGGAAGAATGTTAAAGGGGAGAGGAGGGTATTTCAGCCACCAGGAATTCTGTAGGGAAAAAAAAAAATCAAGTGCTACATTAAGCAGAACAGTATGGGAGGTTTTGGTCGCAGGGTATAGGGTCAGAGGAGCAGCGGGAAGTGAGAGGTGATGAAAGACCCGAAATGTGAGGTGAAGGGGTTTGGAGGAAATCCTAAAGGGGTAAGAGGCAGGAAGGAACAAGTGGTAATGAGTGGTGGCCTCTCCTGACTTGGTGGGAACGGGGTAGCATAAGGAGATTATTCATTCAGTTCAGGATTGCTTTAAATCAAACCTACACTTTCCACGAGTGACAAGCGAAGTGTTAAAATGAAAAATATCCCTGTTTGTTGTTGTTGTTGTTTATAGTTTACTGATTAAGGCAATATAAAGCCACCATGACTTTTTAGAGAGGCTAATTAGAGTTAAGATTTTTACCTTAAATTGGACGTGACAGAGATTATCTGCCTACTTTTTCTCTGTCATGTGACTTTCATGATAGAAAATGGACAATTTTAGGACAATAGACTTGCATATTCTCTATAAGCAGATGCATTTGGATTGCTCTGATTTTGACCTAGAAATTTTCACGAAGGACTGAAATGTAACATAGAAGGTTCTTGGTTTCCTTTCAAGAAGTGCCAGTTCCTGTGCGGTGACTGAATGTTCCAGCTAGTAATCCTAACTCTGATAACAATATTTTATCAGTGACATTGGTGGGTCTTTGCATTTCACCACAGCAACAGAGATCAGCTCTCATAGCCGCTTGACTGCTGGGCACATCTGTGCAGTGTCGCTTTGGCAGTATGAAGGTTATGAGAACATTTTGTAGATTTCACACCTGAAATATACTTAACATTTGCTATTTCTATGCAAGGACAGCTTAATGGTTTTTTTTATTAATCTTTTTCTTACCAGGAGGAAAGAAGGAGAATAATAATAGACATTATGATATAAGATTAACATGTCAAAACAGAAGTTATATTTGGCAAATGACAACTTACCATTCTTGAAATCAGAAAAAAATTAAATTCTTTGTGTGTTCACTAATTTAGCTAGAACATCCACCATCCAACCTGAAGACTGAGAAGCAATGCTCGTTTTGACAAATTATTTTGTAAGCTTGGTAGAAATTCTGAGTCTTAGATAAATTTGTACAGTTTGAAGTACAAGGCTATAAAGAGTTTGCTGTTTGTAAATAAAACATTAATATCTTGGACATCTTTTATGTAAGCTTAGATCCTTTCTATAAAGAAAGAAAAACACCAACAGCATTTCTAAAAAGGCCCATCTCTATTCATTCTTTGATTTTTTTTTTTTCTCTCAGAGGTTTATGGAAAACTTCCTAAGGGTGGTATATCCTTTAGTCTGTTGACTCTTATGGGCTAAAACGGTAGTTAAATAAAAGATAAAGGAAAATTGTCCCTTTGAGATACTTATATCTATCTCAATAAATACTGCAAGTATCTATGAAATGAAGACATATTAGTGATTTAATGAAAATAGACTTCTATAAAGACAAAGCATTTACTAATATGTAAGCTTTTTTTCAATCTGTAAGTTTTTTATTCTCCAGAATTCTTCCCATAATTTTTGTAAAATTTATATTGTAAAATTTATATTTGTCCAGTTAATAAATAAATTCTACAAATGCCTTCACTGGTCCATGTGCTATTGTAAGTGATGGGAATGCTGCAGTAAACAGAATAAAGCTTTATATTTGGTTTGTATCTAAATAATGGGAGGCAGATAATAAACAAACACATATATGAACAAGATAATGATAACTGCTGTAGCAAAAATAAAGTAGGATACTGTGGTAAAAAGTAAAAGGTGTTATCAACAGGAGGCAAAATTAGACGAAGTGGTCAGGGAATTTAAAGTAGCCATTCTTGCCAGGTATAATTGTTACACTATTAGAAGAAGATAGATGCTCTTTATAAGATCAAATTCACTTTTATCTTCCTGGGTGTCTTGTCCAAGATTCATTTTTCATTGCAGTATGAATTATAATTTTCAGCAGAAAGGGAAAAAATATAAAGATGATAACTTACTATTCAATTTATTACTGTATGCATTCTGTTAATGCAGTACTTGTTTCTAAACTGTATAAATTAGTTCTACTGGGATACATATATCCAAATCGGAAGCATGTTAAAACAATCTTTCATTTTGTTCCATATCTTTAAAGTATTAAAAAAAACACTCAAAGCATTTTTCCTGAGTTTGAAGGTTATTAATGCCTGCAGCTATAACAGAAAAACTGTGTTTTCAATAGCTCCCATAATTAAACTCGAGATTTGAGGTCACCAACTTTGTGGTAATTTGTTACAAAAGCCACAGGAACTAACAGAAGGCCCGTGCTCTTAAACACTTTATATACTGATCTTACCTATATTTTTTGTGGTGGGTTCTATTTGATTGAGATCTGGAGTGGGTACACGTTTCCACACCTCAGACTCCTCCCTTACCTAAAGGTATTTACAAGAGCCATGAATTTGGAGAACAATGAATAGCTTTGGGCAGGATGCAACATAGGATCTATTTTCTGATATTATGAATAGAAGTGTAGCCAAGAGGAAGGGGAAGGAGTCTTTCTGAGGAGAACATATATTCTCCAGATGACATGTTTGAAGATATTCTGTTGACATACTATGTGAGGGTAGTGCCTTATTGCTTGTCCAGCATGTGAAAGATCAAGCCCTTTTCTTCAGCTCGTCCCATCCCCAGCATCTCTGTAATCCCTCCATGGATTTTAGAATCCAACATTTCCTCCAATTTGTTGGTTTGAAATGTATGACATTATACCTGGGACATGAATTATTATTCATCATTGTAATACTTTGAACCCTCACTATCACCACCACTACCACAACCCACCCACACCCTCCCATCCCCCCAGATATGACTACCAACTTAGAACCCACTTCAGAACTCTAGAAATATTTCCAGGCTCTTACTCTAACTGATCCTAGGGTGGCTACTTATAACAGATTACAGGATTTGATCTGTTCCCAAATGACACCAATGTTAGAGTACAATTATCATTTTCTAGAGATCATGATTTGATCTTGGATATCAATGATCTCACCATTGTATAACCCTCTAGGAATGTCTATTGTGTTATAAAGATCCGGTTTGCTGTGTGTGGGTTTATTTTATTTTTATTTTTATTCCACGTAGTTAACATACAGTATTGTATTAGTCTCAGGTGTACAATATAGCAATTTAACAATTCCATATATTACTCCATGCTCATCAAGATAAGTGTACTTTTAATCCCCTTTACCTATTTCATGCATACTCCTACCTACCTCTTCTCTGGTAACCCTCTGTTTGTTCCCTATAGTTAAGAGTCTATTTTTTGTTCTGTCTCTCTCTTTTTTTGTTGTTGATTTGTTTTATTTCTTTAATTCCACGTATGAGTGAAATTATATGGTACTTGTCTCTCTGACTGGCTTATTTCACTTAGCATTATACCCTCTAGGTCCATCCATGTCACTGCAAATAGCAAGATTTCATTCTTTTTTATATCTGAATTATATTCTAGTGTGTGTGTGTTTGTATACTGCACGTTGTTTATGCATTCATCCATCAGTGGACACTTAGGCTGCTTTCATAATCTGGCTATTGTAAATAATGGTGCAATAAACGTAAGGGTGCATATATCCCTTCAAATTATGTTTTTTTTTTTTTATTTTTGGGTAAATATCCAGTAGTATGATTACTGAATCATACATGGTAGTCCTACTTCTAATTTTTGAGGAACCTCCATACTGTCTTCCATACTGGCTGCACCAGTTTGCATCGACAAAGCATGAGGGTTCCTTTTTCTCCATATCCCTGCAAATACTTGTTTCTTGAGCTTTTGATTTTAGCTATTCTGACAGGTGTAAGGTGATATCTCATTGTGGTTTTGATTTGTATTTCCCCAATAATGAGTACTATTGAGCATCTTTTCCTGTGTCTGTTGGCCATCGGTATGTCTTCTTTGAAGAAATGCCTGTTCATGTCTTCTGTGCATTTTTTAATTGGATTATTTATGTTTTGGGTGTTGAGTTGTTTAAGTTCTTTATATATTTTGGATACTAACCCCTTACCAGATGTCATTTGAAAATATCTTCTCTTATTTAGTAGGTTGTCTTTTAGTTTTGTTGGTTGTTTCCTTTGTTGTGCAGAAGTTTTTGTTTTTTTTAATTTTAATGTAGTCCCCATAGTTTGTATTTACTTTTGTTTCCCTTGCCTCAGGAGACTTATCTAGAAAGATGTTACAGCCAATGTCAGAAAAATTACTGACTGTGCTCTCTTCTAGGATTTTTCGATTTCAGGTCTCACTTTTAGGTCTTTCATCCATTATGAGTTTATTTTTGTATATGGTGTAAGAAAGTGGTCCAGTCTAATTCTTTTGCGTGTAGCTGTCCGGTTTTCCTAACACCATTTGTTGAAGAGACTGTCTTTTTCCCAGCATATTGTTGCTTCCTCTGTTGACAATTAATTGACCATGTAATTGTAGGTTTATTTCTAGGCTTTCTATTCTGTTGGTCTGTGTGGCTATTTTTGTGCCAGTACTGTATTGTTTTATCACAATTTTGTATAACTTGTATAACGTGTATAACTTTTGTATAACTTGAAGTTTGAAATTGTGATACATCCTGTTTTGTTTTTCTTTTTCAAGGTTGCTTTGGCTACTCAGAGTCTTTTGTGGTTCCATACAAATTTTAGGATTGTTTGTTCTAGCTCTGTGAAAAATGATGTCAGTATTTTGGTAGGGATTGCATTAAATCTTTAGATTGCTTTGGGTAGTATAAACATTTTAATAATATTTGTTCTTGCAGTCCATGAGCATGGAATATCTTTCCATTTGTTTGTGTCATCTTGAATTTCTTTCATCATTGTTTTACAGTTTTCAGAGTCAGGTCTTTCACTCTTTAGTTAAGTTTATTCCTAGGTATTTTATCTTTTTGTTGCAATTGTAGATGGGATTGTTTTCTTCATTTCTCTTTCTGCTGCTTCATTATTAGTGTATAGAAATGCAATGGATTTCTGTACATTTATTTTATATACTGCAACCTTACTGAATTCATTTATCAATTCTGGTAGTTTTTTGGTGGAGTCTTTAGGGTTTTCTATATATAGTATCATGTCATCTGCAAATAGTGAAAGTTTTACTTCTTCCTTCCCAATTTGGATGCCTTTTCTTTGTTTTTTTTTTTTTTAAGATTTTATCTATCTATCTATCTATCTATCTATCTATCTATCTATCTATCATCTATCTATTTGAATGAAAGTGAGAGTGAGAGAGCACAAGCTGGGGGAGCGACAGAGAGAGAGGGAAAAGTAGGCTCCTCACTAAGCAGGGAGCCTTATGTGGGGCTTGATCCCAGGACCCTGGGATCACGACCTGAGCCAAAGGCAAATACTTAACTGACTGAACCACCACATGCCCATGGATGCCTTTTCTTTCTTTTTGTTGTCTGATTGCTGTAGCTAGAACTTCCAGCATTATGTTGAATAACAGTAGTGAGAATGAACATCCTTGTCTTGTTTCTGACCTTAGGGGAAGAGCTCACCCTTTGTTCTTGGTTGTCAATGAACTTCAATATTAACTCTCTAGTAATTTCTAGTCATAAAGAGCCAGTTATACAATGATGAAACAAACATGTTGTGATATCACTAATGAATTATGTTAGGAAGTCCCCATGAACTTTAATTAGTGAGCATGCTTTGCAAAACATTTTAAAATTAATAAACTTTTACTCTTTGCTATTAGATTACAGGTGCACATCAATCTCATTTTTCTGACATTAATTCTTAAAGGAAAAGCTCTGAGACTCTGAGAGGTATAGACTTTGACCAACCAATAAAGAAAATAATGAATACATTTATCAGTCATGAGACATTCCCTAATTAAAACTTTAAGAAGAGATTTGTGAGCATTTGCAATTCTTGAGAATCTAATGGATATTGTCCTACCAAGTAGCAAGGTTATAGCCTTTTTGCACGTACTGACTCCCACTGACTATCAATAAGATGATTTTTCCAGAATTCACTGGAGATTTGAGTCCTCAAATATGGGTTCAGTTTCATTGTTAATTTGCAAATATATATTTCTCATATTTTTTTATGTTTCTTATGAAGTATATGAGATATTTGAAAAAAAAACCTCTAAGCCAATATATATGTCTTTTTGTCTGAAAAGTTGACATGACTAGAAGAAGCTTGAAATCTGGATTCTAAAATATAGTGTCATGAAAAATGGAATTGGTCATGTGGCTAATGAATTTGGGGAAACATAGAGAAGATATCTTTCCCTTTATTTGTTTCCACACAGCATAGGCATATATACCAGGCATAAGCATGGACAAATATATGCTTTTTGTACTACAAATGTATGCATACAACATACTACAAATACGTGGATATACACATCAGCTGAGAGTAGCTCTAGAAAATTCTACAAAAAGTCTTTTAACTTATTAATGCTAAATTGCTGGTAAGGTCAAAAGAGAGAATGTGAAAATACTGGGTAATCTTCAAAGTACCATTAGAGTATTATTACAAATATAACCATTATATTAATAGATATTCTGATCAGTATAATTTTTTGCACATTTTAAATAAATTACTAGTTTTCAGTATAAATTAAAATGAAAGAAATGCATTCTACTCAGGTCCTTCATTATTCTTAGTATTATGTGATTTTTATTTGTGACTTAAGAAATCATTTGGGAATCCTTTATTAACCCAGGACTACTATTCTAAACATTGACTATAAGTGTACTATTGTTTAGGTTAATACAAGTTTCTGATTAAAAAACAAGTTTGATAAATTGTTCTTGGCTGACATGACTGTGGGGGTCCTACAGTAGGAAATAGTAGCTCAAATTGTGGGGCCAGATAATATCTACAATGCAAGCTGAGCAACTAGCCATTTTGAGAGGATTTTAGGAGTGTAGTAAGTCATCATATGTGTAACAAATACATAAAAAATGTGACCTATCTAAAGCATAACTTTTTTTTTGTCTCCCATTTGGTTTTGAAAATTTATTTTGTAAACTCTCTTCTAGCAAAACTTTTTACAGCAAAACTTGATCAAATCGCAATCCTTTCTGCTCACAAGGCAACTGACAGACTTGTCAGTCACTTTAAATCAGAAACAGAGCATCAGTTTGGTAATTAGAATGCCTAATCCAGTCCACTATATGTACATGTATATCACTATTCTAAATTCAATATATCATCCACTCTTCCCTGCTTATCATTTGTGTTGTCTTTTGGCTAGAAGCCTGCAAAAGGAAAGGAGGACATACTTGGTTCCTTGTCCTTCACTGCCCTGCATTTATTTTTCCTGCCACCCTTCCCAGCTTGCTAGTCAGTTACCAGTGCTCACTCACTTCTCAACATTGGTGCGAACTGATGAGAGGGGTATGAGTGGTTGGGAGTGATAAGGAGATAGCAAGGGTCTTATTTGAACTGTAAACTGGCCTCTCTCTGAGCATGATGGATCTTTAAAATTTACAGCCTTGACAGATTTGGGTATGTGTGTGTCGTTATGTCTGTGTGTGTGCATGTGCAAGTTTTTGGAGGTTTTTCTGTTGGATTTCACTGATTTCATTTCCCTTGGTCAAAGTGTATGAAACTCTATGCTTGTGACTTAGCATCCCTGAATATCCAGTTCATGCCCATCCTGCTATTGTTTGAGTCCTTATACCCAACTGGGCAACTTTGTACTCAACCAGAGACATTCCTACGCCAGCATTCTCTCCTGTGGGGTCTACAGAATAATTTGAAAACCTTCTGCCCTAATAAACTCTGGGAGTTCAGATACAGTGCAAATCAACCACTATTACTCTGCTGCCAGAGTTCATCTTAGCTTTTTCGTATATGAGACTTTTTAGGCATTAGTTAGTGCATTTGGGAAAAGCAACTGTTGAGAGCTCAGTTCAAAGATCTTTCAGAAGTCCCATGGAAGCTCCATCACTAGACTTGAGGTGAAGGACATTTCTCCAATGTCTCCTTTTTTTTTTTTTTTAATATGTTAGTCACCATACAGTACGTCATTAGTTTTTGATGTAGTGTTCCACGATTCATTGTCTCCTTCTTATTACCTTGGGAGATTGAAGGGCAGCGACTAGAGACTTAGAGAACAGGAACATCTCCAAAGTTCTCTTCTCTTCATATTCTCTTCCCTTTACACCAATGATCCTATTGAGGCATCCAAGAGTTGTAGAAACAATTCTGGTCTAGTTCATTGTAAAATATGAGAATTTTTTTCCCCTCACACTCATTTTGATATTTTTTTTCATCATTTTGGCTCACAATCCAAGCTTTAATTTTAACATTCCATTATGAATGTCACAGTGAGTTATTGTTGCTCCTAATTCTGCAACCAAATTGCCGATGTTCTAATAGTCATTAGGCAGTGGTCCAAATGACACCTGGAAAGAAAAACAACTGTAAGACTATTTTGAAAATTCACTTAAACATACAGGTGGTGACAAATAGTATTTTCACTCGCCTTTATGCTCCTAGTTCCTTTTTTTTTTTAATTATCTAACTTTAATATCACCGAGATTCTTAATTTTTATTTTAGGCACTTTAAAATAAGGATTTTGCAAGGATTAGAATTGAGCCTTTTCAAATTAAAAAAAAAGTGTTTAAAAATAATAAGAAAAACACACACTAAAGCTCTAAAGAGATTTCACGACAGTGTTATCCCTAGTCATGAGGTGAAAGAGCACTTCTTCACCTTCTCATCCTTTCCTCTGATTGTAACTACTCAGATGTCACTTTTACCTATCATTTATATTTTTAAGTGGAAGGAATACTAGATGTGGCATATTTTCTAAAATGTTATATTTCTGGTCCATGAGTTATATCATCTGAGCTAATTTTCTGTCCAGATTCTCCAGAATCACAAAATATATACAAATTAAAATTATTTCCAGTCCCAGACTAGCATTGGCTCTCAAGATAAATGAAAAAAAAATTGCTTGTTCACTGTGCATCACAAGTCATAGAACTGTTGTTATTAATTAATTCCTATTGCCTATACTGTTTTACCTTATGCCCAGAGAAAATTATGTTACTTTTGGATACCACAGTCATCCATTGTGAATTGAACAAGTTACGTTATGGGGAGTGGGCTCTAGCAGAAGAAAACTAGTGCACCTAGCCATAAGTATATACTTTCAGTAGCCTCTCTACCACAGATTGATTTGATGATAAGCTTTGCCAGGTGTATTTAACTATATTTAGAGTAAAAAATATTGAATTAAATGTCAATCATATTAGTTATTTGGTATCATATAAACAAAAATCTTTAAGTAATGGATTTCTTTTTCTTTCTTTCTTTCTTTCTTTCTTTCTTTCTTTCTTTCTTTCTTTCTTTCTTTCCTGACCACACTGGCTATATGAACTGGTATTCTTTTGTTCTCTCTAAAAATGGCTACAAATTTTGTTCTGAATACCTGTATTTTTTTTCTGTTAATCTGTAGCTGTTTTTATATTTTATTTTAAAAAATCAGGTTTATTTTAGCATAATTTACATATAGTAAAATTCACCTTTTTTAAAGGAACTTACATCAATGTATCCAGATGAACAATCAATACTACAATCAAATTAGAATATTTCCATCTCCCCAGAAAGTTCCCTCATGTTCCTAACAGCTGCTAGTCTAATTTCTACTCTTGTCTGATTTTTCTTTCTATAGTTTTACCTTTTCTGAAATGTCAGAAAAGTTTAATCATATAGTGAATAGCTTTTGAGTTTGGATTGCTTTACTTATATAATGCTTTTGAGATTCCGCCACGTTGTTGAATGTATCTATTCATTCTTTTTTTTTGTTGGACTATGTTATACTGTATGGATGTTCCACAAGTTTTTTATTCTTTTACCAGTTGATGTTCATTTGGGTTGTTTCAAGTTTAGTCAGTTATGACGAAAGCTGTTATAAACACTTGTATACAATACATTGTGTAGACATGTGTTTTCATTTCTAAAAGTGGATTGCCTGGTAATATGGTAAGATTATGTATTACTTTATAAGAAACTGCCAAACCCTTCAGTCTGTCCAAACTGTTTTTCAAAGTGGCTGGATCATTTTGCTTTCCAAACATCAAAGTATGAGAGTTCCAGTTGTTTTGCCTTCTCGTCAGTGCACACAGTATTATCAGTCTTTTTCATTTGAGCCATTCTAAGATGTGTATATTAATAACTCATTGTTTTAATTTGAAGGCTACCACATCAAGGTCATCTTAGGGTCTGATTCTATTGACACCTGCACCTCTTCTGTTGACCAGTTTATCTCAATGAGTTGTTTTTGTCCTTTTTTGCTTTTTGTATATCCCATGATTATTTATTAAATATCAAAGAGTGAATTTTAAAAAACCTTAGAGATTCAAATTAGTAAAATTTATGCCCAAAAACTAAGCACATCTCTTCTGTCAGTTATTAGTATGGAGATCTTGGTCAGTTTATTCAGTAATTGGATAGGGTTTGGATTTTGTTCTTATTATAGTTACCTTTGGTCAACCAAAGCTTTCATATCCCTCCAGTGATGGGCTGATACCACCTTGTGCTTGATGTGGAGATTTGAGTACGCTTGTTCATTCCTCAGTTTTCAATAGTCCATTCACAGCTGCCTTACTGAGAGATCTCTCTCTATACTCCTACCCTTCCCCCAGTAAGATTATTGTGCTATGCTACTAAGTGAGAAGCTTCTAGTGGGTGGAAGAGGGGCTCTCCATTTTGTTGTAGTCTTGGTTTTAGGTCCTACGCATCTGGGGTTTTGAGGTGGGTCTTTCTGTGCCTCTTCTCCCTCGGCAGCCAGTGTCTGCCATGCTCTGTGGGAAGTCTTGGCCTGGAAATAATCTGCTGCTTCTGACACCAGGGTATTAGCAAATATCTGTGTTTTTGTTGTTGTTGTTGTTGGTTTTTTGTTTTGTTTTGTTGTTGTTGTTTTTCTTTTTGGTATGAATCCAAGATTATGGGTTCAAGCAGCTTTATTTGCCTTCTCCAGGGATGAACAGCTTTGCTTCTCCTGTTCCTTCACATCAGTGTACCTTTGCTTTGGACCAGTGGCAGTAGAGCTTCTTACTCTTCTCCAAGACTAGTGTTGCTTGTTCTGAGTAACAAACTTGTGGTAGGACCAAGGGTGTTTCCTATCCCTCCATCAGGGCCATGCGGGTTTGACTTCTACCTCTCCCTCAAGGGCAGCTAATCTTTACAGATTGCCTTACCTTTGAGGAAGGAAGTTTTCCTGCTGCTTTTCTGGTGGCTGGTGATTTTTTGTTTCTATGCCTTCCTCACAGTCAGTGGATCTTTGTCTTTCTTCTGAGAGTTGGAAAGTCTCCTTCTCCATCCCCAGTGGCTTAAGGGATTTGCTTTGTATGAGAGAAGAGTCTGGGGAACTCAAGGGATCCCTCTCAGGTTTCCTGCTATGCCTTTAATATTTCTCTTGTGAACTCAGCAAAAGAAATCTCTTATGCTGGTTTGTCCCAAGAATTCTAAACTTTCAATTGAACCAAACTTAGTTTTAAGAATTCTTTACCATTTTACCATTCTTAAATGTCTATTTTTATGGCAGTTTCCTTTTCCTCCTTTGCTCTGCTAATGGTATAGCACTTCATGCCTGGAAGAGGCCTGTCGCTCTTTGCATATTTCATCTTGTTGCCTTGGGATCTCAGGTTCATTTGAACTCAGGAAAAATTATGATCTTGTAGATTATTGGACTTTCTCTTATTGTTATGTTTCAATATTCTTTTGCAGCTTTCTGCATCCCAAATAAAGCCCAATGCTACGTGTCTGTAAATCGTTAATGCAAATGGGAATTTGAAGAGCAAGACTGAAATATTTTTAAAAACTGCTTTGATTCCTTTCACCTTAGCATTAGAAGCAATTCTTAAAAATACTGAGTACTGCTTACAAATACATCGAATCTCTTGTGATGCTTTTATTTTTTATTTTTTTAAGGTTTTATTTATTTATTTGACAGAGAGACAGACAGCGAGAGAGGGAACACAAGCAGGGGGAGTGGGAGAGGTAGAAGCAGGCTTTCCGCTGAGCAGGGAGCCTGATGTGGGGCTCGATCCCAGGACCCTGAGATCATGACCTGAGCCGAAGGCAGATGCTTAATGACTGAGCCACCCAAGCGCCCCATCTGGTGATGCTTTTTAACATCCACAGCTTACACATAAAAAAATTACACTTGATGCAAAAAGATTTGTGTTTTCTACTTTCAATAAGCTCATTTTGCATTTTTAACCAATAAATAAATAAATAAATAAAAGTAGTGATGGGAGTTTTCACTTTGCAAAAAGAAAAATAACTTAATGCTTTATGTTATCAGAAAAAAAAATTGTAATTAAAAAGATGGTACAGGGTTATATGATTAAAGCCTATCTGAAAATCTGATCCTTATTTATTGCTAAGATTTCCATTTATTTATCTATATAAAACATTATTTAATTACCAACAATCTGCAAGATAGTAGGCGAGGTATTCATCTAAAATTATACGATTGTTGTTCTCAAAGAATCTGCATTCTAGTTTAATACATCTGTCAGATTACAGATGAATCAAAGGACTAAATATAAAACCAACCAGACAATTAAGCCAGACTCTGCCCTCTATATTAATAAAAATCAGTGAAAAATATTAACAAAATAAATTGATAATAGCACTGAGAAATTGAAAAAAGTATACTATGAGTCATCAGGAATAATGAGAATTTTCTACCTACAGTACAGATTGGACCATATTGACCAGAGGACAAGAAACCATAGCCTAAAACATTACGAGTATAAACTTCAAATATCGGAGATGAAATGGAGAACCCTATGGTCTTAATAAAGACTAAAAGAGATTAAAAAAAAAAAAAGGCCTTAAGGCAATCTTTAAAGCAATTTCAAAATTAAGTGAATTAAAAATAATGGGTTCAGTTCAATCCATCCCCCCGGCATTAATTATACCCCTAAAAAGCACACATAAAGAATGGGTTGGGATGTGTCTATTCCTTTAAGTGAAAAAAAAAAAAAAGATAAAGTTAGAGATCTACCTCAAAAGCATACAAAAATAAATCTTAAAGAGCACAAAAAAATATAAAATTTAGGAAAATATTTTTTATGGTATTGGAATATGGAACATTTTTCTTGAAACACAAAAACTAGAGGCTATTAAATAAATTATATATATATATTTTAATGACAAGTGATATTATAAGCAAGGAGAGAATAAACTAGGCAAAAGTCTTAACACACATAACAGAAAAGAATGATTATTTTACAGAATAAAGACAATGTCAGAAAAAAAACTAAAGAATACTTGTCAAGGTAATTCACAAAAGAATACAAATTTCCTAATTAGGCACATAGAGAGATGCTCAACATTATACTAATCATGAAAATCTAAATTAACACAATAAAGTAGGGTTTTTCCACCTTAATCAGATTAATAAATTTTTAAATTGTTAATAGGTAATAGTGAGGTAATAAGAAAATAATATATTTTCCTCACTCTTGGGGGAAATGTAAATTGTTACAATGGTTTTGAAGCATTATTTGTAATATTTATCAAAATTAAATTACATATAATACTTAGCCCAACAATTCCATTATTAGTTATCTATCCAGTTGATGCGTGCACATGTTTAAATTTGTAATAACATTATTTGTAATAACAAAAAAATTGGAAATAGCATAAATGTCCATCAAAAGAGGTGTGATAGATTTTTGCTGTGCATGATAGTAAGTAGCAGTTAAAATGCATGAGGTATGTGAACAAGCACTAAGACAAACAGAAAAGTAAACAGACTTGAAAATATTTTTTGCAGGCAGGATGATTCTCTTCATGTTAGTATATCAATTTTTTAAGGAAGATTAATAAACTGTTTATAGTGATACCTTTAGGGAGGGCCATGTGAATTATTTTACTCACATCTGACTGTCCTTTTAGAATATGTATAACATGAATGCATTCATATCATCTTTTTTTTTTTTGGCGAAACAATTTTATTGCTTAAAAAGTTAATGTTATAGGGGTGCCTGGGTGGCTCAGATGGTTAACCATCCTACTCTTGGTTTCAGCTCAAGTTATGATCTCAGGGTGGTGGGGTGGAGACCCACATCAGGCTCTGTGCTCAGTCTCTCTCCCTCTGCTCCCCCCCCCAACTCTGTCTCTCCCACTTTTTCTGTCTCTCAAATAAATAAATAAAACTTTAGATGTTACATTTGACATACAAAATATCATTTTAAAAACTCTATATTGGGGGCACCTGGGTGTCTCAGTCATTAAGCATCTGCCTTTGGCCCAGGGCATGATCCCAGGGTCGTGGGATTGAGCCCCATATGGGCCAGACTGCAGCTCTCCCTGGTTTCAGCACTGTCCCGACACCCTCATCTAGGTCTCTTGTTGGCATTGGACTAAAATCTTCTATTTTGAAAGAAAGCAACTATTACAAAATAAAGAAATGCAGTTATGGGTAAACATGTTAAAAAAAAAGAGAGAGAAGAAGAGTTTCAAATTTACTAGTGCAACTATGATTACTTTTGTTCACAATATAAGTTGGTTTCTTCAAATATAGATAGCTACAAAAACAAAGTGAACAGCCCTAAATGTTCATCTTACCTCTTAGATGGATGTTGTTCTAGTTTAATTTGTTCTTTGCCTGCTAAGCCCTTTCCCCAAATCTTATACCATTGAATTTCTTTTTATATTACATGAGGGATTTTTTCTAACTAAAGGTATGTCTTACTGTGGGCTAGTTGTGCTACAATCTTTTCTTTTTATATCTTAATAAACATCTATCTACTTTCAGTTATGACTTAATCAGTTATTAAAAAAATAGCTTTGGGACCAATTCCTCAACCTACACATAATTACTTTGGCAAGTCCTATATAGTATTTCCCATTGAGACTACTTCAAGGATTATACAGTTAAAATGAAGCAAAAGGAAAACATCAATTTTATCTCATAATTACCTTCAAAAAATTTAAAGTTAAAATACCGAATCAAACAGCACATCAATCAGCTAAAAGTAGTGTAATCTGGCACAGATGCTTGGATCATAAGGCTGATAATGGAGGTTAGTGACAGATAATTACGAAAGTCTTGCATATCATTGGAAGGAAAACTGGAATTATTCAGGAGGTGATGGTGAGCCATTCATTTATATATTAATCCAGAAAACCAATATTAACTGAGATCATGTTATAGATAGGTGATGTTCTAAGTCCTGGAGATACACGAGTGACCAAGACAATGTTTTGGAAACCATATATTGGAAAATAACTTGAAAACACAGGTTTCACATATGACTAAAAGAAGGGAAAATATAACCCTAAACTCTTCAAGATATTTTAACAAAATTGTTTCACAGAAGTTACATTAGTTTCCAGATTTACAGCGGCAAACTAGCATGTGGTATCTCTATCACAGACCAGGTTTATTCTAGACTCACAGCTAGACGAGGAAACTACATTATGTGCCCTTATGCCTTTTGCCTCTCTGCCCTCTCACCAAAAAAAACTTAAAAATTAAAAAAATAAAAAAAGAAAGAAAGAAAGAAAAAGGAATGATGACTACCTCAGACCTTAAACACCTATCAACTCTTTTCTCTGTATCTATTAACTTTAATTTTTCCTCACTATTCCTATGCAATTGGAAAGAACCAAAGTTCTCATCAAAATATGCATTTTGGCTCTGAGTTTTTCAGATATAAAACAACAAATTAGCTGTCACCTAATGTAATGTGCAATATTTAGATAACTTGCATGAATATATTGTAGTGACATTAGCATATTTAATGTGTGGAGACGGTCTGATAATTATATTAAATATATTAATACACATCTGTTTTCTTCTTTGATTCATACACATCTGCCTCCTAGGGATAGCAGTGTGCTCCTGGCACCAGAGTTAGCACTTTTATCTCTGTTACTACAATGAGTTTTCATAAACCTTTATTGTACATCAAAGAAGAATGCACACATTTTGAATCAGAAACAGTTACCTTGATGTTTTAACCATTGTGGGAGGTATTTGTAACTTGTCCCCAAAAGAGGAATTTAAAATTGTAAAATTTAGCTATTATTTCAGGTTAAAAAAATACCCCTTTTAGAGATTAAAAAAAAAAGATATCTAGAGATATACATGAAAAATATATCATTCTTAGACAAACACTTCCAAATATTTGGCACAATGTTTAGTATGAAAATTTAACATTTCTCTTTTAAAGTATTTTAGGTCTATGGAATTTCAATGAAATTTGATCCACTCTGAAATTGCGTGTTTGAAAAAAGTATGGTAGTTTATATTTACTACAAACTAGTAGTACAGCTGTACTCTAGTAGGTGTAGATACCTAATTTAGTCTTCTTATTCAATTTTGCCAAAAAAAAATATTACAGAGAACTCTTTATTTGATGACAAGAAAATTCATATTTAGAGAAATTAAAATAGACTAGAAAGAGTTTGAGAAATATCACTTATTTTAAAGGTGGAACTTCGGGGAGCCCGGGTGCCTCAGTTGGTTAAGCATCTGCCTCCCGCTTGGGTCATGATCTCGGGGTCCTGGGATTGGCCTGTATCTGGCTCCCTGCTTGGCAAGGAGTGTGCTTCTCCCTCTCCCTCTGTCCTCCCGACCCCCTGCCAGCTCATGCTCTCTCTCTCACTCAAATAAATAAATAAAATCCTAAAATAAATAAATAAATAAATAAATAAATAAATAAATAAATAAATAAATAAAGGTAGAACTTCAATCTTATAGAGCAAAGGTAAAATTCTGTCTTCCACAGAACATTTGGTAATTTCCGGAATTATTACTAGTTGTCACAACTGGGGAGGGAGGTGCTCTTGGCATCTAGTAGGGAGAGGCTAGTGTGCTAAACATTGTGCAGTGCAATGCACAGGACAGTCTCCTGTGACAAAGAATTATGTCCAAAATGCCAGTAGTGCCATTGCTGAGAGACCCTATCATGGAGGGTGGCAGGGAGTCACCTTGGCACCACTGCATGGGTGTCAAAAGTAGAAAATGAGAATATGAGGTTTTAGGTAGTTTATCACTCACAGCACAGCAAACAGCATGAGTGTAAGATAGTGACGCTGGTCTCTGTCCCCGGTCTCACAGGGTGATGTCATGGGCCTACATGGATGCTGAGCAAACAGGGAATTGTGCCACAGCTGAAAATCCCAGGCCTGGGGATCAGTACCTTTAGAGTAAAGAGCCGACTTTGTGCCAAACAGCAAGTACCCCCCTGAGGAGTAAACAATTACACAGTTATTACCATGTGCTTTCCTATTGCCTATTCCTATTTCCTAGTTGCCTCTGTGACTAGCTTTAGAAATTGCTCAGTATAAGAAGACAGATAAGCCTTAAATTTCAGCGCACTCAGCAAGAAAGTGCAGGGACATTGACTGCCTCTCCCAATACTAACAAATAAGATGCTGGAAATAAGCACAAGTCATAATGAAGACTCATTCCTCTCTGTTGTTCTTGAGGATTTTACATAGAACCACCTCAAGAATCTTCCACATAAGGACTTTTAAATTTAGAGAAAAAATATACAGTTCATTTGTTTTTCTGCTACATAACCCATAATATCCCTGTGACTCCTTTCTAATGTTCTCCTCATCTCCTGAACACCTTGGGTGTGGTCCCACCTCAGGGCATTTACATATGTGGGTTCTTGTGTTTGGAAGGCTGGTCCACCAGACGTGCCCATGCCTCTCTCCTTTACCTCTTACGGGTCTCTGCTTACAGACTACCTCCTCAAATAGCCCTTCCTGGCATCTAAAATCATATATCTGTACATTTTTCTGGCCCAAAGGGATTCCTTTATCCCTTTTCTCTGGTTACTTTTACTCTTTAGTACTTATTCTATATGTATTTTGCTTGTGTGTTGTCTCGCTACAAGAATGTCAGCTTCAAGATACCAGAGGTTTTAGTTTCGCTCATTGCCAGATCCTTAGGGTCTGGAACAGTGTCTGGAGGTATGATAGCTATGCAACAAACATTCACTGCATAGGTTCTTTACTTTGGCTGTCATTACTTCTAAAATAGTAACCAAAGTGATTAAACAAAACTAAAAATGATTGAAGAATGATTCTTCTTCTTTTGTTCTAAAATAAGGAACGATAAGATCCAACATTATTTTTTTATCACTATTATCTGAAGTTATTTTGATATTTACTAAAATTGGTCTTATAATGAGCTTCCCTGATGATTCTTTAGGAATCTTGTAAAATTGTACATATCCTCATGATTCATTTGAACTTTGGCAACATTTTTAATGAAAAAAATTGTTTATGACTTTTAATGAATACACAAGAGGCATCTTCATCTTACCATATTTTCTCAGGCTTTCTACATCAGCATCTCATTTTCCTGCACAACTTATTTATTTATTTATTTATTTATTTATTTATTTATTTATTTATTTGCATAATTGCATACCTACCTTGAATGTTTTCCTACTATATACTTATGTATGTAAATTATTCTGCAGGAATTTCTTTTATGGTTTTGTTGTGGAATTGTAAGGATTCACTTAATTTAGTACACCCACATTGTCACAAAACACAACATTAATATCAATTTTAACTATTTCCTTTTTCTACAGATTATGCTGCATGTAGCTTTTGACGTCTGCTGTATATCAACACTAATGCATTTCTGAAACCATTTTTTTTATTTTATTAAACTATTAAAGTAATTTACAAAGTAATTAATGAACTGCTTTTATTTAGTTTGGTAGAAAATTGCCAAATAGTGCACCTTCTATATATTCCTCACACTTTCCCCTGGTAGTAACATCTTACGTAACAATACCAAGGTTACCAAAACCAGAAACGTAATCCCCATACAATACTATTAACTAAAGATCTTAACCAAATTCTACCAGCTTTTCTATAATGAATTTAGTACTTACATCTTCTCAGTCTTATGTACCCCATAACAGCACCTCAGTTTTTCCTTTTATTTTAATATTTGACTTCCCTTGATATACACATTTGTTGACTCTCTACATTGTGAGGCATCAAATATATTTTGGTAAGAAAATAAATCTATAGTTTATTGAGAATAATGATTTTTATTGGAAAGTTGGTAAAGCGTCCTTCCCTTCAGTGACCTTACTGTATCTCCATTCCCTTCCCCTTTATGTCTCACTTTTTTTTTCCTAATGAATCCTTGCTGATATTAACTTTCTTTGACTCTTGCTTCAATTTGCAATTTTTCCTTTAATAATTCTAGAGATCAAAGTTTAACATAAAGTAGTTGTATTGACTACTAACTAAATGGGATCCTTGTGAATCAGTTTACTTTTCTGGGGCTTTGTTTCATCATTTATACAATATAGACATTGAACTATATGATTCTTTAGCTTCCTTTTATCTCTAAAATATTGACTTTATAACTAGGTTCCTGCCTAATTTTATTATTACATTTTTTCCTGATTCAGTGCTTCAGTTTTGTAAGGTTACCTGTGGACCAGCAAGGGTTGTTACTGTGTGTGTTTACTTAGATATTTATAGAAGGGTTTTTGCAAGGTAAATTTTTAAGGACTTCCTTTTTCTCATTTACCTACTATTCCCACATGTATTTTGCCTATCTTGTTTTCCCTCCGAGTATTAATGTGTGTCTGAAACAAGTATACTCTGGTTTAATTAAGGATGGTAAGCTAAGTTCCAGGAGAATGTCACACTTTTTTTTTTTTTGTCATGGTAATTATAAGTATAACGAAGACTTAAGGCCTCTGGCTTTACTTGGAACTTAATGATCATTATCTTTCCCTAAAGCATGGTGCCTAAGCAAAGTGTGAGCTACTTTGATTTCTTTTAAAAGTTCTGTGGAAAGTATCAATTAAAGTGGAACAACTGTTTGAATGTTTAAATGACCAAATTCAAAACTATGAAACATATTAGAAAACATAACTAATAAAAAAGTCACTTTCTACAAAATTAAATTGCTCAAGCAACTTCTAATGGAGTTTGCCTTTTCATTTACTCTGAAAGAGATTGAGTAATTTAGTGTTAATGCAATAAGTTCCAAAATGTTTTATTTTTGTAAATTATAACTTTCTTCATGGGACTAAAAGGAATATTCAAGAATAGCTGTATTATTTTGTGTTCAGAAGTTAAAGCAATTTTTGCTCTGTTCTCTCTTGGTAAGTAGGCAGAATTGGTTGGTAAAAGGACATTAATGGGAATTACTTTCTCTCTCCCCATTCACAATGAGAATGCATACTTTGTATTCTTTCATGAGATGGTTAGTCAGGTGCAGCCACAACAAGAGACACAAAAGGGGCTCAGGAAAACAAAGTTGGTGATATTCACAGTTCTGAGAGACAGAATGCACAGCACAACACACAGGGCCACGTAGGACGGACAACAGGGTGGTGGTCAGGAGGTTGCAGACAGGAGTGTAGGGGAAGTATTAACTAACAGTCTTTATTGGCATTTCTGGTAGAAAGGCAAAACAAGGTAGAATAAACACTTTAGAATTGGCTAGTGTGAATAATTCCCTTGGATTTTAAATGACAGGGGTAGTAGTTGTCTGGTATGTGGCCCTGGGATGATTTTAAAGCAGAGGAATATTGCCTCCTGGGCTGCAGACCAGATAGAGGAGGTATGGCTCTGGATTGATTTGTTTGCTTTTTATTTCATTTTCTTTTATTGAAGTACAGTTAATGCACAGTGTTACATTAATTTCAGGTGTACAACATAGTGATTGGGCAACTCTATATATTATGCTATGTTCAACACAAGTAGAGCTATCATCTGTCAACATACAACCCTATTACATTATCATTGACTGTATTCCCTATTTTGTACCTTTCATCCCTGTAACTTATTATTGTGGTTTTGATTTGCATTTCCCTGGTGCTTAGTGATATTGAGCATCTTTTCATGTGTCTCTTAGCCATCTATATGTCTTCTTTGGAAAAATGCCTACTAGGGTCCTCTACCTATTTTTTCATCAGATTATTTAGGGTTTCTTTGGTGTTGAGTTGTAAAAGTTCTTTTCATATTTTGGATACAAACCCCTTATCAGATATATCATTTGTGAATACCTTCTCTCATTCACTAAGTTGCTGTTTTGTTTTGTAGATGGTTTCCTTTGCAGTGTATTATCTTTTTATTTTTGTACCTCAAGTCTGAAGAGTTTAGAAACTCAATTCCCTCTTCCTCAGGGGACTTTAGTCTATTTTCTCTTAAAGCTTTCATCTGACTGGATGAGACTAACCCACATTATGAAGGGTAATCTGCCCTATTCCAATTGTATGGATTTAAATGTTAATATAACCTAAGAAATACCTTTACAGGAATATCCAGACTTATGTTTAACCAGATCTCTGTATACCTTGGCCTAGCCAAATTGATTCATAATACTAACTATCACACATTGATAGCTGAACAAAATGCTTCAAGATGCGATAGTATAAATCAATAAATTATTCCAATAGGAGCAATAACCTGCAATCCAAAATTATTATTATTTGTAGTCATATTTGCACACTAACTTGTTTGTTCATCTGTCTACAGTTATTAGAGACTAGCACTTTATGACTTCTATGACTTTTCTTGGGAGATAGTTCTCCATGAATCACTCACATTTCTGCATGTCTTAGAGTGAGGCAATTATTGCCTTTTAGTCTGAAGTATTCTTTCAAGGATGTTTGTATAGAAAAGAGCCTTGGAGAAGAGAGAGTTTACACCTGCAGTGTAAAGGGTAGACTTGTTTATTGCCCTTTATAAAAAGATTTGGGTTTCCTAACTTCAGATTTATATTTTGTAATACAATTCACTGATTGTGAATACATCTATAATGGCACAACCCAGTCATCCTCCTGGGACTTTGGAGTAAAAGGAACTGATATCATTCTGCTGATGACCATACTGCTCTGTGCCATGAGGAATAAATTCCTTATATTTGACTTACAAGTCTTGTGTCTTCCACTATCATCCGTGAACCAGTAATGGACTAAGTTGTTAGCTTGAAAGTAGGTAAAAACTCAGTTCTTAACTATTCTTGAAACCTTCCATTTAATTATCATTTTAGATTACTTTATTGGTAACTATGATGTTACTGTGATACTCTCTTTACTCTTACATATGCTCATCACTGCATCAAAGACGAAATATGTGAATGTGATAGAGAGACAATCTGTGTCACCCTCGTCTCATATTGAAACTGACGATATGATTTTGATGATAAAAGGAAGTTACTATGTTTTAATATATTCTGTTCATCTTAAAATAAAACCCTATATGCAATTTACACATCTCTTTGAATACAACAGCAAAGTATTTTGTTCTGATTGAGAATAGTTTGTGTATTTACCCTCTTGGACCTATTAATTGATCTGAGGAAGGACCTGGAGTGAAAATGAGGATGAGAACACCAGCCTCAGCTGGCCATGAGGGACAGATAATATAGAAGACTTCAGTCTGGCCAAAGATTCCTATAACCTCAGGAGACAGGAAATTCAGCAGGCAAACTTAACTGCCACACTATTAATTAAATCAACTTCATTCACTCATGTCAGATACATATAAGCTGTGATGCCTCAGGCCACATTGAAATACACAAAGAGGATTTGGATTAATTGAACTACATAAATATGAGGCGGGAGAATTGTCCAAATGCTGACTCTGAGACAAGGTAAAGCATCTCCGGCCCTAGGCATGTCTACATGGCATCCTGCCCATCCAGCTATTTAAGGCATGTGATCATCCTCTGCACTCATGGAAACTCTTTTACTTCATTCCAGCTCAGAAAAATAATGTTCACATTAAGGATAGAAAATCCTTAAGGATACATTAGGGCAATACAGGCATTGTGTTTTTATAATGCCAATTGTCATGTATAATTTCCAATTAATTCCTCATTATGTTAATCAGATTCTCTTATAAAGGATCAAGACTTATGGATTACTGTGGAGATCTAGTCTATGCACTTTAATAAAGTTAAAGCCACTGCTCACATTCTTTGCCTTTTTTAAAAAAAAATCTGGGACCCATTTTTAAAAGTAAATAATTTTATTTTAAATATATAAAACTTTAATCTTCTTCTCTTCCATGAAATGTGTAATAATACAAATTAGACTTGTAATGGTTTTAGAAGTATGTTTTTCTCTACTCTTTGTAAAATGCTTATTTCATCTATTCCTAGGTATTAAATTAATTTAAACAACTTTCTAATTACTTATTTATTTTAAATCCACATAATTATTCTCTTTAATTTACATAAATTGTATTATCTCCTATTCATCCTCATTTCCTAAATGGTAGATATCACCTATAACAAATTGTTATCTTCAAGAATTTTTCACTTAAGTGAAAAATTAAGTCTAGCTTTTGATGATGATGTGTGTGTGTGTGTTTTAGCATATTACTCATATATTATTCCCATTTATAGAAGTTATTCTTAAGATATCAGAACAGTATTTACAAAGGAAAAATGATGGAAAGTTTAATAATTTGAGCCAAAACAATGTTAATCTTAAACATTCACATAGTGCATTAAAAAGTCTGTTTCTAATCTGAAGTATATAGATAAATGTGTCAGTTCTCACTTAGAGTGGAACATGTAGACATGTTAATTTAAAAAATTGCAAGAAAACATTATCTACTGGAATTTCTTTCTTTCTTTCTTTCTTTCTTTCTTTCTTTCTTTCTTTCTTTCTTTCTTTCTTTTTACAAACATGTTGAGAGTCCTTCCCTATTGATAAATGAAAATGAGTATTGTGTTAAACTTAATGACAATTTTTCCAGATTAAAAAAAATTATTTGTTTGCTATTAGTTATATAATAATAATAATAATAATAATAATAATAATATAGTAGTGAATGTTGCTTTTGGAATGTAGAATACTTGAACTCTACCCAAAAGTACCAAAGCAATCTACTCTAGCAAGTTTTACCAACTTTATCAAATACCGTTCTTATATTCGAATAGTCATGTGTTTTCTCAAGCTGGTAATTCATATCTGTAGTAATCTGTGTTTGCTTGAAATTTGAGTGACATCAACTTTCATATGTCCTGATCACCTGGTTGAAGGATTTTGGTCATAGAGTCCCTAATAGTCCATCTCAGGCAGGCTCCAACCAAACTTTCTTCAATAAAAAATCAAATGTACTAAAACCAATGTCCTGTGTCTTAGCATTCCATCAGTCATAGGCTCATTAAAGTCAGGTACCATATGGTATGAAGTCAGAATACTTTCCTTAATGATGTATACTTATCGAGAAAGGGATTCACTGGTTGTTCAGTCTTTGTGCTACAAGAGAAGAAATCCCTCCACACCTTGTTAAAGATAGCCTAGAAAGATTCCCAATTTGCACATTGACTGTTTTATGAGTTTCTTTATTTTAGAATTTGTATTCAGGCTCATTCTTCCCACAATGGAAAACAAACAAAAAAACAAAACACACACACGTAAAAAATACTAGGCTAGGGGTGTCTGGGTGACTCAGTCGGTTAAACGTCTGAGTCTTAATTTTTTTCAGGTCATGATCTCAGGGTCGTGAGATTGAGCCTCACTTGGGGCTCAGTGCTACGCAGGAGTCTGCTTGAAATTCTCTGTCTTCCTCTCCCTCTGCCCCTCCCCCAACTTGTGCCTGCACGGGCGCCCTCTCTCTCAAATAAATAAATAAATCTTTAAAAAGAAACAGTAAGCTAATCGTTTCATTGCTATTTTAATAGATTAGATAGGTAGCTAAAGGGAAGATTATAATGATAATGATATTAGTAGTAATATTAATAACAATATTTATATAACATTTACCATGTGCCAACCATTATTTTAAGTATTTTACATATATTCATTCATTTAATCCTAAAACAATCCTATAAGTTAAACTCTATCATTACACACATTTTAAAGATTAGGAAATTGAAGAGTAGAAAGGTTAAGTAATTCACTCAGAGATATGCTGAGGCAGAACCTAGGCCTTGTAATTTCAGAACTTGTGATCCTAATCACTCCTTTATGTTGTTCAAGCATTTCATTTTCCAAAGAAAAAGTAAACAATATAATTAGGGACAGAATCCTCCCAATTTTGGAATTCAATTACATTTCACTCTTACTATTTATTTACAACTGACTCTGTGTATACTATTTCTAGGTAAAGTTGTCCACTGGTCAAAATGCAAGGAGATATTATTAAATAATAATTTTCAGAAAGAAAAATATGAGGAATATTTCTATCAAGTAACACTCATAAGGAAAAGAGCCAGGGTATATATAGAATTTTTTTTATCCTGATAAATTAGTAAAAACTAACATATGTTGAGAATTGACAATATTGCTGGCAGTATGCTAAGTGCTTTCCATGCAGTAGCTACGTTACCTCTTGTTATCACCCTGTGGGGTAGGTGCTATGATTATCTTCCCTTGATGAGTGGAGAAATTAAAGATCAAAGTGACTGAGTTGCTTACCCAAGTGTCAGAAAAAAAATTTCAATCCATGTAGTATTGCAAACTGCTTCATATGAAAAATAAATAAAAAGCGTCAAGTTAGATGTCAAAAGGAAAAGTTATAAAAATAAGAGGGCTATTGAAGATGGAAGTGTTCATGCTGGAGTAGATTTCAAATGTAATACAATTTTTGAAAACCGACTAACAAGATAAAAATCAGCCACAGACTATTAATAAATATAAAGGAAAAGAGTAAACAGCTATTATTTTTCCATTATGCCAGAGCGGGAAAGTGCTCAGTAAAATTAAGTGTCAATAAAGTAAAGACAAAATTAAACTTTTTTTCCGAGCATAGACACAATTAACCTGTGAAAATGACTCATACTGGATGGTAATGAAGCAGATAGCTTAGTGAAATTGAGAACATATCTGATTCACTATAATGGGATTTTCAGTTAGATCAAATCACACATTGTATTAGTCATCCTGAGTCAGGGCACATGCTGATGAGCAGAAAGGGTCACCGAAGAAAATTTTATTTTTCTCCAAGGCCAGAAGGGCCACTATTAAAAAATAGGATGATAGTAAATATTTATTACGTGTGCCTATGAGGGAATGTCAGGTGGATGTGCCCGTAGCATGTCAATCAGCGCTTCTGTCTCTAGTGCTTAGTCCAGTAAGCTCCAGTTCTCTACCTCATCCTGGGAGGAAAAGAGACAAAGGCTTCCTTTGTTTTGGGAGAAGAGAAGGAGTTCACAGTAATTTCTTATGCCGCAGAGAAATGGAACTACCTTTATGATGCTGTGGACAGTTTGGAAGGTTGTTCATCAAATGGCGAAAAGTGAGGGCAGGACTCACCCCAGGACCAGTGCGGTTTTAAAGATCTCTACACTGGGGATTATCTGACTTGGATGTTTGTTCCAATTCTACCACTTCTTGCGTGATAATAGACGATAACCCTTCACGTTAAAGTGTTGGCATTTTCCTTTCTGTAAAGGGTTTGAATTAGTTGAACTCATATAAGATTATATATTTATAATATTCCTTTGAATTACCACTGCCTGTATCTTACAGAAGTCTGAATAGTGCCCTTATAAAAATAAGTCTAGAATATAGAGAATTACTTCAGTGTTTTTTTGGGATTCACTGTTCATGCAGTTCCATGATGAAAACCTGTTCGGGGCTTTCAAAGTTGTGCTTCTGCTGGAACTGTTCATCTCTTAGCAAGAGGGCATTGCTATTATTTTGATTACTCAGATTACATATTGCAAGTTTCAATATGCTTACTTTTTGAACATAGTATTTGTTCCTACTACTCGATTTTTTTCCTAAACTGTCTGTATCACTGTATTTATGTTCTGAGAACTATCTCCCTTTGCTGTGCCATCCCTTATGTTTTCCTGTTTTCCTGAAAATCACTGTTTCATTTAAAAGATATTGAGACAGGGCCTGTCATTCACGTAAAATGACATTCAAAATAAAATCGAAAAATATGCTATGGAATGATATTTTCCAAAATCACACTATAAAGAATCCATGACTCAGAATTCATTCCTTTTTGAATTAAACATTTTCTTAACTAGAACATAAGCAGTGGGCGCTATCGCAAAATGTGCTGCTCTCATGTTTTTTTCTTTTTACAGATCTGGATAATGTGGAAGGTATTGCTGTGGACTGGATTGGAAATAACCTTTACTGGACAAATGATGGCCATAGGAAGACCATTAATGTGGCCAGGCTGGAAAAAGCTTCTCAGAGCCGGAAGACTCTTTTAGAAGGAGAAATGTCCCATCCCAGAGGGATTGTGGTGGATCCTGTTAATGGGTAGGTAATATTTGATCAGCTTGATATGAGGAAAATATTATGTTTTTATATATTTAGTAGTAGCAGGTTTGATTTAAATTCACACATGAATGGCCTGAATGCGAAAAGTTACTCATTTAATGATTTTCTCTTGTAGAAAATGTGCGAAATAAACGTGTCAAAATACATTGAACTGAAATAAACAGATTATTTGTATAAAAGATATATGTACTTGATTTACTCAGACAAGGACCATAATTCTCCATTTTAGACTGCCTGACACCAAGATAAATAATCAATTGAGAAAATCAATCAATTTAATTTTTAAAGGGTATTAAAATTTAATGTATTCAGAAAACAGAAAAGATTTTTTTGTTTTGGTACATTTACTGTGGGGCAGGCATTTTGTTAAATGGGTTCACTATCTCCTATTCTGTAATCCTCACAATAATCTTATGAACTATTTGCTATTTTCATCTTTGTCTTACAAAGAAGAAATTGATAACCGATTTACAAAAGACCATTAAATTATTAAGTGACTGAGTAGATATTTAAACCCCAGCAGTCTGTCGACAAGATTTTACTTAGAGCCACTATACTCAACTACTTTTTACTGCTCAAGTTTACTAACCACATAATTCTAGACATAGCCATAGTTTTCATATAGTGAGGCCATTTTGTACTACGAGCTACTTGTTTAAGGATGGAATAGTTTGTGCAATTCTCAGGAATATATTTTTCTTTGATTTTTATTCAGAGTTATTACCTGAACACAAACAACACTGTGCATATAGAAATATTGAAGAATGTGAACATTCGTAACAGAATGTCAGAATTAAATGAATGAACTACGTATTTTAAATGTACAGTTGTTATATGTGATGTTTATCCCTCCCATATCTTATGTCACACTGTTTCAAAATAGCATCACAAAACAAATACTCTTTATTCCTTACTACACGTATAGAAAAATACTCAGTCGCAGAGGAAACGTATGGCTTCCTAATAAACGAGATCACCAGACTGTGGTTCCTAGAATTGTTCTGTGCTGAGAATAGCTCCAAACAAATGCAGTGGAGGTACTTCTTCCCAGGCTGACATTTAAGCAGTGGATGAACTCACTGTATGTGTTTTTATAAGACACAATTATAACGTAATTTCAGTGATTTTATGTGTGGATTCTATAATTATCTGTCCTATTCCTGGACTTTTAAACCAAATCATCTATCCGACCTTTAAATCAAGGCAATCTTAATTTTAAGAGAAACTATTTATTACACACTGTCTAAGTCTACTTGAAGCAAGATATCTTAAAACAGCATCTTCCTTCTCAGTATTGGGTTAGGGAAAAATTTTCTGATAGAGTGAAAGAGTATTTGTGGCGCTCAGACAGATAACACAAATACGGAGGTCATAGAATCATGTGATTTAGAAAGGAAATTTAGAGCCACTAGTCCCATCTCTCTGTTCAAATTCAAGAATCCCCTTCAACACGTCCCTAGTAGGCAGACATCCAACTTGGATTTGAAACCTAGAGCATCTACATAGTTTACAGTATTTGGGGGCAATTCTAATTGACTTTTTTTTTCCCTCTTCATTAAGGGAATCTCTATATCTCTGTTAATATCTACTAGCTGACCTTATATTTGCCTCTGGTGCTACAATGAATGACTCTTACACCTTTTCCATTAGACATTTTCTATTTTTATTATGCACCAACCTGAAAAACACAGATGTATGTATGTGTATGTATGTGCATATCCATATATGTATCCGTATATATGTGTATATATGTATATTTGCATACACACTTTTCTTTTTTCCCTAGCAAGATACTATACCCAGAATTCTGGACTAGGTAGGTATACAGTAGTAAGAACACAGGCATAGCTTTAAACCTTGTGAAGCATCTTCTGTTACCTGCAAGGTGGGAATAGGAAGACAGAACAAGAAATAAGTACCAAATAAGCAACTAATGTAATTTCTACAGACCAGAATGAAGGAGGAAAACAAACAGGATGACATAATGGAGACTAACAGGTAGACCGATTTCAGTAGGTTTGCTGAAAGGCCTCTCTAAGGAGGCATCATTTAAACCAAGACTTAACTATAGAAAAGGAATCAGCAATGGAGAGTGAGGGAAAGAGTATTTCAGATTTTAAAAAATGGTACATTTGAAGATCTTAAGTTGGGTAAAAGCTTGACTGTCAGGAACCGAGATGAGGACAGCGGAGCTGGACTGTTGATAGCAAGGGGAGAAGTAATGAAGATGGACTTGGAAAGGAAGCAGGACCTTGTCAGCCAGGATGAGAGCTTCGTACTTTGTCTTCCACGCAAGGGTGATCTAGGGAAGTGAGAATCAGATATGTTTTTCAAAAAATCTAATCTGACTGTTCTGTGAAGAATGGATTGGAAGATAGAAGTAGAAGTAGAATCATGTGAATTTAATTGTCCAAATAATTGTTTGACCATAATATAATTTTTTAAAAAAGAAGACAAAACTTTAGTTTGGAAAAGTCCATTTACAATAGGCATAATATAACCTTGCACAAAACATTAAAAATAAGAAACTTGATTTATTTACATTTTTTCCTACCATAATACCTATTTGTAGCTGTACACAGGAGGAGAGAATTACAGGGCTTTTTCCTTCTATAATAGCCAATTAACAAAAATTACTAATTTCAGAGATATGCTTTATTCAAAGTTTCATAAACACAGAATCAGTAAAGGATTTGTTCATTTATTTTTTATTAAAATATATTATTGATTAACTACCATATAGAACAATAGAAATCAGTAAGACAATAATTGCCTTCAAGGAGTTTATAATCTGGTGTGCTTGTATACACACACATACACACACAAATACACACACACACACACACACACACAAATTACCTATAAAATAAAATAGAATGAAATAATGCTCTTCAGGAAATCATTGAGGTTTTCAATTCAGAATTGAGCCTTAGAGAATGAATAGGATTTCCAAATGAGTAGATTTGGTCTTGGGGGCTTAGGATGTGCAGTCGTAAGGTTAGTCACTGTACTCCGGCAGGACATTTTAAGTATGTGTTTAGAGGCAGGGATGTTAGCAGCAGTTTTGAGATGAGATGAATTCATTAAGGCTAGAGCAGAGGGCATGTGTAGGAACATAATAGGAGATGAAACTAGAAATATACAGAAATCTTCAATGTTAGGATTAAAAGATGGATTTTTTTTTCTTGACAACAGAGTAATTGGAAGGTTTTGGGAATAAAAATCATATTTTTCAATTTATGACTTAGGAAGACAAGTAATAAAAATATGATAGTTGTATGGGAACAGCCTGTTAGAAGTGCCCTTTGAAAAGGGATAAAAGACAGACTGTAGCATTTGTAATAGGAATAGAAAAGTGGGGAATGAGAAGAGAGACACTGAAAGAATGGAATTGGCAAGCCTCAACAGTCGTAAAAATGAAGATAAAGCTGGAGGAGAAATTGGTCATGATGGCACTGTTTCTCAAGTTGATGGCTGTAGATGAATTCCCTCCTTTCCAATAATTTTACACTTCACAATTTATATCAATAACTTAGAAACCTACGTCTCCAGTTCTGATTTCTCAAAATATTATCTGTAGTAAATATGTCCAAAGCTGAGTGTGTATTTCCCCCCAAACATGATCTCCAGTATCCCTACCTCAATTAATAGTGTCCCACCCTCTAGTTAACAGTAGCTATTATGTTAGCACCAAATTGAGTTTTCTAACAGTAAAATTTATGTTTCTTTTATGGCAGAGAAGTGCTTAAGAATTTAAATATGTCTAGGATTGACCACCACGTAATACAATTTAATTTGGGGATATTATCAATATCAACAAATACAAGCTTACTGCTATAGGGTATAAATTGAAACCATCAGGCATGTAACACCATTAAATACAATACAAAGCATAAATGCAATAAATATTATAAAAAAGGAAAGAAAAATGTTGCTAGGAAACAAAGGAAAGACCTTATTTTGACAGGGTAGAAATAGACTTCATCAAATAATTGTATTTGAACAGGACTTGAAAATAGAGGTGCGATTTTTCTTTCCATGTTAGCACAAGGCTCACTTAACCTAATATTTATTTAATGAATACCTGAGTCCCACATATAAGAAGATTTATATTAGTTTCTGCTTACTTTATAGGTTATATTTCCTATTTTCTGTGTTTAGGATTCATCACGTTTCATATTGATTGTAAGGCTTCCACAAGATAACTTTTCACCACATAATGAAATTGGTAGATGATGATCACATACCTAGTCTCTGTTTGATTGGCGCCCTGGGTTAAAATTCTTTCCTTATATTCTGTTTGATATATATCTCCTAGATATATGTCTATTATTTTAGACAATGGATCAGATCACAAACAATGATTTTTCAAAAAGCAAAACAAAATAAATTATGCTTAGATTGTCCAGAATTACCCCTCATGTATGTGTGTCTGCATGTACATACAATTTGGGTTGGAGAATCAAAGAAAAAAAAAAGTGTTACTATGGTTAAAAGAAAAGCTAGAGGGGAAGATAATTGCAATTTTAACAAGTTGTAAATTAGCAACAACAATAAAACTACATTGACTAACCGTATTTAAGATTTCATGAAGTATTAATAGAGGTAAAAAGTTGTATATTTCTCTTTTACATAGTTGATTTATACAGTTGAAGTCAACTAGTTATATCTACCTAACAGGACTAGAGCAAATGGAATGACTATCCCATTTGCTCCTAATTTGTTCTAATAATTAGACCGCTTGAAGAACATGGTGGATGCAAAATAAACATATTTCCATGTTTATTTCTAGGACTAGAATGTATTTTGACTTAATAAAATACACCAATCTCAGTATATTTCCTCAGGTCTAAAAAGACATATCAACATAATTTTGAACTGTTCAGGGAATTTTTAAAAAACTTAACTGGCATAAAATAGTGCATGGTGTGTTACATCCTCAGTTGTCCCAAATCTTCCTGTTCAGATCACAGCAGGATTTTTTAGTCATGGATACAGATTTTTCCTGGATTACCTCAGAAATTCTTTAGGGTCCACAAAATGTGGGAGGTAGAGGATCTCTAAGGGCATTTCTAGGGTCAGCAGCTTAGAAAAGCTTTAGAGCTTTACAGAGTTGTATATGAGGTGACTGAATTAAAACCAAAACTTTAATTAATAACTCCGGAACTTTCACATGACCCTAGAGCAACACATGTGGAGGGTTTTAACCTTATTCGTGAGGGAATTGCAACATTAGCTCAAAACCCCCTGTCCCACTGTTATAACTTACACAAAAGACTTGTTTTTAAAGACAGAAGCTTTTGTTTGAGATAGAAATTAAAACTCAAAATCTCAAGGTCAGTCAACCTGATGTTATTAAACTTATGTGCAGCTGAATCATCTTCTGTGGGTTTTGAGGTAATAATAAGCAGCGATAAAACATAGATAGTTTGCATGAGGAAGACAAATTAGACTTGGCAAAATAAACCCAGTATAACCATACCCTTTAGTACAAAGAAATCCAATTGCCTGTCTTAAAAAATAATAATTCATCTGAGATTAAATAAAGCCTGGAGTAGATCATTAACGCACCATGAGTATTCATGTCAGTCAATCTGCTCTTCAATCACGTAATTGATTATATATTTTCTGAAGTGGACAACATTTAAAAAGAGGAATGCCTCGAAAATCATCTTCCAAACTTGGTATCAACACCAGAGAAAATCAATATCTGCCACTTAGTGTTAGGCCAGATAGTGAGTGGGGCCAGTAAGTACGGTAGTGGTGGTAGTGAGTTTCCCCTAATGTGTCTGAACGGACTGGCTTCACTGAGCACATCTGTACTTCCCGAGGACTCTGCAGATGCCCCCTCGCTTTAGCAGAAGAGCATTTAGATAGGAGAGATCAGAATGTAATTAGATTTTAGGGCAGTGCCCGATCTAAAGAAGCGTCCCTCTGCATGGTGGCTAGTTGAAATAACGTGTGTGCACTCTTATTTGTCACGTCTTAGTTGGATGTATTGGACAGACTGGGAGGAAGATGAAATAGATGACAGCGTGGGAAGGATCGAGAAGGCCTGGATGGACGGCTTCAATCGGCAGATTTTTGTGACTTCAAAGATGCTGTGGCCAAACGGTTTAACTCTGGACTTTCACACCAACACATTATACTGGTGTGACGCCTATTACGATCATATTGAAAAAGTGTTTTTGAATGGAACTCACAGGAAGGTAAAAGACAAATACTGCTGTTTTTTTTTTTTTAAACTCACAGGCTTCTTCTTCACAGAGCCTTGTTGTGTTGTGTTAAAAATACTTTCAAGTTTATTTTTACCCCTCTGAGGTGCTGCCAGTAGCCTCTGTGGGGTGGCTAACGGAGGCTGAGCATTAAGTAGTGCATCTGGCGCTTGCCTCCGGGAGACCAGGACCAGCTCACTGTGGTATGCCAGGATTTGTGGGATTTTAAAAAGAAGCTCTCAGGATATCAGAGCTGTTTTAAAATACAGTTTTTCTCCATTATTTATGAGTCTGCTATGACCAAGCAACCCAACTCTATTCAAGCATCTTTAATATTTGCAGGTGAAACTTAACCTGTATATTATGAAAAAGTAATTATAGTGCATTTATTTAAACAAAGAACTTCATGACAGTGGGAATCGAAACACAAAAATGAACTGGACTTCAAGCCTATTGCTATGAATAAATATCAACTCCCCCCTGCCTCTTTTGGTAGGATTGTTGTAAAACGATTTTGAAATTCTTGGGTTAAATGGAGGATGGAGTTGACTGTGTGCCAACAGAGGCAATGTTGACAAAACATCACCTCTACATTTTATAATAACCTGAGTGCATATAACATTATAAACTGACTTCAACTGTTTAGTGAAACAATAGAAAATGGAATGTTAGAAGTTATCAAAATGCTTCCATTGATACTATACTCCTTCTTTATGGAAAGAAAGACTGCACAGTTGGCCAAGCCTACTCATTATGAATTCTGTTTGAGAAATAAACAGTACAATTATCAGTTAAGACTACTTCAATCATTGGTTGACTCTAGCCGTGCTTTTAAAATTTTTCCCCAAATAGTAAAATTGATTGGCCTTTAACCTAATGTCAATACTTAACAGGTGTCAAATAAATATGTATGACTCCTTTAAAGATATTAATATGTACACCACATAGATAACATTGTAATGGCTAGCATATTTTAGCCTTCATTGAGGTGAGAACATAAAGGTAAAAAACTGTCTTAATCAGTATATGAATATGTGATATGAAAAATTCAGATAAAAGGAGCAAATATTGAATTTCTAACTCCACATTGTTTAGATAATTTCTTCAATTCTTTAATATTAAATGGAGTGACTACAAAATGCTTTTTCATATTGTATACAATAACATTTTATAACTGATGAGTGGTGAAAGGTTATTATTATTGGAGGTGTGATTCCTTATTCCTCTTCCACAAGCCTCCATGTGAAACAGCACATATCACATGATTGTTCCAGTTAAACAAAAACAAAATACAACTAGAATGTAAAGAATATACTAAGGAAACCAGAACTGAAATTAGCCAATGAGTCTTGTTTATCTACTTACTACTAATAAATGTTTCTATGTTCAAAATGAAAATCTTTACCTCCCTCCCTGTCATTTCCTAGATTTCTTCAATTTGCATTGGCCCAATTAAGTAGGAGAATGCCTTTCACTCCCAATGTTGTAAGGCCATGTTTATTCTTGGCTGTTGGATAAGCAATATCACAATACACATAATGACACTAATTGCTCAAACCAGTTTCTATTCCAGGTTATGATACTGGAATATCATAAGGAAAAGAGAAGGAAAGAGTGTCAGGCAAAGTCATTTTAATGTTTGTATTTCTTGACCATATGAGTAATGCCATATATGAGAGGATGTAAATGGATGAAATACAAATGATCTCCTTCAAAGAACATGTCCTAAAAACAGAAAAATACACTCACATTGTGAAATCCATTTTTCAAATATACTGAAAGAAAATGAGCTAAGATATTAGTTAGATCATTATCTGATATACTTACTTGAATATCATTTTCTCTAAATATTTAGTTATGTTTGTAAAGGTCTGTTCTGATTTTTCACAGTGTGTTTATATTTTACAGATTGTTTACAGTGGGAAAGAGTTGAACCATCCTTTTGGACTGTCACATCATGGGAATTATGTGTTCTGGACTGATTATATGAACGGTTCCATTTTTCAACTAGATTTGATAACGAACGAGGTGACATTACTGAGGCGTGAAAGACCACCCCTGTTTGGGCTTCAGATTTATGATCCACGAAAGCAACAAGGTATTAAAAACCATATAAAATTTCTTCTGAGTTTTACCTACAGTAATACTTCACAGTATTTGCAAAAGGTTTTATTTTGACAGTGTCACTGAAGTTTTATGATGAAAGGTATCTAGTCACTCCAAAGTCAATCAAATCTTAGATTTTGTTACCATAAACATTCCTTATTTATTGTTCAAAATAGCCTAAGCAAGTAACTGGGAATTCTATTTGAGTGAAGTTCAAGGATTTCTCCAAATGCTTCTTATTTTCATGTCATCTTCATGTTATTTAGAGTAAAGAAGACTGAAGAAGACTGTTATTTAAAGTAAAAAAGAAAAAAATCCACTAATGTTTTAAAGATTAAGGTTGTGAGCAGTGGGAAAAACTTTCCATGGGAAAGGATTATTATGTGAAAATATTTTAAAATAAGTCATACTATGAAGAGAGTGTTGTAAAAATTATATTAGTACATGTATCTGATTAGTTTCATGTCCTTTTAAGGAAGGAATGTTTAATTATTTTAGATGTTACAAAAGGGAAATAATCTACCATGATATCCATGTCTTATTAAAATCAGGTAATATTATTTTATGTTTTACCTACATGAGTTATTAATATTTATTAGGCCATCTACAAATTGCATGACTCAGAATTTAGGTATTAAACAAAGAAAGCAACTTAGTAAATTATGTGGTAGACTTTTGTTATGAATCTAAATAGTTACCGTTCCTTTTATTTTTGGAAATATTCTTGTGAAAATTTAATGAGCATGCATTTCAATAAATTTAGGATGAAAAAATAATATCCTGAGTTTTTCAATGCATATATTGTCAATAGAAAGTTATCTAGTAGTAAGAGATTTTTTAAAGATATTTCAGCTAACTCAGAGATTTTAAAAGCAAATTATCTCATTGAAGTTTTTTTTTTTTCCTGCTGTATTAAAATTGCCTCATTGGGATACAAATGCAATTTTATAAAATAATGGAGGTATATAGAGTGAGAAATTTCAATAGTAATGAAAGATAAATATCTTTAAAAAGAATAAAAGTGAAATTATTTGAGGTGGTATAAACTATTTTTGGACAAGTAATGAAGAATAGTGACAACCATCAAGATAGATAAAATGGTAATATTTTCTATTATATTCATGTCTATCCTGCTCCTTACCCCTCCCTTCCTCAACCATTATTGAGTGTCTACCCAGAACTGGAGGCAAGACCCTGAAAAGGGACAACTCTTCTCATCTCCTGAGGGACTTCCTTTCCTGATTGTTGTTCCCTCTAATTTCACAATCATTGGTTTCCTGGATTTTATTACAGTAACCAGTATAAAATCCCATTTCCCATTTCCATTCTCTTTAGAAATTGTTAATCTGGAATGTCATTGCTGAACTCCTTCTAGCCAAGTTCCATGATGTTTTCAGAATCTTCATTTTCTTCAAACTTCTAGTTGCTTTAGAAAGTTGATGAACTAAATGCAACATGTGAGATAAGAAATACATGACTTACTGTAAAATGGTCTTGGTCTCAAATCAAGCTTCCAACACTTTTTCTTCTGAAACTTTAGACATATCATAAAAGATATAATAAAGATAAATGCTTTCTTCATGAAATTCCTATAAGGATTAAATAACTATTTAATTGTGATTCCTTGGAAAATATGTAGGAGGCACATGTGTACCTCCCACACATTTTATATTAATTTTCCTTTATCATTTCTCTATAATGAGGCATTTTGTTAAAATCCCCTTTCATATAAAAATGTTAAATAACTATTCAAAGGAACAATGTATCACAATCATATACAATGAAACACATGCCTCTGATAGGACTATGTGGAATGTACTCTTGTATTTCATGAGGAAATATGCCTGGTGTTCTAGACGATTCCATTGATGTATAATTGTTCAATGCTATCTCTTGGATGGGCAGTGTTTTTTTAAAGTGCTTTTTAAAAATTTTCTATTAAAGGCACATTAAAATGAAAGCTTAGCCCTAATTACTAAACTCTTTATACAGCCTTTATTGTAGAAACCATTTTGTTCTGTCTTACTGAAAGAATATGTTTGCACAAATTGATTGATTATTTTTCATAAACTTAGGTGAAATAATCAATTAGTTTGAGTTTTCTACCCAGTCTTCTTGTAGCTAAGGAATGAGTAGTACTTAGTGGGTCTTTTGAATAGGTAATAGAGTATGGAGAGGATGTCTGGCCAACATATTTTTAATTTAGTCAATAGACATTGAAATTGGATAATCTACTTAGGATCTAAATTTTTAATACCTTTTTTACGAAATCAATCAGAATAGGTAGATTACAAAGCAAAATGCACTCAGGTGTTCAAATGCAGACATGTTATCTAACTATATTATAATTTTCTCTCATGAGAAAGAAAATGGTATTTCTCTTTGCATCTTGTGAACATCAGATATTAATAAATATTTAGAAACACATAATCAGTGGCACTCAAACTTTGGTTACATGCTATCTTGTTAGACTGTTTTTCTAAGAATAAAATAGCTGTAATTGAACAGAAAACCAGCTTTCTAGATAAGTACAGATCACTATTTCTTCATGGAATGTGATAAACTAGTCTTATATAGCCTGATATTTTCTCTGTCTGAGAGACTATGGTATATGACTATATAACTTATATAAACTTATATGTAGTATTTATACATGTATCTGTGAATATACACACACACACACACACACACACACATATATATATATATATATATATATATATATATATATATATATATAATGTATACACACACACACATATATATACCTAGATGCTAGATAATCTCTCACACACACACACACATACACACATACACACACACACACACATGCTCTACCCCATAGGAATACCATGAAAAATATCCAGGAATGGTATTAATGTAACATTCATATTCATATTAATGTAACACCTAAACTCTTTTAGACTTGGTGTCAGAAAATTAGTCAGCTAATTTGACCTCTCCCGGTCAGAAGAGACTCTTATCAAATTATTTGTTAATATAGCAGCTAACTTCAGGAAGGTAGATATATAACCATACTGAACAGAACGCTACCCTTAGGAATGAATTCCTAAGTAATGCCAAAACACTTTTTTTTCTCATATGCTACTGTTGCTTCTTCTGATTTTAATTGATAAACTTTCCTTCTTTTTCATTTACATTAGGTATCTAGAAGAATTGTTAAAATCTTCTCCTGAAATTTCTCGGATAAATTATAGCAATTGTATAAAACTAACACACTTTTACCTGTTTATTCTCTAGGTTCAAAAGCACACTTTTATTTTTCCCACATGTTTTAGAGAATGAGATCATCAAAACTAAGTGCAATATCTAAAAAGGGTTAATGAATAGTTTCTTATATAGAATTAAAAATAATAGATTAGCTTCTATGCCAAATATATTCAATTTATTAGCTAATAATTAACTGTAATTCTAACTACCAGAAAATGGGCTAACTATTCTTATTTGAATCTCACTGAAGATGTTTAAGGTAGATATTATGATTTCTGTTGTGCATATGAAAAACCCAAGGATCAGGTAGATGTAACCATTTAACCCCAGGAAACAATGAGACAGGAATAAACTGAGATTCAGGTTCAGGTTTGTCTGACCAAAAAGTGTTTTTACGTGTCTAATTTATGTGGCCAAATTTATGAAAATTATATAAAACTACTATACTTTTAAATAGAAGGAAAAGAGTATGTCTTTTCTCTAGTCATTGCAGTTTTGTCATTGATAAATTTTTATTCAAAACTTTTTTAAAAAAATATAAAGTTCTTGATTACCTTATAGAACCCAGGATTCAGAGATCTTATATTACAAAGCACTAGTATAACAGACACAGTGATTTTTATTTAATATATGACTTGTTTATTAACCACGTTATTGTGAAGGTCTACTAAGATTTACATTTAGTGATAGGGATATCATCACAAAATTTGTGTTTCTTTCCAAATTTTCCATTTTGGAAATAATCACCATAAAAAAATAACCCAAAAGAGTAATTAGGCTCTTGATAGAATTAATGCATTTGCATGCATGTGTGCCCACAGACCCCCCTACACACAGAGGCACACACACCCCACACAAAGTAGCTTCAAAGCAAGGCGAATGTAAACAAAATTTTCAATGAGTATATAATCTTACAAGAGAGAAAAGACACATTTTATCCTTTTCTGGGATTGACTGACATCATTCAAAGTTTATTCTTCTGAAATTATCCTAGATGAAATCAGGATCTGGACTGAGAATCCCATTCTACTGGTTTTATCCAACTTTTAGAATGAGTGTAAAGTCTAATTTCTCTTCCAGACTACAAGTCAAGCTGTCTCTCCATCAAGTAGGATAAAGAAAATCTCCATCAGTTTATTTGTTTCCTATTAGGTGCAGAGACTTCTAGCTTCACATGTGATAGAACTCTGAGAAGTGAAGAGTCCCAGGAAGCATATAGAAAGGGGGATTCTTCTCCTCACCATTCTGATGACGATCTAGATAAAATGAAACAGTGGGATTCCTTTGTGGTGATGATTTACATATTCTGGCATTTGCTAGAAATAAAAGATACTTTATTAACAAAAGTTAAATTACTAAGGTCTATAAACAGCCATATTTTACTTTATTTTATTATTTTATTTGAGTATAGTTGACACATAATGTTACATTCATTTCAGGTGTACAATTTAGTGACTTGATAAGTGTATACATTATACTAATGTTTACCACAAGGATAGCTGCCATCTGTCCCATTACATTGCTATTAAAATATAATTCACTGTATTTCTTATGCCCTGCTTCTTATTCCTATGACTTAGTCATTCCATAACTGGAGGCTCATATTTCCTTCTCCCCTTCACCCATTTTGCCCATTCACCCACCCCGTTCCCTCTGGAAACCATCAGTTCTCTCTATAGTTCTAATTCTGCTTTTTGTTTATTCATTTTTTAAAGATTTCATTTATGAGTGGAATCATATAGTATTTGTCTTTCTCACTCTGACTTATTTTACTTAGCACAATACATTCTAAGTCCATCCATGTTGTCTCCAATGGCCAGATCTCACCCTTTTATGGTTGTATCATATTCCTCTGTGTGTGTGTGTGTGTGTGTGTGTCTCTGTGTGTGTGTGTCTGTGTGTGTCTGTGTGCACACACCACATTTTCCTTATCCATTTGTCTGTTGATGTACACTTTGATTGCTTCCATGTCTTGGCTATTGTAAATAATGCTATAATAAACATATGGTGCATATATCTTTTTGAGTTAGTAAGCACTGATATTTTAATATGGGCTTGTAAAATGTTTTCATATATCATTTGTGTCTTTATTACTGTTCTTTGACAGTTATGATACATTTTAAATAATCTACCTTGAAATGCAAACTATGTAGACAGAGTATATGTATACTTACATGCCAATGAGACAAGCCCCTTTATCTTCTTAAAACAGACTTATATATATCAACATACTTGTACCTTGTATCTATACACCCAAATTATTGTTTCTGTCATATTGCTAACTAAAATTCTTTCATTCATTCATCAACTAGTGTTTATCAAACACTCTTCTAGTGCCAGATTCTATAAAGGGTAGAATAATTCCACTTCTCTTAACTAACATGTTGGGGGAAAAAAAGAACAAAGATTTTGGCCCAAACAGACCACTATCTTGAACTTAATTTTAAAAGTTAATTCTCATTTATTTTCCTTGAATATTTGATTCTTTTAAAACTATTTGCTTCCACAGTAATTTAATCTAGGATTTCATTATGTTGTTTTCCCTCTTGTTTTTTCTGTCCTTTATTGATTTAATTTTATTTTGTCACATATAAAGAAGTTAAGAGTAAGAGCATGAATTTTAGATTGAGAAAAATCCATGTTTCTAATTATTTAAAAATAATGAGGTTAATAAATAATAATCCTTATTCTAAATCTTTATTTTTAATAAGGATTATTAATTTCTAGGCATTAGAAAAGGCATTTAAACTATATCTCACCAGTAGTCCCATCTGTAAATGATATAAACCTACCTTAGAAGTTTATTATAAAAATTGAATTAAATTAAATATATATGTATAAAGAAAAAGAAAGAAAGAAAAAAAAAAGGAAAGAAAGAAAGAAGCTATCCCTGGCATTGATGATTATGGATTTCCAATAATGATAACTATCAATGTGTTAATGAACACTCTTTCACTGATATTTATGTATACAATTTTTAATGCTGTTTATAGTCACTAAATCATATTTTCAAGACAATATTTTTACATGAAAAGTTTTGCAACCTACTAGAAACTCAAAGACTGCCACATGAGCTGTACCTAAAATATGTTGAAGTAATAAATTCAAAAACATTTTCAGACGCTGCTAAGAAAATAAAGATCGAGGCAATTCCCATGAGAGATATGGAATTATTCAAATTAATTTAGATTTTGGATTTCTATCATGACTAATATATAGTATTCACAGGAAGGGAATATATTTAAAATTTTGAGTAATGTTAATTTATTTCTAAGTACTTAAATGTCATATTCAACGGGAATGGTAAGCATGAGTCATGCTATTAAAATATGATATTTAGCATATATTTTTAATATGAAAATGTGTCATGATATATTGCTTTCAGTACTTCCCTATTTTTTACTGTTTTAAATTCTTCATATACTTCTCAAAATATTTTGATTAAATCAACTTTTCAAGAATCTGAACGTTACTAAAATAATGAATATACAGTTTAACCCTGTACATAATATACATAGCATATTCAGAACACCTAAGTATCCAATGAAGTATTACATTTTTATCCTATAGTTATGGAATAAACATGGCTATATCTGGAAACTACTTGGAAAACCTCTGCATTCCTTACTGGAAAAAACGTGAACTAAGCTTCATTATCCTCTGAGTTTGAAAATTGATACTAAAACTTGAATTATTAACTTCCTTAGCTTTCAAGTATATTTTTACTTTTCATAAACACAGCAAATTTAATTTACTTCTCATAATAATGGAAGGAAATGATTATGTACCTCAGGTTGTTTCTTCTGATCTGTGAACACACAAGATAATCTATGGGAATGAGTTAAATATTTATTGCATATAGCAACATTTTGATAGTTTTTGTTCGTTTGTGTCATTTTTTAACTCATTCCTTAATATTCTCTACCCAGCACACCCAAACCCTGAGGCCCACAGTACAATAATCTCATCTGTCCCTTTAGTCACATTTTTGGCACTTGTGCTTTGACTGCAAATGCACCTTGTATTGTCATATTATTTTGTTGTATGCCTCTGAGTAATTAAAAACTATTTTTAATGTTTAAGTCAGATTTTTTCTGATATAATCAAAATGTTATTTATTAATACCTTGAAAATGCAACAGTGTAAAATGGCCTGACATTTACTCTGCTAGTTGAATTGCTAGTGTTATAGAGTTCTTTGTAACATTCTGCAGGTATACATCTAAGTAAATATACTTTCTTCCTTGCCTTTCCGTCTTGTCATCAAAATGGTGATTACCTATATTGTATAGAATCTCCAACCTTTTCAAAATTTTTTGTCAGTTTTATTTTAGTTTCCAAGGTTGTCTCACAAATGTTCATGGATAATATCTTTGTGAATCTACCAGGCTTTATTGATGTCTGTTGCATACCTCATCAGTGCCTCTGCTGGTTAGGTCTACTGGGATGGTCCACTGGGACAACACTTCTACTCTTGTGCGTGTACATTCTGCTGGTACTAACAAGGCTGTTCATTTTGAAGGTTTCACAGATAACCTGTGTTCCTTAACAAGAAGGAAGAATATTCCACCCCTTTCCCCTGTGCTCATTTGTTTTCTGTTTACTCGGTATCCAAAATCTAAGTGTTAGTGATCCACTTTAGAAAGAAATCAGATTTGAATACACTAGGTCTAATCTGCTCTCCTGGACAGACATCATCATGTCATGTAACCTTCCTCTGTCCTGGTACTTATCTGCACACATACCTCTATCTCTTTTAACCAACGTGAAAGTCCTTTTACTTCCCAGAGCATCATATATTTTTAAATGTTTCTGAATTTTATTTAGGGTTCAGTAGGTATCCTGACTACTATGAATATGTAATATACATATGCATATATATATATATGCAGACATTTTTATGCCTACATATGTCTCCTAGAAAAAATGTGAACTTGAACTGGCTAACTTTGGATAGAATCAGAGTTCTCTGACATATTCACTTTCCTCCTTTTGCAGGTGACAATATGTGCCGAGTAAATAACGGGGGCTGTAGTACACTGTGCTTGGCTATTCCAGGAGGCCGAGTATGTGCTTGTGCTGATAATCAACTTTTAGATGAAAATGGGACAACTTGCACATGTAAGTTTTGTTTGTTAGTTACACTCATTGATTACACATGTCATTTTGAAGAATAAAAGCAGGTGAAACCAAAGGAATTAAAATCAACTTGGAAAGAGAAATTCAGATAATCACTTAGGTATAATTCTCGTTAGATTACAAATAATTACTGAATTAATTTATATTAAAAATGGTTTAATAATGCTGAAGTTTTCCAGAGCATTTGCAATTACTGCTTAATAGTTTATAGATAAATAAATACAGTTTAGTAATAAGATATACATATATAAAATATTTTATATTTATTTATATATGTTATATAAGTTTATGTATATTATATATATAGTTTATATATATAGTTTATGTATATGCTGTATATAAAATATATAATAGTTTAGTTATATATATATATATATATATATATATATATATATATATATATATACACCACAGAAGAAAATGTTTCATAAAATTGTTAAGGACCTTCACCATTAGGACAAGCTCAGTTATTTATCTTTGTAGAAGAGAAAAGGAAGAGGCAAAAAAGAGACCTAGGGAAATCCTAGACTTTATCAAAATACTGCAGTAATTGGATTGATTGACCTGGATTAAAGGCACTTTATTAACATTTACTGACCTTCCTCAATCTACTGCATCTTGTTGTTCCAATGTGACCCTTTTGAAATTGGTTCTCTTTATACATATCAAGTCCCTTCACCATAGCAATAGGAACAATGCTATGTATGTATTGAATGCTATAGAAGTGTATCTGAAATGTTTGATCTTGAATTGCATGCTATTCATGATTCTTCAGAGAAACAGAATTTAGAAGATGTAAATAAATAGAAAGAGATTTATTATGAGGAATAGGCTCATGCACTTACGGAGGCTGACAACTCTCAATATCTGCAGTCAGCAAGTTGGAAACTGAGAAGTACCAATGGTGTAGTTCCAGTCTGAATGCTGTAGGTTGAAGACCCAAGAAGAGCCAGTGTTTCAACTGGAGTCTGAAGGCAGGAAAAAAGCAGTGTCCCAGTTCAAGGCAGTCAGGCAGAAAGAATTCCTCTTACGTGCAGGAAGGTGGGCCTTTACGTTTGATTCAGGCCTTCAACTGATTGAGGGCCACTCACTTGCTTAATTTAGTCTACAGATTCCAATGTTAACACTCTCAAAGACACACCCAGAATGATATTTGACCAAACGTCTGAGCACTCTAAGGCCTACTCAAGTTGACACATAAAATTAACCATCACAAATTATTAAATAATACATAAATAAATGTATTTTTTCATCAGTTATAATGCTTGTCTCGGGGGAGCAGAAGGAGAAATAAGTATAATAAAGAAGATTTCAACTTATCTGAAATGTTTTATTTCTTCTGAAGAAACAATGTGAATATGGCATTTTTACAAATGATTTAGCACACAGTAAGATTTGAGAAATATACAGAAAAAATTTAAGTGGAAAATCCACCCATTTTGCCACTATTCAGCAATAAACTACTAAGACATTTTCATGTTGTTCCTTATAATTATATAACCCTGGAGGTTATTATTTTTTACTACTAATATTAATCATAGGTAAAATTTATTGAATTCTTACATAAGATGTGGGACTTTATGAGAAATTTTCATGATTCTCATTAGCCCTTACAATAATCATATAAGGAAGATACTATTATTACCTCATTTTAATATTCAGAATGTAGACTTGAGGGTTAATAACTTTTCATAATTCACATAATTAGTATATAGGACATTTGGAATTTATTTATTTATTTATTTATTATTTTTATTTTTATTTTTTTTATTTTAATGTTTTTCTATTATATTATGTTAGTCACCATACAGTACATCCCCGGTTTCCGTTGTAAAGTTCGATGATACATTAGTTGCATGTAACACCCAGTGCACCACGCAATACGTGCCCTCCTTACTACCCATCACCGGTCTATCCCATTCCCCCACCCCCCCTCCCCTCTGAAGCCCTCAGTTTGTTTCTCATAGTCCATAGTCTCTCATGCTTCATTCCCCCTTCTGATTACCCCCCTTTCTTTATCCCTTTCTTCCCCTACCGATCTTCCTAGTTCTTATGTTCCATAGATGAGAGAAATCATATGATAATTGTCTTTCTCTGCTTGACTTATTTCACTTAGCATTATCTCCTCCAGTGCCATCCATGTTGCAGCAAATGTTGAGAATTCGTTCTTTCTGATAGCTGAGTAATATTCCATTGTATATATGGACCACAACTTCTTTTTTTTTTAATGATTTTTTATTATATTATGTTAGTCACCATACAGTACATCCCCGGTTTCCGATGTAAAAGTTCGATGATTCATTAGTTGCATATAACACCCAGTGCACCATGCAATACGTGCCCTCCCTACTACCCATCACCGGTCTATCCCATTCCCCCACTCCCCTCCCCTCTGAGGCCCTCAGTTTGTTTGGAATTTAGACCCCAAATTATTTTGTTTTGGAGATAGAATTCTTAGTTATGTTGCAATTTTACACAGTTTGGATCATACCACAGTATCATTTACTTTGTGCTTTATTTTTACTTAATAGGAGCATAAGCGTCTTATCATGTTACTAAACATTCTTTGTAAACACAATTTTTAAACCATTTATCTTCATTTTTCGACTTGATGTTTTTTGTTATTTCTGATGTATTGTTATAGGCTATTTGTGTATTTCTTTATTGTTTATGATCCCTTCTGTAGTTTACCATATAGTCCACGGTCAATTTGTTACATTTTCTTTTTTAAGCATTTGGAATAATACCACCAGTTTTAAATTCTCTTATTATTATTTTGAATTTTAACTATTTGAGACGAGGACTTTGGCTTTCTTTATACTATTCTCTTTATCTTCCTCAACTTCATTCCTTATGATAATTTAGGATTTCTGAAAAGGAGTTTTATTTTGAATCATCAATCAGTAAGTCTTTTTATAAAATGTTTTGACAATGTATAGCTAGGTTTTTTTTTAATCAATTTTACAATATTTTCTTTTAGACCTGACTCCGCGCTTCATTGGTTATATTGCTTAGTATTCAAACTTTGGTTCCTCGTTGTTTAATTATTAATTTTCACTGATGTTTAGGATAGATAAAGTATTTCTTGAAGCTGCTTCTCCAAGAAGAGCACAAAGACTGCATAGTGTGGAGTTCCTGTGTTTTCTAAATAGATTTCCTTTGCATTTATATGTGATTGACGATTCTGGATATTAATTCTTGGCTAAACAAAAAATTTCTTCAAAATTCTGGAAATACTATTTAATTTATTCTGGGATAATATACTCGAGAGTAGAAATATGAATTTTACTTCTCTGGGCAAACTTTTTTTCATTGTTAGCAGGGTTTTTAAATTGTCTATTAAGACAATTCCAATAGAACGTAATTAACTGAAGTATACATTCTTTGAGTCATCGGGTGGTTTCCTTCCTTTGTTCTGTAGTATTATTTTTTAATTTCTATTTTGTTATTTATCTATCATCAGAAGAGAAGAGATCTGTCAAGACCAATGTTATCTTGGGTATTGAGAGGGAAAAAAGGTATAGTTTATATGTACATTTCCTAGTTCAATTTTCAGTATCTACCACAGATTCATCTGAAGTTATTTTTCTGGTATAAAATGAGATTTTTTGCTCTTCCAGACAGACATTTTGAATAGAAGAAATGTGTGCGTGTACACACATGCACACATCCACACAGACAGACACATACATGGTAACTTTTATGGACCCCCACCAAGTGTCATCCTGCCTTTGCTCTACCCCCAGATTTCCTCTCAAGCATGGAAGGTAACAGTGCAAGTATCTCCTTTTTTGATAGGCACAAACCTTAGTCAGTGCTGCAGGAGCAAAGGGTCTCTCTTTTTACCTAAAGATAGATAGACTTATTCAATTTTTATGGTATAAGTTAGGGAAGCTTCTGGATGAATATTTAAATCTTGTCCTATAGGTCTTGCAAAAAAGTCAAAATTCCCTTAAGATAGTGTCAGTTGAATGATCAAGAGGCTGAGTTTTTAAGGATCTTGTGAGTTTTTATCCTTCATCTTAGTTTTCATAGCGGGAAGTTGGAGGGAGAGTGTATACATCAGATAGATATATCTAGATGGTTTTTTAAGCTTGAGATGTTCTAATTAGTTCTTTAATTTTAATTGTGTGAATCATAATTATCTGGATCATTGACATCCAAATTATCTTTTCTATTTCCTTCATTCTATGCCCCATTAAAAATTTATGGATTTCTTATGAGTTGGCAAATCTATATCTATGTCGATATTGATATAGAAAAGATACTGACCATTGGATATCTCTGTGTAAATAAAAATTAGGTGACTTTTGGCTTTTAAGGAAATACTATACACAATGTTGGTCATACAGTTATGATAGGAAATTTGTTATCATGACTGGGCACGTGTGAGTATACATCTAGTGAAAGAAATTTTTCTGTGACTATTGGTGTCTTTCTAATATCTGCAATTCATTGATTATGTAACTCCAATGCAAGAAAAAGAGATAGAAAAGAAGATTATTTTATCTATACTTGTTACACTAAACAATGTTAAATCAATAAAACCATCTGTGTTCTTATTTGGGAATTTGTTGTTGCATTTGTCTGTTCTTACAAACAATCCATAGTGTGTTTATATAAATTATTCCAGCTCATATTCCTTTAATGGCAAAAGTTTTTTAAGGATGTTAGTCTTCAGACACATGAAAAAATGCTCAACATCACTCAACATAAGGGAAATACAAATCAAAACCACAATGAGATACCACCTCATACCAGTCAGAATGACTAAAATGAACGATTCAGGAAATAACAGATGTTGGTGAGGATGCAGAGAAAGGGGAACCCTCTTATACTGTTAGTGAGAATGCAAGCTGGTGCAGCCACTCAGGAAAGCAGTGTGAAGGTTCCTCGAAAAAGTTAAAAATAGAACTACCCTACAACCCAGCAATTGCACTTCTAGGTGTTTGTCCAAAGGATACAAAAATAGTGATTTGAAGGAACACAGGAACCCCAATGTTTATAGTAGTAGTGTCCACAATAACCAAAATATAGAAAGAGCCCAGTTGTCTATCAACAGATAAACGGATAAAGAAGATGTGATATATATAATATATATAATGAAATATTACTCAGCCTTCAAAAAGAATAAATACTTGACACTTGCAATGATGTGCATGAACTAGAGGGTACTATACAGAGCAAAATAGGTCTGAGAAAGACAAATTCTATATAATTTCACTCATATGTGGAATTTAAGAAACAAAACGAATGAACATGGGGGAGGGAAAGAAAAATAAAATAAGATAAAACCAGAGATAGACGCAAACCCTAAGAGACTCTTAACTATAGGAAACAAACTGAGGGTTGCTGGAGGGGAGGTGGGGGGGGGTGGGGTAATTGGATGATGGACATTAAGGAAGACACTTGATGTAATGAACACTGGGTGTTTTGTGCAACTGATGAAGCACTGAATTCTACCCCTGAAACTAATAATCCTGAAACTAATAATAATATATGTTCACTAAGTTGAATTAAATATATATATTTTTAAAAGGATATGTTAGCCTTAGTTTTCAGAGGAGGAAATTCAAGTGCAAAAGGATTGCAAATAGAGTTCATGGTTGCAGAGAATGGTATAAAACAAATATGAGTGTGCCACTAACTTCCCATGAATGCTGGTTCCTCTCAGCTTCTAATTTAGTTCAGGCTACATTACAGTTTTGTGAACTGATTTCAACTGGATTAACTCTGTAATCTGAGTTAACAAGCAAAACAAAAATACATATTGCAACCATTGAGATATGATTGTCCTGATTCCAGTCATCCTCGTTGAATTGACATCAAATGAACAAAAACCCATTGGCAGTTGGTCAGAGCAGAAGTAAACACCAATGGTTGTTTCTCAATGAATTTGCAGCATAAGGCTGTGCCAGAAGAGGCATTCACCCAGCAGAAAATATTGGCATGCTATGTGATTGATTAAGGATGAATTCTAATGCCATGCCTGGAAGGAATCAAGAATGAGAGTAGGCTGGACTCTTTGTCCTTGTGAATCTTGTGTGGCATGGGCAAATCCTTTCACAATTAGAAATGAGACCTAGTGTAGCATAGTAACTTGGAACTGACTGCCCTGGAGAAGTGTATGTAAAGCCAGTGGATCAATTATCAAGTGAATTTTTTATTTATTTTGATGCCTTTGTGGGGAGAAATGCAATATACAAAACTAATAAATGTAGACATGGATAATCCCAAGAAAGTAAGTTAAGCTCCTAAAAAAAAATAGTCGTTATATTTTTTTAATGGGATAATTTTGTCTGGAGTAATAAGACAGTACTTCTTTAAATTCCTCTTTAGTCGCCTGAAAGAAAAGACAGAATTTTCCAATGTGCCTTATTCCCAAGAGAGCAACTTAAAAATATTGATCATCCAAGGGTAGCATTGCACAATTATATGTCAGTGGTACTCTGTGACCTTCTTTACCTTCTGGAACACCAGATATATTCCTCTGTCAAAAACAGTGCTCCACTATGGCTAAGCCATTTATCTGTTCAGCTGTGACAAGCCTTATGTTCTAAGATATATGCAATCTAATGTGTAGTAAAAAAGTTTAAGGCAGTAAAAAGTTTAGAAGCCCCATTCAGATGAATATTTATGGCCTTCTGTGCATAGGAACTCACAGAAGATTATGTACCACTTAGGTTGGCTGCTCAGAAGACCACTCTATCTAATGAAAGGTCATCCCGGTATGATCTAAAGGAGAAAATTCAAAACCCATAGCAGCATTTTTCGCACTGCCTTCCTAAATAGGCAAGCTTATATAAAGGCATCAAAAACACTGCAATTTCAGGTTTCCTTTTAGGTTCTCTTATCCCTCTGCTCAAATAAAGGGATAGTTAAAAATTCTCCCAAAATACAAAAACAAACAATCTGTTAAATAAACATATCCTAATGTGAAATGTATAGGGACCATAGGAAAACTTCATTTTATGGTTTTGTACTAGGACTCATGCTTTTATGACTAAGTTATCATAATTTTGATACAGTCAACAATAAAAAAACATCAGTTGACAGAAGAGACAATGATTACTTTAGATACATTACCACACTGGTATTGAAAAGAAGAAAAGCAAAGTGACAAACATATGTACTTGTTCATGGGCACCACAGCTTATTAAACCAAGTTGAGGAACATATGTATTAAGCTCAGGAGCTGAGCTGAGATCCAAATCTGAGCTGATTCCAAACTAAAATAAAATAAACCACCTTATTAGTAGGGTTTCTTCCTTCACTTCATTATGATCTAGACATGAACTCTGGCAATCCCCAGTTTTTACTGGAAAGTAATTCTAGAATGCGTATTTCCTTTTGCAGTGCATGGAAGAGTCATGCAGAGACCTTCTAATTTCAATGTTCTAACAGCAGGTATCATAGGATGTTTGAGACCTGACAGTTCCTTGCCGGGAATGTTATGATTCATGTCATTTTATTTTTGATCCTGGTTCAATCAAAGGATTATTTATTACTTTGTCAGCTTCCTTACTGGTGAGATCATGTTGTAATATTTTTACTAGAAGTGACCCTGGTGGTAGAATTACAGGTTCTGCATCAGTTTTCAAATTCATGGTGCAAGCACAACTCTGGAGCAAAGCTTGCAATTCTAACAACTTGTTAATATATTGAAAGCAATCTATGTGTCTGACTAAACACCGAAGTGCTACATAGGTTCAGTCACATTAAACATTGGAACAAAGTCACATACGTGGAGCTTTTCCTATATATTCACTTTTTTGGTGTGGGGGGAGCTTCATCACTCTTTCTGTTTATCTGTGTATGATGGATCTTTTCCCCTTCAATTAAACTAACTTCACCCATGATCTTGGTAGAAGACTATTAGCTTTTGAGCCAGTTGAAGTGATATTGTTTTCCTGAAATATTTATATAGTCTCCAGAGATCAAAATTCTCACTATAATAAATGGCTGTAATGTAGAATTATGTCTCTGCTAATTCCAGTAAGTTAGGGAGCAAGTACTTTTTAATGTCTACCCTATGCTTCGTTCTATTCTAGGTATTATTCTGTTCTGTATGTGACATTGTCCTTCTTACATTCAAGAATTCCGAGTGGAAACATTAGATGTATAAAACTTATTTATAAAATGACTTCTTTATAGAGGTTTGTGCAAGGTATACAGAATACTAATCTTATTTTTTCTAGTTGCTATTAGCTCTTTCATGTGATGCCAAATATACTTGCTTCATCATCTCATTGATTCTCACAAAAGTAGGTAGATTGGCTGGCCATCAGCTGGGGTGCCACGATAAATGACATTGCTGCCCAATTTCAGAGTTAGGTCAACGCTTGGAAAAAGACCATCCTTTTTGATTGTTCAGGCTGCCATCTTATCCAGATTATAACTTATCACATTAAACATTTTCTTGATAATGGGCATTGCTAGCTCAAAAATCATCTGTCTTCTATCATTACAAATCCTGCACATACCTGACAGCATTGTTACCATGGTTTCTGTGTGACATACTACTGGTTACATCTGGAAGACTTGGGTTAGGACTAGAAAAAAACCAGTGATGTCATACACCTTGAAAGACTTTGGAAATTAGAACCCAGTATTTTTTAAAAAACATTCACTATTAGGTCAACAATTCTGAAGGGTCTGAGATTTTACCCTATGCAAGCTAACATGTTAACTTGTCAAAGATTCATAGATTCTGACAGAAGACACACAATTCCTGGATCAGACACAGAAGGTTTTTTTGCTCATGTCACAGCAGGCAGCATGAGTTTCATGTTAATATTCATTCTCTTTGCCCCACCCAGCCCCAAATCATATGGGGGCAATGCATAGGCAGGTCTAGGTGGATGCTGCCCACACAGTGAATTTGTATTCACACTGAAGAACCCTAAGCTTGAGTCTGCCAGAAAATCAGCCCAACCTTTGCCCCAAAGAGAGACATTATCTTTACTATTTTGGCCAAGAACATAAAAAAAAAAAACTGCTCTCTGCTCTAAGAAGATGGCATTATCTGTCTTTCAAGGCTGTTAGCTATATAAGCATCCTTGAAAAAATGTCCAGAATAAAAACTGACACAAGACACATGGAAATGCCATGGAGAAATGCCTCTTGCCCAACAAATTATAGGGTCTAGAAGACTTGCAGACACACTTTAAAATGTCAACGATATTTGTGTATGTTTCATTATATCTGTTCTTCCAGATATAAGCGATGTCTAACTGCTATTACAAATGATAATGATATATACTAATGACATTGATATAGACCAATAACAGCAATAAATATAAAAAGATGAAATTATCTCAGGAAGTTGGCTCTATTGGTTTTCAAACAATTGTTCATAACTGTTATGAAAAATGAAAATGAAACTTTGGACATTGTCATCATGTAGTTTTGAAAATCACCACCTATGTATTAGCAAATATCATTTAAAAATAACCAACAATCCACACATATTGGAAACCATGTTTAAAACAAGTTTGAAAATTTTGCCTATTTGCATTCTTTCCATAATGATCTAAATATCACTTGAAAAACATTCAAACTCTAAACAGGCTTAAAGATCTTATCTCCAAATTGGTTATGTTAAAGAATATTTAGTTTAAAATATAATTTTGTGGGGAGTAGTTTGTCTTTCAATAGACATCTTGCTCATTTTTAATAAAGATGTAATGTTCAGAAGCAGCTATAATTTCACTCTTGTATATGGATATCCTTGATCATTTCTTAAAACTGTCAGTTGGGTTTATTTGATCAAATGACCATGTGAAAGCCAAGCTTTTTAAATCGGTGGGACTGTTTTCAGAAGAGGAAAAAAAAAAAAAGATGGTTTCTTGAATTTTTCAATCCTCAAGCTATGAAACAACTGAATTGATGTAGCATTTCTTTGAAGTCAACTGTAGAGATTTTTCTCCTTTCCAGAGATGGTTGTCACTGCAATAAGATGTTTTCATATTTTTGACAAAATGAAATGAATCAGTATTTTTGTTATTAAAACAAAGCTGACATTGTAATGAACTGAATATAGCTAAAGAAGATCTTAAAGCTGAACTTAAGTTCAGAGGAAGATGATTACATGGCAAATCAGGTTTCTTGTCTGACTGGATTTTTTTTTTTTTTTAACTGAGAGTTTGTTGACCATTAAGCTTACTCATTATAGAATAGAAATTAATCAAAATACCCCTCATTAAATGCCCAATTTTAAGATGGGTTTATATGGATTCAAGGAAGAAATTACACCATCCTTAAAAATCTTAGGGTCCAATTGAGCAAACTCGAGACTCAAAATAAGGAAAGTTTGCATGTCATCAGTGATCAATTCTAGAGATTTTGAGAGGAAAGCTCTATCCTACAAAGGCCCAGACATATCCCAATGTATTTCTACTTTGCTTTGGTTACTATCCTCTCTCCCAGTTGCTGCTATAAATAGGCATCCTTGAGTTGAATAGGAGACCCAGTGATCTCCCCTTTTTGTTTTTATATTGTTGTCATTTCCTATTTGGGACTTGTTCTATATAGATAACAATTATTATTATTATTATTATTATTATTATTATTATTTTACTTTCAGAAATGATATCATTAGAGAAATTGCCACTTCAGTATTTTGTTATTGAAAAGGATTAGAATTAAAAAGGGAGACAAAATTACTGTCAGTCCTTACATACAGTGTCTTCTTGTCTGAGAGGGGATAGAAAAGACACAAGCTTACATTTGTTCAAATTGAATATTTCATTTACCATACTGATTAGTTTTACCCTAAAACCTTAAGAATCTGGATTTAAAGGGCAGTTTTTCTTTTCCAGCCACAGAAACCCTCATGCCTTGTGCCTCACTGAATAACTCTCTGAAGCAGATTCTCCACAGTTATGGTTCAAGAGTCACATTCCCTCTTCCATTCTTTGGAGAAGGGGAAATACAAGGACTAAAGGAGTGCTAACACAAAGCGTTCTAGAAATGCCTAATATGTTTTCTCAACATCCCTTATTACTGGCATGTATATAGGTTTTGTGACAGTTCATCTATCCAAATGAGTTATCCAAAATAAAGGTTAAAGCCATCAAGACTGGGATAGAGGGGCACCTGGGTGGCTCAGTCGTTAAGCGTCTGCCTTCGGCTCAGGGCGTGATCCCAGCATTCTGTGATCGAGCCCCACATCAGGCTCCTCCGATGGAAGCCTGCTTCTTCCTCTCCCACTTCCCTGTTTGTGTTCCCTCTCTCACTGGCTGTCTCTATCTGTCAAATAAATAAATAAAATCTTAAAAAAAAAAAGACTCACACACAAAAAAGACTGGGATAGAAAGATAGGCTTTTGTTTCTCTTAGCAATAAACCAGCTTTTGATAGTTCAACATATATTTCAGTCCATGAAACACAAATCATTTATTTTAACCATTACCACATATTCCTTTTTGTAGACTCCTATGAAATCAACTCAAAGAAAGCAAAACTCATCATAATAATAACACTTTCAATTTGTGAATAAATCCCAATCAGCTGAATCCCTACCATTTGATTAGAGAATACGGGGTATATAGAGAAAACACTGCATAGAATCTGGATGTATAATGAGATCATTTTTTATTAACTTAATACCTCTGTGAATAGCTAACCAGAGCTGAATTTTTCTCCCACTTGCAGACCAGCTAGGTTAATATAACCATCATGGCTGTTATCTTGCCTTATTTTTTCACTTCGATTAATTTGGGGTGTACTTATCTGTAAAATAGAGAAGTAAAATTTTTTGCCATGCCTACCCTATAATGGGTCATGATGATCATTGAGATTATGAGTGAAAGCCCTTTGAAAAGTAAAACCAGACAGTTAACCTGACTATAAGGTGGTATTGTTATTATTGTTGGTATTACTTATTATTTTAGTGACAGTTGTTTAAAATTAATCTTTAAAATTCTTAGTAGAATAATAATTTTCAGAAAAACTTAAATTTTTCTCCTTTCCAGAGATGGTTGTCACTGCAATGTTAAGATGTTTTCATATTTTTTACAAAATGAAATGAATCAGTGTTTTGTTATTAAAACAAAGCTGACATTGTAATGAACTGAATATAGCTAGTATTGTTCATATGTCTTTTTTAATCCTAGTTAATCCTGGAGAAATATTGCCTCACATATGCAAAACTGGAGAATTCCGCTGTAAAAACAGACACTGTATCCAAGCTCGCTGGAAATGTGATGGTGATGATGACTGTCTAGACGGAAGTGATGAAGATTCAGTAAATTGCTGTATGTTTTCCTTCAAGTAATAGTACATTTCCCTGAATCTTTTAGTTTTTTAAAGATTATATTTATTTATTTGAGAGAGAGAGAGCACGAGCAGGAGGGAGGGGCAGAGGGAGAGGGACAAGCAGGCTCCCCACTGAGCAGGGAGTCCCACACGGGGCTCGAACCCAGGACCCTGAGATCAGGACTTGAGCCAAAGGCAGACACTTAACTGACTGAGCCACCCAGGCACCCTCCTTGAGTCTTTTAGCATGTGAACTATCAAAGCAATTTGTGAAATCTAAAAATACCTGGTAAAAATTGAACTTAGTTTTTTTTCCCTCAGTCATCCTTTTATATAGGGTAGACTTTATATTGTCTCCTCACATGCTTTTAAAGCACTGCTTTTGTCCTGCTTTTACATCTTTAATATTATCATTTTGGTTGCTCCGGAAGTCTTCTCCTTCCCTCTTCTGTGCTCAGTGCCACCGCACCCTTGTCAGAAGGTTGCTATAGGAGACCCTTTGGATCTCTGAATTTAAAGATGTGGAACATCAATTTAAATTCCCTCAAGTCAGAATTACTCATACAGAAGGTCACGATCCACTCCACTGCTCCTTGGCAACAGGGCTTTGAAGAAGATCCAAAGAAACAAACATGGGTTTGAAACATGTTATTACCTAACTTCACTAGCTCGGTACATGGTAGGAGACACATATGGGGCACTCAGATAGAAATTCAAGGTTTGGGGGTGCCTGGGTGCTCAGTCGTTAAGCGTCTGCCTTTGGCTCAGGGCATGATCCCGGCATTCTGGGATCGAGTGCCTCATCAGGCTCCTCTGCTGGGAGCCTGCTTCTTCCTCTCCCACTCCCCCTGCTTGTGTTCCCTCTCTCACTGGCTGTCTTTCTCTGTCAATAAATAAATAAAATCTTAAAAAAGAAAAAAAAAAGAAAGAAATTCAAGGTTTGATTTTTTCCCCTTTGGCTTCTATTTAGCTGTTTATCATCTCCCACAACAGGAATAGTTTCATGTTTCAGGTTGGGATTGTCCCACATATGTGGAAGGAAGACACTTTGAGAAACACATGAAATAATGTTTTGAGAATATATTTGGTTAGAGTCATAATGGAATAGTTTCGAGATATATAGAATATTTTTATATGGAGAGAGGCGTGTGATGGATATATGTATCCTTAGCCTTTTAATTTGACCTAGATAAATTATTTTAAAAAGGAAGTTATTTTTCATTCAACTGATGACATTTTCCAAGTTAAAATGGCTGAACTAATTGAGTTAATTGACAGTCTTCCATTTTCTTGTCTTTCTTTTCTTTCTTTCTTTCTTTTTTTTTTTAACCAAGATTATAAAAATAAAGTTTTAAAGATCTTTTGTTAAGCATGGACACAATTGGGGCATCTCGGTGGCTCAGTCGGTAAAACGTCTGCCTTCAGCTCAGGTCATGATCCCGGAGTCCCAGGATGGAGTTGTCTGGCTCCCTGCGTAGCAGGAAGTCTGCTTCTCCCTCTTCCCCACTGTCCCGACTCTCCGTCCCCCGCTCGTGCTCTCTCTCTCTCAAATAAATGAATAAAAAAAAATTTTTTTTAAATAATGGACAGAATTGGTCTAGGCATTTATATAATGCAACTATCTGTATTTTTGGACAAAACTCCAAGAATATGAGCTTTTAAAATATATTTTCCAGTTGAATATATAAGCTGCAATTAATACATGAATATAACACTACTTTCCCTTAATTTTCAAGCATGGACTCTGACTTCAACATTATGTGCTCCATGTTTTCAACCCTATTAATATCTATACTATGAAGTATAAATCCATAAATAACATATTAAATTCTAAATTGATAAAATTAGACAAAAATTTTAGAGTGGGAGGAACATTTCATCTAAGGATAAAGGGTATTTTTTCTTAACTCTTTTACACAAATGATGTATTATTTATTGATTAAATTACTTGCCTCATTCCTTCTGACTCACAATGTTTATTCATGGTTTTAGTGAATGCTCCCTGCATATCAGCGTAGTCTCAGTGCGCCTGTGCAGAACACAAGTATTTTATCACAATATTCATGTAGTGTTCCTTTAGGTCCATGCTACTCCCTGTGTGATTGTTCTTTTCACGAATTCACAAAGAAACTCATTTCCTCTATGAGTATGTGGGGCATTGCATATTGTTACTTATAGTGTTAAAATTCCTGGTCAGGATCTTTTTCTTAATTATGTTCATCACTTCCCATACCATTACCCAAACCTATACTATGGACTTTTTCTGCAGTCTCTTATTTCACTTATAGTCCATATTCAATTCTTTATTTTTCATCTTTACCTCCTCTCAAACTTCACTGGCTAAATTAGTCTTCTATCCTAGATTACCACAGCAAGTGCTTGCTATTATACCTACCACTATTTCTCCTTTAACTAAAACCCACTTTTCCAAACTGCATCTAGAGTGTTATCTATAGTATGAAACCAAATCTCCTTATTTCAGTAAATCCATAACCAACAAGATAAATTCTTAAATCCATTGATTCACATATAAACATGTTAGGTCTCATGTTTGCATTTTTAGTCTTACATGCCTACCATGCATACATTTACCTTCTTTGTTCTGATATATCAAGTTGGAGTGCAAATAGATCTCTAAAATGTACCCTTTTGTTTCTCTCCTCTGTAACACTGCAGCTTATGGAAATCACCATGGTTTACCACAACCTCTATAGGGAAGTCTTTTGTGAACATTGAAAAATCTCCTTCTCTATACAGCCCAGTTGGAGTGAACATCTCATGTATATTCCTTTATCATGGTAGTGACCAAGCAATATTGCAATTATATGCTTACTTACCTGGTGCATCTAAGAGATGGATGTCTTCATGAGGAGGCACATCAGGTTGTAGTGTCAGAGTCTAACGTTGTCTCAGTCTCAGAGTCTAACATAACACCCAGCACATGGAGAATAAATCACTAAACAAAAGGGGCAAAGGAAAACTAAACATCTCTGGCCACCTTCCCGCAATATGGGATCTTTTCTAAACTTGCAGTGATTCTGAGCAGTGTTATAATCCTGAGGTTTCGTGGTTAATATTCTAGCACTATGTCATTCATTTCAGAGGATCATTTATATATTAAATACCAACAGCTTTCCCCTTGAATTCTGTTATCATTCCACTTTCTATCCTTTAGTGTCTCAATTCCAAATTACAGGACTATGGGTTGTATTTATGCCTCCTTTTTGTTTGTACCATACAGTACATCCCTGGTTTTTGATGTAAAGTTCGATGATTCATTAGTTGCATATAACACCCAGTGCGCCATGCAATACTTTTTGAACTCTTATTTACATCATTGATAAAAATTGCAAAAGTGCTTGATCAAGCTTTACTGAAGTATTTTTGCATAATCTTGGTACTTTAAAATTTTGATCCTCTAATATACTGGATGAATTTTATTCTCATAAACAACTATTCTTGCTAAACTTCCTGAAGTGAGTAGAAAATGTTAATCATGCTCAAATGCCAGAAAACAAAGGCTTCCCCCCCTTTTTTTTACTACACATGAATAAAAACTTTCTAAAGAAGTGATAAAACCACTTTCTCATCTAAGCTACTTTAAAGAAATAGTGTTTTATAGAAACTGGCTGGAAAGGCATACATTTGCTATGCAACAGCATGATAAAGATGGCTATTTTTTCAAATTCTAAGTAAAACTAATATCAAAATTTATTTTTATCATGGAGAAGTGCAACTATTAGACACAAGGAAAATTACTTCAAAAAGAATGCGAAGCGGTGAAACAAATACTGAGGAGCATGCCAATTCAGTTAGGAATTCAGCCTCCAGGATGCAGGAAAAATAATCACAGAAGGTTAACTTTAAGATGGCCTCCTGCTGTGCTTAGATATTGGAGGTTTAATCCTTAGCTGTGCATGGCTTCCCATATGAGGATTGGTCTTGTCCTCAGTATCTTTTGCGGTTGCATGTTTATTTGTTCGTATTAGGGATGAAAACTCTGGATGGTCATTTTTGTTATTAAAATTATGCAGGATCTCATATTTAGCATCAACTCCAAATCACAAGTGTTGCATTTTTTTTTCCTTCCAGTTCCAAGAAACACTGGGCAAAGCATAACCAAATTAGTCTTATTTAATAATTCAAAGAAGTACTGAACAGATTGTGTGGCTTAAGAAAATGTATTTTTTGATATATGATTGAATTATTTGATACACACTTGTTATGTTTCATGTTAAAATTTGAGGTCACTTTAAATGTTTTTGGTAAAATTTCTGAAATTGAGTTACTTGTAATAATGGATAGGAAAACAAGCTTAGTGATACAGTTGATTTTCGTGAAGACATGAACAAATGAATATATTTCCTTTTATGTGAGATTTCATTTACTTGGCGTCTTCTATAAAAGTATTACATTTTCACAGAGCCTCAAATATTAATATGTTCTATAAAATATGAAACAATGAATGAAAGAAGCCATGGCATTTATTGTACTATAATATTATAATTACTGAAAGTTGTCTGTAACTATAACAAAATAATCATAATTTTATCCAATTTTAAATTATTAAACTTGCTTTTCCTCTCCCTCCACCCTCCCCTCATTCCCCTTCCCCCAGTCAATCATAGCTGTCCTGATGATCAGTTTAAATGCAGGAATAATCGCTGTATCCCCAAGAGATGGCTCTGCGATGGAGCTAATGATTGTGGAAGCAACGAAGACGAATCCAATCAAACTTGTGCAGGTAAAGGTTTGCTTGAATATATACATAAATCCCTTCCAAAGTTAGTCTCCATAAAAATGCAGGTCAGTGCTTTGAACTAAGCTGAACCTTCCTAAGGCTGATGATCTGATTTTGCAGTAGTAAATGAGTTCTGAGTTTGATGCCACAAAAGCTAGAATACAAATTATCTTTTCGTTAATCCGTGGGCATGACTCTGCTTTCCAAAGTAATTTGGCACTTTATCTATCCATATGGGTTGACTGTCAATACACTGCTTGGACAAGACTTGTCCCTGCTAAATCTTAATTGGCAGTGGAGGGTGAGGTTTATTAACATGCTGTGATGGAGGACATCTCACAAGAAGAACTGTGTGTGTGTGTGTGTGTGTGTGTGTGTGTGTGTGTGTGCTTTGTTTTGTTTGTTTTTTACCTTGAAAAAAATAATCTGTGTATTTTATTTAGTCTGCTGTAGAATACCTCTGTGAATAGCTTTCTGTTCCTGGCACATTATTTATGTGGGGTAGTTTTTTGTTTTTTGGTTTTTTTTTTTCCTTTTTCACAAGTCCCAAGATCATGAAGCCTATTTGTATTTCCATATAATTTCTCCCATTGTAATACATCTGTGAATCCCTAGCCAGATTTTCTTTGAATGAGAATACACAGCTTGCAGTACAGGTTATAACAGATGCCTGAAAGGTCATGATTAGTCAGATAAGTGTTGAAAAATGATATTGACTAGCAGCAGCCTAGACCTGTTCTTTAAATGATGAAGAAAAAGTAGTGTATTTGATGACTCATATTGATATCACTGGTAAACATTGTGGTGGTTTTTGGTAAAAATGTCAAAATTTATCAACCCCTTCCCGTCTCTATTTGCCAAAATATGCCTCACTAAGTAAAAATTATTATAACCTATTAGTGAAAACTGTAGAGACAGCATATAGAGAAAAGACCCAGAAGTTAAGAAGCCTGTTTTGTACTCTTGGTTGTGTCACTGGTTTTCTCTTGGAAAGACTTGTCCCTCAATGCACTGTGATTTCCCTGTATATTTCTTTCTGCTCTCCAAGAGTATGAATTGACTAGAAAATATTTCCTAACAGCTTTTTATCATGTACTAGCAATAATGAAAGAACAAAACAGTTGCCATTCCATATCCTAACCTGCATCTCATATTCAGTTTCTTTTTTCATAGTGACATATTTGTTGAGGATCCATAAGCTAGTTATTCTCTTGTCCTTTGACTAAATGTAGTCCAATATTTTAGAGTAGCATACTATTTTCAAGATATTTTGTGCATCATGTAAGGTTGTTTTACAAGGGGCTATCAAATAAAAAGGAACTTCTAGAGACTCTTCCTAGTCTCTCCCTTCAAGTCCATTCATTTCATAGCTGAAGCATGGGAGAAAGGACTTGCCTTAACTCACATCATTGGTAAACTCTGGGAAACTCAACGTATGAGTTATTCTCTAATCCCATTGCTCTTGTTACCAAGCTCTATTATCCTGAGTTTTAGCTAGAATTTTAGGTATGGTCAATTTAACTGCCCAGATTGTTCTTACAATTAAGACTATAATTTACAATGAAGCTTCTTTCTAAGCTGGTGAAATTATTATTATTATTTTTTTAAAGCTTAAGATTTAGTTTTGAGGGTATGTTCCATTACTTCCTAAAGAGATAAGTCTGTTTTCACCTTAAAATAAAAGGCATTGCTGACTCAATTCATAATACCATGTTTTTTTCCATTTCTGTTAGACTTTTAAAATCTTCTTGTTTCTACATGATTTTTAAGGGAACATTTGAGATTGACTAGCTACTGATAGTAGTAAAAGTGGAAATGCCAGGTATAAGAGCAAACAAAGGAATCAATCCTAATCAATCCTAATTAGTAAGATTTCTCAGCCACCCTAGGCCTGTAGTACACTAGGAAATAAGGTACAACCTGCTTGCACCTCAAGTGCCACTTTCGGTGATGGCAGCTGAAGTCTGCCAATCAGTACCAGATCTTCTTGTCAGTATATTTATAATAGATGCTATAGTCACAGTATGCCTTAATAAATTAAGAAGAACAAAACTTAAGAATAAAAAGAACACAAAGAAAACCATAAATATGACTCTTAGCTTTGAATATTAAGTATGTTGCTGTGTTACAGTATATTTCCATTTTGTTTAACCAAAATAAATAAGTAGGTCACATAGTTGATCATACTGAAAAAAATATGGCAAATTCATTACATAATTTCTCTGGCTGGGTTATTTCTATATATAAGCATATACAAGGATATGTATCATAGATAAAGGATTTCCCAAAGAGGGGGTTATTTTGTAATTTAATCCACTGTCCAGTAGCTTTTAGCATTGTAACTACTTTATATCTAAAAGAAAATCCTTTCCTACAAGATGCCAATTTCCTATTTTGTTCCTTAGGGATTTCTCTTTCATGAACCTACTAATTCAATAAAAACATCACAACATTGGATATAAAATGAGGAAAAATACACTTTATCTTTCCTTAGAAAGCTGAGTGAAGATGGGGAGAAAAAACATGTAAACAGGTCATTCTAATGCAATATTCAAAGTGCTAGCTTGAACCACAAATGGAAGCACAAGAACAACTAATTTAGTCTTTGAGTATCTGAGAAGGCTTCCTGAGGGAGGTGATATCCAAGCTAAGACGTGAAGGAAGGAAGGAAGGAAGGAAGGAAGGAAAGAAAGAAAGAAAGAAAGAAAGAAAGAAAGAAAGAAAGAAAGAAGGAGGGAGGGAGGAAGGAAACAACTAAATGCTCATTAACAGGAAAAAAAAATATATATGTCCACTATATAAAAATTATATATATATATGTATATATATACACACACCATATAAAAATATATATATACACATATATATGTATAGATACATTCATATATATAACACTACATAGTGTTATATTCACATAATGGAATGCTATTCATACTTGAATAAACTAGATTTCAAAAACCATCAGAAATTAATTTCAAAAGCCTTGTTAACTAAAAGTTGCAGATTACAAATCATTTAGTGCCATTTATACGAAATACAAAAATACAAAACAAGTCCATATATACTTATTGATTTATATGTTTATAAGAATAGGATTAAAATATGTCTGGAAATGAAAAAAAAAAAAAGAAATTAAGGCTGTCCTGGCTCATTTTATTTTCATGGGGCAGCATGAAAACCTTCCTAATCACCTCCTTTAGTTTCTCCAAGTTCTGTGTCAGACAGAAGATTTGACATAGACTGAGGAGGAGGAGGAAACAATGCAACCATAAAGGCAAAGACTGGAGTGATACAGGCACAAGGCAAGGAATAATGGCCACTGCCAGGAGCTGAAAGGACTGAGACATCTCTCTTCTGTGCCCTCAAAGCCCCCACACATACCTGCAGCCTAATGAATTCCAAGGTAGTGGCAGGGAGACATCCCTGTGGAGGGAGGGGCAAGATGGCGGAGGAGTGGGGGACGCCGTTTCAACCGGTCCCCTGAATTTAGCTGGATATCTACCAAGGCATTCTGAATAGCCACGAAATCAGCCTGAGATGTAAGAATATATGTCTGGATCTCTACTGGGGCAGAAGATCAGCGGCCCTGAGGTATGAAGGACGGAGTTGTGATTCTGTGGACCCATAAAGGAGGATAAACAGAAGGGGGAGGGAGCCGCCAGAAGCTGGCCACTGGAAAGTAATATAATACCCTAGCGCAAAAGTGTCCTGGGCTGGGGGGCCGGGGATAGCTTGCACATGGTGGCAGCTGGAGGGGAAAAGCCTGATAACAGCACTCAGACGGGGTCCGGGCGCTGATTGTGGACCCTGGAGCCGGCCGCTGCTGTCGCTGCCACGGCCCACGCTGGCGGACCTAGGGCCTGGCTGCCGCCGCTGCCACTTTGGACCTGGGGCCTGGCCGCTGCGGCCATGGGTGTGCAAGGACCAGGACTGCTCTCGGTTTTGGAAGCACAAAGGGCAGAGACAAGTGGGGGCCTCAGTCAACTGCTGAGAGGGTCGCTGGGGGCTTCCCTCGCCTGAGGGAGGCTGCGGTTTTCACGGTGTTTACAGAAAGGGAGGTTGCGTGTTCCGAATTGTTCAGAGAGGAGCAGTGTGTGACTTCTCTGCCCTGGGGCAGAGGTCTGGGTGCGGACATTTTCCTTTGCTCTGACCCTCCCAAAAGGCGAGAAGGCAAGAAAAGCCGCCAGAGAACAAAAGCTCAAAAACCCGGTTTCCACAGAGCCCAGTCCCCTGATAGGGGGCAGGGCAACTCCCCCCAAGCAGGGTTGCCTGACGTACAACCCAGCAGTCCTCTCCCCCAGAAGACAAGCTGGGAGAACAAGAGGAGGGCAACCCTTCCGTCCCCATAAAACTCGTAAAACCCCAACACCAGGGGAAAATAGTATATTGAGTTCTGGTGTTGCCTCATGGCCTGTGTATTTCTCAGATACAACTTTTTTTTTTTTTAATTCTTTCTCATGTTTCTTCTCTGTTTTTTTCTTTTTACCTATTTCTCATTTCAACTAGATGTTTAATACAACATATTCCATAGTAGCTTTTTGACTTGTACTTTTTCACATATATATGTATATAAAATACATATATGTATATATTTTATATATATACATATAAGCTTCAATGTAGTCCTTTTTCCTCTATTCAAAACTACCCATATATATATATATATATATATATATATATATATATATACACATATATAATGTGTGTGTGTATATATGTGTGTGTGTATATATATGTGTGTGTGTGTGTGTGTGTGTGTATATATATATATATATATATATATATATATATCAGTTTTAATTTCCCTGAAACTCTGGGAAGTAGTGTTCTCTAACAAAGAGAACAAAATACACCCAGGAGGAACTGAAACACCCTACCTTGCCCACATTGAGAGATTATAACCCCCTCTCACCCCCCCCCCCCCCAATTTTAACTTTAAAAATCTTATTCTTGGGTTTCATTTTGGCTTGTTTTTTCGGTGGTGGCTTCTGACCACTCCAGACTTTCCCAGTGTGCATCTTGCCTGGATTGTGGCTGATATTTTCAACTCTGTACATCCCTCAATGACCCCTCAACAGAATGACTAGGAGGAGGAACTCCCAACAAAGAAAAGAACCAGAGACAATGGCCTCTCCCGCAGACCTAATGGATATGGATATAAGCAATATGTCAGAAATAGACTTCAGGGTAGCAATTATGAAGACAATAGCTAGGCTTGAGAAAACCATTAGGAGCAAAATAGAATCTCTAAGGGCAGAAATGAGAGCTAATCAGGCCGAACTTAAAAATGCTATGAATGAGATGTGGTCTAAACTGGATGCTCTAATAGCTAGGGTAAATGAGGCAGAACATTAGTGATCTAGAAGATCAACTGATAGAAAGGAAGGAACAGGAGGAGGCCTGGGACAAACAGCTTAAAATCCATGAGAACAGACTTACAGAAATCAATGACACCATGAAACGTTCCAGTGTCAGATTATTGGGATCCCTGAAGGGGTGGAGAGAGACAGAACTAGAAGATAAATTTGAGCAAATTGTAGCTGAGAACTTCCCTAATCTGGGAAATGAAACAAACATTCGTGTCCTAGAGGCCGAGAGGACCCCTTCCAAGATCAAGGAGAACAGACCAATGTCCCAGTATGTAATAATAAAACTCTCAAATCTTAGAACCGAGGAAGCCATCGTGAGAGCATTTAGGGGGGAGAGATTCCTTACGTACAGAAGGGGGAACATCAGAATAATGTCAGAACTGTCCACAGAGACCTGGCAAGCCAGAAAGGGCTGGCAAGACATATTCCGGGTACTAAATGAGAAGAACATGCAGCCAAGAATATTTGGCTGTACAAGAAATACTAAGGAGGATTCTATAAAAGAAGAAAGACCCCAAGGGTAATATAGACCAGAAATTTACAGAGACAATCCATGGAAACAGGGACTGCAAAGAAAATAGGATGGCAATAAATGCATATCTTTCAGTAGTAACTCTCAACGTGAACGGCCTACATTCTCCCATGAAATGGCACAGGGTTGTAGATTGGATACAAAGACAGAACCCATCCATATGCTGTCTACAAGAGACTCATTTTGAACCTAAAGACATCTCCAGACTGAAAGTGAGCAGATGAAGAATAATTTATCATGCCAATGGACCTCAAAAGAAAGCTGGGTAGCAATTCTTATAACAGACAAATTAGAATTTAAACCAAAGACTGTAATAAGAGATCCAGAGGACACTATATCATTCTTAAAGGGTCTATCCAACAAGAAAACCTAACAATTATAAATATCTATACCCCCATAATGGGAGCAGCCAATGACATAAGCCAGCTGTTAATATAACCAATATAACCAATATAACCAAATAAATAACCAAAATAAAAAATCAGATCAACAATAATACATTAATAGTAGGAGATTTTAATGCTCAACTCTCAGTGTTGGACAGATCATCTAAACAGAAGATAAACAAAGAAACAAGAGCTTTGAATGACACATTGGACCAGATGGACTATGTAGATATATACAGAACATTCTACCCTAAAACAACAGAATGCTCATTCTTCTCGAATGCTCATGGAACTTTCTCCAAAGTAGACCACATACTGGGTCACAAATCGGGTCTCAGCCAATACCAAAAGATTGAAATTATTCCCTGCATGTTATCAGACCGCAGTGCCTTGAAACTGGAACTCAATCACAAGAAAAAACTTGGAAGGAATTCAAACACTTGGAAGTTAAAGAACATCCTGCTAAAGAATGAATGGGTCAAATTAAAGAAGAACTTAAACAATTCATGGAAACCAATGAGAATGAAAACACATCAGTCCAAAACTTATGGGGTACTGCAAAGGTGGTCCTAAGGGCGAAATACATAGCCATCCAAGCCTCTCTCAAAAAATTAGAAAAATCCCAAATGCACAAGCTAACCCTACACCCAAAGGAGCTGGAGAAAGAACAGCAAATAAAAACTAAACCAAGCAGGAGAAGAGAAATAGTAAAGATTAGAGCAGAGATCATTGAAATAGAAACCAGAAAAACAGTAGAACAGAGCAATGAAACTAGAAGCTGGTTCTTTGAAAGAATTAATAAGATCGATAAACCAAACTATCCAAAAGAAAAGAGAAAGGACCCAAATTAATAAAATCATGAATGAAAGGGGAGAGATCATGACTAACACCAAGGAAACAGAAACAATCATTAGAAATTATTACCAGCAACTATATGCCAACAAATTAAGCAACCTGGAAGAAATGGATGCCTTTCTGGAAACTTACAAACTATCAAGACTGAAACAGGAAGAAATAGACAATCTGAATAGACCAATAACCAGTAACGAAATTGAGGCAGTAATCAAAAATCTCCCCAAAAACAAAATTCAGGGCCAGATGGCTTCCCAGGAAATCCTACCAAACATTTAAAGAAGAAATAATTCCTATTCTACTGAAGGTGTTCCAAAAAATAGAAACAGAAGGAAAACTTCTACATGTCTTCTATGAGGCCAGCATTGACCTGATCCTAAAACCAGGCAAAGACCCCATCAAAAAGGAGAATTGCAGACCAATATCCCTGATGAACATGGATTCCAAAATACTCAACAAGATCCTAGCTACTAGGATCCAGCAGTACATTAAAAGGATGATTCACCAGGACCAAGTGGGTTTTATGCCTGGGATGTAAGGGTGGTTCAAAATTAGCAAATCAATAAACATGATAGAGCACATCAATAAAAGAAAAGGCAAGAACCATTTGATCCTCTCAATTGATGCCAAGAGAGTATTTGACAAAATACAACATCCGTTCCTGATTAAAACTCTCCAGAGTATAGGGATAGAGGGAACATTCCTCAATATCATAAAAACCATCTATGAAAAGCCCACAGCGAATATCGTTATCAACGAGGAAAAGCTGAGAGCTTTTTCCTTAAGATCAGGAACACAACCGGGATGCCCACTCTCACCCTTATTGTTCAACAGAGTGCTAGAAGCCCTAGCCTCAGCCGTCAGACAACAAAAAGAAATAAAAGGCATGCAAATTGACAAAAAAGAAGTCAAACTCTCCCTCTTTGCAGATGGCATGATATTTTATAGGGAAAACCCAAAAGAATCTACCCCCAAATTACTAGAACTTATACAACAATTCAGCAATGTGGCAGAATACAAAATCAATGCACAGAAATCAGTTGCTTTTCTATATGCTAACAATGTAACTGTAGAAAGAGAAACTAAGGAATTGATTCCATTCACAATAGTGACAAAAACCGTAAGATACCTAGAAATAAACCTAACTAAAGAGGTAGAGGATCTATACTCTAGAAACTATAGAACACTTATGAAAGAAATTGAGGAAGACAGAAAAAGATGGAAAAAATTCTATGATCATGGATTGGAAAAATAAACATTGTTAAAATGTCTATCCTACCCAGAGCAATTTACACTTTCAATGCCATCCTATTAAAATACCATTGGCATTTTTCAAAGAGCTGGAACAACAATCCTAAAATTTGTATGGAATCAGAAAATACCCTGAATTGCCAAGGGAATGATGAAAAAGAAAAACAAAGCTGGGGACATCACGTTGCCTGACTTCAAGTTATATTACAAAGCTGTGATCACCAAGATAGCATGGTATTGGCACAAAAACAGACACGTAGACCAATGAAACAGAATAGAGGCTTCAGAAATGGAACCTCAACTCTATGGTCAACTAATATTTGACAAATCAGGAAAAAATATCCAGTGGAAAAAAGATAGTCTCTTCAATAAATGGTGCTGGGAAGTTGGACAACTACATGTAGAAGAATGAAACTGGACTATTCCCTTACACCATATACAAAGATAAACTCAAAATGCATGTAAGACCTCAATGTGAGACAGGAATCCATCAAAATCTTGGAGGAGAACATAGGCAGTAAACTCTTTAACATCGGCCACAGTGACTTTAAGACAAGTCTCCAAAGGCAAGGGAAACAAAAGCAAAAATGAACGTTGGTACTTCATCAAGATAAAAAGCTTCTGCACAGCAAAGGAAACAGTCAACAAAACTAAGAGGCGGCCCACAGAATAGAAGATATTTTCAAATAACATTACAGATAAAGGGCTGATAACCAAGTTCTAAAAGAACTTTTCAAATTCAACACTCAAAAAACAAATAACCCAGTCAAAAAATGGGCAGAAGACATGAACAGATACTTCTCCAAAGAAGATATACAAATGGCTAACAGACATGAAAAAATGCTCAACATCACTAGCTATCAGGGAAATACAAATTAAAACCACAATGAGATATCACCTTATACCAGTTAGAATGGGAACAATTAACAAAACAGGAAACAACAAATGTTGGCGAGGATGTGGAGAAAGGGCAACCCTCTTACACTGTTGGTGGGAATGCAAGCTGGTAGAGCCACTCTGGAAAACAGTATGGAGGTTCCTCAAGATGTTAAGAATAGAGCTACACCATGACCCAGCAATTGCACTACTAGGTATTTACCCCAAAGATACAGATTTAGTGAAAAGAAGGGGCACATGCACCCCAATGTTCATAGCAGCAATGTCCACAATAGCCAAAGTGTGGAAGGAGCCAAGATGCCCTTCAACAAATGAATGGATAAAGAAGATATGGTCCATATATACAGTGGAATATTATTCAGCCGTCAGAAACGATGAATACCCACCATTTGCATCGACATGGATGGAACTGGAGGGGATTATGCTAAGTGAAGTAAGTCAAGCAGCGAAAGACAGTTATATGGGTTCGTTCATATGTGGGACATAAGGAATAGCATGGAGGACCATAGGGAAAGGGAGAGAAATCGGAAGGGGGAGAAATCAGAGAGGTAGACAAACCATGAGAGATTGTGGATACTGGGGAACAGACTAAGGGTTTCAAAGGGGAAGGGGGTGGGAAGAGAGAATAACAGGGTGATGGGTATTAAGGAGGGCTCATGTTGTGATGAGCACTGGTTGTTATATGCAACTAATGAATCACTGAACACTACTTCAAAAACTAATGATGTATTTATACAGTGACTAACTGAATATAATAAAAAATAATAAATAAAATTTAAAAAAAGAAAAGAAATTAAGGATAGTAGTTACATCTAAAAAGATAGAAATAACACTGAAAAAATTACGTAGGTGATTTTAAATGTACCTATAATACATTTTTCTGAAATAAAAATAGTCTGTAGTAAATATAGAAAAATAAGATTTTATAGAGCTATATGATGGTAGAAAGGTGTAATGTTATTATTTTCTATCCTTTTCTAGGTGATAGAAATATTTTACAGGAGGGAAAAAAAATGATTGATGGGCATAATTATGGAGGGTGAGGTGAAATCCGGAGAGAATGATAGGGGGTTGGAGGATATGCCTGGAAGAGGAAACAGCATATGTATAGCAGGCAGAAGAAAGCTGACAGTCGGGGGCTTGGTGGTTGTTCTCCCTCACAAAAAGAAAATATGTTTCTGTACTTACGAGAGAGACCTAGAGGCCAAAGATGAGAAGTAGTTATATTTGAAGTTCTTTTTCCTCATAGTCACCTGTGACGATCCTTGGATTCAAGCCTAGCCTATTTCAGACCAGATATTTTCCACAGCACTGAGCTCTAATTAGATTACGTAATGTTTATTCTTCTCACATCCTCCACAAATTTTGACTAAATTCAAACTGTGCTGATGTATTTGAATTAAGAAAACCCAATATATTAAAAGTCAGACTTCTTTATAAGATAAATTGAAAAGTATGTATTGATATGACATAGGTTTTGTTTAAATAGAGTGCTTTGATTAAAATATGGCAAAGGTGAAGCTTAAGAATAATGTGTGAAGATCTCTTCACCTCTTCCTCATTGTTCCCGTGCATTGTGGGATTTCTTACTGCTACATGACGGCAGGAGAAGCATAATTAGTGATGGGTAGAAAAAATTCACATTGTGACAGTGGATTTCTGATTCACTGCTAGATAAACAATTCCACTGAGAAAGTGTAAATTTCCTCTTCGTTAGAGAAGCATTTGCTGCAACATTAGAGTCCTCTGGGGCTGCTCTGCTAATCTTACCTCCAAGCTAATTTAGATCTGATGGAGACAGGAACTGAAAAAGTAAAGGTTGTGTCTTCCTGATATAAATCCAGTGATTAGAAAGAGATGATTTAGTCCATTTTATCATATCATATGGACAGACAGTGCTTATAGATTTATGGAATGAAGCATTTTTCCCATGTGAAATTGAATTTCCTCAATAGACAAAGCAGATAGTTTTTTTCATGATTAGAAAAATGAATTTATACATTTTCAGGTCATATGATCCCTCAATAATAAGCCAGAAAATACTCTTTGGAGTAATGGGTCCTAACACTTCTTCAAGCTTCTGAGTTAGTGAGGAGTCACATAAATTCCCACACTACACAATATGAAATAGGTTCTTAGGAGTGCTTTCTCATTCTTTCCTATAATCACCATAGTGCTCCTCATGAAAGAAAACAATCTGAGAAAACTTTGCTAGAACTAAGTCTTTGCTAGAAATAAGGAGGGAATACTGTGAAAAAATCAGATAAAAGAATATTGTCTTGGGATATTTAATATATTCTTATTATGGGTCAATTAGAATTTAATGGGAATGAAAATATGTGATGATATATTTTTCTTTAAACACGAAAACAAGAAAGACTGAAGGAGTGAAATAGGGAATGAGGGAAGACAGGAGAGATGTAGGAAAAAAATGAAAAGTGGAGAGAAGAAAAGAAGAGGAAGGGAGAGAGAAGAAGAAAGGAAATGAGGAAGGAAGAAGGGAGGGAGGGAAGGAAAGGGTGAGGGAGAGCTGGAAGAAGGAAGGGAGAAAAAATTGAAAAGAAAACTCTTACTAAAATTCTCTTAAATCTCAAAAGGTAAAAATTATTTACTGTAATCAGTGGAATGAAGCAAAGACTTGCAAGAAAAAAATATGAATCTTGTTCACCCCTCTATGCCCTTTCATTCCCATCAACTAAACTAAATGCCAACACCTTCATCCTTCTATAGCCTAATACAAATACATACATATTTTTCAAGTAGACATAGTTTTATTAAAATTACCTAGGAACTTTGTTGATTTAATCTAAATGTTAGAATAGTTTCACAGAAAATCCATAGAGTTAGCCAAATGAGACAACAAGTATTTAATCCTACTTGAAATTACAACATTGAAAACTTCAGAAGCATACATATTTGTGGGATACTTAAAATCTATTAATGTAAAATAAATGCTCTATTTGTAAAAAGAAAGAAAGAAAGAAAGAAAGAAAGAAAGAAAGAAAGAAAGAAAGAAAGATCCAAATATTGCATAAATTGTTTTAGATTCAGAACCCTTAGCTATATAAGCAAGGCAGAATACAAAGTGTAATAATTTTCTGGAATTTCTAATTATAGACACTGATGTTAGAAATGGTTCATCAAATCTACTTCGTTGAATCAAACCACTAATGTTTTCATTGTTTTTCTCAAGTAACTTTTTAAGTATTCACTAATAATAGATATATGTTTTTACATAGCAAATACACTTTGCTTAAAAGGAAATAACTAGCACATAACTTTTAAGAAATTATTTTAAATAACCTCTGAAACCCTGATATATGGAAACCCATTTTAGTGTGTTTGGATGACTTGTCTTTGAACCACACTCAATTTTATACCAAGCATTAGGGTCATGAGGCATTTTGATGAAACAGAAATACGGCCTTCTAATTCTTAAACCCCAAAACAGAAGGAAGTCTATAAACTGAGCAATGTTCTCTTATCATGGCTACAGAAATCCACACCCTAATTTTTCCTCATCTGTCCAATCCTCATGTGACCCAAATATTAATAGGTGTGAGTATCCCCTTCCTATAATTTCCCACTCTTTTTTTCTGACCCAATAAAAAGAAGGGGTGGTAGGAAACTGATACTTAAGAAAACAAATTTGTATTTCAGACAGACAAAAGAAAAAAATCAAATAAAAAAATAAAATTTTTAAAAATAAGTAAGTAAAAAACAAAAAAACTAAACAAAACAACAAAAACCTGAGTCTTTAAAACTAAAGCCTGGGAGAAAGGTTAAGAAAGCTATCTAAGGATTTCATGCTTTCAAAGTTGACCTGACAGTAATTGAAAATGGTAATCAAACTCCCTGTAGAACATAACCAACCCATTCACTGAATAATTGTAACCACTGCCTTTGACTAACATAGAAGGAAAGATTCTATGTGTGTGTTCGTTGAAATGCTTGAGAGAGGCCAAAGCAAAGTTTGTTAATATACTTTGATTAAAAAGTTATACATTTTTATTTATGCTGAAAAGTGAATTTTAAAAATCCATCTTATATAAGGTTAAATGTATGTTTTAGGAAATGTTTTCTGCATTCTTGTTCCATACATTGGATCATTTAGAGACCAAGAAATAAATGCACTGAAATGTTAGAGGAAAAGAACAATTCTGCCCCCATGACTAGAAACTAGATACCCTGATATAGTCTTAAATCCTTCCTCCTACATTACAGCAAATTTTCTTGGTTTATTGACAAAGACTATGTGAAATTCTTTTTTGTTAATTAAAAGTTGGATGAAATATAATTCAACCGTATATTCATAAGCATGTGCCAGGCAAAAATTGTAAAATAATAAATTCATAGCTTCATTTATGGAACTGTGTGAGGATTACTGAATATCTTGTCATTTAGCAGCCACTGTAATTGAAGGACAAAGCATATGAACTTCAGAGAAGACAAGCAAGTTGGCAGTATCAAAAAATTAGTAAAAATTCACTTTAAAATATTTTATCTAATAAAGCAATAGAGTATCTTATGTGTGAAAGAGTTATTACATGATTTATTTTACCTGAATGTTGTTCAAAAGGCCTCTAAATGTATTATTTGTACATTAATTGATTATCTTAGCCAGAACATGCCAGATGGACCAGTTTTCTTGTGGAAACGGGCGCTGCATTCCCCGAGCATGGCTATGTGACAGGGAAGACGACTGTGGTGACCAGACAGATGAAATGGCATCTTGTGGTAAGTTCTGAGTCAATCATGCTGTTAGTGGGGACTGTGTCAAATTACTATAATCTCTCTTAAAAGGCTATTTATTTCTTTATAAACACTAGTCAAAAAGGCAGAAGATCTGTTATATTTTATCACTGCCTTTTAGGCCTGAGTGTGTACCTTAATGATAACTTTAGAATATATCCATTTCATGAGTCAGTAACCATATCTTTGGCTAAAATAAATGGATCCAAACATTACAGATTTTATTAGGAAGTAGTTATTATAAGCCTAATAGGACATTCTCAAATGTTCATTTTTAATCTTACATTGGTAATGATTAATTTTTTCAAATAGAGTAGCTCATTGAGTAACATTTGGAGTAAATTAGAAGTACATGTTTCTTGTTGGCATGCATATGTTATCTTCTTGGAACAATAAACAATACAGACTGAGATTACATAGTTGGTAAACCATTTGTTTCATTTCTATTGAGTCATGTAATTCTGTTATTAGTTTAAGATAGTTTTGTTAATGGCAAAATTCCTAGTCACTTTCCACCAATCCTCCTACTTTTGGAAACGGTATTTATTGTTATATAAAGTTGTAAATTTAATTACTCTCTCATTTGTACCTGTGTATCAGTAGATTTTATTATCATTTGTCTGAATAATGTGTAGTGAAAGATAGTAAGGGAATGAATCCGGTTTTCTAAGTACATGTGTTTTCTGTTAGGTATGGCTATTGATTTTCAAAATCACTAATGGGAAAAACATCCATTAGATATGCTTAACACATTTATTAAAAATAGAATGCAATTGAGTATATATTTTTAATAATTTAACTTCATGTTGTAACACTTCTAACAGTGGGAAAATAAGACTTTTTTTTTTTTTAAAAGCTCTATTTAGGGGATGCATTCATGGTTTACCCAAAATTTTATTTTTAAAAAATTTCTTATATCAGACTTAAGTCCTTGTAGACTTTTGAATTTGTGAACTTTGAATAAAGTATAGATAAATAAGTAGTACTAATTGACATTGTAAAGAAAACAAAAGCAGTGTTGAAGAAGAAAGCAATAGACAGTCACACAGTAATAGTCAATTTTACATCTCACATGTAGTTTCCAAAGCCTGTCCATTTAAGAGATTTGGACAGTGTATCAGTCTCCTTTCCAATGTCCAAACTATTCCTGTGGGTGGGTCTGTATCTAGCCAGCTCTGTTATTTAGGGAAACTTGATTGCTTTCCTGTCCCCAGCATCTCCTTCCAGAATATAGCAAAAGGATAATGAACAACCTGAAAACATTAAAGACAGAGAAATCTTGGAATCAGTCTGATTTAGAAGAAAAGGCCATGAAAACATTGAAGAGTAGGAAAATAAATAATGAGCTCATTAGATAACTTCAGTTAGGTCTTTGATCTGACTTATATTTAGGACTTTTCATGAAGTGAGGGAAAGAAGGGTTAGAGGGAATTCAGACACATATTTTCTTCTTGAATATTTACAACAAATCTATGAGAAATACACTATTGCTCAGATTTTACGGATAGGGGGTTTCAAACCTTAGAGACATTTGTCAATTTGCTTAAGATCACAAGGCTAATAAATAGCAGGACCAGGCTATGAATCCAGGCATAACCTGAAACTAAAACTCAGACATTTCAGGTCGACTCTCTGGGAACCATGGAATGGGTGCAAATAGGGAGTAGATCAAGTCATTATACCTATCCATATCCATTGACTGTCTTATTTAAATGAACAGATACCTATAATGAGTTTTGTTCATTGGTGGGTTGGTAAATCTTTTAAGATCCCCTGCTGGGGAGAAGCCCTGATCTAGTGTTTGCCTATTTTTTTGTTGTGTAAATATTCCTGCCATGGCCAATATCAGGTTGCCAATATGACTTTCTGAATGTGGATTTGGGAAAATATGTGCACACCAACATACAGTATTTCCACAATACAGACGTAATGAACATAACTAACTTCAAGAACAAAATAATTAAGAAATTATAAACCTTGAGCATTTATTACCCTTGCTTTCAACATTATGTAATTACAAATTTATGCAGTTTATTTATTGTAAATAATGGATGTGTCCTTAACACGATTCCTAGAATCCTTGAAAATTTAAAAATCGGTTCTTGCAAACTGGTACAAGATGACTTCAGTGTACCGCTGGATATGAACACACTGTGAAATGTAGTTGTCTGTATGCTTCTGAAATATAGCCAAATTTTATAGACTGTCAGTACGCCACATGGGTTAGTCTCAGCACCATTTCCCCTTTATAAGGTGAGAAACATGTTTCTCTCCAAACTTGCTCTTCTCTTAGTAACATGCATTTATCTTTCAGATTGTCTTTATATTTCAAAATTTATGTCAGTAGGGAAGCTGATAGTGAAGCTCTGGTAGGCACAATCTCACTTTTAAAGTTGGAGGAGAGAATGGTATAGATTACTCTCATATCAGAAATTATCTCTGCACTGAATACAAAATAACCAAAATGTTATAAATTGTTTAATTTACTGCATTAAAAAAGTCACTCTCCTTGGCAGTAGTCTAGAAATGAATATAGGTTCAACTAATTCCCAGTTTTATTAAGCATCATTGTAACATTTGGAGTGATCATATTTCACTTTTCCTGTTGGAATAGGTCAAGTTCCCATAGGTTTAATCCTACTAGAAGACTCTGCAATCATTTTTTTTTCCCCTTAGGCTTTAGCTCTACGAACAGCTTCTGTTTTGTTTAATTACTATTTCATACTGAAAATTATACCAAAATTTGGATTTTAAAACATGAGAAACCTATGGAAATGCTTCTAGTTGAAGTTAGAAGCAGAAGGATACTGAAACCAAGGGTCGAATTTTAGTGGAATTCACTAGCACCTATTTATAAGCCTAACTCATTTTATTTGCATTTGCCTTTATAACAAGTTAACTGCATATTTCAGGTTGAAATTATATGTGGGCAGACACATAATTAGGAAGGCCTTTGAGGATTCTCCCTTCATCTTTGAACAATCTTTTAACTACTTTTTGTAGTCTTTATGAGTAGATAAGAGACTCTTTAAATTGATTCTGCAAATAAGAGCAGATATGTTAAAATTGTGAAGACTGTGTTGGAAGTGGACTATGTGTCAAGGAACTAAATGGTCACTCATTTCAAGAATTTTAGCATTGGTACTCAATTTAGCTGTCAGTAAAACACAAATCACGTGAGAAGCTTCAGAATCACCTGCCCATGCCTCGCCCCAAACTAATTAAGGGTCTTTAGGGATCAGACCCAAGAATCAGTATTTTTAATGCCTTAACTTAAGGCCAAAGTTCTCAAACTTGAGCATGCCTCAGAATCTCCTGGAGGGCTTGTTAAAAAAGCAAAATCAAAAACAAAAACCAGAATTCTGGGCCTAATTTCCAGAGACTATGATTTGGTAGGTCTTAGGTGACCCATAATTTATATTTCTAGCAATTGATGCTGATTCTAATGCTACTGGTCAAGGGACCATACTTTGGGGAGCACCATTCAGGTTTGATTTTTATCTTACATATACTTAATGACATAATCATATTTATATATACAAAATGAATTAAGATGGAAGCAATTATCCAGACAAATTTTCTTCCCATCTCCAAATTACAGCATTAAACATAAGTGTATTTCATGATTAAATATAAGAATATTTCAGGCAAACTTTCATTTTGCCCCTTGGAAAATTTATTGTCAGAAACAGTGTATTTGTTTATTTTAAACTGTAATTTAACTATTTGGGGATTTTTCTGTCTTCCAACTATCTCAATAGCTTATATTTATATATATATTTTAAATAAATACACCTTAATGTGAGTTGGTAACTTCTGATTTCTTCAAAGGGTTTAGCTTGGGAAAATATCTGAAATTTGTTAACAGTTTGAAAGACAGTTCAATTGGGTATAAATAAAAATCCACTAAAATTTGCAAAGTTAATATGATTCCATTTTATGAATGCTGATCTTTTAAATCTATGAAGATAGTAAAATTTTGTCTCATGTACTTGTAATCTTACTTGTAAATGTTCTTGTAATTTTATTCCACATAATTACGGAGCAAAGAATCAGAAAGAGAATTGGCAAATATCAGACACAAAAAGAAGAGAGGGAGCTGTCAAAAAGAAATCATTTCCCAGTTAAATCAGTGTATGTTGTGTATCAAAGATATTTTCAACTAGGTTATTAGAAGACAAAGTTTCTAATGAAATATATTATTATTATATATTTACATTATATATTATTATTATTATTATTATTATTAATTTTGTAAGAAAAAATGCATGTGTAACAACTTAAGTGAGGATTATTAACCCGGTGAAGTACTGGCAAAATATGAATATTGCCAAGCACTGCTTTCAGTTGCTCTGCCATTCCTTGATAACATCTTGGCAGATACAATGATTCTGGCAACTTTTAGTTTTTCTGTAACTTGATCCAATCCATTTTGAAATTCCAGTATTATATCTTAAAGCTTTCTTCTCCCCCACTGCTGGCTGGACTTTAGGTTCTAAGAACTTAGATGAGAGGCAACCGTGTTCTGTTTTTCCTCCCTACATCTGTTCCCTCTTCTAGCCTTAGCTCTTCAGTCAGATGGGACAGTTGGAGAAATAGGTAGCATCTTTTTAAGTAGGTCTAGTTGTAACCTTTTCTGCTTCTCTCACCGCCCTCTGACACATGAGCAACTCAACTCTCTTAAGACACTCTTATGTGAGATCTTCAGAGAAGCTTCTCTTCTTAGTTCCCTGAACTCCCTCTTTCTTCTCTGTGTCCTCTTCTTCTCCCCCACATCTAGATTTCTTTTATCCCCATCCCCCATCATTCCCACCACAGATAGCGTATCTCATAGCCTTGAGTTGCTAAAGCCCCCGTTGCTTGGTGGACACCCTCTTGGTTGCATTGCTGGTATGACCAAAAAAAAAAAAAAAAAATGTTTGGCTCTCTTTTGCAGGTCTACTTTTTGTCCCCCCACCCCTATCCCCCACTCTCTTAATGTGATCAGGCTAGTTTCCTAATGACCCATCTCTTGGATGCCACCACTCTCCAGTTCTTTCTTCTTTTCTGTATGAAGGCTGGAATGGTCAGTCTATCTCCTGAACAATATTCAGTCAGTTCCCTTTTCTCATATACTCACAAAATTTCATGAATGATTCTCATGGAGTCTCTCCTTCCTTTGAATCCACTGGTCTTTGAACAAAACTGACTTGTAGATTACTAGTCTTTTATAAGGAATAGCTCCAGCTACTAGATTCTCTATATAAAATGTGAGAGTACTTAGCATCTCCTTGTTCTTAGGATTGGATCTAAATGGACCAGTGCCATGGCAAAAGGGAAAATCCCACTATTACACATATTTATTTTCTTAACTCAATGAATCATTTTCTCTCTCCTTCTCCCTCTCCCTTTCTCCCTTCCTATTTCCTGTTAAAGCAGGAAGGCACATGCTGACCAATGCATACAGATTCTTTTTATTTTTTATTTTTTTTTAAAGATTTTATTTATTTATTTGACAGAGACAGCCAGCAAGAGAGGGAACACAAGCGGGGGTGGGGTGGGGTGGGAGAGGAAGAAGCAGGCTCCTAGCAGAAGAGCCTGATGTGGGGCTCGATCCCAGATCGCTGGGATCACGCCCTGAGCCAAAGGCAGACGCTTAACGACTGCGCCACCCAGGTGCCCCAATGCATACAGATTCTGAACAATGTATGTAATGCACATTTATTCAACGCATGGAAATTTAGGAATAATAAGAAAACCACTCATTTTAGCCCCTCACATAAGGAAACTAAAGCACTGAAAGTTGTGTGTCCAAAGTTTCAGAAAGAGTTAGTAGGTGTGGCAAGCATTGGAACTCAGGCCTATTCACTACTCATTACCTGTTACAGAGAATCACGGGTATTGGTAATTGCCTGTACATGTTATCTAATTCAATCATCCATCCAATATAAGAAATCTAAAACTGGTCTCAGAGATGCTTACCCAGTCCTTGTTTGAATATTTTCAGGAACAAAGAACTGGCCATTCCACAGGGTAGCTAATTCTACCGTTGGTAATAACTGTCAATATATTCCTCCTTTGTGGAGCAATCTTGCTAAAGATTCTATTCAATGATTCTTATGCTGTCTTCTGAAGCTACATAATCTAAAGCTATAACCTGTCACAGGATCTCTCTTTAGATAACCAAAGACACCATGATGCCTACCTAACCCTTCTCCTTTACAACTGAAACATACCACTTTTTTTTCAGATTTCCTTACATGATCATTTGTAGTCTCTTTTCCTACCAATTGCCCTACTATGAATATAGTTGTGTTTTAAATGACCTTACTGAAATTAATGGTCTAAAATGGGGAGTTGATGTCCAATGGGTATAGAGTTTCAGTTCTACAAGAGGAAGAAGTTCTAGAGACCTGTTGCACAACAATGTGGATATAATTAACACTACTGAATTATATACTTAAAAGATATTTAAAATGGTAACTTTTATTTATTTATTTATTTATTTATTTATTTATTTATTTATTTATTTATTTTTGCCAGAATTAAAAACAAATTCATGGCCTAGAATTAAACATAACTTAGTATCCCTTATGTGGTATTTTTACAACACATTGACGTGTACTTATTACCATCACTAATTGAGATTCTAGGCTTCTGTTAACACAATCACAGATGGCAGCCTTATCATGTAACTCCCACGTCAAGTGTCCAGTCAATTAAAATAGCTAAGCTTTTCTTATAGACTGGATCATTCCTTTTGGGTGCTTCTAATGTTTACTTTTCAAAACTCTTTTAGATAGGCTTCTCAGTCTTCCTTATCCACATATTTTTGAATACGTACATGGGTCTGGTTTTTTCCACTCCAAACTGTCACTCTTACACTTCCATCCTCCTATAACTACTAACCCTGATGCAGTTTTGTGATTTTTAATCCATAATATTAATGATGTCTCCCAGTTTTATGTAATTCAAAAATTTGATAAGATAATTTTTAAGGCTGTAACCAAGTAATAGTAACAAAGGCGTGAACCTTTTGGCAAGTAATTAAAAACATCCTTCAGGGGAAACTGATTTAATAATAAAAACTGTATGGGTACAGTTTTGAACAAATTACTTATTCATTTCAACTAACCACCATCGTGCATGCACGATACTTTCATTTATCTTGAGATTTCTCAAACATTGCTAAAAATATGAGAACACTCTATTTATGGCATTTTCACGATATATACTTACCTAAAAATTGTATCGGCAAATAAATGAAGTTAGTTTGGCATGACTTGTTTTTATTTTATTCTTGAGCAAATAGTCTCTTTAAAAATGCTGATAAAATAATGTTTTAGCAAGTTTATCCTAGAATTATTGTCAGAGGTATATGTAAACTTCACTTCTCTATTGTTTGAAAATTTTCACTCATCTTTGAAATCGGGATAATATAATTTACATTTTTCCAGTTTTCATTCGTCTTTCCCATCTTCCATTTATTTCAGAATCACTGTCAATATTCTAAGACCAAAATTATTTGTTTCATTACTTGTTTGAGAACTTGTTTCAATGTGAAGATAAACTCACTTTTAGCTATTAGTTTTTTTTTTCTTTCTTTGATTTAGAACTTTAACTTCCTATCAAACCTATTTGTTCTTCACTTCACAATCTGACAATAATTACTTCTATTAAAATGTTGGAAACAGAGGCCCCTGGGTGGTGCAGTTGGTTAAGTGTCCAATTCTTGGTTTTGGCTCAGGTCGTGATCTCAGGGTCATGGGACCAAGCCCCACCTCAGGCTCTGTGCTCAGCATGGAGTCTGCTTAAGATTCTCTCTCTCTCTCGGGGCACCTGGGTGGCACAGCGGTTAAGGTTAAGCGTCTGCCTTCGGCTCAGGGCGTGATCCCGGCGTTACGGGATCGAGCCCCACATCAGGCTCCTCCGCTATGAGCCTGCTTCTTCCTCTCCCACTCCCCCTGCTTGTGTTCCCTCTCTCACTGGCTGTCTCTATCTCTGTCAAATAAATAAATAAAATCTTTAAAAAAAAATAAAATAAAAAGATTCTCTCTCTCCCTCTCCCTCTACCCTGAGTGTGTGCTTGTGCTCTCCCTTTCTCTCTCTCAAATAAATTTTTAAAAATGTTGGAAACAAAGAAATTAAGTTCTTTTCCTATTTGTGTCCTGCAGATTTATACTTTGTATCCCAGATGGTCTTGCTCTGTTTTTTTCATGTTCTATGCATTTATATTAAACATTTTTATTATTTTTGTTTAAAAGTGGTATGCAAACTTCTGTTAAGTTGTCTTTTTGTCACTCTTATAGGTATGTGACATGCTTTCTCCCATTGTCTTTGGTTACAGTGTCCTCTTTTATGCATACTAGATTAATAAGGCTCTGTATGCAACAAAGTGGGAGGTTAGGCAAACCCTGGTGGGGTATATTGAAAGCCATAGGCAGAAATTATTAGAAACAGCTTTTAGTTCCTTGACCTAACTCAGCATTTCCGCAGTTTTTTGCTTGAGGATATGAATCACCCAGGGTGCTTGGTACTAATAAAGATCCCCAGGCCACTACCGCCCTCCTCCGAAAGTTCCCATTCAGTAGGTCTTGCACAGAGTCCAGGACTATATATTTTAGGAAAAGCACTCCTGTGATTCTTATCCTAAGGCAAGTCCAGAAAATTTAAACTATGTGATGTCGACATTCCCTGCAAATTAGAATTTGTTAAGGCTGCAACAAATCCCCACAAATATGATGGCTTAAAATAACAGAAATCCCTTCTCTCACAGTTTTGGAGGCCAGAAGTCCAAAATCAGCAGCACCTCCCCCAAAGAGAATCCTCTGCCTCTTGCGTTTCTTTTGGCTCCTGCTTCTCCTTGTCTGTGGCAGCATCACTCCAATCTCTTGTCTCCATTTTCACATGGCCTTTCCCTGTGGAAATTCGTATCTTGAGATCCTTAATTACACAGGCAAAAACCTGTTTCTAAGTAAGGTCACATTCACAAGTACCAGGAGTTAGAATTGGGCATATCTATTTTTTTTTAAGATTTTATTTATTTATTTGAGAGAGAGAGAGAGTGTGAGAGAGAGCATGAGCCAGGGTGGGAGGCAGGGGGAGGGAGAAGGAGACCCCTGGCTGAACAGGGAACCCAATGTGGGGCTCGATCCCAGGGCCCTGAGATCATGACCTGAGCTGAAGGCAGATGCTTAACCGACTGAGCCACCCAGGCACCCCAAGGATTGGGCATATCTTTTTGATACATACAATTTCACCCATAACACTGGAGGAACTACACTACCAGTTGAATTGTAATAAAGGCTCAGGTATAAGTAGTTTTGAAAGCTGTACAGATACTTCTAATATACATCCAAGTTTGTGAAATGCTCTCACAATACCAGTTACTTAGTCCTTGCTTCCTGATTAACTTCTTATGCAATCTCTCTATAACATCCTTCCAATCCTCAGATTCTCTTGCTTTTCCTATGTATCTGGAGCTCTGGACTCCCAAAAGAAATTTATCAGGCCCTGGGCAATAATAATTCTAAATGCGTCTTGGTGCTGACAAAGATGCAGCCCTTTAAATTTCTGTCAAGAGTAAACATGAATTCTTCAGACAATGCAGCGGCATTGATTTCACACACACACACACACAAACACACACACACTAACTGTTCAATTTTCAGTACCCTTTTAATTTCTGGACTCTGAAAATTTATATTATTTTCTTACACATGCAACCATGTATTAAAATGGTTGGCTGTTACTCTATCTAGCATTTCTTTTTGTCTTCCTCATTGCCAGAACTGTTCAATATGTTTTTCTAGGTCTCCTATTAGTCTCATTCTGCATACACTTCCTGGATGTTCCTTTTGACTTCCAAGGCTCTGTTATATCAATAGTAATCACTTCCGAATCTATTGCTGCAGCCTACTCATAGCTCCTAAAATTTCACTACTTCTTATACCTTATTGCAGCCATTCTGAAATTTTTATAGTTTTTCAAACATTTTATATACTGTGACTTCTGGGCCTTCAGTACTGCCATCTTTCTAGAATATGCTAAAAGCACTTCTTCCCCTCCTGCTCCCCTCCTGATTTAACCTAAATATATCATTCATATCAGCTTCTAGATAACTTCCTCTGGGGTAAATATCTAAGAGTAGTTTTGACACTTCTATTGTGGGTTGCAATAACACCTTATGTTGCTTATATCATAGCATTTATCAGAAATTTTACTGAAGTCACTTGTTTAATTATACTACAGATATTTTTCCTACTAGACTGTAATCACTCTGAGAAATGAAAATGCTGAACTTTATTTTTTTAGTGTTTAGCACTATTTTATTCATTCATTTATTCATTCCTTCTAGATGATGTATCACTAAGGCCTAGAACTCTATCTGGTATAAAGCTCTCAATATTTTGAATGAATAAAACTTTTGAAGTAGTTTTCTACTCTGTTTTACAGAGTAGGAACTTGAGTTCAGAGATGTTAAGCAAGTATTCAAGGTCATATAATAATTAATGTTAAAATCAGGTTTTCAACTCAGATTTGCCTGCCTACAAACTATGTTCCTTATATATGACTTATGTTATGTATAAAATGCGGTTTTTATGTAACAACAATAAAAGAGCAGCAAAGTGAATATTATTTATGGTACACTGTTTTCTTATGTTTTTCTCCAAAGTGTATTTACTTAATTGGATCTTTTGAAATCTGTCCTATGTACGTACCAATTCTCAGGAGCCACAGCTAGTATCATTATCTAGAAATGTTATGTATTTCCTCAAAGGATATAATCCTATAATCTATATAATTTTTAAAAGCACTGTTTTCCTATAACCATATTTAATTATGTACCTTAGAGCAGGTAGTAATCAGAATTAAAATTTAAATGGGCTGCATAAAACACAGAAAGAAGAATTAAATTTTCCATCCTTCCAAAAATGTTTCTGTGCTATAGTTTTTAAAAAGGTGTTGGTATGATCAGCATGGTATAGAGATAAAACAATATTTTGGAATCAGTCACACTCTTATTCAGATTTGACTCTGACTCTTGCTGGTTATGCAGTATATCCTCAGGCAAGTTATGCTGTATTTTTTTTTTTTTTACAAATCAGTGTTAGCAATAACAATTGCAGGGCTGTTGTGAAGAATATAGGTAATGTATATACATAGCTAGCCTAGTATCTCATACTCAATAAATAATAATATGCAATGTGAGTATTATCATTTCCCTAAAGTTTAGATAACACTTTCCTAACCCTGGACGCCTATAATATTCTTACTTTGCATTTAACTCGAATCTCCTATACATTGTCCCCTTATTTAGTCACGATGGTCAAATTTAAATATATATAGAATGTGGACTACATACTTTCAAACAAACCTATGATAACTTTGAGACTTCAATAATACGTTATTAGAAATATTCATTTTGAGTTCAAGAAGGAGAAATAAGTAGGAAAATTCCTAGAGACAGGAAAGAAACAAATTGGGTCTGAAAACTACCTCTAAGCTGTGTGTACTGGATAAATATAAGTACCATACAAACGATGATTACCCTTGAGAGAGACAGAAAATTGTTTCCATTTACATAATGGCATACCTATAACCTGGGAATAAATTTTTAGCGAAAGATATAATAGATAAATTGAGCATACCACCTGCAACAATAGAAGATTTTTTAACAGTCCATTACTCCACATTAAATATTCTACGAGGTTGAAGTAACCACAGAAATAAAATATAGTTTTCTTTTCTTTAGTGTGATTTTAATATAAAATGTAAGCCACTTTCATTCATAATTTTTTCTCTTCAGAGTTAATCAGGTAATCTTTCCAAGTGTCCTTCAGTCTATGTCATGGGAAATCCAAAGTCAAAGTCAAGAAAGAAAAGATGTGTTCAACATTTAAGTCTTTTTAAAATATAAAAATTCATAATGGTATCTTAAAAAGAACAAATACCTAGAAACAGACTGAACTACCAGATACAATTTTCAACTTTTAAATTAATGCTAATATGGAAGAACAGAGAAAATGTTAAATTTATTTTAAGAAGCTTTTGTTTTATTTTTTAGGAGAAAGAGTATATTGTCATTAGACCTCATTTCTCTCTATCAGATACTGGTGATAAGATGCTAAGAAATTATGGATACAGTATTTTCCAATGTTAGTGAAAAATGAAGTCTCCTATATTATACTTAAATTTTTGGTGGAACTCCTTCTAAAATGTGTTGCACATTTGACTGCATTATTAAGCAGAGAAAATCCAAAGATAGTTTTAACATTTTAAATTTATTATTTTATTTATTTATTTTTTCTGAAGTTCAGTTACTATTTTTTACTGGAATGTTGTGATAATCCCAGGAGTTACTCGGTAGATAAACCCTATTTTTGCTACATTAAATGCCGTCAAGGTGTTGTGTATTTCCAGATGACCTTTCTTTTGACTTCTTGACCTTTAGGACTTAAAGGACCTGAGACATCATGTTACAAACCACATGTCTGTCATCAGAGAGGCCATGTGATTTACTCAAGGTCACAGTGCTTTGTCAAGGAAACAGAAATGAAAAATTAGTAATTTTACTCCCTTATACCTGTCCCTTCAATTAATGCCTTTGTTCTTTTTAGTGATTTGTTTTATACTTTCTTCTAGTTACCATTTTTTAAAAATTCTATATAATTTGCCTTTTAGTCTTATAAACTAAGTCAGACAAGGAGGTTGCCTAGAGATTTAATGTAACTAAGTATTAAGTAAAAAAATAAATCAGAAATAAGATGCAACTATTTAAAACATATACCTATTACATGCAAGTATGTATGTTATATTCACTGTGGGCAGATATATCACTCGTTTTCTTAGAGATTGGAGGTGCACTGGGTTTTAGATTATTTTATTTACTTTAGGTTTTTTCTTTTGGGAGCTAACTTCCAGATTTTTTTGGGGGGAGGGGACACTTTTTAGACTTAGAATCTAAGAGGTAGAATCTTAAAGGTCACTTAAAAAATTTCCCAACCAATGAAGTATTGCCAAATTTCAGAGGTCTCCAAATGCTTTTAGTGATCTATTTTTTTCCTAGTTAAATGTATGATGTTGGTTAATATGTTCCTCAGTTTATAGAAGAGAGATTAAAAATGTGAATTAACCTATTCTAGATTCAAAAAGATGCAGTGTTATTTTTAAAAGTTAGATCTCATCATATCTTAGAATCTACATTTTTTTACTCATTTTAACCATAGCTTTTAGTAATATTTTGTTTAAAGTCACTGTTCATGTTTACTGTACGTCTTCGAAACATTAAATGTTTATCTAAAGAAGAAAACATATTTTGGACAACATCCCTGTTGATTCTTGAAACATAAACACATAAGTTTTCATTATCTTGTCAGGTAACAAAAGAAAACTCTCTTAGAAATATTGATTAAATTATGCCTTGGGCGTTTTCACTTTTCTTTCAAGTGGTTCCCTTTATATGTCAGAAAATTTGTTGAGTTGCTGCATGGATAGCTTTTGATAGTCTTTTATCTCTTCATATCAGTGATTGCCTCCTTTTTACTTCTTTTTTTTTTTTAAGATTTTATTTATTTATTCGACAGAGATAGAGACAGCCAGCGAGAGAGGGGACACAAGCAGGGGGAGTGGGAGAGGAAGAAGCAGGCTCATAGCGGAAGAGCCTGATGTGGGGCTCGATCCCGTAACGCCGGGATCACGCCCTGAGCCGAAGGCAGACGCTTAACCGCTGTGCCACCCAGGCGCCCCAACCTCCTTTTTACTTCTGTCTTTGAAGCGTATTTAGGCTCTGATCACATTTTTTTTTTTTTTTTGGTTTTGAAAAGTTAAATTTATTCTAAAATGTGTATTTTGAGGCATGTCTTTGGTAATCACAAAGTTTAATTAAGATTTGTTCAGTTTTAGAATAATTGCCATTCAAATTCCAATACTTCAGGGGGATATACTCAAATGTAAACTCACACAAAGAAATTGTTTTTTAAACGTGGAAAGCAAATAATCAATACCATCTCAGCCAGATCTGATATGAGTATACCACTTTCCTTACATATTATATATGAAATAATATCAATTTATGTTGTCATTTGGACAAGTTACCGGTACTAGAGATGGCTATCACTTGTAGTCTGTTCACTGGATACTGTGGCTGGTCAGACTGGCTGATTCTCTTTTCCCAGCTCAACTACACACTAGAGAGAGTTCTCACAGGCTCCAGAGTTGACTTATTGTTTTACCATTTTAAGAGTGAGGATAAATATTATAGCCTTCAATTTAATTAGAAATATTATTTTGAAGATAATACACAACCTATGTCTTTGCGACTATCATGCAAAATTAATTTGCTCACATTTTACTATTCTAGCTAGTCATGATTTGCCAAAACCTATAGGTTAATATAACTTTAAAATGTCATAGTTTTTAAGGGAAAAATAGAAATCTTTCTATAAAAGTTATAATAATGTCGTTTCAGAATTCTTATTACCTAAAGACACCATCACCAGTGTGCTTCACTGGTGAAAATACTAAGAAAATACCCAGTAACTTGATTTTGAATGTTTTGTGAAGTCCTATCTCTTAGAAAGGAATAATCCGCAATAGGCCTAGATGGAGCCCCTGGGAAGCGTAACCGCTAGACTGGCCCAAGTCCCAAGGGCCAATATGAGGTCTGACTAGAACTGCCATTCAAACCTTCTCATCAGTGGTGCAGTGCAGGGAATACAAACAGTCCTTTATCAAATGGTTCTCCTAGGCTTTCAGTAACTGTAAAGTACTCATTTAAAAATACTAAAAATATGGGTATCCTATGCCCTTAAAAAGTTTATCTCACTATGTTTGTTTATCTACTGTTTCCTCTGCCTTTTGTAGAGGACAGGGGTGGAGTTTTGGTCACATTAGCAAATGAGATAGAAATAAATCAAGCACAGTCAATAACATCTTTACTATTGAATGTTTTTATTTCTTTCATAGAATTTCCAACTTGTGAGCCACTAACTCAATTTATATGCAAAAGTGGAAGATGCATTAGCAGCAAATGGCACTGCGACTCTGGCAAGTACCAAATGTTCCCTGTATTGCACTCATTTGATTGGGGGCCTGGCTGTCGGTGCTGTTTCACCTCCTTCAGACGTAGTTTGTACGAGAATTTTGCAGAGCCAAGCAAAATGGCTAAGACAAGTGGTGAGATGGCACCTGGCACATCAGTGGGGATTAGCATTAAGGAAAATGGAACTCGATATCTGTCCCTTGGGGCTATAAAGAGATTTTTGTTCAGATATTATGCTGGACATAGTCTAAGTCTGCAGACGTGAAGTAAAGGGGAAAATTGAGGAAATGACCTGGATGATTCAGGTTCTCCGAAGCATCGATGTAAAGTGCTCTGTCACCTCAGGATGGAGGAGTTTATAAATTATTATGGAATTATCCGAATGGTCTCAACTCTGTCACCTTGCTCTTTATGTACAAATAATGTTTGTTTTCTTTACTTAATTATATCATTATGCTAAATTATACCAAACACAGGTAAATGAATTATGTATAAATCATACATTTTCACTCACTGATTTCAATTTAATCTACTTTCACTTCACATTCCTCTCACCTCCCTCCTGCAACAGTTGTTAATAAAGAATATAAATCATTGCTAATGATAGTGACAATTTGCCAGTATAAATAACACACTTATGAGTCAGTAGAGGAAGGGTACATAGTGACTCCTCATGTTGAGAATGGAGAAGAAGGGTCTGAATTAAAGATATGGTTATAAACTCTGGGGCATAGCGATTATAGGTCTACACAATAATTTTCCACAATAATTATATCACCAGCTGTATCATTTCATGAAATTCCTGCAATCACCATTGTCCTCCCATTTTATAATGATTTCATGCTGCATAGATTTGTTCAGTCAATGGTTAGTCATTTCTGAGTGAAATAGAAATTAAGCTTTAAAATCCAAAGTCAAGGATTGTTTTCCCTCTTCGTTTAGTAGTTGAAGTTCAATCAGAAGTGAAGCAATATCGAAATGAAGATAATCCCCCTCCCACTGTTCGTGGGAAATGCTGATCATTAATTTACCATTGTTTTATCAAAAACAAAAGAATACTCCATATAGCAGAAAGAAATGGTAGATATTTCATAAGGAAAAGTTTCTTCCTGGATCAGTTTTCACTCCCTTGATGTTGATGCTTCTTTCCAGATGACGACTGTGGGGACGGCAGTGATGAGGTTGGCTGTGTTCACTCTTGCTTGGATAATCAGTTCAGATGTTCCAGTGGCAGATGCATCCCAGGCCATTGGGCCTGTGATGGTGACAATGACTGTGGAGACTTTAGTGATGAAGCCCAAACCAATTGTACCAGACAAGGTTAGTATATTTGTGAAGCTATGAACTCTCATTTTAAATTGATATATAGTATTTAAGTATTTCAGAATGAATATTATATAAAAATAATTTACTCAGCAGATAAAATATATATATGGAACATTGTAAAATAATTGATCAATCTCTTTACTTTTGCTCTCTAATTTCTCTGGTTTCTCGTCTTAATACCTCCTTATACTTTGATACCTTCTGTGGTTTTGCTCCCTACTTTCATTAGATGCTTTCCTTACCACTCCTTTAATCCTCTTCAACTTCTAAATTGCTAAACTCCAAACCCATTCTGAAAGGAAAACAAGCAACAACAACAACAAAAAACAAGAAAGTCATAATTTTTATTTTATTTCAACACCAAATTTGTTTCCTTAAGGCTTGAAATAACCTTCCCTATTAAGTAATGATGTCTTCCCACTGATTGACTTCTGGAATGTAAGCTAAGAGAAGGAGACCGTGGCCATGGGCCTCAGCATTATCCATGGGCAGACATGACCCTGTCATTTGCAAAGTTTGATCAGCCATAGGTCATGTTAATAAATTAGAAATCATGTTGGAACTACCACAGAAATTATCATTAGCCTGCCAAACACTCATACAATCAGTAACATTTTTTGAAAGATTTCATTTATTTATTTGAGAGAGAGAGAGCATGAACGGGGAGGGGGGGATGGAAGTGGGAGAGGGAGAAGCAGACTCTCAACTGAGCAGGGATCCTGACATGGGGCTTGATCCGGGAACTCCAGGATCATGACCTCAGCTGAAGGCAGACTCTTAACCAACTGAGCCACACATGCACCCCCAGTAAGTTTTTTTAAGTAAAAGTTTTATTTCTGCTTAAGAAATTGGAAGAGCTTGTCATTCATTCTTTCATTTATTCCACAAATATTTTTGAAGACTTTTTATGTGCCAGGCACTGTGCTTGTACCAAAAGATGGATAAAAGAATGAAGAAATGTGGTCCCTGTTCAGTATTTAAAATCTAGCATGCAAACACACAATAAAATGATTTATTTAATGAACCGGATGGTGGGGTACGGGGGCACACATTGTGTGGTCATAAGAAAGGAATCATTTTCTTTTTTTTTTTTTTTGAAGATTTTATTTATTTATTCGACAGAGATAGAGACAGCCAGCGAGAGAGGGAATACAAGCAGGGGGAGTGGGAGAGGAAGAAGCAGGCTCATAGCGGAAGAGCCTGATGTGGGGCTCGATCCCGCAACGCCAGGATCACGCCCTGAGCTGAAGGCAGACGCTTAACCGCTGTGCCACCCAGGTGCCCCAGGAATCATTTTCAGAGTGTTTTCCAAGGGCATATATTTGTCTTTGGCAAATATTTAACAACTTATAAAATAGAAAATTTCTATATTTTTTTCTCTGACACGATTCCTTTTGTCTTTGTTTCCTCTGTCACTTCCTCCCTCCCTCCCTCTCCTCTTTCCCTTTTTCTCTTTCTCTCTCTCCCATCCCTCTTTATCTCTATCTCATTCTTTTGTCCTTTTCTCTCTTATTTTAGTTGGTCCACTAATATATAGGAACATGAGTTTTTCACTTATCACTAGTCTTGCATGTAAAAAGGAAAGGTGCGCAAAAATACATTTTTCCTTTTTTTTTCTTATATATTGGAAATGTTCATCTAGGGTGTGGTTGACATGTCATTACTAAGTTACACTTTGAATATAAACTGCATTTCCCTCCACCTCACAGATGCCTTTGTAGGCTCCTCATGAGGTGTACATCTGTGGTCTGCTGGCACTGCCCCTAATATGCTGTGAAAGATAAATTGCCCCAAAGTTAATTTACTTTTATCTCAGAAGTGAGATCCCATCCCTCTTTTCTATGTGTTTTTGTCTCGAAGTTCAAATGATCATTGCACATTAAGAAGTTTTGGAGATTGCCTTAGCTTCATGAGTATCCAAAGTGAGTGGTAGCCTCACTAGATAATTTCTTAGGTTTGAATTATTATTGAATCAGTGTCTATTTAATGGTAATGACCTTCACCTTTAGAGTACCTCAATTTCATAAATACATTACTGTAAAGGATATACTGTCAGTGTGAATACCATGCATTTCTTATAGGATTATGGTATTATACATACTAAGGAAATGATCCAGATAATCTACATGATTCTTGGACATGTTTCAAGCAAAGAATGAGGAGAACATCCTGAACTAATTTATACTTATCAGGTTATAAATTCCCTAATCAAATACTCTATTTGGTGAATACAAGTTGCAGGAATTGAAAAAAGGGAACATTCTAGGATGACTTTGGTAGAAGACAATTCAGAGTGTTTCAGATGGTGTTCAAATATTTTTATCCATCATTATTTTATGTATTCTGATACAGAAGTTGTAAAATAACCATGACAGATAGAATTGTTAAAGCTGATCAGGGAAGTCATTTTGCCCATGCGGGTTTTGTAAGGCCATCGCCAAAGTAAAGTAGAAATTTGATGCAATTAGTCATATAATTTAGTCTCAAAACCTGCTGTGAAAGAAAGAGCAGGGGATTCTGGCTTGGGTTTCAAGACAGGCTGTCAAAACTGATCAAATCCACCATATAATTGCTAGCACTTTGCTATATACCCAGCACTTTGCCTGGGTTAAAAGAGCATATGGTGTAGTTTCTCTCAACTCAAATTGTTTTCAAAAGGGCAAAAATACTCTTGAGTTAACTTTTAATAGTAAAGGAGAAGAAGAAACCAGGAAATGGAACATTCCATATATTATCCCCATTTTAGAATATTCCTGAATTTAAGTTCAATTCATATTCTCTCTGAAACCACTTTCAAAAAAGAGTTTCTATAGTGATGATCATTTTTTTCATCATTAGTATGATTAAATATATGAGGAAAGTATCAATTGCTAGTCCCCTTCTAGATTATTTTATATTCATCTCCTTCCTCCTAATATTGTGATGGTCTTTTCTCTCACTTACAAGCTCCCTTACTAAGCAAACAAGATGCAGTATCTTTAGAAAGCAGTGCACACATGCACACACAGAGTCTACAAGCAAGAGGGGAACAAAAAGACAATCCATGGCACAATGATTCCTTCCTTTGCATCATTGCCTGTGTATCACTAATTTAGCTCTGGTTTCTTTTTGTTTCTGATTACTTGGGTTGGCGCATATTTCTGTAGTGACTGTTTTGTAAAGTTACTAGGTGAATAGATTTTACAAATGGAAAAAAAAAAAGTGACCCTCAAGGAATTTGGTTTGAGGGAACTCTTGTCTAGAGCCTTAAGCTTGGTCATTTATTAAGTATTGAAAGGTTTTGTAAAAAGATGGTTTTACCTGTGAGAACATCAAGAGAAGAGTTAAAATGAGACTTCAGTCTTTGCTTACAAATCTTTAACTCTCTGACTAGAACGAGAAAGAAAGAAAGAAAAGAAAGAAAGAAAGAAAGAAAGAAAGAAAGAAAGAAAGAAAGAAAGAAAGAAAGGAAGGAAGGAAGGAAGGAAGGAAGAGACTCTGACATATGAATCTATAAAATAACAAATATATAGAATTAATCTTATCTTATTGTTAACAGTTTATTCATTTGAATTATGTATACTTTCATTCTACTCTTTGGGGAATAGTCTCAACTATATTTCTCCCAAGGAATAAGGCATTTCTGAAGCAAACACACAATTTTTTATTTTATTTTATTTTATTTTTTTTTTAGTATCTTTAGACAGCTATTCCTTAGGTTAATTTCCATTCAGAAATTGTTGTAAAAATTTATACCCAATAATTTCAGCACAGACTCGATGAATAATGGAACAGGCTTCTCTAGAATTGATTTTGTCTAAATTTTGCAATTTCTCCTAAATGCAACTTAAATATCCCTCAAATATTTGGATTTTTCTTTACTTGGAAGGGTCATCTGACCCCGATTTATGGTCATTGTTCTTAAATGCCTTCTGTTTGGCTATCTAAAAAGGGAATATTTACTGCCAGCTGCACTAAGTAAATAAGCTGGTGATGATAGAACATATGTGATCTTTTATTTACATCACAAATACAAATTAAATGCAAATTTAAAATTAAGAATGTATTGACCTTCAATTGTGGTATATTATGAATAATCGTTAACAAGTTCCCGATTCCATTAGGCAGTTAAGTCTATAACATTATTAATATGTATTCCTACACATGGTCATATTCTTATGCTTTAACTGTTTAACTTTGTTTCTGCTTTGGAAACTTTCACTTTTCTTTTGGGCTTTGTCCTCATTCATTCATTCGTTCATTCACCTTACTACTTTCTTGTTCACAGATATAAGAAGGAAGCTAGAATAATTTCAAGTATAATCTCTGATACACAGCTAATGCTCAGTAAATAATTATTGAGTGAAAGAGTTTATTTCTTGACCACAAAATTTGATTACACCCTCATAATCCAACCCTTATTTGTTTTGTATTATATATCTAGTAAGTTTTTTCTGTTTCTTTGACTTATGCCCAGATCCTGGAGTCTATTTTCATGATGATGTTTGAGACTAGGTATACTATCTATTCATGTACATCTCCTTAATAAAGTGCAATCACTTTCATTTATCCAATAAATATTTGCACTTTCAGTCCAGGATTCAATAAAATTAAATAGTTAAGACATCTCCCTTATCTTTTATTACTGTTTATTTATTTTTGTTTACATCCTTTCTGTCCAATAGATAGTAAGTTCCAGAAAGATAGGAAAAGCTTAATTTTTCTTGTATCTATTATTTAACAGTACATGCCAGTGAGAAGATTCCATTAGTAATAATTTAGTGGGGAAGAGGAATTAGCATATGTTGGCAACCCACTAATTGCCAGGCATTTTACATTTGTTATTCCATTTAATCCTCACAATAAGGATTACTCAGAGAGGCTAAGGTACTTGCCTGGGATTACACAGCTGGAGTTTCAAGCAAAGATTTTCTGTTCTGTATTCTTCTATCCAGTTCCCTGCTTCCGTAACAATGGAATATAATTCACCCCTTCCCTTTTTTCCTAACTCTTTATGCATAACATTTATATGATCTCTAAATAATTACTATATTTTTCTCAATTGCGTTCTCATTGTTCTTCAAGAAAAAAGAAAGAACTTTCTATTTATTACAGTTCATTGTAATGAAATTTCCCAAAGGGCACTAGAAGGAACCTGGAACATTATTTTAAATAACCACAGTAAATCTGTCTCTTTTTTTGTTTGTTTGTTTCTGTTCTTTCACTCCTACAACTCTCCTTGATAAAGTAGATTCTGAAACTTTGTCATTACAATAGCTGTGGACATTCCCACAAAGACAATTTCTTCAGTCGCCCAAAGAATCTGTTAGTCTGCCATAAAAGTTTCACCTCATAGACTTTGAAAATTTAGAAAGCTGCGAGAAAATGAAAGATCATTTAGTTCCGTTACTTTATCATGCAGATGAGGAAAAGGGCTCATTTAGGTAAAAGTATTCTTACGAGTATATAACAATATACTGGCTGTCTCTCTCTCTGTCAAATAAATAGCAATAACAAAAACATGCTGCTTCCTGGAAAGAGCTGATCATGTTCTGTGTTAGAGGTTTGAGACTGGAAACTTTTAGCCACAAAGACATTTTCAGGAGAGGTTTTGGATTTAAATGATTATGTTAAATTCCTGGAAAATCCAGTAAAGTCAGACAGTACGGCCAACCACAAAAGAATAATATCCTACCTAGGAACATTGAATCCACCCAGAGCTGTGCAGTTATCAAAATTTGGTTTGTGGCTGATGACTTAGGTTACACATTTAAGCATGGAGAGAATAGAAATTAAAACCACTCTCTCTTTACTTCTGAACTCCATCTCAGTTCTACCCATCATGTTTTTAGCAGCACAGTTTAATCCTAACAACATAGAAAACTAGATACCAATAAATACTATACACAATCAGACTCAATCATCTGTTTTGTTTTTCTTTTATGAAAATATTCTGAAGGTGCTTTCAACCAGTTTTTACTAAAACATACAATCAAAATAACTGCTATTATATCTCAGTCACTGAATTTTACTGAGAATAAAATATTGTCTTTGAATTTGAGGAAATTAGCAAATTATATACTCAACAAAATCATATGATCTTCTCTTCTAATGATTTTTAATTATTCTCCTTTAATGAAAATATGGATTGTTTTTTGATAAAATACAATTAAAAGCAAATTTAAACTTCATCTACTTTTAGAGAAGTATAATATCTACTTTCAATGAAATACAAATTGTCTGGCTTAACTTTATTCTCTCACAGATTGATTTATTTTCCTCAGGAAATGTTAACACTGAGATATCAAAACAATGTTAATTATTAATGGATTTTATCCATAGGAAACCTCTTTTTGTTTTCCTGGACAAAATAGCTCTTTAAAGGTCATTTTAACCTCAATACTGCAAACAACTTTTACATCAAGAGCAAGGAAGACTCAAGGCTTTTGAATCAATTAATAACAAAGCCTGTTTTGAGAATCCATAATGTTTCTAGCCTTATCTGTGATTATCATGACAATTAAAGGGAATCAGATAAGTATAATTTTAAAAATGAAATATTAAAAAGGTTCATAAAAATAGGCAGAAAGAAGTCAATTATCTTCATCTTAACTATACAGAAAATTAATAATAGATCTACACTTGTTCTTAGATAAATTTAGCTCTTGTATTAAGACAATAATTATGCATCTTGACACTAAGCAGAGGAACATCTCTTGTTTTTTAAAAGATATAATTAATAACAAAAGTCAATAGGTAACAAAAGGACTTAATTTTAATGAAGAATCTCATCCTGTTTCCTCTTCTTTTAATAGAACTGAAAAATAAGGGCAAGAGTGAATTAATTTCCATAGTCTTAAATTCTGCTTCCTTATTCTTCCGTTGTGGGTAATGATCAGTGAAATGGTAGGACTTCAGGCATTCAGCAGAAAATAGACAAATTAAAAAACAAAACAAAACAAAAAAGCAGAAAAGAGACAAGGGGCATGGATGATCTACAAAATAATTAATTCACCTCTCAGTAATTGAGTAGTGTCATGCTTTTGTGAGTGAAGAAATAAACAATAGGATAGAACTTTGCCTTTTTCCTGTAGAAATAGTTGGTAGTTAGATTCTTTCAGAACCTGTTTAAACTGTGAGCCTTTGTTTCTTTATTTATGTGAAGCATCTACTGAATTTGCACTTAACATATTATATTCCTGCAATGTAATGACCAGATTTTTCCACTTTTTGTTAGGAAATTTATTTTGGTTTTAGGTAGGTATTTGTGTACACACAGGCCTCTCAAGGAAAATTAATTGTTATTATTTGCATCTAAAATCTTTCCACAAATAACTTTGGTGCATAAGAGCATCCACTTAAATTGCTGTGACCTTCCTGGCACAGAATATTCACTGGTATCAGAATCTTGTGTCACAGCATGTTGTTATTGTTGATATAAATGGGATGTTCTATCAGTCATAACCAGAATTTACCCCATTTTAGAACAGGAGTTGGCAGAGAGTGCCTGGGTGGCTCAGTTGTTAAGTGTCTGCCTTTGGCTCAGGGTGCGATCCCAGAGTCCTGGGTTCAAGCCCCACATCAGGCTCCTCTGCTGGGAGCCTGTTTCTCTCATTCCCCCTGCCTGTGTTCCCTCTCTCACTGGCTGTCTCTCTCTCTGTCAAATAAATAAATAAAATCTTAAAAAAAAAAAAAAAAAAACAGGGGTTGGCAAATATTTTCTGTAAAGTGTCGGATAGTAAATATTTTAGATTTTGCCTATTGCAACTACCCAACTCCACTGCTCTGGAAAAAAGAAGCCATAGAGTATATGTATACAAATGATTATGACTGTGTTCCAATAAAACTTTATTTATGATAATAGGTAGTGGACCAGAATTGGTCTGCAGGTCATAGCTTGCTGACCCATTATTTAAAACACAAGTGGAGACACACTCTAAAGGAACTATAATCTTAAATAATCATTTTGCCCATTCCATAGACTCAACCTTATAAGACAAAGGCAAAAAATAATGGGGAGGAAAAAAAAGGCTAAAAAAAGAAAAGATAAGCCATTAATAATTTCTAAATAATATTCTGTGACCTTTCCTCAAACATATGCCTTGTGTATATATATATGCTTATACACATTCTTTCTACATAAGAATGTTCCACATTATTTTAAAATATCAAATTAAATAATGTAATATTTTATATTTTTTCCAGTTAATATTTGATATCTGTTGTGAGCTAAGCATATTGCTAAGCCAAGAAGTAAACTCCAAATAAAAATATCCGTATTGCAGCCTGTTTTAGTTAATAGCTATTAAGGTGATTGGCTAATTTGAACAGTAAATGGAAAAATAGATTTCTCAATTACACAGCCAATTCAGCAGATTAATACATTCTGTACACTAATATTTAAATAATGTAGAAATTCATCATTCCCATGATATATTAAATTCTAAGTGGAATGCTTATGGTAGAGTTCCAAATATCAAAACTTAATTTAATTTTTTTTATTATTATTAATTATTATTTTAGAGAGAGGGAAAAGAAGGGAGGGGCAAAGGGAAAGGGAGAGGGAGAATCTTAAGCAGGCTCCACATCCAGTGCGGAGCCCAATGCAGGGCTTGATCTCACATCCCTGAGATCATGCATGACCTGAGCCAAAATCAAAGGTCAGATGCTTAACTGACTGAGCCACCCAGGCACCCCAAAACTTAATTTTAATGAACTAAAACAATGTTTTATTTGTTTTACATAGATTTCATTTCTATATTTTACCTTACTGGGGGATATTTAGTGTTGTGCATTGAAATCTTGCTTCAATATATTTTTTGAGTCTGTATGTCTGTGCATTTTCAACACTAAAATCATTTTAGTATTACAATAATTGAATTTATCCTTAGGTAGCCACACATTCTTTCCCATTTCCTTCTCTTCAACTCTTCTTTTTTTTTTTTTTCTTTTTCTTCCACTTTTCTAATTGACCCTTAGAGTAAACATTAAAGATTTGAAATATGGTCTCTTATTTATTATTAAAGTTCCATTAAATTGCATATACTAATAAATGGTTTTGATAGTTCCATCCAACTCCTTATCAGGATAATCTCCAGTGAGGGTTACATGCAAGGGTAAGTGTTTTTAGGAATGTAAGTAAAACACAAAAACCATGCCCTGAAAGTGTGTTGGGGTGAGAGGGAGTAAGGGGCTGTCAGATTAATAACCAAATGATGTAGCATCTGTAACGTAGATGACATGCTGGTCATCTTCAAGGTCCAATGAGATGAAGACAAGTTGAAGAGGTGAGGCCCTGGGCTTGACTTCATTATTAGTTCACAGCAGAGATAGTGCCATCACACAGGCAACAGTCCCTGGGGAATCCATCCCGTGTAACATGGAGAAGAGCAGAACAGTGCATCCCGTCAACCCCAACACAGGCTCTAGACAGGCTGGGAGGCAGGTTTTAACAAGCAGCCCTCCCCTAAGGATGTACAGAAATCAAGGATAGCCTATCCTCCTAATGGGTTGTTAAGGGTCTCTCGAAGCAGAAAGGCCAAGGTTAAGTCCACACCCTGTTGGCAAACGAAATGAAACTATCCATATACTGCCAAACCGGTTCTCAGCGGTTTCAGGCAAGTGAAGAATATCTAGGAATCTGGAGCAAACAGCTGCCTTAGGTACAGGAATTATTAATGCATAGTGATTCAAGCTAGGAACCGAGCAGGGACTGACACATGGTGATTACAGGTAATGCAGGAAGCTGTATGCACATGCAATGCATAGTGCTTTTTACTTTTCAAAGCATTTTACAGTGAATGACAAGTTAATGTATAAACTCCATTAAAACAATAAAAAAGTCGTTTTTTTCCTACCCAGATGGGATACAATTTAAATAATTCATTATATTCGCAACACCATTATTAGTTATTTTCTCAAGGGGGCTTTAACATTTCTTATAAGCCAAAAAATATATTCTGACTAAAAAAAAAAACAAAAAAAACAAAATAAAAAAAAATGGTATATTTTTTTCAATCCTGATTTTCATTTTTTTTTTAAATTTTGGAGGAAAAATTCCTTTATATCTCTGTACACTTGGCTAGTCTTCTAACTGCAAGTATTTAGTCACAGTGAATTCATTTAAATATTGGGATAAATTCCACTATTGGTTGCCACATTTCCTTCAGGGCTCTGCATTTATTTATTTATTAGATTCTCCAAATTGTATGCTTGGTTTAAATAGCTTCAGGGCAAAAATACAATAAAATTGCATTAGTTAAAAATATAACCAGCATCAGCAACATGAAAACAGAACAGTAAAACAGCATGAGCACATACATATAAACGTAGTCATCATTTTAACACTCCACTGGGACAAGCCATATTACGAAGATAGATTGTGTGCCAAGGCCCAAAGCTTAAACAACTGGGGCTCTGGGGAACCACATGGGCCTGGATCTCAGGTTGGAGTGGTCATCACAGGCTCCTCGGAGGAAGGCAGCTCTCCATCCCGGGGAAAATCAACAACTGTTAACAGAAGCAGATTTCATTTGGCAAGAGGTTAGGAGGAAATAAAACTCCACAATTTTTTTCTGTGTTTTCTGGCAGAGGAGAGCATTTCTAAACATCAACACACACCCAAACTTAACAGACATTGAAAAATAGGTTTGGGGTATTTTTAATTTATGGGAGGGAATTGGATGAGACATGGAAAGGGAAGGAATATAAAAATGTGTGTGTGTGTGTGTGTGTGTTGTGATAGTCTACTTGACTTTCGTATAAACTTTGAGTGTTTGAGCTAATGAAATAGAAGTGTGTGTGTGTATATATATATATATATATATATATATATCCTTATATCCTTGTAAATTTAAAGAATCTAAGATTTTTTTCTTTTTCTATTTATTGTCTAGATGCTTCCCACATGATCTATAAATACTGTGTATCTGAGCATTATCAGAATCTAGAGGAAGGTCTTTGTGTGACTCCCAGTAGCCCTCAGGCTTAAATCCAAACCATTTAGCAAAGCATACAGGGCCATTCAAGGTCAGGCCTTGCCCACCCATCTAGTTTCCCCCCTCTTCTCCATCATACACTACACAGAATTTTATGAATGTTGCTGACTTTGTTCGGATTATCTTTTGTCCCATTCTACTTCTCCTCCTGCCCTCGCCTGACTCTTAATCATGAACAGAACTCTTTTCTTTTCCTCTGTCATAAGACTCCATAGTGCTCTTTCATTTTCATAAAAGACCAACTTTTACCATGACTTTGCAATGGAATAAAATAAATATTACACTTCATTCTAAAAGAAATACGCTGAAGAACAGTACTCAAAACATAAAAGATAAATGAGTTTATTGTTACTTCATGATTATTATATGAGCTGATTATTTCTTTTTTGTTTTTTCATTCTTAAGTTCTACATGAGAGAAGACTTGTAGAAATGTAGAAAAGGTACAGTGGTAAAGAAAGCAGGCTCTAAGTTTAATTATGTGGTCTCAAATATCATCTCTGCTGATTATCATCTGTATAAATACAGACATATTGATTTGTGGTTTTTGCTTCTGTGAAATGGGGTGCTTTCAATAAGCAGTTTTGTTTATTTTTAATCAAAATCAAAAGGAACAGATGAGTTATCCTTTTTTCACTGAGTTTTAATCCTTTCTAATGTGATGAATTTGAAGCACAAACAAAATCAAATGCCGTATAAACTGTTTACATGCAAGGTGCATGGAATGGGAATTAAAAATAAAAACAGGAAAGTGTGAAATTGGTCTTGGCATTCTCCTTGGAGTTCTCTGTGAGTCAAAAAAAAAAGCTCTGGGGGCACCTGGGTGGCGCAGTCATTAAGCGTCTGCCTTTGGCTCAGGGCGTGATCCCGGCGTTATGGGATCGAGCCCCACATTAGGCTCCTCTGCTATGAGCCTGCTTCTTCCTCTCCCACTCCCCCTGCTTGTGTTCCCTCTCTTGCTGGCTGTCTCTATCTCTGTCAAATAAATAAATAAATAAATCTTAAAAACAACAACAACAACAACAACTCTGAATCCCTTCCACAGAGGGAAAAGATGTATAACAACGTAAAGTATCATGTAAAATCTGGGGTCTTATAAATCTCTAAAGCTTATCCATGAATCTCCTGAATCTGCAGACACCAGAATAAGAGACACGATCCTATAGAATTTTTTTAATTGAGTCTATAATAAAATTATGGTCATTAATAGATAAAGTATAAACAGGAGGGGAATCCAGGTTTGGGGGAATAATATAACCAGAACCAGGAGGTATACATTAGTGACATGTATGTAAGCATTATTAAAAGAATTCTTTCATCATTTAGATTTGAATATTTATAATGGTGTTATTGTATTTCCTTCTCCAGACTATACTATCATTTTAAACTTATTATGATCTGGTTGTTTGTGGTGTCAATTAACAGATAGTATACCCACCCTTAGAGGTTTAGACACGAGTAGTTTAGGAAGAAGAAAAGAAAAGCTTCAGGGAAATATCACACTTGTATTTAGATTTGTAAGATAAATGTTTATTTATAATAAGAAAACAAATGAGTAGATTCACTTTTGAAGTACAAATAGACAAACCAAACAATACCAAGTGAAGCAAAGAAAATGCAAATGGAATTAAAAAAAACCCTCAAACAATAACAGCATACTCTCCCTTTTATTGATGCCACCTTGATCTGTGTAACCACAACTTATTTTCAGCTGTAAATAACACTGAGCTAAAGGCTAGGATTCTATATGTAAAGTCGCCATACTGCTGAATCACAGACAACCCCTTCTCCCGAAGCAGCAATTTACCTCTTGCAAGTCTCTTTTTTGAAATCAGGTTAGTCTATCTAGATTTCTGAGTTTACATAAATCTTCTTGAGAATTTCCCATTAGGTCATTGAGGTAATGATTTAACACGACTTTAAAGAACTAGATCTTTGAAACCAAATCCAAAATACATTTAAGAGTCAAAACATTACTTTTACAATAATTAGTTAAATACAGAATTCCTTTCATTATTATTTACATTTTTGAGGCAACATAGTACCTGAAGAAATAAAAGATGGGAAGAGGAATAGAAATATAGTGTAGAATTTGGTATATACCATTTAATTTTATTTAAGCTAATAAAATGTTTCCTCAGTTAGGTACTTTTAAATGTAAAATATGTTATTTCTTCTCAAAATTTCCTTACATATCACTATCCTGTTTCTTTACTTAGCATGCTGATTATTTCCAGAAATAATCTAAATGATAACCTGGAAAGATAAAATATTATAAAGAAGAAGGACTTTTTTAAACAGGCAGAAAAAAAGATTAGCAATGTAAATAAGTCTGAGGGTAAGATTGATCCAAATAAATTCATATATGAAAAAATGATTCATAAAGTTGGCTCTAAATTCTACGAAGCTACTGCAAAGAGAGAAGCATGATGAATTTCAGGATTATTCATGAATATCCATAAGCTGGACTTATAAAGAAGGAATGCTAATTTGCACAAGAGAGTAAAATTAGTACTAATATTGAAGCAAGAGTGAAACCAAATTTTCCCTACAGCTTTTCAGAGGTAGATTCGAAAACAAAAGCAAATATAGTTTGCAGTTGCCCTACTATCCCCTCCACCAAGGAAAAAAAAATCCAATAGGGAAAATACAATAAAAATGAGTATCTCCATCTCTTCATTATAACAGAAAGGTGTTAATATATATAATGTTTTATTTACATTCTATATATACATATACATATGTTAATATATGTAATGTATTATAATGCCTCATATAAAGCAGGTAGCAGTTGTTACCTTGCAAGGATGGTAGCCCAAGAATCTTACTTTTCAAGGAACTGGAAAATCTAGATATTTTTGTAGGAAATCTTCAGATTTTAAGAGGTCAATAGTATGTGTGCCAAACTAGACATAGTGAGGGACAGATTCAATATATGAGCTGCCAGTCTTCAACTCTTATTTTACAGAATGTAGAAAAATCAATAGACTATACCTTCGTTATTAAGTATTTGGAATCACTGAGTGACAATTACCTGAAATACAACTTTTATACATCATTGGCTGAGCTCATACTACAGGTTATAAAATTCAGCTGAGCCAAATTTTGTGTTTTGTTTTCAAGGAAGTTTAAGTAGTAAGTAAAAGAACAAAGGCCATTTCACTGCTGCATCACTGGTGGCCCCCTCACCATAGAATCACTTTAAGAGCTGACTGGGTCTTAGAACTGCATTTGATTTGTCTCCTTTGCTCTTCTTGAATATTGAAATCACAGGATTCTCAAATAACCTTTAAAAAGAATCCAGGTTTGAAGACTTCACAATATCTTATTTATAGACCTGTCCCAGCACTCTTTACCGCTATAGTAGTTAGGCCGTACTGCTAAATGGTACACTCCACAGATAACAAATTAAATAAGGTGGGAGTTTGCTAGATCACCTTCCATATATATCTTCTGAATGTGCACAGACTCTACCATCTTTGTTGACTGTGTGAGTGGAAGCAAGCATTTTGTTTGTTTGTTTATTTATTTATTTATTTTAGATTTTATTATTTATTTGTCAGAGAGAGAGAACACACGCACAGGCAGGGGAAGCGGCAGGCAGAGAGAGAAGCAGGCTCCCCACTGAGCAAGGAGCCCAATGTGGGACTCAGTCCCACAACCCTGGGATTATGACCTGAGCCAAAGGCAGCTGCTTAATCAACTGAGGAACCCAGGCATCCCCGCAAGCATTTTGTTTAATCATGAAGACTCTATATACCCAAAGTCAGAATGATTTGCATGACTAGAAAAGTAGAAAAAGAAAGTCTCTTTCTGGAAGGGACTTTGAACCATCCTAAACTCAATGCCTTCTCTGTAAATTGGGTGTGATGAGTAGAAGTGTTCTGTGCAGTGGTTACTTTAAAAAATTAATCCTATAGATTTTCTGGGAATTGAAACAGCTATGTTCTACCAAAAGAACTTTATCCCTGCTTTGGCGGGGCTCGTTTTATATATTTTTGTTCCTGCTGTTACTGCTCTAGAAATACTTAAGGAGTAGAGGTAAGTTTATTTTGTGCATCTTTATAATATTGTATTACCTGACATATCATAGCTTTTGAAAGTGTTTAAATTGAGAAAAATTCAGGAAATGAATATTTATATCATAGAAAATAACAGCAAAAATAACAAATTTTTGTAGTTAAAATAATTACAGATATTCAATTTATTCCTCACAACAACCCTGTAGACTCTTCACTTTCTAGGGGTCTAAAAAGATTAAGTAACTGCCTTGGTGGTATAAATGATATTGTTAGCTTTGACCTCAAGTGAATTTAATCATAACTCATAACCACATGATTCCTACCAAACCAGCTTTAAGTAATGGGTAACTCATCTGAAACTGTTTCAAATTTATCATAATGATATAGATTAATTGCTATTCTAAATGCAATGTAGATAAATTGCTGATATACCTGTATGAAATAAGCAATAAGTTTATTACAGTAAAACTTCAATTTAGAAAAATACATACTAAAATCTATTTTATAACAGAATTTGGAGATACTGATTAATATGATATTTCATATTATTAGATATTAATAAAAATTTAAAATAGCGTTAATGATAGTCATATTCAATTGTTACATTGTAAAGCATCCATATTCCCAACATTATGCTTCCTTATTCTTGCTTATGCTTACCTGTAGAATTTAACCTATGTTTTTAGTCAACAGGTTTTGAAGAATACCATTAGCTGGAAACTGTATGAATTATTAATTTATAAGTTACAAACTTGAATGCGCAGTACCTCATTAAATTCTTATGTGTGTCTATTCTCATTCTAGAATTGAAATCTTATGTCCTAAAAAATTTGTTTAATATCTGGAGTTTTTCGTTTGTTTTTTTTTCAAAATTTGAGATTATTCTTCAAAGATATCGTTAATCTGAAAGTACTTAGGATTTTTGAAAGAAGTTGTCTAAAGAAATATCAAAAGACCAACCAAAGTCTTAACATTTAGTGTAGAGTATGAAATCTCTTTTATATGCCATAGTGAAAAGCCCTTTAATGATCTCATTCTTGAGTTTCTAATACACATCACAACAGAATATCTACATATCTTTCTTTTTCCTAATGTATGTGGCACTTTTAGGAATTCTGTAGGAGGCAAGAGACATCATTTCCCCTAATCATTAATGTTTCTAAAATGAATTTGCAAATATCAGAGAGTATTACAGCTATTAAACAACTAAAGTGAAAGTATATTCTCTCTGGCAGCATACCAATGCCTGAGAAGAAAAAAAAAGTGAAAAAATTATCAAGTAAAATAATAATTTCTCTCCTATCTCTCCCCCTCTGCCTCTCCCTCCCTCATTTCAATTTAAGAGATTCGTTCTCCTGCTGGATGTAATGGGAATGAATTTCAGTGCCATCCTGATGGAAATTGCATTCCTGATCTGTGGCGCTGTGATGGGGAAAAAGATTGTGAAGATGGTAGTGATGAAAAAGGCTGCAATGGGACGTTACGGCTGTGTGATCACAAAACCAAGTTTTCCTGTCGAAGTACAGGTAAGCAGTACCTTGGTTCAGCTTCTAACTTGGGCTTTCCTGGAGCTAGAATCCTTTTGTGTATATCTTATACTCAGTGTATATCTTATATGCGTAAGAAGCGTTCTTGTGTTTCTAGTAAATTTGCTCACATTCCACATGTGATGATGATACTAGCTAACATTTATGGAGAACTGTCTATGGGCCCAGCACAGTGCTAAAGAATGTTTTCACCATGAACTCATTTCATCATCCCAACTCACAGTGAAAAAACTGAAGCCCAGAAGAGTTTTTAACATGCTCAAGTTAAAAAAAGTCAAGAGAACCAGCATGACAGAATTGAGATTTGAAACCATGCAATCTGGATTCAGAGTCTGCAATTTCAGGCTCCAGAAAGAGATTAAGTGTGCTTAACCCACAGATAGTATTCCTCTTTCCACAGATAAATCCTCACCCTAAAATTTCATGAAGATGAATAGAATGGAAAGGCAGAATTATATACATTTATTTTCAAGTACAGTAGATTCCTAAATGCAATTGTGCTGTTGCTAGATTTCATTAAGATAAAGGTGATGACTGTCATTCAAACTTTTGAATTGTTTTGAAAGTCACTGAGGCTTTTTTATTGTGATGTTATTCTATTACGATGACTGTTCCATTTTGTTTTTCTACATGGAGTAGGTTCTACCTGACATAATAAACCATCTAAAGATATAAAAAGAAAATGTGTTTCTTTATTTGGACACACTTCCTGGTTACAATTAAGCATTTGACTAAGTAATAAAGAGAGAAATATAAGCTGACATGGGCATAGAGAAATAAGTACTCCTGCTCATTCTTGATGAGGGAGTTGTGTTTTCAAAATGGTTACTTTTCCAACAATATTTTTTTACAATTATGTGACTCTTTTCAGTTGTTACATTGTCTTGGTTTGGGAGTTATTGGTTAAAAAATGTGACTTTAAATTTAGAAATTATATTTTTGGAACATACTATATTGATTGAAATTTAATAGATGAATAACATGTTAAATAATAATGTAAGGAAGAAAAACCTTTTCTATACCACATCAGATTCATTGGCTGGGGCCCTTTAAATTAGACAGACAACAGATAGATTAATAAGAAAAAGAAAGAAAAAGTTTATATATACATACACCATACATGCACATAGGAAAACTTAGTGATGAGTTTCCAACCACTCCAGGCGGTGGTTGGAATTTTGACTTATATAGAAACTTAGCAAACAATAGTAAATTTGTGGAACAGTGGCAAAAGAAAGGAAAAGGACTTTGAGTTTACAGGGATGGCAAGTTGTAGTTAGGTAAATAAATGGGGGAACTAATGGAAGATAAAGGCTAGTTAATAAAATGTGTGCAGGTCCATAGTGGCACTGATTTTCTATTTTCTCCATTGCTATAAAACTTCCCTAAAAAAGGATTTATGGCAGTCCTCATTTCTCAGAAGATTTATGCTTATAGTCAGATAAGGGAAGCTATAGAAGGCTTCTTTCTATATCTTTTGAACTTCAAATGCTTTCAGCTCAAAATAATCCTTATGTAAAAGTAGCATATTTGGAGGGTAGTGTATTTTGATTCCATACACTGGATCTTTTTGGAGAATTAGATTCTGAGAGACAATTTTATGTGTGTTGACTTGGGATTCGGATTATCCATTTAATAGTGTTTTTAATGAAACATCACATGTATGTATCAAATAGTCACCATGTAAAACAAAATTTAATGTAAAAAAGCAGAACTGAAATAAAATTTATGTTGCATTATCAGAGGGAAATACAGTATAACATGATAATAGTTGATAATACTGTATTGTATAACTGAAATTTGCTAAAAGAGTAGAACTTAAGTGCTCTCTCACACTCACACAAATAAAAATAAAATAAAAAATAAAAGCAAAATGTGAAAGGTAAGAATTTAACCATCAATCTGATTCTGATTTAATCTGTGGCTTAAGTATAGTAACCACAATGTATTAAACTCTTTGAGGAGTTCTAACTCATAATTACATATGCATATTTATGAATATTGCAGATATTAAAGAGATCCATATATATAAATATTAGGTTAAATATATGTACATGTCTATAATGTTTTTGATATTTTTAAATTTCCTTTAATTAAATTAGTAGCCCATTCACTTCTTGGCCTTTTGGTTAAGATCAAGTATAGTATTTGTTCTTATCAGTTTAAAGTAGTAGCCTTACAAGTTAAAAGACCTTCAAACTACCCTAGATGCTGAATTCAGGGTTTGTATTTATTTTTTTAAGACTTCCAAATGCTAGCTTAAGCATTTAAAAGTTTTCAGGATAATCAGTTTATATTTGGTGGTTACAGTGGCCTTTCTTTTATACATTAATTGCCATGTATTAGAGTAAAAGTCTAGGCAGATTAATAAGTTACTTTATTCCTATAAAGAAGATAATGTGAGCTAAATTAAAATATGTACACTCATTAATATCTAAATGCAAATAAATAAATAAATAAATAAATTAAATAAATAAATAAATAAATAAATAAATAAATAAATAAGAGCTTCTAATTTCAAAGAACCTAACTTTGACCAAGCAGTATACTCTCTCATATCTGGTCTCTCACACCCAGACCAACAAATTGCAGTTATATTACTGTTGAGGAATCAGGGGAAGAAATTTCATGTCCACCTCTCATGGAAAAGAACCCCAGAGATGCATTCTTCATATTGGACAAAAGAAAATAAATATTTGATATTATACAATGATGGCAAGACTATGGGGAAAATAGGCCCTCCAGCTGTTGGTAAGAATATAAATTTGGCCCAAACTTTTCACTTTGAGAAATTCACATAAAGACCAAAAGGAATAGGGCTCCTGGGTGGCTCAGTCAGTTAAGCATCTGCCTTCCGCTCAGGTCGTGATCTTAGAGTCCCAGGATCGGGTCCCAGGATCGAGTCTGGTGTGGGGCTCCCCACTCAGCAGGAAGTCTGCTACTCCCTCTGAACCTCACCCTTCTCGTATTCTCTCTCACTCTCTCTCTCAAATAAATAAATAAATAAATAAATAAATAAATAAATGGGGAACTACTTAATAGTTATAGTGCATTCACACAATGAACTACTCTAATGTCATTAAGAAGTCTTAAGAAAAAATTCATAAAGATGTAATTTTAAATTCACACTTTGAATCCTTTCTCTCTGTTAAAAACGGATAATAATGATGATAAACTATAGGAGAAAATGAGAGAGATATTGCCATATTGATAAAATATATCTCTGATGAATTGAAATAAAATAGAATAACAAATGGTGAGCTGGTTGAATCTGGATGTCTGATTGGATTGGATTTGGAGGCCAGTAGAGATGAACAGGTGTTCAGATCTTAGGTTGAATGGGAAGTAAAGCTGTCCCACATGAAGTTGGAGACTGGAGCCAGGCTCACTGCTGAGAATCAGAAACTGGAATGGGACCCCTTTGCTTTTGAAAAGAGGGGGAAAAAATTACTGCTAGTTGCTTCCTAGGATGGTTAGTTAAATGAAGTTGTGTGCCTAAAAAGATAGGAGGACATAGTCATGGCAATCAAGTCAAGCCTCTAGATAACTTAGGGACTGAAAGTGATAAAAAGACAAAAACGAGATGTATTTTTGAACCAAGAGTGGGGCAGTGATGGAGTGGGCTGAACTAGAAGCAGCAATACCTGTACATAGTGATAAGTAAACACATAAAGTCAGAGAGAAAATTGAAAATTCCTATCCAAGATGAGATTGAAAAGAAATTTCTAAAATCCATGAAGAAAACCATCTCTAGTAAAACCAGCCATCAAAAATCAATCATAAAATGAATTTACTCAAGATTAAATGAAAATGAGATGTTTAAATGACAGATCTAAAAAAAAAAAGAATTAAAATAAGTATGTTTGATAGCCTCAAAGTGAAAAAAAAATAAAAAAGAAATTCCCTAACATGAACAAGAATATACCTACATAGATATAGATATAGATATAGATATAGATATAGATATAGATATAAATATGATGAGCAGAATAATTATAACAGAAAATGTTGGAAAATGATGCTTACTAGACTTGAGAATGAATATACCAACATGGAACTTTAAATAAACTCTAGGCTGGGCACAGAGAAAGCAAATTGGAAAATAATACTATATAGTTTACTCAGAAACATCATAGAAAAAGAAAAGAGAAATAAAAAAGAAAGAGTAGTTAAGATCTATGTTGGAAGGCCACAACAGATACTTAAAGAAATTACATGAGAGAATATAGGCATTAACAGAAGGACACACACACACACACACACACACACACACACACAATAACTAAGTTTTCTCTAAATTGAAGAACTTGATTCCTCATAAAGAAGTACATTCAGACTTTTGGGTAAAATTAATGAAATTAACCCAAAGTTCTATAAGTCATTTTGAAATTGCAGATCATCAGATACTGAAGCTACCAGAAAGAAAATCAGATTATCTAAGAAGATATTAAGAAATGCCACAAAAAAAAAAAAAAATGGAATAATAAGAAGCTGAGGGAAAAACACTTTCAGGCTAATATTCTATACCCAGATAAAATATTATTCCAGATAATTTAGTCATACAAAGTACATGGCATTTTTCCACAGAAAGCCTCACAAAGAAAATTATTAAAGGTAATAAGAAAATAGAATTTAGTGACAAAATGAGAGAGATAAGCTTAGGGACCAGAATAAAATATTGATGAGACTAACAGCAACAACAAAACCAAGCAAACAATTTAATGATAAAAATGCAATCTTCAATAAAGATTTTGTAGTCTAAATATCTTACGTTAAAAAATATACTATCAAGTTTTATATAGCAAAAATACAGGAACCACAATAAGAAAACCATATTAGAAGCAAGAAATTTTACTCATTTATTCTAGCCCATGAAAAATCAAATGGAAGAAAAATAAGCAAGGATGTAGAAGATCTGAAAAATTAATGCTTAGAACAAATTAATAAAAATATAATTCTATTCTTAGAAGTCAAAAAATGAGCCTTGTTTTATAAGGCTCATGAAAGATTTTTTTAAAATAAGCATTTATTGTCACAAGCAACTTCAATAAATTCCACAAAGTAGAAGTGATGCAGACAAAATTTCCTGATCATAGTATAATAATTCTAATAATTATTAAGAGTAAAACCACCCTTACATTTGGAACTTTAATAATAAAAACACTCATTATCTTAATTCTAGAGGGGATCAAACTGAAATTGTAGAAATTTTAGAAAATAAAGATTTGTACATATCAGAACATATGGAATATAAATAAAACATTTCTCAAAGGGAAAATTTATAATTTTCCACATTTATATGTGATGTCCCAAACTCTTAGTGATTTTTTAACCTTCAATAACTTCAGAAGTATAAATGCTATAAAATCACCAAAGACATCATCTGAAACTTTAATCATTTATATTTAGTGTATTGTTAGTTTTGTGAATCTTGAATAATGACTGTTTAGGTTTGTTTTTAGTAATTTCTAGTAGTTTGCCATCTTCAACTAGAGGAACTGAAACAAAAAATAATAATGTTAAAAGTGTTATATTCTAAATTTACAAAACTACATGTAATTAAAACTCAATTTACAAAAGTATAATAAATTTAGATAAACTTTCAAATAATATTTATTTTGGTAACAGTCACCCAGGTGTCCCTGCATTCTTTTTTTTTCAAAATCAGATTGGTGATTATTAACAAAACCAGTAAAATACCCTATGGTGGTGAGAGTAGATGAAGCAGACACTGATGTCAGTAAACAGTGATGAAACTATAAGGAAGTCCATTTAGCAATATGTATCTATGTTTAAAATGTGAATACACTTTCACGATTCCACTGTAAGAATTTATCCTACAAATATACTTAATGCATTGGAGGAGTGATGTGTACAAAGATATTCATTTAAATTGTATTTTTTTAAAGATTTGAATAATGCATTCAATAAGCTTAAGTCAATAAGTATATAGATAACCTTACCTGTACCCCAAATAATTAACAATGTACAGAAAACATTCTCCAAACACAAAAGTCAAATTAGAATTCAGCATCAAAAAGATTAGAAAGCCAGGGCACCTGGGTGGGTCAGTTGGTTAAGTGTCTGCCTTTGGCTCTGGTCATGATCCCAGGGTCCTGGGATCGAGCCCTATGTCAGGTTCCCAGCTCAGTGGAGAATCTGCTTCTCCCTCTTCCTCTGCCCCTCCCCCTGCTCCTGCTCACTCTCTTTTTCAAATAAATAAATGAAACCTTAAAAAAAATTAGAAGACCATGAATATGAAATCTAAATCATATTTCAAAATAATCAACATATTAATACAGAAACCCTAGTATATATGTTTAAATATTTAGAACTGAATGACATGGTATATACTGCACAATTAAATTCTGTGAAAGCCTTTTTTTTTTAGTAGACTTAATTTTTAGAACAGTTTTACTTTCATAAAGAAAGTGAGAGGAAAGAACAGAGTTCCCATATACCCCATTACCTCTACACACACAACTTCTTTTACTAATAGCATCTCACAGCAGAATAATTTATTACAGTTGATGAACTTGCATTGCTAGTTTGACACATCACCCAAAGTTCATAATTTACATTATTATTTACTCTTGGTATTGTACAAACTATGGATTTGGACAAATGTGTAATGATGTGCCCTGTGCCACCATGGTATCATAGAGTGGTTTCACTGCCCTATAAATCCTCTATGCTCTGCCTATTCATATCCCCTTTCCCCCAATCCTCAGCAACCACTGATGTTATTACTATCTCTGTAGTTTTGCTGTTTCTAGGTATGATATAGTTGGAATCATTAGTATGTAACCCTTTCAGACTGGCTTCTTCTTTCACTTAGTAATATGCATTTAATTTCCCTCCATGTCTTTTCATGTCTTGAGAGTTTATTTCTTTTTAGTAATGAACAACATCCCGTTGTCTGGATGTACCACTTTTTTTTTTTTAATCCATTCATCTATTGAGAGATATCTTGGTTGCTTCCAAGTTTTGGCAATTATGATATAAACATCTACTATAAATATCTGTGTATAGGTTTTTGTGCAGACATGAATTTTCAACTCATTTGAGTAAATACCACAGAGCACAATTGCTGAATCATATGGTAAAAGTCTGTTTAATTTTTTAAGAAACTGCCATACTGTCTTCCTCAGTGGCCAAACAATTTTGCATTCCCACCAGCAATGAATAAGGAATTCCTCTTGCTCCGTATCCTCACCAGCATTTGGTGTATCAGTGTTTTGGTTTTGCATCATTCTAATAAGTGTGAGGTGATATCTCATTGTTGTTTTAATTTGTATTTCCCTAATGACATATGATGTTGAACATCTTTGATATTGCTATCCATTGCTAAATTGCTTTTAATAGCTAAGTGTTACAAACAACCTAAATAGGCCCAAATAGTGCACTAAATGGTTACATTATGGTATATCCATATAGAATACCTTGCAGAAACATTAAAGATTGGAAATTGCTGTAATACATGGACATGGACATGGACATTTCTTGTAATTAAGTGTTGAGTAGAAAGTGAAGGAAAACAATAGGGAGCATAGTATATAATACTTTTTTTAAATAAAAGTATTCTTTTTATAATAAAAACGTATTTCTAGAGAATTCACAAGAACTTGTTATCAATGTTTGTCTCTGAATAGGGGGAATGGATGACTAGGGAAAAAGAGTGAGGCAGTGTCATACTTGTACAGTCCCTTCTTACGATTGACTGTTTTTCTGGAAGTGATGGTAGATTGGGGCTGACCCATATGATTTTCACTCAAGATTCCATTGGAAAAAGCAACATATATTTTCAATTCAGGTCCTAGGGTAAGGTTAAGAATTAAGGATTAAATGCTCTTTAGCAAAAGAATGTAGCAAAAGAATGTAGCAAAACTAACTGACACACATGGGGATTTAACTCTGACATTGGCTTCCCAAACAGCTTGCTCTGTGGTGATCCTCTGTGTAATGAAAATCCTCTGTGGGCTTCTGCGAATGGCAAAGTGTTACTCTTTTCTGTGATTACATTTTTTTGTTTTCCTTCCCCATTGTTGTATCAGTAAATACAAAGTGAAATAGTGAATTTAATCATTGTTTAAAAGCAATTTGGAATAATTAGAACCAAAAATTTCTTATAGTAAAAGAGTGATTTTGTTGGAATTATGTGATGAATTGTTTATGAAGAATTTCTAAATACAGCACTTTCCACCACCACCCCCACTATAACCAACCCTATGCAATAGTTTAACTTATTTCTGATGAAAATAATGTGGCAAGCTCTCCATTGTCTATGTGTTGTGAAACTAGTAAAGCACTTAGCATATTGCTTATTAGCCTTATATATTTCTCTTTTGATTTCTCCTAGTGGCAGTTTTAAACATTTGCTGTACGCTATTTCTGTTCTCTTCAATCCCGACTGAAGAGGAAAATATTTTTCCCAGAAAGGCTTTTCTTTATATTGATCCTATGACTTCTTACTTCCTATGGTACTTTAGTCACTTTTCTTGCTTATGTTTTCAATTTTTTTCTCCATATTAATTTTTCTTCCTCTCTATAAAATATCTAGTTCAGTAACCTCAAGAACATTTTTTTGATTTTATTAAATTTTTCTGTCTTCCTTCCCTTCATCAAATAATCTTGTGTGGTGCATCTAGATGTCTTTCTCTCACTCATTCATTCCTTCACCTTTTGCAGTCTAACACCCTATCTCTACCTTTGATGGAAATTGCTGTTTCAGTGGTCACCAGGGATGATAACTATGTGAGTTCAGATAAATTACCAAACCTCTCCAAGTTTCAATTTTCTAATCTGTAAAATAGAGATAATGATGATGTTGATAATGATATCATCATCATCATCATCATCATCATCATCATCATCATCATCATAGATAGAACGTAGTCAGTGCCTAGAACACAATATTAGCTTGATGAATGATAACTTTGACTATTAATACTTCTTTCTCTGTAAGATTTGACCTTTCTCTGTAATACATGTCCTCTCTTTGAAACCTTTTCTTATGAACTCTCATATGGATTGTCCTCAATTCATTACCATTTAGATTCCTTTTTTTTTAATGTCACTTTTCGTTGCCTGCGCCTTACACTTAAGGTAAAACAAAACAAAACAAAACAAAACAAAACAACAACAACAAAAAAACCTTGTTGAATGCATAATGTTTTTCAGACATTGTGTAGATTTTTCTCTTATTTGTTTTGCTCCTTCTCATCTTTCTGCAAGGTATTCTTAGCAATCTCTCTGTTCCCAAAGTTTCAACCATCACTTCCAGGTAAATGTTTCCCAAATCCCTATTACTGGAATTCACCCCACACTTCAAACTCATTTTTTTCCCAATGCTATGCTGAACATCCCACTTTTTCTCTGAAGCCAGAAATTTTCCCACATTTCTCTATTTATGTTAAAACATCTTCAATCCCCTAAACATTTGGATTTAAAGCAGAAAGTGCCTTTTGACAGCCTAAATTGTCATCATTTTTTTAGGTCCTACTGATGCTACATCAACAATTTCTCTACCATCACCCATTCAACTCTTTCCACTCACATATCGTAGCATATGGTAAACCTGCATAATCTGTCCCTCAGACCACTGTGTGGGCTACTGTATTTTCCCCTGACAATAATTGGCTTCAATCCATTGTACACATAGCTTTGGCTCCTTCTGACCTTGTAAACTGTAACCTGAGCACATACTTTCCAAAATCTTTCAATGATTCTCCATCGTTTAAGATTAAGAGACACCTCATGAATTAGCAGTCAACATTTCATGAACTGTGACTTTAAACTGCCTTATTATTGCTTCTGGAGCAAGTCCCACCCTTTCCTGACTTTATGACTTTACATAGAGTTCCCCATGTGTTCAAAATGGCCATTGAAAATCACCCATTAAACTCAGTATACTTGGTTCTGTGTATATAGTTCTGATGAAAATATGTACATATAGCTATACTATTAAGAAAATAATGATTAGCATAAAATAAGGAATACATATCCAAAATAGAATTTTATAGTGGATTTACTCAGAAATGGAGAGAAGACCAAATTAGAGTTGATTTACTTCAACCATCTATGCCCTGGCATATTCTTGTTGAGTAGCAAGAGTAGTCAGCATGCTTCTAAATTATCTCTCTTTTTCTGTTTTACTTGCCTTTTGTTTTGCAGAGGGTATATTAAGACTGTATACTTTAGTCAGCTGTCTATATGATTTTTTTTTTCTGTTTCCATCTGTAATATTCACTGGCACCCTTCAAGACCCCTTTCCAATAACATCTCAGTAAATCTTGTTCTCAACCTTCCAGACATATATATTTTCTACCTTTTTGAAATTCCATGGCATTCTGTGATTGTTATATGGCTTTTATCTTATTCTTTTTTTTTTTTTTTAATATGGTCAGTGTAGAACATTTGTCACTACTAAACTTAGTACTCCACAAGGTCAGAAATTTGTCTTTCCCATCTTTCTACATTCTTCAGTAGCTAGGCAAACACTTTATACTCAATTAATAATTGCTGAATTGAATTGAAGCCAATGTTGTTAGAGAAATAAATAGGTATGTAGTATTAAAATTCAGTAGTGTAAAAACTTTTTGAAAGATTGAAATTTAAAAAGACATTATGCTTATATTGAGTAAATCCATTTGGGTTTTCTCAAACATTCACTTCTTTTCATATCCATAGTCTTTTTTAAAAAAATGTTTATTTATTTACTTGAGAGAGAGAAGGAGAAAGAGCACAAGTGGGGGAGGGAAAGAGGAAGAGCAGTCCTCAAGCAGACTCCCTGATGAGCATAGAGCCTGACACTGACACCTTGAGATCATGAGTGGAGCCAATCAAGAGTTGGATGCCCAACCAACTGAGCCACCCAGACACACCCATACTCATATATATTTTTTAAAGATTTTACTTATTTATTTCAGACAGAGAGAGAACAAGAGAGAACATGAGCGGGGGTGGGGAGGGGCAGAGGGAGAAGGAGAAGCAGACTCCCTGCCAAGCAAGGAGCCTGACATGGGGGTTGATCTTAGGGCCCGTGAGATCATAACCTGAGCTGAAGGCAGATGCTTAACTGACAGAGCCACCCAGGTGCCCCAAAACTCATATTCTTAATATTAACTGCCAGTCACATCCCAGGAACAAAATTATCCTGTTATAACATATGATGTATTTTATTGATATAATAATGAGTCAAGCAGTTTACAAAATGATAAATCTATTTTTTGAAATGGCCAAAATAGTTTAACAGAGAAAGAGAAACTCTAGAATTGATCATGTAATTTTATTTTGGAAAAACAGTACAATTTCTAATGATTCCAGAAACTCTTAGTTTCCCTATAGCTGTTGACTTTGTACTGGCTTTTATCCTAAACTATCTATTTCAACGAGCACAACTAAAAATAGTCCTTATAATGTCCTCACTATGCGTGTTTATGTTTGCATATGTGTGTGATTTCACTAGTTGTCATAATACCAACATACTGATTATTATTTCTGTTTGTTGTTGCTGCTTTGTTACTTGTCCATTCCTATTCTCTTTGCTCAAAGGGCAAAACTGCAGTTTCCATAACATTTTTGTACACATAGTTATCAATAGAAAACATCATTATAAATAGGTCAGAAAAGATTACGTAAAAACTCAACTTTATAATAAATACCTATTTTCAGCATGTAATTTTAAAGTATAGTTAGTAAAGACAATGTAATTTACTTGATTATCTGAACTTAAATGTGAACATTTAAAAGTTATTTTTAAAGATTTTATTTTTTTAGTTATTGGATACTTATATTTTCTATAACACATTTTAATATTATTAATCTTTTTTTTTTCATTTTCATAATACAAATTTGCCCTAAGTCTCAAGTTTCTTATATATAATGGAGGGAGTTTAAACAAGGAAATATGTAATATTTATTCTTTCAAAATATTACACCCAATGACTTGACTATGTAAGGTTTTGTTTTAATATGAATCAAGTAAAAATCAACATTCTTTAAACATACTTACTAAGATATTTGCTTTTAGGTTTTCCCCAATTAATTGTCATGAATTAGAAATTTAAACTTATACCTAGTATACCCTGTTAATCCACATTTTTGCAAGTATTAAAACCAAACAAGAAAGGGAGAAGCAGTTGCATTTCAAGCATCCCCTGAAAAATCAGGGAGAGGAGAGAGCTATCTAAACTTGTAAATTTTATCTAAAATACTTATTCATATCTCTGGTAACATAGTCTGAGTTAAAATTACTAGTCATTTGAATATGATTTTCGTTTACTTTTTCCAGGCAGCATTTAGGTCAGGGATAGAAAATAGGTCTTACTGCTGTTCTGACTCTAAAAGATTGATAATGGTTTATGGACATGCTTGTTAAAACAATTCTAAGATTATTCTAGAGTAAGCAATTAATCATATCATAGTAGACAGTCTGAAAAAAGAAAGAAAGGAAAGGAAATTGCATCTTGATTTACCAACAAAAATAGAAATTATTCTAATAATCTTAAACTCTCCTTTCATTCTATTATACTTGCAGATGACCCCCCTACAATTTATTACTTAAGTACAGAATGCCATATTTTAGGCTAAAATTATATGTCATGAATTGACTTTGTCCTGCTAACTACATTATAAACTCTTTAGTGACAGGGAATGGGTTTTAGGACTTTCTTAGATTTCCTAAAGTTCCTAGGGAAGTGAAGGTCACAGAGTCACCTCAACATAGAATTTTCATAATGCATCTGTAGAAACTATCAAACTTTATCTCACATGTGTATACATTTCATCATCATCATTTTAAAAATTAGCTCATTTTTTTTGAGGGGGGAAGTCATGCAGAAATATGGTAGAAGGAAAATAAATAGCACAAATGGATTTAGTGAAAAATTCTCCTCTCCTACACTAGTTTTCCAGCATCTCAAGTCTTCCTCACCAGAGGCAATAACTGTTTCTTATGTAGCCTCCCAGAAAGAATTCATGTAGAGACAAACCTGTCCATACACTTCTATTGATATGTGTATGGAATTATAGTCCTAGATATTGGTAATCACATAAATATCTTCTAACATATAAGAAAACCTACCATGCACTTGGTTTTGTGCCTTTTTTATTGGTATGTTTTGGAGATTGTTTTATATTACCTTTTGCAGAATTATCTCATTCTTTTTCACTCAAGTGTATAATTTCAATTCATGGATGCATTGTAATTGATGTCACCAGTCTTGAAATAATGATTTAAGCAGTTATCAGTCTTTTGCTAATATATACAAAGCAGCAACACATGTCTTTGAATTGCATCCTTGTCCATTTGGGCAAACCTGTTAATGAGAAAAAATCTAAAATTAGAACTACTTTGGTGAAGAATTGATGCATTTATTCTTTGCTAGATTTCATAATATTGTCCTAGACAGATTATTCCCATTTGCAGCCCCCTCAACATTGGGGATGTTGCTCACAACCTTGCCAAATCTATCATTGCATTATCCAATTTTTAAATCTAAACCAGTCTGATAGAGGGGAAAAAATGGAATCAAATTGCTGTTTTAGTTTACTTTTTCATTAAAGATTTTTTTAAATAATTTTTATTTTGTTATATTAGTCACCATACTGTACATCCCCAGTTTTTGATACAATGTTCCATGATTCATCATTTGCGTATAACACCCAGTGCACCATGCAATATGTGCCCTCCTTAATACCCATCACCAGCCTATCCCAATCCCCCATCCCCCTCCCCTCTGAAGCCCTCAGTTTGTTTCCCAGAGTCCACAGTCTCTCATGGTTCATTCCCCCTTCTGTTTACCGCCCCCCCTTAATTCTTCCCTTCCTTCTCCTACCAATCTTCCTATTTCTTATGTTCCATAAATGAGTGAAACCATATGATAACTGTCTTTCTCTGCTTGACTTATTTCACTTAGCATAATCTCCTCCAGTCCCATCCATGTTGCTGTAAATGTTGTGTAATCGTTCTTTCTGATGGCCGAGTAATATTCCATTGTATACATGGACCACATCTTCTTAATCCAGTCATCTGTTGAAGGGCATCTTGGCTCCTTCCACAATTTAGCTATTGTGGACAATGCTGCTATGAACACTGGGGTACGTATGGCCCTTCTCTTCACTACATCTGTATCTTTGGGGCAAATACCCAGTGATGCAATTTCTGGATCATAGGGTAGCTCAATTTTTAACTTTTTAAGAGACCTCCACACTGTTTTCCAAAGTGGCTGTACCAACTTGCATTCCCAGCAACAGTGTAAGAGGGATCCCCTTTCTCCACATCCTCTCCAACATTTGTTGTTTCCTGCCTTGTCCATTTTTGCCATTCTAACTGGTGTAAGGTGGTATCTCAAGGTGGTTTTGATTTGAATTGCCCTGACGGCTAATGATTATGCACATTTTTTCATGTGTCTGTTAGCCATTTGCATGTCTTCATTGGAAGAGTGTCTGTTCATATCTTCTGCCCATTTTTTGATTTGATTATTTGTTTCCCGTGTATTGAGTTTGAGAAGTTCTTTGTAGATCTTGGACACTAGTCTTTTATCTGTAGTGTCATTTGCAAATATCTTCTCCCATTCCATGGGCTGCCTCTTAGGTTTTTTTTGACTGTTTCCTTGGCTGTGCAGAAGCTTTTTATCTTGATGAAGTCCCACAAGTTCATTTTTACTCTTGCCTTTGGAGATGTGTCATGAAAAACGTTGCTGTGGCCGATGTCAGAGAGGTTGCAGCCTATGTTCTCCTGTAGGATTTTGATGGATTCCTGTCTCACATCAAGGTCTTTCATCCATTTGGAGTTTATCTTTGTGTATGGCATGAGAGAGTGGTCAAGTTTCATTCATTTGCAAGTAACTGTCAATTTTCCCAGCACCATTTATTGAAGAGACTGTCTTTTTTCCACTGGATTTTTTTTCCTGCTTTGTCAAAGATTAGTTGCCCAAAGAGCTGAGGGTCCGTTTCTGGTTTCTCTATTCTGTTCCATTGGTCTATGTGTCTGTTTTTGTGCCAGTACCTTGCTGTCTTTGTGATCACAGCTTTGTAGTATAGCTTGAAATCCAGCAACGTGATGCCCCAGCTTTGTTTTTCCTTTTCAACAATTCCTTGGCTATTCGGGGCCTTTTCTGGTTCCACACAAAGTTAAGGGCTGTTTGTTCCAGTTCTTTGAAAAATGTCATTGGTATTTTCATCGGGATGGCATTGAAAGTGTAGATTGCTCTGGGTAGCATAGACATTTTAACAATGTTTATTCTTCCGATCCATGAGCATGGAATATTTTTCCATCTTATTGTGTCTTCTTCAATGTCTTTCAAGAGTGATTTGTAGTTTCTAGAATATAGATCCTTTACATCTCTGGTTAAGTTAATTCCGAGATAACATATGATTTTTGGTGCTATTATAAATGGAATGGATTCCCTAATTTCTCTTTCTTCAGTCTCATTGTTCGTGTATAGAAATGCAACTTTTTTCTGAGCATTGATTTTGTATCCCGCCACATTACGGAATTGCTCTATAAGTTCTAGTAGTTTGGGGGTGGAGTCTTTTGGGTTTTCTCTATAGAGTATCATGTCATCTGTGAAGAGAGACAGTTTGACTTCTTTTTTGCCAATTTGGATGCCTTTTATCCCTTTTTGTTGTCTGATTGCTGTTGCAAGGACTTCTAGTACTATGTTGAATAATAATGGTAAGGGTGGGCATCCTTGTCGTGTTCCTGATCTCAAGGGAAAGGCTTCCAGCTTTTCCCCATTGAGAATGATATTCGCTGTAGGCTTTTCATAGATGGTTTTTACGAAATTGAGGAATGTACCCTCTGTCCCTACACTCTGAAGGGTTTTAATCGGGAAAGGATGCTGTATTTTGTCAAATGCTTTTTCTGCATCAATTGAGAGCATCATATGGTTCTTGACTCTTTTCTTGTTGATATGATCTATCACACTGATCGATTTGCAAATGTTGAACCACCCTTGCATCCCAGGGGTGAATCCCACTTGGTCTTGATGGATAATCCTTTTAATGTACTGTTGGATCCTATTAGCTAGGATCTTGTTGAGAATTTTGGCATCCATATTCATCAGGGAAATCGGTCTGTAATTCTCTTTTTTGATGGGGTCTTTGCCTGGTTTGGGGATCAAGGTAATACTGGCCTCATAGAATGAGTTTGGCAGTTTTCCTTCTGTTTCTATTTTTTGAAACAGCTTCAGGAGAATAGGTATTATTTCTTCTTTGAATGTTTGGTAGAATTCCCTGGGGAATCTGTCAGGCCCTGGACTCTTGTTTTTCAGGAGGTTTTTGATCACTGCTTCAATCTCTTCATAATTAATTTGTCTGTTTAAATAATCAATTTCTTCCTGTTTCAGACTTGGTAGTTTATAGGTTTCCAGGAAAGCATCCATTTATTCCAGGTTGTTTAATTTATTGGCATAAAGCTGTTGATAAAAGTTTCTGATCCTTCCTATTTCATTGGTATTGGTTGTGATATCTCCCCTTTCATTCATAATTTTATTAATTTGGGTCCTTTCTCTATTCTTTTTGAATAAGTCTGGCCAGTGGCTTATCGATCTTATTTATTCTTTCAAAGAACCAGCTTCTAGTTCTGTTGATCTGCTCTACTGTGCTCCTGGTTTCTAATTCATTGATCTCTGCTTCTTGAAGTGAGAATATAAAAGCTGCATTTTAGATTTTTCTATTCTCTTGAGTGAGGCTTGGATGGCTATGTATTTTCCCCTTCGGACTGCCTTTGCAGTGTCCCACAGGTTTTGGACTGATGTGTTTTCATTTTCACTGGTCTCCAAAAATTGTTTAAACTGATTTTTAATTTCCTGGTTTACCCAATCATTCTTGAGCAGGATGGTTCTTCATTTCCAAGTGTTTGAGTTTCTTCCAAATTTTTCCTTGTGATTGAGTTCCAGTTTCAAAGCACTGTGGTCTGAGAATATTCAGGGAATAATCTGTCTTTTGGTATCGGTTGAGACCTGTTTTGTGACCCAGTATATAGTCTATTCTGGAGAAAGTTCCATGTGCTCTCTAAAAGAATGAGTATTCTGTTGATCTGGGGTATAGTGTTCTATGTATATCTATGAGGTCCATCTGGTCCAGTATGTCTTTCAAAGCTCTTGTTTCTTTGTTGATTTTCTGCTTAGGTGATCTGTCTATTGCTGAGAGTGGAGTGTTGAGGTCCCCTACTATTAACGTATTATTATCTATATGTCTTTTTATTCTGGTTAAGAGTTGGCTTGTGTATCTAGCTGCTCCCCTGTTGGGGGCATAGATATTTATAATTGTCATATCCACTTGTTGGATACATCCTTTAGGAATAATATAGTGTCCTTCTGTATCTCTAACAACAGTCTTTAGTTTAAAATCTAATCTGTCTGATATGAGAATTGCTACCCCAGCTTTCTTTTGAGGTCCATTGGCATGAAAAATGGTTTTCCATCCCTTCACTTTCAGTCTGGATGTATCTTTAGGTTCAAAATGAGTCTCTTGTAGACAGCAAATGGATGGGTCATGTCTTTTTATCCAATCTGCAACCCTGTGGTGTTTTATGGGAGCATTTAGGCCATTCACATTAAGAGTGATTATTGAGAGATGTGATTTTAATGATGTCATGTTGCCTGTGAAGTCTTTGTTTCTATAGATTGTATATTTCTGTTCTGTATCCCTCTTGGGGCCTTTTTACTTTTATAGAACTCCCCTTAATATCTCATGTAGGGCTTGTTGTGTTGTTATGAATTCCTTCAGTTTCTGCCGATTCTGGAAGGTCCTTATCCCTCCATCAATTCTGAATGACAGCCTTGCTGGATAAAGGATCCTTGGCTGCATGTTTTTCTCAGATAGACCTTTGAAAATACCTTGCCAACCCTTCCTAGCCTGCCAGGTCTCTGTACACAGGTCTGACGTTATTCTGATATTTTTCCTCTGTATGTGAGGATTTTCTTCTCCTTGGCCACTTTCAATACTGTATCCTTGGATCTAATATTTGCAAATTGCACTATGATGTGACGTGGTGTAGGTCCAATCTCATCGACCTTGGGAGGGGTCCTCTCTGCCTCTTGGACATGAATGGTTGTTTCCTTTGCCAGACTAGGGAAGTGCTCAGCTACAATTTGTTCAAATATCTCTTCTAGGCCTCTCTCTTTCTCCACCCACTCGGAGATGGGATGATTCTGACATTGGAGCGTTTCACTGAGTCAGTAATCTCCCGTAATCTACATTCTTGAGATTGGATATTTTTGAGTCAAGTTTCTGTTTTAACTTTCTCTTCTACCATCCCATCCTCCAATTCACTAATTCCTTCTTCTGCCTCATTTACCCTGGCTGTCAGAGCGTCTAGTTTAGACTGCATTTGATTGATAACATTTTTAATTTCTGCCAGATTCGCTCTCATTTCCACCCTTAGAGATTCTATATTCTCGTTAATATGTTCATTAATATTTTTTTCAATCCTACACATTGTCTTGACCATTGTTACTCTGAACTCCATTTCTGACAATTTGGTTATATCCATATCCATCAGTTCCGTGGCAGAGGCCACAGACTCATTATCTTTTCTTTGCTGGGGGGGATTTCTCCTCCTCGTCATTCTGATGAGGAGAGGTTGGAGGGATGCCCAGAGCCAAAGTATTGACCAGGACCCAGGCAGTGTGCGCTTGTTTTATAGGGACCTTAGGGATGTGGGCTTCTTGATTTTTCAGCCTGCCTTCTGGGTGAGGGGTCTGCGACACTGATACTCAGGCAATCCTGTTTGGGTAGAGTCGCCCTGTCCCCTGCAAGGGGGGATGGGGATGGGCACAATGTGAGCCGGTATTTCTGGGCTTTTGTTCTCTGGCGGCTTTCCCTGGAGGTTTTCTGTGACTCTTCTGAGAGTCAGAGCAGCAGTGGCCGTATCCTAGCCTCTGTCTCAGAACAGAGAGATCGCAGTCCACTCTCCACTGAGCTCTCTTGGCCACTTTAACTCTGTTTCTGTCGGTGCTGCTAAAAACCCTGCCGCGTCCCAGTTTGTGCGCCCCACAGCCGCTCTTCCAGCCCTCACTTCCAGGGTGAGCACGTCTCTGTCCTTTGTGCTTCTAACACTGCCAGCCGCCCCCGGTTCCCACACGTGCTCCCAAGCTTCCTGTTTCAGTGTGGTTCTCATGTGTTCTGGGGCTTCGGTTTTCAGACTGGTCGTGCACATGCTCCCGAGCTCCGGGTATCAGTCCGGTTCAGTGAGCGCTCCAGAGCTCCGGTTTTCAGTCTAGTCGCATGCGCTCCTGAGCTCTGGGTTTCAGTCTAGCTCGAGCATGCGTTCCAGAGCTCCAGTTTTCAGTTTGGATGTGCGCATGCTCATGAGCTCCCGGTTTTAATCCCGTTCCAATGTGCGCTCCGGAGTTTCGGTTTTCAGTCTGGTCACATGCACTTTCCCAGGTTCACAGTCTCAGTCCGCTCTCTAGCGGGTGCAGGTCTGGGAGTGCGGCCTGCTCCCCAGTGCAAGTGGCTACTGCTTCCTAGCGCCCGAGCATGTTGGCTCCCTCCCCCTTCCGTTTATCTTCCGATATCTGTGTGGGGATTCACGGCTCCCCGCTTCGTACCTCAATATTCAGAGCTGGAGATGTTCCTTTGTACAGATCCAGATGTGTCTTCCTGCGTCTCAGGCTGATTTCGTGGGTGATCAGGATGGCCCGGTAGATATCCAGCTCGACTCAGGGGGCCAGCTGAGAAAGGGGTCCCCTACTCTTCCGCCATCTTTTCTCCTCCTTGCAGAAAGTGGTCGCTTTTCTGTTCATAGAGTTTCTGCTACTCTTTTCTTCGTTCTCCAGTTGCGTTCATAGGTATTCAGAATGGTTTGGTAGCTCTCTAGCTGAATTCCTGGGACCAGATGAACTTTAGGTCTCCTGCTCCTCTGCCATCTTGGAACCGGAACCCCTTAAAAGATATTTTTGATCACTGTATGTTTGTAAGTCATTATTGATTCATTGTGAATTTTGCAATTGTATTGGTTTATTGATCTTTCTTTATTTGCAAGAGCCCTTTTATATTTTAAAGAAAAAGAGCCCCTTTTTCAAATACAATAATTTTCCTGGTTTACCAACTTTGTTTTGAATTTATAGATGGATAATATAGTTACAATGTGGAATCAAAAGTATTTGTGAAATTAAGTTTATAAATTTGCCCTTTATGTTTTCTGGATTTGTGTAATGAACATTTCAAACTTTTGTTGTTTTTTTTTTTTTCATATTTGTTTTATTCTGGAATGTGTGTATTTATTATTGTTATTTTAAAATGATTACTTCTTTGATCTACTTAGAATATATTTTAGTGTAAGGATCAAGATTCAGCCTTTTTCTTTTCCCCTCCAAATGGCTAAGCAGTGTTCCTAACATCACCAATTTTGTAATTTCATTATCTTTACTATTTTGAAAAGCCAATTTTTGTATATTAAAAACATATTCTAGGCAGGTTAGTATTTGATATCTCTATTCTATTCAATTGTTGATGTGTTGATTGATATTCTGTTAAAAATATTTTGACACTATTACTTTAAAGTACTTCTAAATAGTTGGCATTTACAGTTCCTACTCATCAATTTTCTTCTCTTTTTTTTGAAGACTCCAAATGTTATTTGCATTTTTATTTTCTTAAATTTAGAATAAGCTTATAGGATCTTAATAATATTGCTATTATTTTATTGGGATTAATTTTGGGAAAAGTATTTTACAGCTATAAATCTTCTGTAAGACCAAAGTATATCTTTATCCAAGACTTCTTTTGGGTTTGTTTGTTGACTTTTAAATTTTCTTCATATAAATTCTATACAGTTCTTGTGTAGTTCAACCTAAATACTTTGTTTTATAGTAGATTTTTAAATCTATCATCAACTATAGTCTGTTTAGATATAAAACCTATGGGTTTCTGTATAATTTTTGAAACTAGCTATCTATTTTTTTGAATTCTTAGTTTCTTACACCTCTAATTCGTTTTTATTGATTTTATGATTATATGATTATATTAACTTCCTGCAATGATACTCTTCTAATGTTATATCTCATTTATTTCTGTTATCCAATTATATTAGATAGTATTTCCTGAACAGTATAAATAATAACACTCTTAGTTTTATTTATGATGTAAAGGCAAAAATTTGTAATGTTTCTCCATTTATTTCAAATTGATCAGTGAAGTATCCATCATTTCTTATTTTCATCAATAATTAATGTTGATTGTAAAATGTATTTATATTAACTATGGAACTGATCATTTGTGCTTTTTTTTTCTTATTTGGCTTAATAGTATGGAAAAGTTTTGATGTATTTCTGCAAATGAAACATCATTTCACCAATATTTTGATTATTTTAAAATTTAGTAACCTTTAAGGTTAACACAGACATCTGAATACATAAAGACTCTGGCATATACAATCTAGTATTTTTCTTTTCCCTTTCATATGCCCTACTCCTTTTATGAGTTGTTGGTGTACAGTCAGCTAATAACCAGTACTTATCTTCAATCCATTTTTTATTCACGTTGCATCATAATATTGCATAATCCAGAAAAGATAATTAATTAGAAGAAAAATGTAATCATTCTGGAAAGGAGGAACAATGTAGAGTGAAAAAAAGATGGATGTAGACTGGCCATTGCTTTCTCTGCATTTCACATTATTACTTTTGAAAACTGCTAGCTAAACAATAATTATTTTTTTCCTTTCAAAGTCAGTAAAGTCATATTTCCATAACTTCTCTCTATATATACCCTAGCTACCAAAATGTTTAATAACATTTTATATTCTTTTATGAAAGGGAAGATACATGTCTAGGTGTGAGGAAGAGTTCAGGTCTTGGGGTTATAAATGTAAACAGAAGGGCATTTTCTCCTGTGAAATAAATTGTTTGTTTAAATTTAGGGCTGCAAAAGCCACTGATAACATTTACCTGAATTTAGGTCTCTAAAAGGGACTTACATACAAATGTCTGTTTTTTGTTTTTAAAAGTATCATCACAAAACTTTCAATTAGTCCACAGACAATAACTTGAAACCAAGGAAAATATTAAGGCTTTAACGCTAAGATCACTTTAACAAGGAGTGCGAGAGCTACCCAAATACTGTCATGAAAATAAACTGTCAAACTATCGGCAAGTAGATTTTTTGCTATTAGGACATATTTCTGCCTCTGACTGAAGACGGTAGTGACTATTCATTATGTCAGTGACTTAATTACAACAATCAGATGGATGATGTTTCTGTTTCCTTAAGGGAGATGCATCAACAAAGCATGGATATGTGATGGAGATATTGACTGCGAAGATCAGTCAGATGAAGATGACTGTGACAGTTTTTTATGTGGACCACCCAAGTATCCTTGTGCTAATGACACTTCAGCCTGCCTGCAGCCGGAGAAGCTCTGCAATGGGAGAAGGGATTGTCCGGATGGGTCTGATGAAGGCGATCTCTGTGGTAATGCATATTTCACTGATTTGCTTCTTTCTGGAGACTAGACACATTAGTCCACTTGCTGATACTTATGGTAACATACGTTCCTTCCATTTGTTCCCTTTAAATGTAACATTTACCATTGAACACTAGTTCCATTTTTCAGGGACTGTAAGTTTATTAAAAGTTTTTAAAATATGAATAGAAATTTCTGAAAATGAAGCAGAAAAGTCTGGACTATAGCCAACTAACTTAATTGTATAATTGTGCTCATCATTTAGATCTCTGGATGCTTAATGCTGTTTCCACAATTAAACTGATTATTTTTTTGTCAGTGAGTCATTCAAAACAAGAGAACCTTCTTATTACGGACCTATGGGATGGAGTTTACTACCATCCAGTGGATTTTATCATACCTTCCAATCATTACAATAGAAATATTTTTTAAAAAGAGGAAAAGAAAGGAAGAGATTGAATAATAAAACCAACTGAATATTATTCAGGTTTATATAATTTTCTCTGAAGTTTTTAGTCCTCTTACAATAGCTTTCTTTGGCATGCTGTATCTAGTTAAAATGATGATTTCAATCTGATAGCTTTTGAGCTCTGAAATCACTTTTGACTAGTTGTCTTTTTATGCCAACCAGAACATATAAAGAAAATTACATTTCCTTCTCTGTGGGGAGATCAGACATTTAGCAAGGAGATTTTCAAAATATGTTTTCTAGATAATACTGAAGGTGACATCAATAGAGTAATGAGGAAGGGTTTACCGAATGATAAGAACAATAATGATGTGACTGGGGACTGAGAAAATGACTTTAGGAAATGATGAAGCTACCTAATTGAAAATAGAAAAGACAACTACATTTAAGCCTCAAGTTATCATATTTTGATCTGAATTGAGCACTAGTAGAATTCTGAGTGATAAAAAAAAAACTGTTATTGTGTTTTAAATTTATGTAATAAATGTCCTTTCTTCCAAAGAGTATGTGATTCTATAAAATAACCTTGAAACAGTAACTGCAACAGTCTTCATTCAGTGATGCTAAAATTTATTTTTTATTTATTTATTTATTTATTTATTTATTTATTTATTTATTTATTTTTAAAGACTTAGTTATTTTTAGAGAGAGTGAGAAAGAGAGAGAGAACAGGGGGAGGGGCAGAAGGAAAGCAGAGAGAGAATCTCAAACAGACTCCCCAATCAGCACAGAGCTCCACACAGGGCTTAGATCTCACAACCCTAAGATCATGACCTGAGCCAAAATTGAGTCAGAACTCCTAAACAGCTGAGCCACCCAGCTGCCCCTCTGATGCTAAAATTTAAACAGAAAGATTCAATCTCCACCCCCCCAAAATAAAATTAAACAACTAATACAAGGTAACAGACTTAGTTTATCTGTATTTACTTCTTTTTCTCCCAGCTTATTCTCCGTTATGGAGTAGATTGGTGGATGGAAATATCTCTTGCATTACAATATGTGAGGATTGCTCATGAAGGTTGTAAGAGCAATTCTGAAAGAAGGAAATTATCGGTACTCTTAAAATTGAAAATGTGTAAATACAGAAAAAATCGAGATTTTGACAGATTTAAATTCTGTTCTTCAATTACTTCAATTAAATCACCTAGGCAGGTAACTTAATTTCTTGAAATGTCAGATTCCTCATAACAAAAATGGAAATGATGATATTAATCAGGAAATTATGGTAATAATGCCAGATGTATTACATGTGTTGAAAAAAATTAGTGCTTTTCTCCCTTTTCTCAACCTTCAGGTTAAATGAAGGCAAAGAAGACAAAATACAATCATTAAGAAAAATGAAAATAATGTTATGAAAACACAGCCTTATTTTCCTATCCTCTGCTCTCTGAATTAGTAAAATAAGAGAGCAAAGAGGATTTCTTCTGAATTTATTTCTTTGTTTACCTCAAGACTGAAAATTGCTTCTTACTATCAAGCCACTATATTCATCAGCTTGGGAAACTTGCTCAAACATTTTAAAAGATTAGCGTATGAAAGAGGTTACAATAAAGCTAGGTGTGAACATAACAGAGAAGATAAAAAAAAAACAATTCTCTCCTGCTTATGGCATACCGAAGTCCTATACTGTCCCCTTCATGAGGTGAAGTTGAAGGAAAGTTAGGGAATGAAAATCAGAAATAAATACTGGTCAAAGGATTGAATTACCTTCTATGGTTCTCCTTTTCTTATCTGCATTTGTGTGTACCTTTGTACTGTAGCTCAGTAGATGGCATACTTACAGGCAATACTGGTACCTGTAGAGAAGCAGCATCTTGGTCTCTTATTTTCAAGGTCCTTGCCCATTAGTCATAGGTGAGATGCTGTCCAGCTAAGCAGGGGTATTGGTTTATGAGTGCTGCAGCAGTGGACATAATGAATCATTTACCCAGTGGACATTAAAGATATACTAATTGAGTTAACTTTAAATAATTAGCATGGGTTGGCTAGTAGCTAGGAAATGCTTTTTAGAGAGAGATTCCCAAAGTTAAAAGTTTTTTCTTTTTAAACCATTTGCTGTATATGATGAAAATGAAGGTTTTCCCCTCTTCATGTGTACTCCTTCCAAATACTTGTATTCAAAAAAACTGTTTTTTTTTAATGCTCCCTCCTATACCCTGTCCACTGATAACAAGAAAACAGATTGATTCATTTCCTGTTCCTCAATACACATAAAATTTGAACAAAAATTTCTTGTATGAAAATGATATGTCATCTGTCGACTTGATGCTTGGGAGATGTCCTGAGATGGAAAAATCATACCCTTTAGGTAGTGAAGAGTTTCTTGTTTTGTTTTCTCCAGATAAATCTGATCTATAAAGCAAAATCAAAACCAAAACAAACAAAAACCAGAAAAGGAGCACTGAATGAAATAAGTCTCTTAATCCTAGTGAAGAGATTATTTTCCTAGGGGGATTTTCAAGTGATTTGAAGGGGAAATGGATATACTTTTAGAAAGGAATATTGCTTAAGAAACAAATGAGAAAATTCTTGTATCATTCAAGAATAGAGTTAACTGTTAAACCTTGCTAAAAGAGTATGTCAAAGATAAGCAAAGCTGGACACTAGTTAAAGTGGTAAAGGTCAATTTTATTCAGTATTTATTATTGCAATAGGGAAGAATATTTCATGTGAACTTAAATCAAATTCACTGAAACAAAAGGCTAGAAGGATTTTGAAGCTTGGAGTACGCTAAGGGAAAGACACCAAGGGGTGGTAAGAGGGTTGGTCCCTGTGACTAGGCCATCTGAGTTTGTTAATTGATGCTTATCCCAGAGAAGAAACAAATTTCTCATATCTTTGACTTGAGACAGTGGTACAAGTCAGAGCAAAGCACCCACAGGGCTGGGAGCAAGAGTGAGAGAGTTATCTCCTTGAATGTTTGCATTTCAAAGAGATATTTCTCAAGTCCTTGAGAAGACAGTTCTTGGTGGTAGAAGATTTGCATCTTCAGGGTGCATAGAAAAGACATATAATTGAAAGCTTTCTAAGGTAACTGTTCTAAGATGGGGTTCTAGGGCCTCTCTGCCCTATCACCAGGTTTTGGCTGGAACAAACAGTAAATTCTCCAATCAGCATAGAGCTTTCTCAAGCAGGCACTTTAAACAGGGTTGCAGTCATACTAGGAAGGCCGTCCTAAGCGGTTAGAAGCTATGCTAGTGTTTGTTGGAATCTCTTTTTGGGTGGTGGGGAGAGTATGATTGGGGAAGGGAGTGAAGATTGAAATTATTTATACTAAGCGTCTCCAATTTTTATAAGCCAGTGTTGAGGAGTAGTTGAACAGAAGTCTCCAAGGAGCCTGACTAGAGTTTGATCAATAACAAATTCTTTGCTAGGTAATAAAAAACTTAAAAGAGAGTGGCAGGATTGGGGCACCTAGGTAGCTCAGTCAGTTAAGTGTTTGCCTTTGGCTCAAGTCATGATCCCAGGGTCCTGGGATTGAGTCCCTCATCGGACTTCCCGCTCCATTGGGAACCTGCTTCTCCCTCTCCCTCTGCCTGATGCTCCCCCCGCTTGTGCTCTCTCTCTCTCTTTCCTCCTCAAATAAATAAATAAAATCTTAAAAAAAAAAAAAAGAAAGTTGCAGGATTTAATGACAGGTTTAGGGTTATGGAGAATTAACAAGGGACTAGCCACACAAATATTGACATTAAATTTATATATTCAATTTTAGATATCAATGTAAATTTTATTTTTTTAAAAGTCTACAACTTCATTTCTCTGATAAGTATCAGCAAGAGACACTTCAGTACTATGAGAATAGGCATATTTGAAATAAGCTAAAAGAACTGTAACAATTTTTTTTTCACCTGCTGGGTATGATGATATTTCTTTACAGTAATTCTCTTAAAAAAGAATGTCAATTGAACTAAAATGGGACAAATACTTTAACATGACTATTGTTTTGAAATGATTATGATATGGGTGAACAAACATGTTTGGAAGAGCCAAAAAATAAGAATAAATAACACCAAACTTGAATTGAATTCTTAGAGAACATAATATAATCATTTTCCATTTCTTATTATTGTAACTTCTTTTCTGGTGACAAATAGTATGAAGAAAAGTTGACCCATATAGAACTTTAAAAAATGTAAAAAATATTTTTAAAGTATTATACTTAAGCTCAATTTTTGAACTAGATAAATTTTCATAGAAAGCAGGAAATATTTGAGGTATATAGGTAAATATTACTGCAATTCATTCAATGCATTCAAAAACATTCTCTTCTAGCATGTCTCAAAAAACACCTAATTAAACAGGCTTTGAAAATAACTTAAAAATATTTTAAAGCAAAGGAAGGCAAAGCTTCTTTTAGCCTTATTCGTATGTATCCAGTAATAGATAGGAATAGGTAATTATGTGGTTGAAAAAGCAGTTATCTGCTGTTTCCATCAATGGCATAAGTATGTCATCTTGAAATTTTCCCAACTGGACAAGTAGTGGCTCAATTTGGGAGTAGGTGTGTGCTTTTGGACATTTTTTTTTCAACAAATATTGTTAACTGCTCATTCTATGCTAGGCACTCTGCCTAGCTAGATGCTAGCTATTGGATATACACTGCTAAACAGAGCAGATGTATTGTATACCCTCATGGGCCTTACAATTTCATAATGAAATAAAATCAGAAATAAATATATGTAATGCAATTCTAAATTATAAGGCTATGAAAGAAAAGGTTTCTTTCTTCATAGACCAATCATATCATCCATATAATAAATACTAGTTGCTCATTATTTCAGTCCAAATACCAAATCAACTTTTTTGTGTATATATATGTATATTTTTTACAATGCTTTTGTGACCTCACCTCATTGAATTAATCATAATATATATATATATTTATATATATTATTTATATATATATTTACATATATTATTTATATATATATACATATACTTATGTATATGACTGTTTATAAACACTGAGATAAGTCAAATTTTCAGATCATTGATGTATGTCCTCGGGGAGGACTTAGCAACTGATTTTGCTCAACTGCTAAAAGCCTCAGCATAATCTTCCCAGTTATAATAGAAAGAAACATTCATTGAACACACTTCACCTCTATGGGGTAAAACAAAGTAGACTCCAAAGTTTTACAGTAATGAAAACCTTCTATTCCCAGCTCCTATTATGTAGAAGTATATTTGGTCATTTGATGAATTATTTTATCTTTCTTACCCCAGTCCCTGAAAAAAAAAATCCAGAGAGCTTTTTCTATTCATTTATAATATCCTTGTTCTAATTCCAGCCTTAGAGAATTGAGTTCAATGATCAGTATTTAATTGAGCAAAACAATTGATAATGTCCTGTAATCTGTTCCCCTCCTTTTATAGATGAGTGTTCACTGAACAATGGAGGATGTAGCAATCACTGTTCTGTTGTTCCTGGAAGAGGAATTGTCTGTTCCTGTCCTGAAGGACTTCAGCTCAACAAAGACAATAAAACATGTGAAATTATAGATTATTGTAGCAATCATCTAAAGTGCAGTCAAGTGTGTGAGCAGCACAAGCACACAGTCAAGTGTTCATGCTATGAAGGGTGGAAGCTGGATGTGGACGGGGAAAGTTGCACAAGTGTTGGTAAGTAGGTGTGTGTTTTGCTGTATTGAAGAATAGCAAGTGCCTTTCTGTTTTGTTTTTTTGTTTTTTCCCTGTGTGTGTCTTGTTATATTTGAGAATAGATCTTGAGAAAATAATCCAAAAACACCTTTGAAGAATTAATGAAAGTATTCAACTAAGTTTAAATAAGGCATTTAAATATAATCTACCATTTTATTTTTTAATTTTTTTAAAGATTTTGTTTATTTAAGAGAGAGCATGAATGGATGGGGGGTGGGAGGAGTGCAGACACAGAGGGAGCAGCAGACTCCCCATTGAGAGGGAGCCTGACTCGGGACCCCATCCCAGGACCCTGAGATCATGACCTGAGCCAAAGGCAGACGCTTAACCAACTGAGCCACCCAGGCGTCCCTAATGCGTCATTTTAGATCTACTCCAAAATTTCCTGGACAGAGCATGTTACAATAATCGTTATAATCACAGTCCATCAGATTATTTTTTTCCTTTTTGAAATGCTACTTTCATAATTATCCTCCCTAAAGGTTTATTTTTGTACTCTCGAAAGCATTTACTTTTATTTTTCTTTGCAAGCTTTCAGAACCCTCCAAAGTCTGGTGCTGGCCCACACTTCAAACTGTATGTCTTCTACTCTTGAAATAAACTCTTTGATCTGGCCGTGTTCATCTTCTACCTGCCCATTTAAAACGTTCTGATGATTCTCTAGGTCAGATTCCATATTGGGAACAACAGAGACTATGGAATCTGCCTTTGAACTTCAGTCTTGCAGCTAGTATTCATTATGTACGTGACCTTAGTCAGGCTTTATAAAACTGCTTGAGCCTCAGTTTTCTTATCTTTCAAATATCATGCCCATTTTAACAATGTCTGTCTTATAGCATTTTCCAACACTAACTTGGATAACTTGCTACTGTGCCCCATATCCATTAGATGCTTAATGAATGATAGCTTTCCAGTATCTTCTCCAGAGACTTAACTGAGTCTGTGGGACACTTAGAGTCTATGGATAGAATTGAAGGGGTCCCTGAATGTTGTTGGGGAAAATATTACCTTTATTTCTTTTTAATGTCTCACTGAAAGTAAACACTAATGATTAGCAGCAACTGTGTGTCTCCAATTGAAGTAATAGACCTTCATATCATGTTGAAGTTGTTCTGGTATCTCAAAATATCATATATGTTCAGGCTTTAGAAACCATTATTACTTTATTATATTTATTATATTATATTATATTATATTATAGTAATTATATATATAGTATATATAGTATTATATAGTATATAATATAGTATAATACTATAGTATATAGTATAGTATATAGTATAGTATATGTTCAGGCTTTGTAAACCATTATTACTTTATTATATTTACTATATTATAGTATCTTATATTATAGTAATTATATATATAGTATATATAGCATTATATAGTATAATACTATAGTATAATACTATAGTATATAGTATAGTATATAGTATAATACTATATAGTATTATATAGTAATTATATTATATTTATATTTACATTATTACATTATTATTACTTTAATTATGGGTTATAATCTGTTATAAAATACAATAATAAAAAAGCACGCATATTACTACATCCAAAAGTGGGTTTTTTTTTTTTTTTTGGTTCAGTGTTGGTAACTACATTTTAATATACAGTATTTGATTCCTTTGTCCATGAAATTTTTTTTTTTTTACTTTTTTCTTACTGTTTTTGCACTTTTTAAAACTTTCTGGTAGGTGGTACACAGGGTTCATCAAACTGCTAAGAACCTATACATGATAAAATTTCTCATTTTGTTTCTTCTACTTAGATTGTACTTCCCCGCTTTATTTCTAAAAATCCTGGATATTCTTTAAGACCTATGAGTTCAAATCTTTCTTCTTTAAGGAAATATTCTTTCAAATATTATTGTTCTCTATTTATTTCGCCTTTCTATGTCTAGAATATATTGTTCATGAAAATACGTGTCTACATTTTTAACTTGCTGTTTTATATTTTCATCTATGTGCTTTCTATATTCCTTTTCTCTCTGATGAAATAAGCATCTTGAAGTCAAAACTAAAGTAATAGATTTTTCTCTTATGTTTTACATAATATTCAGTCCAGTCATAGAAAAATAATATGCAATCAAGAGTATTATATTTTTTTGGAGAATATTAAGTTATTTTATTCTTTTATTTCAGATGTTGTTTTGTGGTTATTTCTCCTGGCTTTTAAAATTTGAGTCCTAGAACCATAAGTATACCGGACATTTATTTGCCTCTTTCTTCTCCAAGAATCTTGTACAAAGTAATTGGCATGGGAGGCTGAAAAAAAATAACAATTTGTTGTAATGATAATAGTCATTTTATTTATGGATATGTTTGGATTAGGGAAACAGTAGATCAAAATATAATCATATTTTACATGAGAATTGGCTCCATAACTGGTTTTTTATACAGATGACAAAATTATTGACTTATTATAATGCTTTTGTGTTCTATGAAATCAATAACAATTCATGTTCAATATTAAAATAATTCAACCTTTGAATATAAGTGACCAGATGCAAAGATAATCCTCCTAATGTAACTGGCTCCTTCCATTCTAAGCTCAGAAAGAAACTCTAATAGTACCGTATCAGTTCTCACTGTTAAGATTGCTATATTTCACACCTGCTTTGTTTATAATTTAAGAGGGAAGCAAAGGTATATTTTACCTTTTAAAGTTAATGTGGAGCTTTCTTGCATGGAGAATTTAACCTGCTAGTAATTTATCCCTTCCTGAAACATACAATATACCAAAACCATTGTCAGGGTTTATATTATTACAGAGAATATAGGTCTTGTTAGCTGTTGAAGATTATTTTTTTATTTAAACCAATTTTAAAGGATTTATTCTATATTTTATTCACTTCTTTCCTTTTTAAAAACCTGTAGTGGATTCAGAGTTCAATAAAAATGAATTAACCATTAACTACTGGACTTTGAAAATAAAATTTCTTTTTTTTTTTTGCTCTTCTTTTGTTACTTTTTTCCATCATTTTTAAGTTGAGTCTCCGCTTTCTACTGAATGCAATACCTGTGCTTATTCTTCTTGACATTTTAAAAGTAAAGAATAATAGTACTCTTTATGCTTCAAATTAGAACCATGACTCCCCCACTTTTTTTCCTCTTGAATCTTCTTCTGTAGTTCTTTCATATTTTCTTATTTGTCTGAGCTCCTTTCTTCCTAAATTCTTTACAGTCTGGCTTTTGCTGAATTGCTGAACTGATTCTGTTTTCTATAAGTTCACTCCTAACATCTTGTTAGTTAAATATAAAGATTTCCAGGGGCACTTGGGTGGCTCAGTCGTTAAGCGTCTGCCTTCGGCTCAGGGCATGATCCCAGCGTTCTGGGACTTCTGGGATCGAGCCTCGCATCAGGCTCCTCCTCTGGGAGCCTGCTTCTTCCTCTCCCACTCCCCCTGCTTGTGTTCCCTCTCTTGCTGGCTGTCTCTCTCTGTCAAATAAATAAATAAAATCTTAAAAAAAAAAAAAGATTTCCATAAATAATATTTTTATGATCTTCAGTTTTTATTTAATATACTGTAAGTCTCATTTTCTTGGATATTTCAATATTTTATCAGTTCTTTACATGTTTCCTCCTTAATATGTAATGCATTAATCACTTTTCTCATGAAGTGTTCATTTCTTTATACTATGAACACCCAAAATATTGCTGTTGATTGCATTATCTCTAGTTTCTTTTCTGTTTAGTAGACAACTTACTTGCAAATATGTAACACATTTTTACTTCATTAGAAAGAATATTATAGCATTTCTTCTTATTTCCTCTTAGCCTGAATTAGGTTAGATTTTCCCACCAATGTTTTTCTGGATCTTATTCTCTTCTATTTCCACTTTTAGATTTCAAAAATTATATTTAAGGCAGGGACCAGTTAAAAGGACGTTGTTCAGGCAAAAGATAATTGGTGACCTCCATTAAGAAGGAAAACAGATCAAATATGTATTTTAGAGAAGAGGTTATCAAGTATTGAACAAAAATAAGGAAAAATACTTTTTTGGAATATATATTGCCTTGAATATAGTTAATTTTTTTTTTTTTGATATACCTGTCTTCTCTCATCCACCAAATTACAAGCTCTTCAGGATAGGATTGATTTTTTATATGTACTATATATTTCCCTTAAACTTCTAAGAACAAAGGAAATGTTCAATAAATACGTCTTTTCTTGTCCATTTTTTATTAACTAAACCACAAAATATTTTGTAGAAATTATATTAGATGCCAGAATAAAATATTGTGAGTACTTTAGAAAAAATTATATTTATTCTTCAATACAGTTTACGTCATTTTTTAGAAAAGAGATTATGGATGTGATCCATCATTTTATAAAAACAAAACTGCATAAATGTAGTGATCTCCTATGGGTAAACTGTACCCATTACTCAAACCTTAATTCTCATATACCCATATATGTGTTCTCTTGGAGTCCTTCCCTTATCACCTCAAAATCAAGTTACTGTGCCATTTATATTTCCAGCTATACTGTCTTTCCTACTATCCAGTTCTCTTTAATTGGTTATCATTGAGTCACCTCAAAATTAGTTGGCTGAAATGTACTCTCTCTCTTCTCTCAATTATCCATAGCCCTGTCAGCGGCTCCAGTTTTCTTCTGGTCTTCAAGGCCCACAGCCTGAACTTATCTTTGACTTCCTCAGTTCTTTGCTGCCTCCTCTCTCCATATCTTAAATTTATTTTCCACAATGTCTCTTGGACTCAGTCCTCCTTCTCCAGTTGGTAGCATCTGTACCACAGTCTCAGCCAGGAGTTACAGATGTTGTAATGATGATGGCAGTCCTTTCTCTGGCCTCTTTATTGTCATCCTCTTATTTCTTTAGTTTGTAAGAATACATTGAAACTTGAAGGGATGTAGTATTTTCTTTTTTTTTTTAAATGAGAGAGGGAATCCAAATCTGGAGGATGAGAATTAATGGAAAGAGGTCAGAAGAATAGTAAAGAAGAAAAAATAAAAGAAAGGAGGACAAAGTAATGATAAGCAGATGGTCTACCTTGGGGAATAACGGTAAATAAAGGTGAAGAGATCAGGGGAATGAAGCTTTGTGGGAGGGTATAATTTGGTGATTCACTTGTTTATTTTAGTAAATGACAGTTTTATATATCAGTGTCTATTTGTGATTTTAAAGTAACTCTCAATTATTTATGGAAAGAACATCAAATTCTTCAGTCAGCTATTCAGGGCCTTCTTCATTTTTGCTTATTTTATCTCTCCAACCTGATCTTTCATTATCCTCCCTGTGTATTTCCATTCCAGGCACATTATTACTGTTTCCATCATTAGTAATTGTAGTAAATAAATAGTGGCCCAGAATATATAAAGTACTTTCACATATATCACTTAATTGAACCATCTCCTTCATGTACTCTGCTCATTATCATCTGTGACCTTTCAGGGTGACAATATCTTCTACATTCTGGAAATCCTATAATCTATTTGAAACCCTCTCCTCTATGAATTTTTCTTCAAGTTAATTATTATAATATTACTAATTGCTACCATTTAGCAAGCATCTACAATGTGATGGGCAATTCATTTATAACTTTCAAGAAACCAATAGATAGTATTAATACTCTGATTTTATACCTTTGGAAACTGAGACCCAGAAAGGTCACTTCATTTACCCAGGGCCTGTGGCAAAGATATGTTAGAGCAAAGCTTTTGAACTTCATTCCACCTGACTCCAAAGCAAGGGCTTTTACAGGCTACTACAAAGATCCAGGCCATCTCCCTGTGCTGTGTGCCCTCAAAGTCTTGTGATGCCTTTGAATAGTGTACGTTTTATGGGCTTACTTCTGTCACCACTTAGACCTAAACTTGCTTAAAAGCTGAAACTGCATCAAATTATTTTATACCTCTTTTGAAATGCATAAAAAATACATTTTGTAGCAAATGCTTGTTAAATATACAAGCTTCCTCTATTACCTAAAATAGTAACAAGTTTTTAATAGCTTTATGATCTGTGCTATGTGTACAACTAATCTATTGTTTCTAACCACTATGTAGTATAATATGGCATATACCCACCTGTTTTTGTTCATCTGCTCTACAGTATAAGTATGTTAAAATCACCCCAAATCTCTGCACAAATAATGCTGCCATAGATACACATTTACCTATTCTTATAAACCTGCATGAAAATTATTTGGGACCAAAATTACTGACTCATAGGGTATGCTTATACTTACTATGAGAAAGTAGAACCAGTGTCTTTTCAGAGTGGTTCAACAGTCTCCATCTTCACCAACAGTGCCCTTCCAAAATCCCCATATCTTTGCCAGCTTTTAAAATTGTACAACTTTCTAGTTTTTCATCCAATATATTGTAGTAAAGTGATATTTCAGTGCTTTAGTTGTATTTTTCTTATAGTGAGTTTGAGCATTTTTCTATATTCTTGTTAACCTTTTACATCTCTTCATTCCCTTTGGTCATTTTCCTATTAAGATCACTGCCTTTTTCTTTCTTTCTTTCTTTTTTTAATAATAATTTTTTATTATATTATGTTAGTCACCATATAGTACATCCCCAGTTTTTGATGCAATGTTCCATGATTCATTATTTGCGTATAACACCCAGTGGACCGTGCAATATGTGCCCTCCTTAATACCCATCACTGGCCTATCCCAATCCCCCATCCTCCCCCCTCTGAAGCCCTCAGTTTGTTTCCCAGAGTCCAGAGTCTCTCATGGTTCATCCCCCCTTCTGTTTACCCCCCTTCATTCTTCCCTTCCTTCTCCTACTGATCTTCCTATTTCTTATGTTCCATAAATGAGTGAAACCATATGATAATTGTCTTTCTCTGCTTGACTTATTTCACTTGGCATTATCTCCTCCAGTCCTGTCCATGTTGCTGCAAACGTTGTGAAATCATTCTTTTTGATGGCTGAGTAATATTCCATTGTATATATGGACCACATCATCTTAATCCAGTCATCTGTTGAAGGGCATCTCGACTCCTTCCACAATTTAGCTGTTGTGCCTTTTTCTTACTGATTTGTAGGAATTAGTTACATGTACGAAACTGTCGTCATGTCAATTATCTTCTGCATTTGTTTTACCCCTCTAAGCGTTTCATTCACATTGACTTTTAAGGAACAATTCCTCTTTATCTTTCTGCTTCCTCACTCCTTCCTTTACTTCATTCTTTTTTCTTATTTTCGTCCTCCCATAATCATTTTGATCTCCTCTCTGTTTAATGTTTCTTGGGCTCTTTATTCATTGATTCTTATAATTAAGCATTCATTCACTTATGTAATTGCAGGTATATATTAAATACAACCTAGCAAAAAGCACTGGGCAGTATCTTAGAAATGCAAAGATTGTTGCTCAATCCCTTACCCCTCAATGAGCTCGCTCTCTCTCTCTCTCTCTCATACACACACACACCCCAAATGCAGATTCCTACCACTTATTAATGGAAAGCATAGACAAGTTTTTAAGAAACCTGAAATATAAAGCAGAGCTATTGAGAAAAAAAATCCAGGAATTTTTCAGGCAAGTAATTAAAGGGAGAAAAACAGGGGTGCCTGGGTGGCACGGTCATTAAGCATCTGCCTTCAGCTCAGGGCGTGATCCCAGTGTTCTGGGATCAAGCACCACATCAGGCTTCTCCACTGGGAGCCTGCTTCTTCCTCTCCCACTCCCCCTGCTTGTGTTTCCTCTCTCACCGGCTGTCTCTCTCTCTCTCTCTGTCAAATAAATAAATAATTTTTTTTTAAAAAATGGAGAAAAACAAAATGAAACAAACAAATTAAAAAATAGCTCTCAAGAATATTGATGGACAATTGGTGATATAATCTTACAGATTTATCAGTTTGAATAATAGTTGAAATCTGTCCTACCTTTCATTTCACAGATTCTATATCCTCTGCCCTTATGTATATCAGACTTCAGTAATATTTTACTATCATTCATTCCCAACATAGGCATAGGGGAAGGAATGGAGAAAAGGAAGTAATGCTATGTATTGAACCAGAGTAAACAATAGACCATTTACCACTTCATAAGTTGCCACTCTGTTGAGGAAATTTATCTGATGCTGTGGACAGAGAAATTCAAGTAAATTATTAAATATGAGAACAAAAAAGAAAGTAAAAACTGAAATTGCAGGAGAGAAAACATTGTAACCTCAATATCACTTTCTGTTTGAGGACATTATATGTATGATAAAGAAGCAGAAGTTATTCATATAGAATTGCTGGTTGTAGAGTCATGATAACAATTACCCTGAGAGGACTATAGAGGAACTCTTTCTTAGACAAGTCTTCTACTGCTTTCATATACTGCCTTGTAACAATCATTATGCAAATCTGTAGCAGGATTAAAAAAAAATAAAAGAAAAAAGAATTGCAGACAGAAGACCTTTGAGTGTTTTTTTAAAAGCTATTTGTGATGTGCTACATTTACAAAAATGAAATTCATCACTTTGAAAAATGTAAATGTAACCTTCTTTTTTTATACATATGTCTTCTCATGGTAAAGTAGAACTTCAAGCTTCATCTATATTAAGAGTCTTATTTGCTGGTTTGAGCTGTAAAATTCACTCTTTTAGGTAACGGAATAAATGACTACGAGCTAGCACACTGAAAAAAACAGTCAGTAGACTGCAAAAATGAATGACTACTTCATATTTTGTTAATATTCATTCCAAATTGAATTTGCCCCAAAAGAAGTTAATATACTTATATCAAAATTGAAACACATGAGAAAATGCTTCATTGTGTTTTATCACCAAATATTTTATACAGAGGTTTGTATTATTGTTATTATTATCATTAAAGGAAAAAAAAAGCATTGTAGGGACTTGCAATTTTGAAATCCAGTGTCCATGATTTCCCAGTAGTTTATGAAATTACATATTGGATTACTCATTACAACTTTTTTTATTTTCTCAAAAAAGAAATAATAATTTAGTAAACTAACAGAAATCTTAAAAGTAGAAGCACTTACAGAAGTTATCAAGATCCAGAGTCCAAATAGAAATAATTTCAATATTTACACTTTAATTTTTTATTTTGGTTTGCAAATTTATTATAGTCATGTGTAATCAAGTAAACATTTATCAACTATATTCTCAACAGAAAATGACTATAGTAAATATAAGAACTTGAAAAGCCTTTGGGCAGTTTTAATAAAAGAGTCAAAGTAGCAGTCACCATTCAGAGTAAACAAGATATGTTTTCAGGATATCTGGCTATCTCTGTCAGTGAAACATGCAGCTCTTGATCTTGGGATTGTGAGTTTGAACCTCACATTGGGTGTAGAGATTACTTAAAAATAAAATCTTAAAAAAAAAAAAGATAGGTTTCCAATCACCTTCCATTTTATGAAATCTTTCAAACATATTGGAGAATAATGTATTCACAGATAATATTTTAATATATTGCAAATTTATTCAATTTATTCATGCTACTCATGGTGTAAGTCATTTTCTGAAAGCGATGACGCTCTAGATAACTTTGTGGCCTCTGCTCATCCATTCTTCCATTACCAGAGGTAGCTACTTTTGTGAAATTGGTGTATCTGTTCTGTATTAGTTTCTGTTCTTAAATGACATGTAATATAATTTTTGTGTTCCTAAATTTACAGAGTCATATACATTTTATAATCAGCTGGAGTTAGTTGGATTTTTTAGTCACAAATATGATTTTGAAATATATCCATAGTATTCTATATAGTTCTGTTTATTCCTTTTAAATGCTCTATGCCATTCTACTGTATAAAAGATTATAGTTTTGTTAATCTTCTCCAGTTCATGGTCATTGACATCATTTCCAGTGTTTTGCTACATCAAATTATTGTGTAGTGAAAGCTCTTATGATGTCTACTTGTGGGAAAGTGCACAGGTTGAACCACATGTTCAAGTGCATATGCATCTTCAGTTGCACATGTCATTTCTATCATTGCCAATTATGTATATACACTACCATCAACTGTTATTAGAGGTCCTGAGTCTCCAAATCATTGCTAACATTAGACAGAATAACAGGTCAAATCCATGCTCCTCCACTTACTAACTGTGTGACTCTGACATATTAATTACATAACTTCTCTGTGCCTCTCTTTCTTCCTGTGCAAAATGGGGAGGATAATATCACCCACTGCATAGGACTTTGTGAGGATTGCATAAATGGGAATCTATGAAATATTTAAGAATAATTCTATATATGAAGCACTCTGTGTTTGCTATTTTAGTAATGTTTGGACTTATAAATAGTTGCCCAAGGTGATGGTTATGGTCTTGTTGTTTTAATTGGTATAAAATTTTTTTAGTACTCTCAATTTCTGCAGTTATCCCATTATTTGTGGGTTTTTTTTTTTCTTTTCTATATGCGGTTAGAGGGCATAATTTTACCACTCACTTTTTATTATAGATTATAGATCTGTTCAGATTTTCTATTTCTTTTCAAGTCAATTTTGGTAACATATTTCTCTAGAAAATGGCTTATTTTACCTATTTTCAAATTCATTATTAAAATGCATATGTCACTCTTATTTTTAAAATTTTATATCGAATAGACAAATAGGAAAGTAATTATGAAAGATACTGAATAATATGAATATATTTCATAATTACTTTCCTATTTTCATTCTTATTCATTTGTACATATATATGTGCATGCATATGTATATGTATTCATCCTTCCATAGATTTATCTATATTTTATTCATCTTTCAAACGAGTGGCTTTCAATTTTCTTGATAATCTTTTTCTCTATTTTATCAATTTCTGTAATTATATTTATTTTATTCTTCCTAAATTACTGGAGTTATTTTTTCCAGATTCTCGAATTTATATATTATCTTTTTTAATTTTTAAAATATTAATTCTCCAGTTTATTCAACTACCAAAAATACGCAGGGAAGAAAAAAAACATTAAAATATCAGTATGCTCTATTTTTTCCTTGTATAGATGAAATAGTTTTCAGAGCTAAAGAGCTGAGTATAGTTATACAGATTAATCGGATTGAGGTAAAAATCATGATTTTTAGGTAAAAGTGAATTAAAAGTTGTGTCTGTACAGTTCTTTATTCTCTATAAATTTCCACACTCTTTACCATATTTCCTTTTTCTAAAACAGATGAATTGAGATATAATGTATATACCATAAAATTCATTCTTTTAAAGTGCACAGTTCTGTGGTTGGTAGTATATTCACAGAGTAGTCAACCATTATAACTATCTAATTTTAGAACATTTTAATCCCTCCCCCAAACAAACTCCATATGTATTTAAAATCACTCCCTATCAAACCTTACTTCATCGCTGGCAACCTCTAGTCTGTTTTCTGTTCCTCCAGATTTGCCTAGTCTGGATATTTCATAACAATGGAATAATACAGTATGTGGTCTTTTGTGACTGATTCTTTCATGTGGCATGTTTTCAGGATTCATTCATGTTTTACCATATATCAGTATTTAATTTATTTTTATTCCTGAATAATATATTTATTGTATTGATATACCATTTTGTTTATCCATTCATTATTTGATGAGCATTTGAATTTTTATTTTTGATTATATGAATTATGATATGAATATTCATGTACAAGCTTTTGTGTGGACATGCATTTTCATTTCTCCTGTTTGTACAAATAAGAGTGGAATTCCTGGCTTGTATGGTAAGTCAATGTTTAACATTTTGAGGAACTGCCAAAGTGTTTTTCCAAAGTGGCTGCGTCATTTTAAAATTCTGCCAGCAGTGCATGAGGGCTCCAATTTCTACACAAGCCATCAGTTGACATTGTCCATCTTTTTTTATTATAGTAATTCTAGGGGGTGTGAAGTGGTATCTTGTGCTTGATTTGTGTTTCCCTGATGACTAATGATGTTGAGCATCTTCTCATTTGCTCGTTGGTCATTTTTATAGGCTCTTTGGTGAAATGACTATTCAGAGTCTTGGCCTAACCTAGGGTCACAAGTGTTCGTCCAATAGTTGCATAATTTTGGCTCTTATATTTAGGTCTATGATACATTTTGAATTAATTTTTATATATGGTGTGAGGTTTCAACTTCATTCTTTGGAATGTGGAAATCCAGTTCCTCCAGCACATCTTCTTGAAAAGACCATTCTTCTCTCGTTAAACAGTTCTCTGGAGTTTGGGGTATTGGGGGAACTCCAAACCCATCTGCCCCCTCTGGAGACTTGTAGACCGTTTGTTTTTATATCTATGGTGAAGCTAAGGACAGGGGAATGGGTTTGGTACATATTGAAACACAACATAATACTGATATCCAGCAGTTTTTCTTGAATAAACATTCGTTGAATTGTTATTAGACTTTGTTGAATTTCTAGAGTTCAGAAAAAGGTGATTTCCACCATTTTGCCAGAGTTTTCACTGTTCTTATGAAGGAGAGGCTTTTTGGATCCTTATTTCACCATTTAGGAACTGATTCTCTGTTTCATTAATTTGAATTGTTCATGCTTCTTAATCTATACATTTGTTGCCATAATATCTTTCTTTATTTCTGAATTCCTGATTGAGGTCCTATTGGTCAAGAAAATGCTTAGCAATTATTTTTAGGTTTAAAGCATATGAGGGGCTTAACAATCTTTATAACTGATTTTTAAATTAATGCCATTGTGCTCAGAACAGGTGTCCATTATTAGGTTGATTATTTGCCCTCTCTTGAGTCTTACTTTGTGGACTAGAACATGGCCGTTTTATTACACATTCCGTGTGTGCTTAAAGAGAGCATGTCTTCTATTTTGATGTACAGATTTCTGGTGGACTGAGCATTTTGTTTAGTTATTTAATCATCTTGTTATTACAATTTTTTTATCAGTTTGTGTGGGAGTTGTACTTAAATATCTCAGAATATGATTATGGATTTATCAATTTCTCCATTTAATTCTGTCAGATTTTGCCTTATATATTTTCAGCCTATATCATGAAGGCACACACCATTTTAAGAGTCTTATGTTTTTATCTGTTGTCTTACCATATAATAGAGAAATCTCTATTTCTACAAAAGCTAGTTGCCTTAAAGTTTATTTTGGATAATATTAATATTGCTTCATTAACAATACAATTAATAATTCACGACTCTTCACACATGAAACTTCAGATCATGTAGCACCAAAAGTATTTTATTTAAAAAATCAAGACAACAAGACCTATATAGTTTTAGTGACTTTTCTTTATTTGTGGCAGAGGCAAGAGTTGACTCCAGGTATTATATTGTAGACTTCCTTTCTACATTCAGTTGTAACAAACAAGTCAGTAATTTTGGGTTTAGGAGAGTATAATTTCTCAAACAGAGCATGAAAGTAAGAGCAGTAAATGATCTCTTAAATATTGCTGTAGTAGAAATCTGAGTTCTCCTGATGGGGGGGAAACGTGTTTTACAGTATTTGTCATACTGAATTACCTTGCTCAGCATATATGTCATGACCAAACAATTTTTAATTTTTAGGAGTGTTTCTAAGCAGCAGGAAATGATAATTCCTTCTATTACAAGTTTGAATTTTTATTCTTAAAAATTGTTAATCTTAGTAGAAAAATGTATGTTAGTGATAAAAAATTGTATCAGTGGAAAATAAAGTGAAAGTTTTCTCCCCACTTCAGAACCCCTGTCACCACTTCACATGGCAGGAGTAACAACATTCCCTCATTAAGCCTTCAATAAGTATTCTATGCTTCACCTTCATCTAGGTCTAAAAAAATAGTTTGGTTTTTTTTATATAAATGGTATCATAGATTATACACTGTTTATATCTTGCTTTTTTCAACTTACAAAATATTACTAATTATTCAATATTGGTACACCTGTATCAATCACATTAATTTTTGTGGCCCCATAACCTTGTACTGCATAGTACCATAAGTTATTTAGCCAGCTAGTGTTTGTTGATAAACACTTCCGTTGTTTCTAATCTTTTGATACTACAAATAATATTGGAAAGCATTTTCTTACTCATCTGCCATTTTTCATATGTAAAACTATATATTTAGAGTAATTCCTTACAAATGAACTTAGTTGGTCAAGGTGTGTGTGTGTGTGTGTGTATGTATGATGGATATTGCGCATTGGCTCTCTATATAGGCTATAACAGCTTATACATTACATTATTAATATATATTAATATATATTAATATATCACAGTGTCTTTTGCCTACGTTTTAATCAATATAGTGTCTTATCAAACATTTTCATGTTTTAAAATGCATTTATCATTTTATGAGAGAAATTACACACTTTTTAAAATTTAAAAGTTGTTTATATTTTCCTGTCTTTGAATTTTCTCTTTAATACCATTTGCCTATTACTTATTTGAGTATTTTGTCAATTTATAGGAGCTCATATGTATTAAAGAATTTAGTCATTTATTATATTGCAAATGTTCTATGCAGTTGTCATTTGTCTTTTTCTCATACAATTTTTTAATGTATATTAAAAATCATTCTTTTCTTCGGGTCTTCTGTGCTTTGTGTCAAATGGACAAAGGCCTCTTTCATTCTAGAGTTCTGAAAATAATTATTCTATGTTTATTTCCAAGACTTTCACAGTGTCATTTATTACATCAAAATTATTAAGCTATCTAGAAATTATTTTTTGTATCGAGTCAGGAAATTTCCTAATTTAATTTCCTCTCCAGGTACCATAAAACTATCATGTTTCTTACCTTATAGGTCAGTACCAAGATATTTTTTTAAAGATTTTATTTATTATTTATTAATTAATTGATTTATTTAGAACATGAGTAGGGGAGGAGCAGAGGGAGAGGGAGAATTTCAAGTAGACTCTGTGCTGAGCACAGAGCCTGATGTGGAGCTGGATCCCCACAACTCTGAGATTATGACCTGAGTTGAAATCAAGAGTTGGTTATTCAACCAAGTGAGCCAACCAGGTGTCACTAAAATATTTTTTTCAAAATTATTCTTTTTTATTGATACAATAATATATCTTAATATCTGTTGGTTAGTCATTATATATTTTCCTTAGAAATTTCCTGGTGAGTTATACTTTTTTAATGTAATCTTTAGAGTTATCTAGTATTATTTTTAAGAAAAGGTATTTGTCATTTTTTCCATCACAGGAAATTTATAAATTAATTCAGGCAGAAACAAGTTCTTTGGGACATTATTTTTTTCATTTTGTTTCTATCTAATAATATTATATGCCTTTCCATTTATTGAAGTCTTTATTCCTCTCATTAGTGTTTTAAAATTTCTTCATTTATCTTTGTGTATTTCTTAATAATTTCATTCCCAGATTCCTTATCTTTTTTCATTGTTGTTGCTAGTGTGCATTTGTTCTTTTTCCATTTTGCTTGTTCTGTTTCCATTTTGTCTTCTTAGTTGGTGGTTGTTTGTAGGAAGGTTAGCGATTTTTGTCAAAAAATCTGTAATCAAGCTGTTTCCTACCCCTTGCCTCTGGCATCCACTGTTCTGTTTTCTGTCTATTGTTTTGCCTTTTCCAAAATGTCATAGAAATGGAATCATATCATCCGTAGACTTTTTTTTTAAGATTTTATTTATTTGTCAGAGAGAGAGAGAGTGAGAGAGAGAGAGAGAGAACAGCAGGCAGAGGGAGAAGCAGGCTCCCTGCTGAGCAAGGAGTCAGATGCGGAACTCGATCCCAGGACTCTGGGATCTTGATGTGAGACGAAGGCAGACACTTAATCAACTGAGCCACCCAGGAATCCCACCTCTGTAGAGTTTTGAACCTGGCTTCTTTCACTTAATGTATTGCATGCCTATTTATTTCTCATTCAGATTCTCCTCATGAGTCTTTATGGTGCCAGTGGACCCAGAGAAGTTTCTGAGACCAAGCTGTTATTCCCAACCCCTTTTTCCAAAAAGTGATTATGGGATTTGCCCCTTAGTTATGCTACCTCCTTTGAGCATTGTGCTCTGCCAGCATTTTTTTTTTTTTTTAATATTTACAGCTACAGGCATCCTCTCTCAGAAACTGTACATACTTTGAATGCATTCATCAGCCCTTCTCTAATGCTGTGGTGTTTTGGTAACAGATGTCTTCCAGTGTTAGTAAAAGTGGAACTTGGCATTTCTTTCTTTTCTTTTCTTTTCTTCTTTCTTTCTTTCTTTCTTTCTTTGTTTCTTTTTTTTTAATTTTTTTCTTTTTCTTGTGTGATTTTTCTAAGAAAGAAGAAGCATATCATTGCTTTGCAATTTTGAAATTTTATGTCCCTTAATAGCTATTAAATGTAAATTTCTCTATCAAGTAGCTGCTGCACCTCTAATTTACTACTTGACTAAGGGCAAACTATAAGCCAAAGGATGGGGAAGTTCTTCAGAGCTGAAATGTCAGTAGCTTTGGCGCATGATAAGAAATATCCAACCTCCTTTTGGTGTATTATCATTCCAGTCTTTTTCTCTTATGCAATATCTCTTTTGCTTGTTCCTCTGAGAAGTCTTTGAAATTTAAGACTTATAATAATAATTAAACATTTAGTAAGATATTAAGTATCCACATTTTTAATTATCAATTATCCTGATAACTCAGTATGTTATATATTTTATAAATAAAAAAAGTATTGAGGATCAGGAAGTTTAAGTAAACTTCTCAAATGTACACAGCTAGTTAATAGAAAGGCTGTTTTAAATCCTCATTTTGTGACTTCAAATCTACTACTTTTTGACTACCTCACAGTTACCTCTATATGTGTACTCGCTGTGATGACTGAGCTTATAAAACAAATGTATATGCATTATTTAATTGGATTCTGATAACAACAATTTAAGTTACATTGAAAGGTGGTTATCATTAACTCCATTTTACAGGTAAAGACCTTTTCTGAAAAAGTAAAGAAATTTTCTAAGGCAAGCAGTTGTTTCATAGAGTAGGTTCGCACAAGGGATCCTGATCCAAAATTCAGTATTCTCCCTTTTAAATAACTTTACACCCAATAGAACCATTTTCTTTACTTCAAAAATGCTAAATTCTGGGTGTAAAATTTTATGGGTATTTGTTCTATCGGGAGCCGTTTGACACTAGTACATGTTTGGTATTTTATATCAGTTAGCTACTGTCATACTAATGTGTGCAATAAACACAAGACTGTGCAATAAATAACCACAATACGTATAAGATAGCAACAATATTCATAATTATTGTTCACAAGTTCTCAGGCCTTTGGACTAGTTCCTGTGGTCTTGGTTGGGGTTGCTTATACTATCCATTCACCTGCAGGTGAAATAGGTGGCTCTGCTGATCATTGCAGGGCTCTGTCCCATGCTAGCTAAAGGTAGTTTCTTAAGATGGAATCAGTTTCACATTTGTTCATTCAAAACACATTTACTTAATGTTTTAGGAAGCGCTTACTGAAATAGATTCGTGTTCAGTGAAAAAAAATGGCCAGCGATTTCCCTACACCAATGGCAGGCAGCTTACGTTAGCACCGTTCTAAATCTAAGACCTGGTATGTAATACGTCCTCCCTGGTCCTTGGTATTAGGGCCATGATAATGAGCAAGGGAAACAAGATCCCTGTTTTAATAAAGGATATAAACAAGTGAGGAAGGTAGATGACAAACAAATAGCAATTCTAAAATATACTTCAAAGAGAATAAATAGGTTTTGGAGATATAAAATAATAAAATGGCCTTTATAAGGAAACTGCCCAGGAAAGACCTCTCTGAAGGATGGAGATTAATAAGAACAGTAAACCTGGTTGCAAATGACAAAAAAACAGTTCAAACTGAGTTGGAATTAAGTTCACTGGCTTACATATCTGAAGTGTGGGAAATGTATAGGGAATATGAAGGAAGGAACTAGACTTAGGGATAATTGTGACTGTGGACTTGAACATCCTTAGCTTATAGACTTGAACATCCCCAGGTCATTGCTGCTTCCTTCTCTGTTTTTTTTTTTTTTTTTTTTCTTCTACTACAATGACATAAGTAGACTTATACAAACTACAAGGGCATGAACACTGGCATTACTAGGCTTAGAGATTTATGACCTTAGAAGAAAAGAGATTCTTTACCCTCAGCTTGAAATAGTCTCTGAAAGTTTATAGACCTATTAACCTGATTTAGATCTCACATCCACCTCTTGAGCCATGGGAAGAGATGATTATGGCAGCTCACATTCAGAGGATGTGTCTGGACTTAAAATAGAAAAACGAATTTCCCTACAGGAAAGCCCAAAGGAATGGTACTCACATGGAAATGTGGGTAAATCTCTGTAAGCCTGGGTCCCCTTGCTCAAAATGTGTACTCCTCAAGCAAAATTCATGTCTAACTCATCTTAGTATGTCCAACAGTAATTGGCACAGGACTTGACACATTTGCAAAATGATAATGTAATTTTAGTAAATTTCAGACTGTGGAGAAAGCCATCATCTACCCACTTATGGGTAGTATACTCTAACTATAAGGCTGTAACTCTCTTCACAGAAAATCTCTTTTATTGGATCTCTTTCCTTTGTGGAGCTGTAAGCGTGTGATGGGTTAAGAGTAGCAGAACTAGTTTTAGTCAATTCTTAGCAATTTCTATGTTGATGTTTCTGAGGTTTGGATTGTCAGCTGAAGCTCCACTAAGATAGAAAAACCCCAACTTGTCTTGGAATTCCAATAATTCTTGTATTCTTTAATCAGAATCAGGTGTAGAAAAATCCAAGGAATAAAAACATCTTTATACCTTGTTTTAATGAAGATATATAAACCTAAAATTTTCAAGTTTCTTTTAAATGTTCGATTAAAAGAAATTGCTCCTGTAACAACAGAGAATTATATAATAAATTATGCTTGTAAATAATTGGACTTGACCTCAAGTGTTTTATTCTACTTATGAAAACATAAATATTTTTATAAGCCTATTAAAAATAAATTTATTTTCAGATCCTTTTGAAGCATTCATCATCTTTTCTATTCGCCATGAGATCAGAAGGATTGATCTTCATAAAAGAGACTACAGTCTACTCGTTCCTGGGTTGAGAAACACAATAGCACTTGATTTCCACTTCAATCAAAGTTTACTTTATTGGACAGATGTTGTAGAAGACCGAATATACCGGGGCAAACTTTCTGAAAGCGGAGGTAATTTTTAACTGAAAATTCTAGAGAAGTATGCTGTAATCAGATGGGATTTAGATTAAGCTTTGCACTTTTGTTCTTTATCTTCTCCCTCATATGTGTAAAATCAGGGATGTCAAGTGTATGTGTGAAGATATATTGAGGGAGGGGAATGAATTGTGAAAGCCTGTGCTATGCATACCATTTGCAAATTGTGAGCTTTTCCGTGGACATTTGGTGAAGAAAAATATTTATAAGAAATAACTACTGCCTTCCACATACTAGTAGACGTATGTTTGTGAGTTAAAATGTTTTTTTTTTGGTTGCCATCTTTCAGCAAATTTAAACAAATAATGAATTGTTACAAAGACCACTAACATGAACTAAATGTTTTTATCATAATTTGACTTATCTCTTTTGTCTATTTTACACTTTTCTTAAGTAGCAAGGCTGTGAGATAAATATATGTAATAATCCTTTGGAAATGTTGGATCTGTGTAGCATTCCAAAGTCCAGGTGTTTATATCAAAATCTGAATTTCTCCATAAGTCACCTTTGCAGCTTTGGAAAAATGATAATAAACACGATGTAATTATCACATGTGAATTTGTGTCCTGTGGCATATTGCAAGAGACTGATTTCAAGTGATGGATTTCGATCCTTGGGCTTGGACAGTTAAGGCTCTAAAAAAAAAAAAAAAAAAAAAAGAACTGTTAAAATGTCTGACAAAAACACTGGCAATGTCATAAACTATGAAGAGTTATACTATTAGAAAAAAATTAAATTATTCCTTTAATTACAAAAGAAATTAAGAAGTGGATAAATAAGATCATTGGTGGATGTTACCAAATTGCTTATTTTTATTTAGACCAAACTAATGCCTTCCTCTCTTATTTGTAATCATGTTAAATCATGTAAGTCTTATGGCACAGGAAGGGGCAGGGAGTGTGATTTGGGGTTTATCTTTACTAAGGGAAAGTGCAGGAAAGTTATCTTATCTATCATGCTTCAAAAAAGGATGGCTGCTGATGAGTTATAATGCATGTTGCCCCACGAGGACATTTTCTCTTTATTCTACCCCCGAAGACCAATGTTGATACTAAATTGCACTAATTTTAACTAGCACATCATTCTTTTTCCCCAAATCCTGTGTTCTATTTCAAAAGCAGAAGCAAGAAATAACTTTTTGATATCTAAACATTGTTGTTAGCCTCAGAGTTATTTAAAAATTCTATTTCACTGTCACTGAAAGGGCTTAAGAAATTAAAAATTTCTGGTAGGAAATATCAGTAATTCTAAGTTTGGAGTCTTCTTAGTTTCCATCGTGCCAGGTAACACATTTGCACTATATCTTTAAAACTCAATATAATGCTTAAAAATTCTGTACTGCTGTTAAGTAGGCCTTTATGTGTGTGTGTGTGTGTGTGTGTGTGTGTGTGTGTGTGTGTGTGTGTGTGTGTGTATGTAACATGTTCCTTGAATGGGTATAAGTGTTGGTTTCCTTTTTTTTCTTGCAGGAGTTAGTGCAGTAGAAGTGGTTGTGGAGCATGGCCTGGCTACCCCAGAAGGACTGACAGTCGACTGGATAGCAGGCAACATATACTGGATAGATAGCAATCTGGACCAAATTGAAGTGGCCAAACTAGATGGTTCCTTAAGAACTACACTAATAGCCGGAGCCATGGAACACCCCAGGGCCATCGCTTTGGACCCAAGATATGGGTAAAGAAGTTTGCCTTTTACAGATTCACTTTGGCATAAAAAATAATCTTTTAAACGAATATTGAATTCAGTTATTTCATAAATTATGAGTCAGATTGCTTATTTTGTACATGTATGTATATGTGTGTATATATATATAATTATGTATATGTATGTCTGTGTATATATAATTTTATATATATATACACATATATATGTATATATATATATAAATCTACCAGTTTAATTTATTAGCATAAATTTGGTTATAAGATTGCTTACAAGGGTACTTTTAGAAGACAGAAATATCTTTTTTTCTAAATATGGGCATTAGGCCCTATTGGAGGCTATTGCAACTCAATTTTGAAGCAGTGATTTAATGAATTTCTCTTTGACATGCCAAAGAGATGCTGTAATTGTTTCTAATGGTTGCAATCCACAGGGCCAGTCTTTGGTCCAAACAGTCACAGATATTAACCGCACCACCTCTTATGTATTTTGTAGGTACATGGAGTCAGTTTAAAAGAAAATTAGTATAAGCTTGAAAGAGTCCAGTGATGAGACACTGACTATTGGGGTGTTGGAAAGACAAAGCACATGATTCTTGAAAACAAGGTCAAATGTTGAGTAACTCAGCTTATTGTCCCTAGTGTTCCCTGTGTGTTCCTCTGCAAAAGAGCAGAAGAGAGACACTGAAAAAGAGGGTTCCAAGTTCTGTTCAGTCATTTATTCTCTGGAGAATCTACTCAACTCTATTATCTTCCCTTAAATTTTAGTTTTTTTCTTTTGTAAATCAGAAATAATATCTTTATCATTGGTTGTTTTTGAGGAGATGGTAAATATGTGGAAGATAATGATATAGATGATATAGATGAGTTATTTATTTCCTTGGTAACTACTTTGTAAATCCAAAACCATCGTCAAGGTTAAAGGTTAGTAGATCAGAATTTTTTAAAATTTATTTTTATTCATTTTTTTGTCTCTGTACCTTCAAGTTACACAAAGTCCAGGGAGCACCAGTGAGGAAGGGAAATCAGCCAGGAGGGAGTTTAATGAAACGCAGAAGAGAGAAAAGGGAGCCTGTGTTTAAGTCAGCTTCCTGACCACATTTTCTGGCTGGTGCTCTGGCTTATACCGCAGCTCAGAAATCAGTAGATTGGGAAGTTGTTTGTTCTTTTCCTCAATTCACACCCAGAAATTAAAGGGCCAAAGCAGGTTGCTCAGAACAGGATTCCAAACTGGCAGCTCTCATTAATATGTTTGCTTTACCTCCACAGTGTTTTAAATTTATTTGAATTACTTGCCCAAACTTAAAATATTGAGACATTTTGTATACAGTCCTGGATTTCTGGCTGCTTTTGAAAAAAACAGAGATCTGGCAGCAAGGAACAAAGCAGTAGCTGTATCTTTTAGTTTAGAGATGGGTTCTGTCATTTATACAGTTTACAGTTTGCCCATTTCATTCATTAATTCCTATAATAACAGTTCACTGGGAAAAGATATGTTACGTTTAATGAGAAATTTCTTTTTTAAAAGAGATGATTCCTGAGATTACAAGTAACTTGCAGATCTTGACCCTTTACATCCCATAAAAGTTCATCATCAACAGGGGTTTTACCTTCAATATAACAAATATCAGTGTGAAATTTTCACCTACTAGACCTATCTAAGTTGTACCAGCACCTCATACACAGAAGAAACTTTCTGTATAAGGGAAAGTGATATTTTAGAGAAAGTTGCGGTTTTAGCTTGTACACCAACATGGTAGAAAATCTGTGAATGCTCTCAAATTACAGATGCCACACAGAGAGAAAAATAAGACGCAACAAAGAGGAGAAAACAGACACATGAAAGCTTTGAAAATAGTCTGACCAAACAAAGCAGTAGATCTGGGAGTTGAAACTTTATTTTCTATAGCTTTGAACTGACAATGCTTAAGATAAAATTATTTGTCTCACTTAGTTTGCAGAGTATCCAACCTGAGAGGAGAAAAAAAAAAAAAAAGGAGAGTGAGAGAAACACAACGCACCACCCACAAATACTATTTAAGTGAAAATATCAGATGCTAGTCCAGTGATATAAGATCTTCAGAAGTAATACATCTTCTAAGAGTTGAAAGTTAGGATAAAAGCTAGCCTCTGAGTAGGAAAACCAGATAATGCTTCTGAGAAAGTCGATGCCTTCCATTACTAATTGCTGCTGTGAAATTGTACAGCTGATTAAAATAATTACTGTGGTAATAATTTTTTTCTTAAAAAATGAGTAAATAAATATACTTATGAAATCATTTTTGGTATAAATAATCAAAGTTCAGAAGGCACTACTAATTCATTCAACTCTAGGGAGAAATTGAAAGGTTGACAAGTTTGGGTGTCATGATATGATAGGATTTTTATCTCTAAAAATTTTCCTATAGTGGATTGATACAATTAAGATATGAAGTTCATATAAACACCTTGTAAAGCCCAGCTGTGGCAATTAAATTTAAAAACGCAGTGCAAATACGAAAATATTTTCAGGTTTGGGATATTTTAGTAAAAAGTCCGTAATTATTTTTAAACATTGGACCTTTTATAAGGTAGGCTGAGAGCATAGTAAAAATATGTGCGAGCATGCAAACACACACACAGTGAACTGCAAAGCTAAGCACAAGAAAAGCAACATTGAAAAATAATTTAATTTGATTTAAACTCCGCTTACTGCCTTAGTGCTACCTATTCAAACAGAAGCATAAAATTTCTCCCTGTTTCTCAAATAATTCTTGAAATACATAAAGAAGCTGTGAATCAAAATTGATAGGAGCTCCAAAGACACTTGAACTTTTTCTTTTAAAAACAGGCATTTTGGGATAAATCTACCAGATATTTTTTTGAGAATTATGGTCTCTGTAAATAGTGCTATCTTTCCTACTATATCATAAGTTCTCTAATGGCAAGCAAAGTCTAATGGCAAGACATGCTTCCATATCTATGAAATCTTCCCCTGCTCTTGGTATATATAATTGTGCTGAATAAATGTTTGTTAAATAAACTAATGCATATGCATAGACTTTTTGTTAACATGTAACTTACAAAGCTCAAGGAGAAAGCTGAAAAAGTGAAGTATAGAGTAAAAGACAGCTAATGGGTAATACTGTAAACTTTGTTTACAATAACAAGTGATAGAACAAGTTTGCAACCAGCCACTTTGCTCCGTCAGCATAGCTGAGGAAAAACAAAAACAATACCAAACACACACACACACACACACACCCCCAAGAAACGAGCTGTAACATTAGACCAATAAAACATGTTTAAATCATGTGAGTTTCCTTCAGCTATGAAGGTCCTTTGTGACCTTTTTTAACAGATGCCAAAAAACAAATATTTTTAATCAACTACTTTGCTTCCCTGGCATAAAATCCACAGGTCTTAATTTTACATTATAAAACATAGTTGCCATCATGCCACGTCCCTTTAGTATTCTGGGTTTTGACCCAGTATCCCAAGTGACAGGTTATTCCAAGACAGTAAATGGGAGTCTTAGGGAGGAGCCATTTTTCTCTCATTGCATTTTAAAGGGATACACTTATTGCTAAGGTGACCTGAACAAGTCCATGAATCTCCTCTGAACCTCAAGCTTAGTATTAGGGAGTAAGAAGCACCAGGAAGTTCAAAATCTACAGGGCACTCACTTCAGTTCTTGAAATTTCATTGCCTCTGTACTTGTGCAGCTGAATGGTGTACTCCTGCTCCGTTGCGGGTGTTTAGATTTCATTTGTCATAATAACTGGACTCTGCTATAGCAATTGCAATTTGTGAAAGCAGATATAGTAATTGTGAAGATTAGTGAAACATCTAAATAAAATTTTAATTTTATCTGGGAATGTTCCTAAATGAAACTAATAAAGACGTTGTTGCTTTTAGAACCTAAAGATTATAGATAAGTATCCTCTTTTTTTTGCCAAGATCATTTATTTTCACCTTCTGCAGCTTGACCTGATAGATGATAATGGCCCTTTCATGCCTGTAATGATACAAGTTGTTCATGGTCCATTGACCCAATTTAATCCTGATACAGACTAACCCATGAATGCAGGAACTGTAGAATCGGTAGACTGTAGTCTCTTTTTTAAAAGCAATTGTGGCTGAATATTTCCATACGTCCTGTAAGAAGAGATATTCAGTCCTTGTGTATTTCAAGAAATAATGCAGTCATTGAAATGCTAATACATTTTACCCATAAAAAGAAAGTAATAGGGGGAAAATGATTCTTTTAAAATACCACATTATAAAGTATACAAAAGAGTGCCTAGAATTTTATGAAACAATGATCCTTGAAATCAACTTTTTAAATTGATTGTAAACTGACTTATGGTGAAGTTAAGAATACTTTTAGGGGAACTTATTCTAGAACATGTTATTTTATAAAAAGTATTGGAAATTTCCCCACTTGAATTGATGAAAGATTAGGACCATTGTGAGCACTACAGAAGAAACAGCTTAATGCTGCTATATTTAGTGAAGAAATGAAGGAGTCACTCATTTTAGAATTTCTCAAATTATCCCAAGCCATGCTTTTATGGTCCACTGGAAACACATACTTGAAAGTCCACAGTGCCTACTTCTGGTAAACCTACAGTATAGAGAGAATGCAGAATTGTAGCGTTACTGATATGTGTGTTGGAATTTCCACAGCCACGTAAGGCAGAACTCGGTAGAAAGTTACAAGAGACACACCAGTTTTCCAGTTGTTACTCAGGCAAAAGACAATGCTCAGAAGTCTTTGGGTCATCAATCCAGAGTGTGAATTACAGCCTTGCCCAGATCTCATGGTGGCTTATCCACTGATAGACTAGCTATCATTCTCAAATTCATTGTTTGTTTTCAGTGATTATTTTTCCTAATCTTTTTTAAACTTGCAAATCTCTCTACCTTGTCTGTCAAGATACCACATAAATTTGATTGATGCTGTGTTGGTCTTGTTTCTATTTTAAATCTTATTTTTTAAATCCTAAGTATAAAGGGAAGCTGACAACAACCGCTGTCAGTGAAAAGATGTGTGCATCCAAAATTATATTGGTAGTGAGACACATAATTCTTTCATTCATCGTTTAAAGACATTTAACTACTTAACTGAATAGCCTACCAGCTTTATATTAATTAATCTTTTTTCCATTGCCCTTTATGGCAACATAGTGTATATTAGGTAACTTATAAGTAATATGTGTTATGTAATATACATGTTGATATTTCCCGATAGGCTTTTCTCTTATATAAAACAATTTAATCTTTAAAAATTAGTCTTTTCAGAAAAAAAGATTTCTAGCCATAAAATTTTATAAATGTCCTTTGGTATTTTTAACATTCTTAAAAATTTACCTATTATATTAATTTTGAGTTATTTACATTTTTAAACTTTTTTATAGAAATTTTTAAATACATAAAATAGGATGAATTTTATAATAAACTTCCTCATATTCATCACCCAGCTTCAACAATTATCAACACATTATCCCTGATACATTACTTAGTTTTATCCTTTCTCAGCAGTTTACTTAATTTATTCAAATACTGGTGATTAAACAATGCATACTTCAGATACTGTTTTTGTGGATATGATCCCATACCAGGGCCAGGAAACTCCTAAAGCTGCCCATGAAGCATAAACTCAGATTTTGAGAGACATTCTCTGAGATAAACCCAATCCTACAACCTACTCCTCTGAATCCTTTTCTTGTGGCTTTGACTTATAAAACCAGTCTACCTTCACATAACATGCTGGTGTGACATTTAAACATTGACATTGTATTAATTCTCTGTCTCCATTTCTTTAACGCTTTGGAAATACTTTGAAATTTTGCATTTAAAAAATCATTTCTATGACTATGTGTGTGTGGCATGCTTGTCCAAGCATAAATCTTTTCTGTGTGCTACCATCCCTTGTTCTAAATTGTGTATGTCCATTACTTCATTGAATGCTCCTGATAACTGTGTACAGTTAGAGTTTTTACTTACAGATGAGAAAATGGAGTCAGAGATTAAATTTACTGGAGTAAGTGACAGATATCAGTCTTGATCCCAAGTTTGTCTGACACAGAAACATATATTGGTATAATTATTTAACAACATTTTGAGGCTGCCCAGTGCTTCAGACTTGTCTATGAGTTGCCACTCTCGTCAAGAATATCTACATCTTCATTCTCTCTTCACCATAGTCTTTTAAGACACATACTTACTAAATTTATTATATAATGTATTGAATTGTCTTTTATTCATTTCATATTTTGAATTCCTCTGTCCTAAAACAGACTATATACTTCTCAAAAATTCAAATCATGACGAATACTTAGTTTATACTGCTCCATATGTCCTTACATAAATATAATATTTAAAAAAAAGAAGATAGCTTGAATTGTATCTTGAATTTTGCTCCAGGGAATTATTTCATTTTCCAAGGTAATCTACCACATTCATATACTTAAGGATCATTTAAAATATAGAAGACTGAAAAATAGCCAAATGATATTTAATTATAATGAAGAACAAAGGTATTTTTACCAGTAACTTTACCAGTTCTCACCAAAATGTTGTCAGAGCTGATAATAGGAAAATTTCCTGGACTGTCACTATCTCTCCAGTCCTATGAGTTCTCCCTTCCCAAATATCCATGTTACTCATTGGGTTCTGCTATGAAAGTAGAGAAGGCAACGACCATTTATTGATTAGCAGACATGCTCCTACTCCTCTGCCAGATGTTTTCCCTTTGTTATTTTATTTAGTGACATGACATTAAAGAATTCGATGTTAAAAGCATCAGAGCAAAAGTTAGGCTGCCCGGTTTCCCATCTCCCTCTGCCACTTGCTAGCTGTGTAACCCAAGTGATTTAACTTCTCTAAGCTTGTTCTCCCATCTCTAAAACATAGATAACTTTAGCCATAGTCTCATGATTGATTAAATGAGATAATCTATAAAGCACTGAAAATAGTATTTAACATTTAGTAAGCACTTAAAAAATTATAGCCAGTTATGATTGTGGAGTTATTGTGTAACTGTATTAAATATACTATAGAAACATGCATCAGCAGTTTAAACCACTGTCAATTGAACATAAAACATCCATTGCCTAATAGCCTTAAAAATCAAATGCAGGATATGAGCCACTAAATGCCCATTGTGTGGAACTGTCTGTGCACCACAAATTTGTAAAGTCTCAAATAATATTAAAAAAAAAGTAATTAAAAAATTTAAAAAAAGTAATAATCTTAAACATATGAAAAATGACATTTTAACAATTGCATGTTTCTGTATATACCAAAGTATAATGATTTCCTCTGTTTTCCCTCTGTATCCTCTCTCATATGACCTATTTCATTGCTGTGAATCTCAACGTAATCTCCATACTGATGACTTCTAAATTCATGTCTCCAGCCCTGCCTTCTTCTCCGAACTTCACCCTGGCATACCACACAGCTTCCTGAATACCTCCTTTTGGATGTCTTGAAAACTTGAGATTAAAAAAAAATTTTTTTTGAAAGTAAACTTTTGATTGCTCTGCACACCCATCCACACTCAATTCCCAGGTCTTAGAATCTGTTTCTCTTCCATTTTCCCCATTTCACTTATGGATTCCCTGCACACCCTCCCCCTTGCCCTGACTCTGACTTTACTGAAACAAGAAACACAGGCACCTATGATTCATTCTCTACCTCATTTCCCTATATTACAGTCATCAGATAGTCCTGGCAGTTCTACCTCCAAATTTACCTTCCATTCACTTGAATTTGAATCATTCACTCTTCTTCCCTGCCACTACCATATTCCAAACCACTGTCATCCTTGGCTGTTCCTTTAAAATAACCACCTGATATGCCATATTCTCGCCTCACTATCATCCACTTATATATGATACCACATTTCACCCCTGCTTAAATGTGCTTCTTATTCCCTTGGAATAAAACCCAAATAATTGCCTTAGCCTACAAAACCCATTAGGTTGCATTCTTCAAATCCATCTTCTTCCTTTTTCCTCCTTACTCACCCCATTGGTTTTATTTCTGTTCCTCAAATCACCCACTTTTTTTTTTTTTTCCCCTGTTAGGGCTTTCATATCTGCTGTTTATTTTGCTTGTCATGTTCTTTATACTGTTCTCCTTATCTTTTAGATTCAGTGTAAATACAGCCTCCTCAAAGTCCTTTTTTGTTTTTCCTCATCACCTTCTCTAAGTAGATCACTTACCTGCTATCCTCTCCCATAATGAAAGTTTTCTTTGGCATATTTTAGAAGCTGCAATTATATATGCATGTGGTTATTTATTCTGTCTTCTCCACTGGACTCTAAGCCCCAAGTGGGTAGACAATATATCTGTTTCTTTTGAGACTGTTTGCCTGCCAGTGTCTAGCATATAGTAGGCACTCAATAAATATTTGTGAACTGAATGGCTGAAACAATAGCATTATTTATTTCTCTTCAGAATTCTTTTCTGGACAGATTGGGATGCCAATTTTCCTCGCATTGAATCTGCCTCCATGAGTGGGGCTGGAAGAAAAACCATCTACAAAGACATGAAAACTGGAGCTTGGCCTAATGGACTAACTGTGGACCACTTTGAAAAAAGGATAGTTTGGACAGATGCCAGGTTTAAAAAATGATCTTTTTCTTCTGTATTTTCTGTTGCCTTTCTTGGATAGTATTTATAAACTCAAAAGGTACCCTAACATGCATGTATCATGTATACACACATTGAAATTGGTGGTGATCTTTGTTTTCATTATGATGGTGGTGATTTTTGTTTATTTTTGTTATGGTGGGCTTTCCCCGCCCCCTTTCTGCATATCAAATACAGACCCATGAAATATTTTTTATAAAATATTTCCTCTGGCATTTATCTAAGTAATATAACACCACTGACTATTTGAATAAGTTCTGATAAACTTGATATATTTACCTTTCTGCAGGTCAGATGCTATTTATTCAGCCCTCTATGATGGAACAGCCATGATAGAAATCATCCGAGGTCATGAATACCTTTCCCATCCTTTTGCCGTGTCTTTATATGGGAGTGAGGTCTATTGGACGGACTGGAGGACCAACACATTGTCAAAAGCCAATAAGTGGACAGGGCAGAATGTCAGTGTGATTCAGAAGACGAGTGCACAGCCATTTGACCTTCAAATATACCACCCCAGCCGTCAACCCCAGGGTAAGTGCTGGTGGTGAATTAACCACCCAGAAAGTATTTTCACCTTAATCATATAATATTTGAACTGTAAAATAACTTCTATAAGTTATTAATATTTTATGTATTGTGTTGTAGGTTTCAGCCTTTATTTTAATTAGTTCAGAATATTTTTTCTCTCCTTTGTCATTTCTTTCACCTAGCAATAAAGAAATCTTAAAAATTAAGGGGTTTATACAAAGTCCACATGTTGTTAGTCACTGCTTGTGTCAATAAAGGATACTGTGGGAAGTTGTAGAAGGTCTTCAGATTTGGAATCTATCACCTGATTATGATCAGAAAATTAGATGAGAACACCAAGGACACGTTGTTTCCCCCAAATGATCTGTGGAACTATATTGGGAGGTAAAAGAATGGTATATATATATAAATATATAAATATATAAATATATATAAAAGAGCTTTTCTCTTTTAAGAGAATTGAGTTTACATGAGTATGTATGCCACCTCTCCCCATGTATTCCACATTTTGCTTCAATAGTAATCTCCATCCTGGCTTTGTGATTTCATTTCTTCTACTCAATCCTTGCCAGACATTCTTAATTCTAAGTCTTACATTTCTTTTTCTTATTTCTTTTTTCCCCTGTATAGTGTGGCCATTTGGTGTAACATCAGCTCATCTTTTTGTACCTTTCGATGGAGCATTCCCCTTTATAATGTGCACCATAACCTACGAGAATCTCATTCCAATGTAAATAATGTTTCTTTATCATTAACATATTTTTACTTGAGACATCTGATGCCAAGATGACACCTGTTCCCTAGAGGGTATCTTTTTTTCTCCCTCTTTCAGTGTAGAGTAGACAGATCTTCCACTTTCAGAAATGCATTTGCACTTCTGGTCTTATGGACCTCACTCCAAGCCTTATTTTAAATTTAAATTTGTGTTATATTCTTTACACCTAGACATGACTAAAATGCTCACCTCTGTGGTCCTTAAATTCCACTGCTATCCTTTTTCTTTCTTCAATACTTGACCTTCATTCTCTATCGATACTATTTCTTGTACCAAAATTTCCTCATCTGTAGAATTTTCTGTGCCTTCTCTCTGACAGAGTCTGATTGAATCTAGTTTCCTTCCCAGATACTTCAATTTCTCAGTTTCAATTTTCTTATATAAGAGATCCTTCTCTGTCATGTGGGAGTTTCTATACACCGTGTACTATGTGAGCAATCATGTTAATCCTTTTTTATCACCCATAAGTTTTTTGCTCTTTTCATCCTACAAATCTGTACAACATGAGGACATTAAGGGGAGAAGATACAGCTTAGTCACTTTTGTGCTTAATAGGCATTCGGTAAATATATTGGATTTGAGTAAATTGAAATAAAGGAGGAAATCATGATTCTGACCAACAATGGGCCACTAGTACAATAAGAAAAAGATGTTCTTTTCTAAAACTTTCTTCAGCATGGGAGAGTATCTACTCATAAACACTGTATGTTGATGACAAACACAGGATTGGTTTTAATTTTTATAAATGCAAAAATATGTACTTACATATTTTTGTGCCCCAGACTGGTATTTTTTAGGAACTGTAATTTTTGTATTAGAGAAATCTGAATGAACTGGACCCTGAAAAATGGCTGCGTTTATGTATTACAACATTTCCCTCCTCAAAACAGGATCAATGTATTTTCATTTCCTAACTGTCTGATGTGCCCACGTTGACATGAGCCCTAGCAAAGTAACAGAATGGAAATGAAAATGACACTTTCAAACTCTTCTGACATTTTCATATATATAGAAAGGAAGTAAGACATTCAATGTACAGTAGACCCCTCCTCCATGCTTTCACTCTCTGTGATCACCCATGGTCCAGAAGCAGAAGATCCTCCTTCTGAACTATCATTAGAAAGTCAGTGGTAACCTAACACTGTATTACAATGCCTATGTCGTTCACCTCACTTCATCTTATCACATAGACATTTTATCATCTCACATCATCACAAGTGCAAGGGTGAGTATAGTATGATAAGATATTTTGAGACAGAGAGAAAGTTACCACATTCACATATATTTTATGGTAGTATACTATTATAGTTGTTCTATTTTATTACTAATTATTATTGTGAATCTATTACTGTGCCTAACTGATAAATTGACTTTATCGTAGATACGTATCATAGGTGTGTGTGTATAGGAAAACACATGGTATATATAGGGTTTGGTACTATCCATGGTTTTAGGCATTTACTTGGGATGTCTCCTTCCCAGATCAGGGGAGATTACTGTAATTCATTTGGTGCTGGGGAGATTTTCTTGACATCTTTATTTAACTTGAAAGATGATTTATATGAGACTCCTCCAATCTGCATAAAATAAGGAAGTTTTTACTGTATGGATCTGATTTAACATACAGGATTCAGGGCAGATATTCTAGTCTTTATATACCTTTAGAGAATGTCACCTGTAGTAAGACCTTGTTATTTCCTAAATGAAATTCAGTCAGTTTCCAATTTCAAGAATGATCAGAGAACATTCTACTTTTCACCATTATAAGGATCACTGAACATATAACAATCATTATCCATCCTGTTTATCTGCTTCAGTGAAGTAACACTTCCACTGCTAGGGGAAAAAATGTTAAAAAGATGCAGGAATGTATTGACTGTTTTATTACCAGGCTAGAATTACAGTAAAAATGGTGACAAAGGTTCAGTGTTAATATAAGTAAAATAATCATAGCCTCCTGTTTTCTGGTGACTAATAATGTAAAGTTCACAAAAAAATAATTAATTTTAAAAAGACATGTCATTCAATGTTGTAAAATTAAAATATGTCTTTAAAAAATTAAATAAATAAAGGTTAGAAATATTATTTGAAATTATCTAATCCTCCAAGTAGGAAATCAATGATTGTTTTAACACCAATTATCATACATTCATCTTGTACATAAATTTCCAGGTTAGTTATTGAACACTTAAGCAAAACTTTTAAAAAAAGAAAATGCATTTTAGATTCTTTGGTTCCTAATGTTGTTTTATAGGGTTAACAAGAAACAAATCAAAGCTTAAACATATGCACTATAAAGGAGCAATTGTGGGTATTTTAAATCTTTTTTTTTTTTTTTTTTAATGGTATGAGGAAGCTGAGCTTAGAGTTAATGGCATGGCCTTGGGAGCATGACTGCTTGTGTTCAAACCCCAACCCTATGACTTACTAGTTGTATGATGTTGGGCAAGTTACTTAACTTCCTTAGGCCTTGGTTTCTCCATCTGCAAACTAAAGAAAATTATAGGGTCTGTATCATAGGATCTAGTAGAAGAGTTTAATAGTCATTTAATGCAAATATATTAAACATGCATGAATACATGAAAAGGTCTTGGAATAGTGTCTCACATATAATCAGTGTTATGTGTTTCTATGCTTAAGTAAATCAAATTTTAAAAAGTAATAGTTGTTGGGGTTCCAGGGTGGTTCAGTCAGTTAAGTGCCTGACTCTTGATTTCAGCTTAGGTCATGAGCTAGGGGTTGTAAGATCAAGCCCATGTTGGGATCAATGCTAGTGGGGAGTCTGCTTGATATTCTTTTTCTCCTTCTCTTTCTGTCTCTCACCCTATTCTCTGTCTCTGTCTCTCTCTCTCTCAAATAAATAAATAAATCTTTTTTTTTTAAAGTAATAGCTGTTGAAATCATATCATTTTCCTAACCTCCTTTTGTTGAAATTTGGGTTTCATTATTTTTTTTGAGTCCTTTTTGAATACATATTGTCTCATTTTTAAATAACTTATACTGGGTTTAACCTCACACTTCTCTATATCATAGCAATTTATTTAAAGAAAAATGCCAATAAAAATGTGAATCATAGATCTAAAGAAGAACAATATGGTTGATCCATCAACAGAATTCAGACGTTGTCAGACAACGAGACTATCAAACATACTCTCAACTGTGGACTCGGAAACAAACTGAGGGCTTCAGAGGGGAGGGGGGTGGGGAGATTGGGATAGGCTGGTGATGGGTATTAAGGAGAGCACGTATTGCATGGTGCACTGGGTGTTATATGCAAATAATGAATCATGGAACATTACATCAAAAACTAAGGATATACTGTATGGTGACTAACATAACATAATAAAAAATTATTATTAAAAAAAATACTCTCAAATGTACACCCATTTTCCCAGCTCCCAGAACAACAAACATCCTGACATTTTTTCTTGTAGCTGTTTCAACAGGGATGTTGAATATCACAGTAATGAATAAAACCATCACTGTTTATTGAACTACTATGTGCCATTTCATTGTCACTTTTTTTCCCCTAATCATTAGAATCATCTAACAAGATAGTTATTTTTATTTTCTATAAGGAAACTGAAGCTCAGGGTAATAAGCTGGCTCAGAGTAATAAATTTCATCAAAGGCAACACCAGGGTCCCAATGATCATGACCAACCCCCCAGTCCATGCTTCATTGTTTTCTTTTTTCTTTTTTTTTTTTTTAAAGATTTTATTTATTTATTTGACAGAGACAGCCAGCTAGAGACGGAACACAAGCAGGGGGAGTGGGAAAGGAAGAAGCAGGCTCATAGCGGAGGAGCCTGATATGGGGCTCGATCCCATAACGCCGGGATCACGCCCTGAGCTGAAGGCAGACGCTTAACCGCTGTGCCACCCAGGCGCCCCCATGCTTCATTGTTTTCTAAATTAAGAAACCTTTTTCTTTCTTTTAAGTAGGCTCCACGCCCAGCGTGGAACCCAGTGTGGGGCTTGAACTCAGGACCCTGAGACCAAGACCAAGCTGAGACCAAGAGTCTGACACTTAACCAACTGAGCCATGCAGGTGCCCCCAGAAAGCTTTGTATCTCTTCAAATTTAATGTCACATTTCATTTTTTAAATTTTTCATCTTCCTTTTTACATATAGCATTCTCCCCTATTATCATTGATGCCTTATAAATCTCTTCTTAGTAACTATGTATTTCACAGCACATGTGACTATCAAAATGTCCTCAATGATTCATGTATTATTGGATAGTTTGATTTTAGTTCATTTCTATCCTATCATAAATAATTTTAATACATATTTCTATATATAAATATTTATATGTATTTAACAATTTTGGGTTTTGTTGTTGTTGTTGTTAGAAAGTCATGATCTTTAGTTGCCAGAAACAAATAGATGAACATAAGCCCTTCCAAGAAGCAAAGTATCACTAAACCCTAATGAAAATTAAGTTATAGTCTTTCTTGTATGGTTTTATTATTTATTTATTTATTTTAAAAAATCTACTCTCTTGGCAACTTTCAAATATGCAATAGAGTGTTAATAGCTATAATCACCTATACTGTACATTACATTCCCCTAGCTTATTTATTTTATAGCTAGAAGTTTCTGTCTTTTGACCCCTTTCATTTCAACCAAACCCCACCTCTTCCCTCAGGCAACCAGCAATTTGTTTTCTGTATCTGTAAGTTCAGTGTTTTGTTGTTGTTGTTTTGCTTTGTTTGTAAGTTTCCATGTATAAGTGAGATCATACGGCATTTGTATTTTTTTGTTTCACTTATTTCTCTTAGTGTAATGCCCTCAAGGTCCACACATGTTGTTGCAAATGACAAGATTTCCTTCCCCTTTTATGACTAAATATTATATATATAAATATATAAACACTAAATATATATATACTAAATATATATATATACTATATACTATAATATATATATTAAATATATATATACTATTTATATATATATACTATATCTATATATATAGTATATATATATACACACACATACATATATATACCAAATTTTCTTTATCCATTCATCTATTGATGGACACTTAGATTGTTTCCGTGTCTTTGCTATTGTAAACAGCACTGCAGTGAACACGGGGGTGCATATAACCTCTCCTGTGCCAAAAAAGCAAAAAAGAAAGTTTAGAATAAAGTAGGGATAGAAACTAGTGGTTGTATGTTGACAGTTACTGTAGGGACTGAGGACAAAAATTTGAATATAAAATATTCCACTGATTAGGTTGATAACTGGACACTTTAACCTAAATTCTCTATTTTCTATATCTGCTGTGTATTGACAATTTATAGCATGTAGTTGATACTTACGTCCACCTACTGGATAAACACTTGGGAGGATGTTGTTTCTTTAGCATAGAGAGAAGTTGTATACATCATTATATTTGTTACTTTTATAATAAGCAAGAACACCAAAATCATAGATTTCCCTTTAAGGTGAAAATGAATAATTAACATTTATGAAACCATCTAATTTAAATACATCTTTATCAGTGAAACACAGCTATTAATTGAATAAATTTTGAGTGCATTAAAAAACAATAGCAACAATAACCAAATTTATAATAAACCATTTTTGAGAAGTGTTTTAGTTTTGTTTGGATAATGAGATCTGGGCTTGTATGATTAAGCATTAAATTAAAATTATATCATCATCCTGACTTTGTGATAATAAGAAAGGTATGCACTTATATTGTGTTTTTATTAATCCTTTACAGGTATTACTTTCAATCTGCACAAAGATTTACGGGAAAAAATTCTCCTTCTGAGAGGCTTTCTCACTTCAAATCCAGATACCAATTATAAATCTTCACACAATTCAGATTTCACCTCCTTCATGTTCATGCTTAACACCATAGGAACTTCCTTAGCACTTAGAGCTTGTATGATTATTTAATATTTTCCTAACACTGTTTTATTTACCCAACTACATTATAAAATATTTGAGTAAGGGAATGTCACTTATTTATTTATGTCAACTGCATAGCTAAATCCTTTATAATAATATTAATAATCATAACAATATTAGCTTCTGACACTTGTTAATTTTCATTGCAATTCTGTGAGGAAGGTTTTAGCAACATAGTTTTATAGATAAGGGATCTAAGAAAGTTAAACACTAAGTAATTTTCTCAAGGTCTAATAGCCGGAGGATGTTTGTTCAATTATCTGACATGGAGAAAAGTGACCTCAGAACTCTTGCCTTAACCTCCAAGCTCTATAGGAAGAAGTCATGAGTTCATGTTTGAGATTCTCCTTGGAATTGTTATTTCATGTCACCAGATGGCAGTATAGAGTCAAGTTTTGTTGATATTTACAAGGGACAGACTAATTTTTACCTTCTTGGAGCTTATAGTCTAGAAGGGGAACAGACTAACTTAACAACGAAGATCAATAAAATAACTGTAATTACGGATGGATTTTGAATGTAAAAGTATAGTAAATATATTTTAAAAGGTAGTAGGGTGAGGTTGGGCAAGGATCAGACCATGGTGGGATTTAAATGGTCCTTTCAAAGAATTTTATTTTTTGTCCTCTAGGATAGATGGTTCTAATGATTTCACACTTGAATGTGCATCCTAATTACATGCAGGGATCACTAAAACACAGATTTCTGGGCTATACTCAGGAGATTTTGCTTCAGTAGGTCTGGGGTATGGCTTGAGACTTGCATTTTTAACAAGTTCCCAGGGGATGCTGATGTTGCCTAAAGAACCACAGTCCTAAGTGAGGGAGAAAATAAGTTTTAAATATTTGGCCAAAGGAGTGAAAATAGCAGATTTGGGTGCTAGAAACTTGACACCATCTGTGCGAGGGATGGCTTGTGGAAAGACAGCACTGCAGATAGGAGTCTCACATGGGGTCGATCCCAGGATCCCGAGATCACGACCTGAGCTGAAACCAAGAGTCAGATGCTAAACCGACTGCACTACCCAGGCACCCCGGATATTATTCTTTATTTGTTTTCTAAGCTACCGTATTAGCCTGCAGGCCAAGGTCTACTGATACCTAGTTTAAAGGATAAACAAAAAGTCAACTTTTGACGCACTTAATTTGAGGTACCTCTGGGACATGATTGAATATTCAGGGCTGTAAAGGCAAGGAGAGTTTGAACTATAAGTAGAGCTTTGGTAGTCATTCAATTTTAGGTTGAAGACAAGAAGACAGATGAGATTCCCAAGATTATTACAGAAAAGAGAAGAGGGCAAGGACAGAGCTTTGAAGAAAATGAACACTAAAGAGGAAGGGAAGGCAGAATGCTGAGGAGGTGACCAAGGGATTTCAGAACCAAAGAGAGCACGGTCAAACAAATAAATAAACAAAACAAAACAATGCAAAACAAAACACTCAAAAAACAAAAAAAAACTAAAGAAAGTTTCAAGATGACAGTGACCAACACAGTTAATTCTCCTGGAGAAATTAAGGAAGACAAAGACATAAGTATATTCATTGGATTTGGCAACTTGGAGGTTGGTCAGCCATAATTTTATTTAGAACGATTTCAGTGGAGTTGTTTTTAGATGTCCTAGTGATCATAAGTATGTCTGAGGTTAGGTATTATTATGAATTTTCAAGTCTTTTTACTAAAAAAATATAATTTATTAAACAAAAGAACAATGCTGTTAAGTAACACAATGTAAATGCAAAAAAGACAACCTTCATAATAATTAGCTTGTTCAATGTCATAATCAGGAGGAACACTCTAGAACCAGACTTTTGGGCTCACATTTTAACTTTGTCCTATCTTGACTGCATAACCATTATCTATCCTGTTTTCTTTAATCCGGAATATAGAATCATTGCAAAATGGTAAACACGTAGTTTCTTTTTAAAGCGCTTAGAAGATAGCTGACAAATACTAAGCACTATATAAATGTTATTAAGTAAATGGTAGATGCATAGATAGATGGACAGATAGACAGACATAGACACAATTTCCTTAGTTACTTTGTTTTACGCATCAGTATCCCTCTCTTCCCCTTATAAGAGGAGTTGTTTGTAAACATGGGAAAGTACAACTTTCTTCTTTTGTTTGCAAACCTTCTCCCATCCAGCAGGTTGGCCTTCCTCTGTGTCCTCTTTCAGCTCAAAGATGTTTTCTTAATCACAACTTCAGTTGCGATTTAATACCAAGTGGAGTTCAGTTTTTTCATGAATCCAGAAAGATTTCCCTGTTGTTGTTGTTTTCAGTTTTCTTCTGTATTTCTTTAGGTGCCATGATTGGAATCTGTTCCTGAAATAATTCAAGAATGTGATTGTCACTTTAAATACAGAGTGTTGCAAATACTTTATCTATTAGACTTTCACCAATTACAAGATGTTTTCCCTTTTTGAAGAAACTTTTCTCTTTCTGAAAAGAACTTAGTTCAGTGGGGACCTAATAAATATTTGTTGGTATAAACAGTGCTGTTTTCCAGGAACCATTTTATTTTACTTTCAAAGACAGGCTTCTGACTCAATCATCCCTTTCAATTTTGTTCTTGAAACTCACAATGACTGGCAAATGTGCAAACTATTTTATATAACACATTAATGACAATATCCCTTGGCAAATTCAAAACCCAGAGACAAAATGAATGAGACATGAGGAGTTTATTCACAGTTACAAGAATTAGATTAATTAGATTTTAAGAAAATTATACTCCAAGGCAGTATCCATCCCACATCCCTGCTTTGTAAAGCATCCATGAATCATTACGAGAATGAATGAGTCTAAGGGAATTGGTTCATTTAGAGGGGTAGTATGTATAATGGTTAGAGGCTCATACTCTAGAATCTGAAACCTATTTCCCTCTTAATAGTTATGTGATTGTAAGTCTTTTTTTACCCTTTTGAAAATTAAGTTTACTTTTCTATAAAATGGGTTTTTTTAATAAACAAAAAAATAAAAATGGGGGTTTGTTTAAACAAAACTGACTAGTAAGAAGAATAAAGGAAATAATGCTTACGAAGCACTTAGCCCATTTTCTAGCATATTGTGAAAAAATAAATTATTTTATTTTATTATAATTTATTTATAAAAATAAATTATTCCATTTTGGAACCTTTACTCTTTCCATCAATTTTTATCTCACTTGCCTATTATGTTATGACAATATAAGGAGAATTGTGGGCTGTTTCTTGAAGAGTAGTTTTAACATTGAAATGATATATGTGCCTACAGTTGCTTCAGGAAAATATTTCTGTAGAAAATGAAACTTGTATTGGCAACATTTATAAGAAAATTAGCTGATATTATTTTTAAAGACAAGATTCTAGATTCTAAGAATACTAGTAATATCATTGCCCCTTTAGGGGACAAAATGTCACTTATAAAACTTGAAGAAGGAGGGATATCATTTGGGGTTGTAAATATATTTAATCATAGGTGATATTTATCAAATTAATAGGAACTTTTAAGAAAAAAAAAAGAAATACTCTTGAACCCATTTTTCAATGTGGTGGGGGTGAATCTCAAATATTTGCAAAGTGCTTAAATTGTCTAGTTCCACAATTTACTATATGAAGATCTAACTACCTGTCATAAAAACTAAATTTCTCTCTCCCTCCATATATTTATATGTTTGCATAGATGTAGATGTATATATACATATATCTGTGTCTGTATATAGCATATGTGCACCCTCCATCCTACATATTATTAATGGTGTTAAAAATACATTGTTTCCCCTCTTTTCTTTTGGTTTGGTCGGTTCGGTTTGGCATGTTTTTTTGAGGGAGTGGGGTGAAGGGGCAGAGAGAGAGAATCTTTTCAAGCTCCATGCCCAGCATGGTGCTCAATGTGGGGCTCGACCTCACAACCCTGAGATCATGACCTGAGCCAAAATTAAGAGTAAGGTGCTTAACCGACTGAGCCACCCAGGCACCCCATCCTCTGACTATTTAGTAGTGTCACTTTATTTCAAATATTTATATACTATCAAAGGGGATTTATTTTATTTTGCATGAATTCTATTTTAAAATGCTAATATTTCTAAGAAGGGTAAGCTGGTGTGAAATAGTTAAATCAAAATGCTTTCACCTTTACTTGTAGTTGATATCAGCAACTTTGAAAAGATGAGGATTCTGACTGAGGTGAAGTGAAAGGCAGGTGATATCAAAGCAAGGGAGGAATTTTTGAGATTTGAGTAAACCTGTGAGGCTTCCATAATGAGGTGCTTAGAACTTCATGCAGTACTGAGAGCCTGGTAGAAGAGAGACAGGAAATGAACAATGAAGAAGAAAAATGAGAGTTGAAACATGCCAAAGACATGTTGCTACCTCATTCCAGCTATTGATATAAAAAGACAGAGTGGAACTCACTTTCTCCTCTTACAATTTTTTTTTCCTGTAACACATAGTCCTCTGTTCCCAGTACCAGTTATATAAAGTAGCACCCAATTTAGTTTCTTAATGAATCCTTCTGTGCTATCTTAAAACCATATTATAAATTAATGGGTTTTGTTGGTTCATCTGAAAAAGTTAATTACCATTTTTATCATTATTTCTTTGGCAAAACATAATAGAAATATCAAACAGCTAACCTGCAAAAGAATTTATATGCAGGTAGTAAGTTTAGCTGCATTATAAATTGCTATTTTTTTAAATATGCAATCTACCTTGGAGCAGTAGAAAAGATTAGTAAAAAAAGAATCATCAAAATTCTTTCTTCTTTGGTATGCTGTTTGATGTACTTGCCTAAGTCATGCAAACCTAAGTGATTTAGAGCCCTGCATTCATTCAAATCCACTAAATGCTGAATCCATGGTTCTACTCCAAGGTGAGGACTTTTCAGCCTCTACATTGTTCACATTTTCCACCAGATAATTCCTAGTTGGGGGGAGAGGGAGGGCTTTCCTTTGCGTTGCAGGAAGTTTATTGGCATCCCTGGCCACTACTATGCCAGTACTATCTCCAGTCAACCAAAAATGTCTCCATACATTCCCAAAAGTTCCCTGGGGGAGGGGGAGAATCCCTACCAGCATCTTCACCACTGGTTGAAAACCACTGTTTTAGATAAGAAAGTTTTTATGTGATTATAAAATTATCATAAAGATAGAAACTTTGATGCTTATTCATTCAAATCATACAGCAAGTGCAATAAATAGCAAGCAAATTAAGATATCAGAAAGACACCTAAAGTCACTTCCTTAGAATAACTGAAAGTTCATTGGTATTTTAAGATACATATCATCACTAAATATAACATATTAAATGTTTGTTTTTATCCTTTTACAAAGAACTGTGCATAAATAAATGGAAACAGTATTTGTGGCTCTTAGAATTTTTTTCATTGAAATACAGATATTTTACGGAAGATCAGAGAAGAATTTTTAGACATTTTGTCTTCTACCCCATAAAAATAGAGTACAGTATAAAATTAATCCATGAAATATGTTATAATTTGATGAAAGTAGCTCCTAGTATTGCTGGGGTCTGGTGAAACTAAAGCAATAAGAACATCTTTCACATGCACGTATTTTGTTATATGTGTGTGTTTTGAATAAGAAATTCATTCTAGTTCTTCAACATCGAATGTTAAAATTACAATTTGAAGGTATTGGTCAAAAGTAAAATAGAATTTGGGATTAGTGTGTAATTGTAAGATCCTTCTGAAAATGCATTTCTTTAAAAATATTAAATTATTTTCTAAAAGGAAAATATAATATAGATACATTATTTTATTATATTAATAATTATTTTGTACCAATAAAGTTTATTAACAGGACGAATATTCATTACTATAAAAAATGACTGCATGGGAGAAAGAAAAATCTTCCACTTATCTAACAAATTGGATCCTGGCATTCTGCTTTGAGCAGAATTTTATTATGTAAATAAATATCATACATATTTTATATTGCATCAATATTTGCATACATTTTATTTGAATTTAATGGATAAAATAATTGTTTCGGTTTAAAGGGTTTATTTTTGCTGGTGAGAAACTACAATTAAACATAGTTTGCATGAAATATGAAATTATCTTCAATGATATTGTTTTTTTCACAGAACACACATCAGTCTTATGTGATTGCATAATTAACATTTGGTTGTCTTATAAAGCATTGTAATTATACATTATTTAGTCTCTTTACCTACAGCTATGATGTGCTTTAGAAGATTAACTCACTTTCCAAATATTTAGATTCCTGACACTTTAGAACATACCCCACATACATTGATGAGCATGCATATGAAGCCAAATGTCTTAAGTCTAACACAGTAATACACACCAGAGAAATTTTAGGAAAAACAATATGTTATGTACATAAGTCAGTTCCTGCCAACAAGACACCGATACTCAAACTCAGATATTGACAAATTAAGGCCCTCAGACTAAGTTCAGCTTCCTGCCTCTTTTGTAAATAAAGTTTTATTTGAACATAGCCAAACCTTTTGATTCACATACTGTTTTATGGTTGACTTTCTGCTACAACAGAAAAGTAGAATAGTTACTATGAAGGGCATAAGGCCTGCAAAGGTGAAAATATTTACTATCTGGACTTTTACAGAAAAAAAAAAAGAAAATGGCCAATCTTTGATTTATCTGTATATACAGACATAAAATGTATGAATATAAGTCACAGATAATTAGAAAACAAGACAGTAAACAATAAATTGTTTAATGCCTTGTATAGTCAATAATTAAAACTAACATTTAGTAGTGAAAGAGATCAACCTTTGCTACCTTCATTAGAAACTGTTCTGTGGAAGAAAAATGACTTAAGGTGATTCATGAAGAAAGGTTAACATGTTGGTGATGAAATTCTGTGGGAGAAGTGTACCATGTGGAAGTGGAAAAGGACAAGCTATAGATATTCAGAGAACAATGAGGAGTTGATTTGAGCATGTGCATAATGTGTATGCAGAAGAAAAGCAGGCATAGAGGCTGGAAGTTAGGGTGGTATCTTAGAAAGAGTGATTGGTATGTTCTGAGCAGTACCACAGATTACCGGTTACACGGCCATAGAAGTCGTTCAAAGGTGACGAAATAAAACTTTATGTTGGAAGAGGAAAAGTAAAAATGGAAAGGAGGAAACACATATTAGGGAAAAACAGATAATACTTGATAACTTGATAATACTTGATTAAATATGGTAGTGAAAAAGAAGTGAAAAAAATGCTCTGAAATTTAAATTTTGTGAGTTTGAAAGGTTGAGAACATCTTTAACAAAAACAAATAGAGTGAATCAGGATAAAACAAACAAAACACACAAAAAACACCTGGAGGTTAAAGTACATAAAATAAACAAGTCTGGCCAATGCCAAAGAATCATGGGGGGCAATGGTAGGAGGTAAGATTATGACTTTGTGAGGTAGACAGTGGGAAGCCATCCAGAATTTTTCAGCAAGGCAGCTATATGATTAAGTCTGTGTTTTAGAAGGCTAACTGTATGCAATGGGGAAAAACTAGAAATCAAGAGATTACTTAGAAACTTAGTGTAGCAATCTAAGAGAGAAATGGAGAGAACCTAAATTGAGCCAGTGACCATAGAATTGCTGGGAATGGTGTACAATTAGAGTACAGATTCTTAAACCCCTTGGTGTAAGAACTATGTCTTATCTACTATTAAATTCAAGCTTTTTAAAAGTAGGCAGAATAACTAGGTACTTCATAAATATTTATTCAATGCATAACTATATATATATATATATATATATATATATTACATATATCTGTAAGGTTCTTTGTTTGGCCAACTTGAGTTTAGATAATATGAACTATCAGTACACTCAGTCTGCACAGTTCTGTTTGCATTTCATCCGTTAAGATTGCCTCTAGCATTTCATTGACTGGTCAGCTTTTCCCATCTCCTGGATACAAATAAAGGGGATAGCCTTAATCATGTAGGAATTTATAACCTCTGTGTTGATACTGGATTCTGCAATAGTATTTCTTATAAAATAGTTAATTGTTTTATATCAAGTGTTGGCAAACCTTTTCTGTAAAGAGCCAGATAGTATTTTAGGGCTTGGTGAGCCGCATGATCTCTACTGAAACTGCTCAACTCTGCTGTTGTTGTGTGAAACAGCCATTAACGACGTGTAAACTAATGAGCCATGGCTATCTTATAATAAAACTTTATTTACAAATGCAAGCAGTGGATTATATTTGGCTCTGGGTTCACCATTTGCTAATACCTGCTTTATATTAAAATGTGAGTTTGTGAATCAAATTCCTTAATTTGGTAATTTGGTGTCTGTTCAATTGCATGATTAGAAAGAAACTAAAAATATTTAACAGCATTATTTCAAAGTGAGAAAAGATAAATATTGGAAGTAAAAAGTCTTGGATTTTGCACACTGAAAGCACAAAATATTGTGAATACTAAGTGATAGTGTTATCATTAATACAGATAGGCTACAAAGCAATGTAATTTCTTACTTGTGCATACAGAAAGTAAATATTTTATTTTTGCTTTTAAAAATATTTTATCACAATTATAGGATGTTGAGAAGAGCTAGTATGATTCTGGGCCAAAAATAGTGATGTTCAAAGTGAAATCCAAGTACCTATCATTGAGCTGTCTTGGATTATGCTTTTAATTTCCTTGAGAGGAATAGCATTTCCTATGTCAATATTTTTAAACAAATTTCTCCTCCTCCTTCCTCTTCCACCGTTTACTCCTCTATTTTTTTTTTCTTTCTGTTTTTCTTCTTTTTCCTCACCCTCTGTTCCTTGTCTCAAGTGTTGAAATTTGTACTTTTACCACTACAGCTAGGTCTCCCTGACTCTAGGTATTTAATGTTCTCAAGCAGTGCCCCTTGCTTCTGCCTCCTCTCCTCTAACATCTTTCCTTAATAACTTTTACATCTGCTCTCTTGCTTGTCTCACCTGCAATTCTTTGAGGAATCTAATTGTAACACACAAATATAAAAAAGAAGAAAATAAAATATATGGCACTTACTCCATGTGATAGAGGGACTTGGATTCCCAAGGAATCTCTAGACTTAGGCTTCCGTTCTTCTCTAATGGTTTCATTCTTAACTGATTCTTTTTTTAATTGAGATAAAAATTAGTATTTAATATATGAGTTTCAGCTGTATATTATAATTCAACTTTGTACACTACAAAGCAATTACTACCATTAAGTCTAGTTACCATCCATCACCATACAATTGAGACCTATCACCCATTTTGCCTAACCTCTCAACTTCTTTCCCTTCTGATAATCAGTAATATTCTCTGACTTCATTTTTGTTTTCTTTTGTTTGTTTGTTTTGTTTTTAGATATATAAGTGAAATCATATGGTATATGTCTTTCTCTATCTGACTTATTTCACTTAGTGTGATTCACTAAAGGTCCATCCATGTTGTCACAAATAGTGATTTCCTTTTTTATGGCTGTGTAACATTTCATTGTATCTATATTTATAGAGATACACCTATATCTATATGCCACATCTTTTGATTGATTCATCCATTGATTGACACTTAGATTGTTTCCATATCTTGGTAATCATAAATAATGCTGCAGTGAACACAGTTTACATATTTCTCTTTGAATTGGTATTTTTGTTTTCTGGGTAAATACTCAGAAGTGGAATTGCTGAATTGTGTTAGTTCTGTTTTTAGTTTTTTGAGGTATATCCAAATAGGTTTCCATAGCAGCTTTACCAGTTTACATTGCCACCAACCGTGTGTGAGTGTTCCCTTTTCTTCACATCCTAACAGACATTACTTCTTGTCTCTTTGACAAAAGCCATTTTAACAGGTGTGAGATGATAATCTCATTATGGCTTTGATTTGCCTTTCCCTGATAATTAATGGTGAACATCTTTTCATGTGCCTGTCAGCCATCTCTATGTCTTCCCTGAAAAAATGTCTATTTAGATCCTCTGTCCATTTTTTAATGAGGTTGTTTCTTTTGTTGTTGTTGTTGAATTGCGTGTTCTTTATGTACTTTGGATATTAGCCCCTATATATGATGTGCACGTATCTTCCTCCATTTAGCACCTTGCTTTGTGTATTGTTGATGATGTCCTTTGCTGTGTAGAAGTTTTTAGGTTTGAGGTAGTCCCATTTGTTTATTTTTGCTTTTGTTTCCATTGCCTCTAAAATTAGACCAAAAAAAGAATTACTAAGACTTATGTCCAGGAACTTACCACCTAAGTTTTCTTTTGGAATTTTATGGTTTCAGGCCTTACATTCAAATCTTTTATCAATTTTGAGTTAATCTTTGGTGTAAGATAGCAATCCAGTTTCATTCTTTCACATGTGGTTATACAATTTTCCCAATTCCATTTATTGAAAAGACTGTCCTTTCCCTATTGTATATTTTTTACTTCTTTATCATAAAATGATTGAGGGTATATGTGTGGGTTTATTTGGGGGCCCTGTACTCTATTCCATTGATATATTTGTTTCTTTTTAATCCTGTACCATTTCGATTAATATAATTTGAAATCAGAGAGCATGATACCTCCAGATTTGTTCTTTCTCCAGATTGCTTTGGCTATTCAGAGTCTTTTGTGTTCTATACAAATTTTATCATTATTTGTCCTAGTTTTGTGAAAAATGCCCTTAGGACTTGCATAGGGGTTTCACTGAATCTGTAGATTGCTTTGGATATTATGGACATTTTAACAATATTATTCTTCCAATCCAGAAGAATGATATATCTTTCCACATATTTGTGTCTTCAGTTTCTTGTATCAGTGTGTCTTGTAGTTTTCAGTGTAGAAGTCATCTCCTTAAATTTATTTCTAGGTATTTTTTGATGTAATTGTAAATGGGATTGTTTTCTTAATTTCTCTTGCTGACAGTTCATTATTAGTGTATAGAAATGCAACAGATTTCGGTGTGTTGATTTCGTATCCTGCAATTTTACTGAATTCATTTATAAGTTTTAACAGTGTGTGTGTGTGTGTGTGTGTGTAGTATTTAGGGTTTTCTATATATGGTGTGATGTCATCTGCAAATAGTGACAGTTTTACTTCTTTTTTTAAGTCAAATGCCTTTTATTTCTTTTTTTTACCTAATTGCTATGACTAGAAGTTCCAATACTGTGTTTAATAAAAGTGGTTAGAGTTTATTGTCCCTGATCTTAGGGGAAAAACATTTAGCTTTCCCATGTTAAGTATTATGTTAGCTGTAGATTTGTCATGTATGGCCTTTGTTATACTGAGGTACATTCCCTTCATACCCACTTAGTTGAGTTTTTATCATGAATAGATGTTGAATTTTGTCAAATGTGTTTTTCTGCATCTATTGAGTTGACCATGTGATTTTTATTCTTCATTTTGTTAAAGTTGTATATCAGTTAGATTGGATTGGGAATGTTGAACCACTGTTGTACCCCTGAGGATAGCTACCACTTTATCATGCTATGTAATCTTTTAATGCATTGTTGAATTCTATTTGCTAATATTTTGTTGAGGATTTCTACACGGATGTTCATCAGAGATATCAGCCTGTAATTTTATTTATTTTGTGGTTTTTTTTCTAGTTTTGGCAGCAGGGTGATGCTGGTCTCTTAATTGGAAACATTTGCTTCTCTTTAATTTTTTGAAAAAGTTTGAGAAGCGTAGGTATTAATCTTCTTTGAGTGTCTGGTAGAATTTACCAGTGAAGCCATCTGGTCCTGGATTTTAATTTGTTGGGAGGTTTTTGATTATTGATTCAATCTCCTTGCTTATAATCAATCTATTCATATTTTCTGTTTCTTCATAATTCAGTCTTGGAAGGTTGTATGTTTTTAAGAATTTATCCATTTCTTCTAGATTATCTAGTTTTGTGGTATTTAATTGTTCATAGTAGTTTTTTTAATAATCCTTTGTATTTCTCTAGTATCAGATGTAGCATCTCTTTCATTTTTTATTTTATTTATTTTTTCAAAGAACCAGCTTTTAGGTTCCTTGAACATTTCTTTTGTTTTCTTAGTCTCTTATTTAATATATTTCTACTCTGATCTTTATTATTCCCTTCATTCTACTAACTTTGGGCATTATTTGTTCTTTTTTTACTTCCTTTAGGTATAGAGTTAGATTGTTGATTTGAGATTTTTCGTATTTCTTCAGGTTGCCTGTAAATGCTATAGACTTCCCTCGTAAAATAGCTTTTGCTGCATCTCACAGATTTTGGCCTTTTGTATTTCAATTTTGATTTGTTTCTAGGTATTTTTTTTTTTCTTTTTGGATTTTATCATTGATCCATGCTACCCGTTTGGTAGCATGTTGTTTAAGCTCTACATAATTGTAATTTTGACACTTTTCTTCCTGTACTTGATTTCTAGTTTTGTACTGTTGGGGTCAGAAAAGATGCTTGATATGATTTCATTTTTTGTGAATTTATTGAGACTTGTTTTGTGGCCTAACATATGATCTATCTTGGGGAATGTTTCATGTGTATTTGAGAAGAACATCTATTCTGCTGCTTTTGGATGGAATGTTCTGTATATATCTGAGTCCAGCTGGTTTAATGTGTCATTTAAGGCCAATATTTCCTTATTGATTTTCTGTCTGGACATCCATCCATTGATATAAGTGGCACATGCAAGTCACTATTATTGTACTGTTGTTGATTTCTCTCTTTCAGTCTATTAATATTTGCTTTTGTGTTTAGGTACTCCTTCATTGTGTATATAAATACCTACATAAATACTTAGAAATGTTCTTAGAAATCTTCTTGTTGGGGGCACCTGGGTGGCTCAAGGGTGCCTGGGTGGCTCAGTAGTTGAGCGTCTGCCTTCAGCTCAGGACATGATCCCGGAGTCCTGGGATCGAGCCCCGCGTCGGGCTCCCTGCTCTGCTGGGAGCCTGCTTCTTCGTCTCCCACTCCCCCGCTTCTGTTTCCTCTCTCGCTGGCTGTCTCTCTCTCTGCCAAATAAATTAAAAAATAAATTAAAAAAAATAAATTAAATTAAAAAAAATAAAAATAAAAAAAAGAAATCTTCTTGTTGGATTGACTATTATGTAATGCCTTTGTCTTTTGTATAGTTTGTTTTGAAGTTTATTTTGTCTGATATAAGTATAAACTACACCAGACTTTTTTTTTTCTCTTTACTTTCCATTTGCATAGAATATCTTTTTTTTTATCCCTTCACTTTTAGTCTGTGTGTGTCCTTAGATCATAAGTGAGTCTCTTTCAGGCGATATGTGGATGAATCTTGAGTTTTGTTGTTTGTTTGTTTTGTTTTATTTATTTTTTTCACATTCAGCCACTCTTTGTCTTTTGATTAGAGATTTACTCCATTTACATTTAAAGAATTATTGATAGGTATGTACTTATTGACATTTTTTTTTTATTGTTTTCTGGACGTTTTTGTAGTTTGCCTGTGTTCCTTTTTTCTTCTTTTACTCTCTTCCCTTGTGGTTTTGTGTTTTTCTCTAGTGTTATGTTTAGATTCCTTTCTTATTGTCTTTGGTTTATCTACTATAGATTGTTGATTTGTGGTTACCATGAGGTCCGCATATAACACCATATATATAGAGATAGATGGATAGAGATACACACACACATACTATCTATTTTGTTGATAGCAGCTTAAGTCTGAACACATTCTAAAAACTACATCTTCATTACCCTCCCCTACCATGTGTTCTATTCTTGATGTCACATTTTACATCTTTTTATTTTAGGTATCCCTTAACTAATTACTATAGCTATAATTAATTTTAGTACTTCTGTCTTTTAGCCTTCATATTAGCTTTATAAATGATTACTCCATTACTTTTATGATATATTTACATTTATTAATGAGTTTTTTAACTTTCATATGTGTGCTTGTTACTAGTTATTCCCTTTTCTTTTTACCTTAAAGAATTCTCCTTAACATGTTTTTAAGGCCATTTAGTGGTAATGAATTCTTTGCATTTTGCTTATCTGGAAAACTCCATTTCTCTTTCAATTCCAAATAATAACCTTGCTGGGTAAAGTATTTTTCAATGGAAGTTTTGCTTTGGTTTGTGTTTTGTTGTTTTGTTTTTCCTTTCAGCACTCCGAACATGTCATCCCACTCCCATGTGGCCTATAAACTTTCTGCTGATAAATCTGCTGATAGCCTTAATGTTCCCCTGTATGCAAGAATTTGTTTTTCTCTTGCTGCTATTAATATTCTCTCTTCATTTTTAACTATTGACATTTTAATTATAATGTATCTTGGTTTGGATCCCTTTGTATTTAATTTATGTGGAACTCTCTGTGCTTCCTGGAACAGGATGCCTAATCCCTAATTTTTTCCCCTACATTTTGGAAGTTTTCAACCATTCTTTCTTTTTTTTTAAGTTTTTATTTAAATTCCAGTTATTTAACATACAGTGTGTATTAATTTCAGGTGTAAAATCTAGCTATCCATTGCTTACTTACAATATCCTGTGATTATCACAAGTGCCGTCCTTAATACCTCCCCTATCCCACTGCCCACCTCCCACCCCCAGGAACCCTCAGTTTATTCTCTATAGCTGAGAGTCTGTTTTCTGGTTTGCCTCCTTTTTTGCCTCCGTATTCATTTGTTTCTTAAATTCCACATATGAGTGAAATCATATGGTATTTGTCTTTCTCTGACTGACTTCTCTTGCTTAGCCTAATACTCTCTAGCTCCATCCACGTCATTGCAAGTGGCAAGATTTCACTCTTTTTATGGCTGAGTTATAGTCCATTGTATGTATATGCCACATCTTCTTTATCCATTCATCAGTCAATAGGTATTTGGGCTCTTTCCATAATTTGGCTATTGTTGATAATGCTGCTAAAAGCATCAGGGTACATGTGTCCCTTCAAATCAATATTATTATATCCTTTGTGTAAATACCTAGTAGTGCAGTTGCTGGATTGTAGAGTAGGTCTATGTTTAACTTTCTGAGGAAATTCCATACTGTTTTCCAAAGTGGCTGCAACAGTTTGCATTCTCACCAAGTGTAAGTGAGTACCCCTTTCTCCACATCCTTGCCAACACCTGTTGGCTGTTCCTTGTATTGTTGATTTTAGCCATTCTGACACAGGTGTGAGGTAAACTATCTCATTGTAGTTTTGATCTGTATTTCCCTGATGATCAGTGATGTTGAGCATCTTTTCCTGTGTCTGTTAGCCACCTGTATGTCTCCTTTGGAAAAATGTCTGTTCATATCTTCTGCCCATTTTTTAACTGGATTATTTGTTTTTTTGGATGTTGAGTTTTATAAGTTCTTTATATATTTTGGATATTAACCCTTTGTCAGATATATCATTTACAAATATCTTCTCCCATTCAGAAGGTTGCCTTTTAGTTTTGTTGATTGTTTTCCTCACTATGCAGAAGCTTTTTTATTTTAATGAAGTCCAATAGTTTATTTTTGCTTTTATTTCACTTGCCTCTGGAAATATGTCAAGAAGTTGCTATGGTCGATGTCAAAGAGGTTACTCCTTGTGTTCTCCTCTAGGATTTTGATGGTTTCCTTTCTCACATTTAGGTCTTTCATCCATTTTGCATTTATTTTTGTGTATGGTATAAGAAAGTGGTCCAGTTTCATTCTTTTGCATTTTGCTCTGCAGTTTTCGCAACACCATTTGTTGAAGAGACTTTTTCCCATTGGATATTCTTTCCTGCTTTGTCAAAGATTAGTTGAAAAAATAGTTGTGTGTCCATTTCTGGGTTTTCTATTCTGTTCCATTTATCTATGTATCTGTTTTTATGCCAGTACCATACTGTCTTGAACAGTCATTATTTCTTTAAATAAATTATCTACCACCCTTCTCTCTTTCTTCTATATCTGGGACCCCTATCATGCATATGTTATTCTGTCTGATATTGTCCAACAGTTTCCTTAATCTACCTTCACTTATTATTATTATTATTATTATTATTATTATTATTATTATTATTATTATTTTCTTCTTTTTGCTCCACTGATTGGATGATTTCCACTGCCTCGTCTTCCACATTGCTGAACCATTCTTCTACTTAGTCTAGTTTGCTGTTGAACCCCTCTATTGTGTTTTTCATTTCAGCTATTGTAATATATTGTATTGTAGTCTTTCAACCTCTTTTTGGTACTTTCTTATGTTTTCTGTCCCTTTGTTGAAGTTCTCACTGTGTTCATTCATTCTTCTCCAGAGTTTGGTGAACATCTTTATGAATATGACCTTGAACTCTTATCTGGTAGATTACTTACTTCTGCATTGTTAATGTCCTTTTTCTGAGCTTTGTCTTATTCTTTCATTTGGAATATATTCCTCTGTCTCTTCATTTTGCTTGACTCTCTGTTTTTATTTTTATGCATCAGGTGAAACAGCTACCTCTCTCAGTCTTGAAGCAGTGGACTTGTGTAGCAGCTAACTTTATCTTTCAAACTGTTTTAGCTTGTGTATGTTTCTCAGACCTTTGTGATTGTGTAAGTAACCTGTTGCAGGTGTGCCAAAATCTGTCAGTGTTCCAAAAGCAGGGATTTTAGACAGTGCATAGTTTTAGTCTAATTGTAAGCCAGATTCTCAGGCAATAGCTTTTAAGTTGTATAAATAGAGTCTTATCGGTTCATAATTGTAAACCATGCAGATTTTCAAACCCGAGAGATCTGGACAACAGTTTTAAAAATTATGGCTTTAGACATATGTACCTCCCTCTTCTGGGAGATATCAGCAAAGATAATAGAGGGCACTAATATGGTGATTCTTTACTTAGGTTTCCAGAGGCACCTCTGACCTCTGGATGTCCTCAGGCTTAAGCTCCAGAACAAGAAAATAGGCATTTTCACACAAATACTGGGGGAGTGTTTCAGTCTACTGTTTATGCAGTGCCCTGGGGGTTGTAGCCTGCCAAGGTCTGTTTCTCCAAATGTTTTAGACCCATGGGGCCCAGAAATGTAATCCCCCCTAGCCAAGAGATCTAGATGCTCAAGAAGTGTCCCCCGTGAGGGCTGTACATCCCTGCCAGCTATGGTGAGACAGGCAGTGGCTCTGGTGCATGAAGGTGGGGTGCTTGGCTGGCCAGCTAGAGCTGGGCAGGCTGTGGCTATGGTGTGTGGGGTCAGGGTGCTCTGACTGGAGCTAGCAGTAATGGTTGAGGAGGATTTCATCTGAAACCATGTCTCTGCCTCTCCTACATGTCTCAGTGTGGCCCTTTTATCCTTTGCTGTGGAGGTGGTGTTTAGCTAGCTTTCAGGTCCCTTTCATAGGGAATTGCTCTATATATATGGTTGTAGATTTGTTGTGTTCATGGAAGGAGGTGAGTTCAGGATTCTTTTATGCCACCATCTTAAAATCTCTCCTTAATTGATTTTCTTAGGAAAATGTTTCTGAGTCTTTCATTTCCTTTGATTGATTGATTGATTGATTTTTAAGCAAATGCAAAGACATTGATTATTTTTATTACCTTGGCGGGGAGGATGCTAAATACTGGCAAAAACCACATTGATTATCAAGTACAGTTAATTTCTTATATCCTCTACAATTTTATTATAACTCATTGATTTTTAGTCTTTGTGCCTTAAAACTCCACAGGACTGACATTAACTACTCTGAACAATAGGTCCACTTGTTAGGAAGTTAAAATAGGTTGAAAACTAAAATATTGCTGGTGGGATCAGAAGTCGTAACACTTTTCTGCCTTTAATTTAGTATCCTTATTCTACTAGAAAGATTATATAAAATAAGATTTAAGAGAATAGTTATTGATCAGCTAAGATTAAAATCTTATCCAAAAGGCATAATGACAGAACACTAAACACAAAACAATAAGAGAATGACATTGAGCTGCAAAATTTAATATTCCATTCTTAATTTGAATATATTATAACTTAGCTATGTGATATAGTCTAGCAAGTCTGTGTAAGTAGAAAAAACTTTAGCCAGTTAGTAGAGAAAAAAAAAAATGAAAAAGTAGATGTCTTAATAATGAAGGATGTTAAACATTTCTTTACTTAGGCCTCTGATTTGATAAAGAGCATATGATCTGAAGGAGGGATATATATGGAACAACAGCAGTTTCCTAGGGAAACACTAAGAGTGGTGTGCCAAGGCAAGAAGGGAGTCTATATGGTAGGTTAGGAAGGTAACAACATCTACCCAATTGAGACACTCAATTCCTGGATTATGATTTAGTTGAGCTTATTATAAACTAAATTTGATAATTATTCCTGTTTCTTTCTCAGACAAAATCCTTTAAAAAATCTTTGCCTTTAAGGCAAATGGATGCATATATTTCAACTTAGAGAAAATTAAGGGAGTTAACTTAGTTGTTATCTTTGAGGAGGAAAATGTTTTTATTAATGTAATTGCTATGTATGATTGTCTATTATTATCATATTAATAATCCCTGTAATGGGTGCTATATAGGGAACTTCACTTTGAATCATTAAGTGAATAACCCTTGTCAACCTCAGAGGTTCCCTAATATATTTTTTTTTCTTTTTCACTGTTAATATTTCACTGTGTAATTACAGCTCCCAATCCCTGTGCAGCTAATGATGGCAAAGGCCCCTGCTCTCACATGTGTCTGATCAATCATAATAGGAGTGCTGCTTGTGCGTGCCCCCACTTGATGAAGCTTTCCTCAGACAAGAAGACCTGCTATGGTAAATTTCTTGAAGTTCTTATCTAAAATTCGAATTGAATTCTCTCAAATTGTATTAGCATTAAGATTTTCCTCAAAGCGAAGCAGAAGAGGCTTTTAATGTCCTTAAAAACATTGAGGTAGTGCTATTTCCAGACTCTATTGGTGATTCGTCCACTTTTGGGAAGACTGACAAATTCTTTAAATATGTGATATGCTGCACTTTTCTATTTATTACCTTTTTCATTTTTTTCTTGCCACTTTCTTATTTGGTGTGTTAGCAGAATTTATCTCTACAAAACAGGGAGATTTGTAAGTGAAAGTGTATTTTCAGAAAGTGATGATGTAGGTAACTCATGTAACAAAGAGGTACTTAACAGCTTTAATCTCCTCCTGCTCTTCTAAAGTTATTTTCACATCATTTTATAGGGAATTATCAATTTGAAGGGGAAAAAAATGAAGTAAAATATATAACTTTGAAATATTTCTTAAAACTATTTAAACAGCACATTTAAACTAGAAAAAAATGATAATGAAGTTTGTGACTGAAATCAGACTGTGGGTTTTTTTTTCTGTTTTGATTTGTTTTAATTTTGAGTAATTTTTGTTTATTTGCAGAGCAATTACTTTTAAGGTCAGAAAAGAGTGTACTCACAAAGTCTTAACTCAGGAATGTAGGCACATGTTGATTTAATTAATGACATATAATCTTAACATATCACAACAACAAAAATTCCAAAGAAATCAATGAAATAATAGAATATCTGTGACTTCCATTTCTATTTAATCTCTTATTTTACAAACTCAGTTAAGAAAGGTGCCTGTGGGGAAAAAATTGATGCAATGCCTCAAAATATTACTTACTACAGATTTTAAAAATGTGTAATAAAGCATGCTTTCACATCCTTTGAGCTCCAATTTTGATAAGAAAAGCCTGAACATGATTTTTTAAATCCATGTTTAATTTTATTCAGAGATAGTATAACAAATATTCTTAGGCCTTCAAAAATCATTTAATCGTGTTACAATTAGGTACAAAGAACAAATATGGTTGTTTGACATTTGCAGAATTCATGTGTTTTAGCAATTGTTTAAAATTCTAAGATCAAATCACTGAGAATTTCTTGGTATTTCTAACTAAAGAAAAACAATGACTTAAGAATTAGAACTTGTTTTATATTTGTTTCTTAAGTACTTTAACTTAAATAATAGATAGATCACTTATGCCCATCAAATCTTGATTATGATTTTCTGGTGTTAAAATTCCCTTAAATCATCAAGTAATATTTTAGAATTTTTAGATTGCTTCAAACCTGCCTAGCTTATAAGAGAAAAACATTTATTTCTATTTCTTTTCTAGAAATGAAAAAATTTCTTCTATATGCAAGACGTTCCGAAATCAGAGGAGTGGATATTGATAATCCATATTTTAACTTTATCACGGCATTTACAGTCCCTGATATTGATGATGTTACTGTGATAGACTTTGATGCATCTGAAGAACGTTTATACTGGACAGATATTAAAACACAAACCATTAAACGGGCCTTTATTAATGGAACTGGATTGGAAACTGTTATTTCAAGAGGTAAGTATTTTGCACATTACAACTTAAAAAAATGTCATTCAATTTATAATAATCACAAGTCTCTTTTGTATTCTTTTTTTATTATCCAATTCTATGTTGTTAATTGAAAGTTGGAATTGATTATTCAGAGATTTAATAATATGGTATGTCTTTACAACTGTAGAATGCTATAATTATGTTGTGCATAATAGTCTGATAACTAGAAAATTAGTTTCAAAAGAAGAAAAAAATTCAAAAGGGATCTCCTTAAAATTTACAGATTTCTAAACAAACATATTTGAAGACTCCTTTTTGCTGATGGGGGAATAGCAATTTGTGCATACAGAAAATATAGGATATTGGGAAGGACTGGTTTCCCCCTCTGAGTCAAGCTTATTATCAACTTCTTTTTGAATAAATTTCTACAGAACTAGACTACAAAAATAAGACAGGGAACTTATTTCTGTCCATCTCCTGACCTAGCAGTTTAAATCATAGGTTATTGATAAATGTTGTTAAATTAACCATTAAAAAAAAAAGTAACTTTCCCCAAAGTAGAAAATATAGTTGAAGTAAAGTCAGACATACATGCAAATCTAGTGGTTGAAGTCTAAATATTTAGAATTGAATTATCCTAGTCTTTGTTTGAATCTTGGTGTATTGTGATTTCTGGATCAGTTCTTATTGTTCTTGTTGTTGTTATTGTTATTTTTATTAGCTTAGTGTATCTTCATTGAGTATCTGCTCTTTTCCATGACTGCAAAACCAAACAAGACAGTTTCTGTTCAATATTATGTTCCATAAGCATTAGAGAGTGATTTGGAAGAGGATAGAGGAAAGGGTGATCAGTAATCCATATAGATATATCAAACTCTCATGCTTTGAAACATGCTAAAAATTTAAAATCAGGCCTTATATGAGGAAAGATCAATCTCCTAATGAAAGCAATAAGAAGCACAGGTTTTAAATTCACAGGTTTTCAAGAGTTTCCACATATCATACTTACAAAGCTGGCTTGAGTATCACTAGCAGATCTGAGAGTGTTTGACCAGTAAAGTGCTCTTTTATTTATGCCAGCTCTTTAGTCATCTAAGTTTAGTACTATTAAAGCAACTTGAGTGAATTGGTTATAAGCTTGTTCAAATATTTATTTCAAACTTGCCATAAGAGAAGAACCTTTATAAAAAGGCTAATGCAAAGATTTTTTCTTTGTACAGGATTTTTTACAGAGAGGATGGAAAAATGGTTGGATAATCATTGTTAGACTAGGTGGATGTCACTAAACACCTTGAAAGATCAGTTAAAGGACACTAGGTGCCTTCTAAGACTGAGAGTCAGGTGATCTTCTCATAAGAAAGTCATCAAAGTCTAACAGAAAGTTGTTTAAGCACTTTATCGTGAATGTGAAATCCTTACCAAAAGGCTTTGTGAATTGTAGGAAGCAAAAGATGTTATACTTCAGAAAAATGTGAGAACAATTTTCTGTCTATAATTATAGATTGGTAGCTAGTAGTAATTTGATGAATTTGTCTTTGAGAAAATCACAGACTTATATTCATTTAGAGGACTCTATTTATAATTATTAACCAAAAATTGAGCAATGATATTTTCTAACATTATACACACACACACACACACACACACACACACACACATTAGGATCAATAATCATTAATGCAATCATTTGACAAATACTGGAATGTTTTATATATGATAAGAAATTGAAGGAGAATCATCATTGGCTGAATAGTATGGAACACTGAACAAAAGGGACACACTATACAAGTTGATGGAGCTAAAGAAATAAATAGAAACTGAATCTAGACTTTATGAGTTGTTGATTTTTATATTAGTACTGAAAATAATGAGAACCAAGGAAGTGTTTTAAGGAGGGAGCAGCTATATGGTTAGGTTTGCCTTTGGAAAATATCAGTTCTAGCTTTTAGGTTTAGTAGAGAGTTGAAGAAGTCTGAGATAGGGGGGAGGTGAGCCAGGGACTCTGGGAGACTAGGTTGTTGGCTCATATAGTGGTTTTAGTAAGATGTGATAGAAACCTGGGCTAGAAAGGAAACAATAGACATAGAGAAATGAGGGAGAATTATAGAAATATAAAAGAGTGAATATATAAAGGAACTTAATTAATTGGTTATGAAGGTTGAGGAATAGGCATTGTCAAAGATAAGTCCTTCATTTCTAGCTACCCTACAAGTTGAATGATGTTGCATTTTCCTTTCTTCCAGGGTGAAACCTTGTTAAGGACTGATTTATCTTTCCATTAATAGAAAGCTTGAGATGAACTTTTGACAGTTCAGCTTGTGAGCTCATCAAAGTATCTCAAATCCTGCCAGTAATTGTACTTTATTTTTTCCTTTCATCTTTTGGATTCCCTGAAAATGTCTGTCTGACCTTTCCCTTATTTCTTATATGTTGGCCTCTGTATTTTCTCACTTCGCTGTCCTTCCTCTACTGGACTTTTTCTTGAGAGATTCTTTCTTTCCTTATCTTCCTTAGCTTAAGTCTAATGTGAAATTTGCTTCAAAAATCAGGCTCTACATTTCTCCATTGCCCCAAGCAGACCATTTTCTAAGAAAACACTGAGCCTTCGTGAATGGGTCTAGAAATAGTTTGCCTGCTTTGCCATTCTCCATATCTTAAAATACTAAGCTGTTCTTAATTTATGTACTACCTACATTAGCTATTTGTTAGAGTTACTTCTCTATGTACAAAGCACATTTCATTATAAGCATAAATACTAACACATGATGATAGATGCATTCTTTGTATAAATTAAATATTTATTAACACATGTGCATTTGCCTCTTTCACAAAAAACAAAAGTAATTTTAAATCAGAAAAAATACTGTAACAATTCATAGCGAATGTTCTTGCTAGTGGTCTGCAGTCTGACTCTCTGGTGGTAATTAATTCTTATCCTTGAGTCACTGCTTGGTCCATATATTTTTCAATTATTGATGCTTTCAGGTTTATTTTTCTGATGTGATGAATAATACTAGCTGTCGTTAATGTGGCAAGCACCATAATCTCATGTAATCTTTACAAATCTCTTATTGAGAATTACCTTCATTCTGCAGATGAGAAAGCTTAAGCTTGTGAAAGCTGAAACCCTTGTCTCAGAAACGAAGTGAGGAAACAATGGAGACACATTCACACTCAGGACCGTATGTTTAAAGCTCCTGTCATCCTCATTACCCTCCAATGAGAGAATTTGGGACCTCTTCCCCAGTGGCTGGGTGTTGTCCTTTTACGCTCAGTTGGCTTTCCTGAGTACCTGTATGCTGCCCACCATTATACATTACTAGATAAAAGATTGTCCCCTGCAATCTCTAAATTAACATAGCAAGAAATTAACTCGCAATTAATATAGTAAGAAAAAAAGAAGACATTAATAGGCCTTAAAGTTCCTTACATAACTGGGAGTTACATAGTTGAGTTTTCACATTTCCATCTATTCTTCTTTTATCTCTCATTTATTCCCCGTACAGTGCTTTGAAATAAATGTTTCTTTCTGTTCTTAAAATTGAGGAGACATTTAATTCAGGTTTGCCATGCTAAGAAGTAGCAGAGCTTTGCTACATCCAAGTTTGAATGGACTCTAAAACTATGCTGTTTCCCCCCCTTGAGCGTCCCTTTCTTTTATAAATAAGGAACTTTGGCAACTAGAGAGCAAAAACTTTATTATAACCACATGGTTTCTACAAATATTTATTTCCAATGTTCACTTAATATACACTCAGCGTACTCTGCTGAGTTCACCTAGTAGCACCTGGGTGAAGTGTAGGGTTTATTCCATCCCACTGCCAGCAGTTTGACTGGTTATTCTGATATATAAGAAAAAGCTTTTAGAGATATGTTGGCAGCTTTATGAGGTTCCAGGTTACTATCAATAAAAATTCACTTTTATTGGAAAAAACTCCTGATGTATCTGATTATTCTAATGCAAAGTGAATCGTTTGCCTTTGGAAAATTAAGGACTCAACTTTCAGCAAGTACCATTGATTGAACAAAGTATTGTTTTAGTTCTAGAGTCATCTACTATCTGAAAGAACTGGACTATTACGTTGACCTAAGCAGATGCTAAAAATGAACAAAAGGAAGATTAATACAATTAGAAGTTATGTTTGTAAAGAACACTCATTTATATGGTAGGGAATTATCATATAATCATATGCTTTTTTAACTACAAAAATATAAACCTCTTTAAATGCAGACCTTTTGATCACATTGCTAATATATAAAATTTAATTCTCAATAATACTTTGAATCTAACTGGACCTATTTCAAAGTAGATTTCCATTATTATTTGAAATTGTTATCCACTTCTGCCAACAATTATTTTGTGAGTACTAAAGATTCATTCATTGCCTCTATTTTGCAAGACACCATATTTAATTGTTCCCAGTAATAAAAATGCTTAGAAAAAAAAAAAAAACGATTGTGAAAATTCATTCAGAGAGAATGAAGGAAATAAAAACAGGTCAGTAATAACAGTGAGATCTAGATTTTGGAACCAGGCCTTGAATTCAAGTAAAAGTTTGGATAGGGAACATCTGTTGTTTTGCCTATTTCTGAATAGGATTTTCAATTTTCATTATCACCCAGGAAACCTTTCAGTGGAAGAATGTCAACATCTGTGATTTAAAAAAAAAAAAGAGAGAGAAGAAAGAAAGAAAGAAAGAAAGAAAGAAAGAAAGAAAGAAAGAAAGAAAGAAAGAAAGAGAGAAAGGCAAAACCACACCTATAAATGCCATTTCATTGAGAACTACGTATCTATAGCAATGCGTGCTAAATGAGCCATACTTCCTATGTTTATTCTTTATCTTCTAGTTAGAAGGACAGAATTCTATTTTATTTTTTCCCCATAGGGAAATTCTATATGTGGGTTCTATATGTGATAGATTAGATGGGTGGGGAGATGGTTATATTTAGCTAAGACAGTCTATAACCTCTGGCAGCTTCATATCCGGTAAAAGAATGAGATATAAACAACTAACTAAAATATAAGGCTACATGAAATATGGAGTTTAATAAGGGTGTAAGCTACTTGGAAAATTAGCACAAGGAATACTAAGTTATTATATGGGATCACCGAAGTGCTCACTTAGGCAGTAGTAGTCAAATTAGACCTTGGGGGGAAATGGTAGCAGATCAATCCAGGTTGAGATATCAGTAGTTACAAAGCTCTGGACACTTTATATGAAGGGAGGAGCAAGTAGTGAGCAGTAGCTAGACTTCGAGAAGAATAAATTATAAGGTTAATGAGACAGAGTACAAAGAGTTTTACATCAGGAAGAAGAGCTGTTTTTGTATTTTTATATTTTTTTTTTTCTAAAGGCAAACCCATTTACAGCCGGTTATAGGTGATTCAAACTCTTTTGAAGATAAATTAGGTGGAAATCTGAAAGACTGAAAACTAAGAAATTATAGATAAGGATACAGCTAGAAGGTTAAGAAATGTTCTAAATCTAGAGCAAAAATTAGGGTAGAACAATGAGAGGTATAAGAAGGTGGCAGACATCAAGGGTATGATAGATATAGAAGTAATCAAACCTGATGGCTGGGAGAGAGGTGAAGTTAACCAGATCACTGGAGAGGTGTTGGAGACGTTAGTCCAGATGAAAATAAAAGAGACAACCTTGCTTAGGACATTTTCCTGAATCAGCAGTGAATTATTCCTCTAAAATATCAATATTTATAGGTTTAGGAGATTAAGAGATATGATTAGTGAAAAAGTTGTAATTCTGCTTCATATTCTCTAGGAAAAAATAACAACATAGGTTTGGTATACATATATATGTGTTAAAACTGACAAAACCAAGACAATGATAAACAGTAAATTGTTCAGAGTTGAAGAAGCATAAAATTAGTGAGGGCATACATAGAAGGCCCCTAAAGTATTTGCAATATTCTATTTCTTAGGCTGGATTGTGTTTATGGATGTTTTGTTGACTTGTATACCATGTGTCATATATAGTAATGTGTGTGTGTATACAGTTTTTCATAGTTTCAATAAATGGAATATTTAATATTTACAAAGTTCCCTTGAAAAAGCTTGGCAAAAATGTTACCAATTGTTTTTTTTTTTTAACTTTGTCCCTAAAAATGGATAAATAATTGCCCAGAAACCCACTTCAAATGAGGTTTGATGGATAGAGCCATATCTGCCCTCAGAAAATTATGACACTTGGGATCCCCTCCTTCTTTGAAGGCATATCTGATTTTGGACAAAAGCCTTTATGCCGACCTCCAAGATGCTGGTGTCAGCAGGTCCACTGCATAGGGGGAAAAAGACAGACTGAAGAAAGAAAGAAAGAAAGAAAGAAAGAAAGAAAGAAAGAAAGAAAGAAAGAAAGAAAGAAAGAGAAAGAAAGAGGGAGGGAGGAAGGAAGGAAGGAAGGAAGGAAGGAAGGAAGGAAGGAAGGAAGGAAGGAAGGAAGGAAGAAATTTCACATGCAGAGAATTGACAACCAGTGTGTGTGTGTGTGTGTGTGTGTGTGTGTGTGTGTGTGTGTGTTCCATTTAGATTTATCTACATGTCAACCAATTTATGTGCTTACCCCATTCCTCTTTCATCTAAGGCCTTTCTACTGTGATCATTTTTCTTCTCTCTGACTTATGTCTTTAACTGTTCCTTTAGTTTATTGATAATCTGTTAGTAATAATCTGATATGTTATCTGAAAATATATTTATTTAGCTTTTGTTTTTGATAGGTTTTTCTAATCATGGTAAAATACACACAAAATTTATCATCTTGACCCTTTTTAAGTGTACAGTTCAGTAGTTTTAAGTACATTCACACTGTGAACCAATCTCCAGAACTCTTCATCCTATGAAACTGAAACTTTATAACCATTAAACAACAGCTCCCCATATCCCCTCCTCCCAGCTCCTGGTAATTCTACTCCCCAAGTGTCCACCATTTTACTTCCTTTGTCTATGATTTATTTAAGTACTCTAGGTGCCTCTTATAAGTGGAATCACACAGTATTTGCCTATTTGTGAAGGGCTTATCTAACACAGCATGATGTCTTCAAGATTCATCCATATTGTAGGAAGTATCCAAATTTTTTTTTTAAGGCTGAATAATATCCCACTGTATGTATGTATCTCACTCTTTATACACTCATCCATCAATGCACATTTGGGTTGTTTGTACCTTTGGCTATAGTGAATAATTATGCCATGAACATAAGTTTATCTTTAAAACCCTGCTTTTAATTCTTTTTAGTATATACCCAAATTGCTGAATCATATGGTAATTCTATTTTTAATTTTTTGAGAAACTGCCATGCAGTTTCCCACAGAGGCTGCACCATTTCACAGTCCTACCAACAGTACTTAGAAAGGTTCCAATTTCTCCACATCCTTATCAACACTTGGGTTTTGTTGTGATCGTGCTGGTAGTTGTTGTTTTTACAGTAGCCATCCTGCTGGGTGTGAGGTGGTCTCTACTTGTGATTTTGATTTGCAGTTCCCCTGATTAGTGATGTTGAACATCCTTTCACGTTCTTGTTTTCCGTTTCTACATCGGCTTTGGAGAAATGTCTATTCCATTCCTTTGCCCAATTTTTAAGTAAAAATATTTTTGTTCTTGTTGAGATATAGATGTAAAGATAATTTTGTTGAGTACAAATTTCAAGGTGAGTTATTTTATCTCAACCCTTTGCAGATACTATTCTACCATCTTTTGTATTCTTTATTGCTATTAAGAATCTCCGTGTTTATCTAACTAGATGCTTTTAACACTTTTTCTTTGTCTTCCTGATGACATTTTTATTTAGCTACCTAGAGTCTGTTGTGCGTCCTGTGGGATCATTTCTTGCATTAGCCCAGGGAGGAAAAAACCCTCAAATATCTCTGATCATTTTTTCTAACCTAGTGTATTTCCTCCTTTGGAAGCTTTGACTAGATTTGCTAGACTATTCATTCTCCAACTCATTTAACCTTCTTGCTTCTCTGTGTTGGCCCTGGCTAACTCCTTCAATTTGTCTTGTGGTTAACTGGCTGAATTGTGTCTAAGCTGCTTGTTAATCCATTTAATAAATTGCTTCTTTTTAAATAGCGTTTAAAAATATTTACAAGTCATTTTTGGTTCTCATTTATGTATTCTAAGTATTTTTTAAAATAAATTATTGGCGGGGCACCTGGGTGGTTCAGTTGGTTGGGTGTCTGACTCTTGATTTCTGCTCAGGTTGTGATCTCATGGGCATGGGATCAAGCCCTGCATCAGGCTCTGCACTCAGTAGGGAGTCTGCTTGAGATTCTCTCTCTCCCTCTGCCCCCCCCACCCCCACAAACACACTCTTTCTTTAAAATTAATAAATAAATCTTTAAAAATAAATAAATAAATTACTGGCTTTGCTTATTATTTCAAAGCATATTTGTTCCTTTAAAATATTCCACTCACTTGTTGTCATCTTGCACAATAATGTAAAAATATGTAGGCTTTGGATGTTTAAATCTGTTGTTAATTTTTCTCTTAATCCTTGCCCTTATGTTTTATTTCTTTCTGTGTTTTATTTCTTTGTTCTGATCTATTATGAGAATGAACTCAATCTAGGGAAAATGTGAAGGCCTGGTTTGAGGAATTTTTTTTTTCTTCCATACAGGATTTGAATTTGCTTCTGTTAGGGGGAAGAGGAGTCACTGTAAACTGGAATTTCATTATCCACTACCCAACCAGTAGATATCTTGTTTATAAACTAGTTATCTATTGCTCTAGTATAAACCTGTGCTTAAAGTTTTTGTTTGTGTGTATGTTTGATTTGGGCTTCGTTTGGTTTTGTTGTGTTTTGTTTTCTGTATCCAGAGGAAGAACAGAGAAAATACATTTTGTTTTTATTTTTAAATTATTCTCCTTTTTAAGCAGACAGGGAGATTGTTTTTTCCTGTTCACCTGTCAGTGATGATGTATACCCTTCTAATATACCTGGCATTGTTCTTGTTTAGCTCTCCTAGTCTTTGTGCATTTAAACACTGAGCCCACTTGCACTAAGCAACTAATAATCCATGAATCTCTAGATTATCACTTGATTTGATTTCTCAGGCTTTGTTCCTATGGCTGCACCAACCTCTGTATTCCCATTTGACTTCCTTTATGGTTTTAGCTAACAAATAAGTCTGTGTTAGCACATAGAGACTTTCCTGTCTTGTGATCTTGATAAATCACGTAGAAGTTAAAATTTATCATTTTTCAGAGAATATTCTTGCAATGAAGAGCTTTTCAAAATATCTAATCTGTTTTAGTTCAAGAGGTAAGGGTCCCTCAATATAGAAAATTGAACTCTTTGAGAAATTTGCTGAGAAGTCTTTGACTTACTTGAAAAACAGGTGTCGAGTCAGAGTTTATTATTTCAACATTTTCATTAAGGAAAGAAAAATTTTACTAAACATATGACAGTTTTTATCCCTCTCCACCCTTATGGTGAATATACCAGATCAGTCTAAGAAAAACAAACAAAACAAAACAGCAACAACAACAAGAAAAAACAAAAACAACCGATGTAAGTATTAGGAATGGTCAAAAGGACAAAAGTTTTATTTTAGACTTTAAGTTGATAATTAGAAACTCTAATCCAATGGGTAGGAAAAAAAGTAAGGATAAAAGCATGAGAATTAATATTGGGTGAGTATGTATTTAGATATGTATTTACTCTTGAGAATGAACGCAGGACCTTATCTGATGTTTCTAACTCAGCTCAGATATCCCAATTATAGATTGTGCATGTCATGAATTTATTCATCAATTCATTAAAAATATTTATGTTGAAAGCAGTGTTGTATGCATTTGGGGAAGGGCGCTATAAATATATATTAGCAAGGAGCCTACCCTCAAGAAGTATGTGTGAGAGTAGTAATATGTCAGCAAATAACTATCACATTAAGTACAAAAGAATTGACCAGATACAGTCCTATTGTGTTAGGTAGATAGAGACAAACTTTCTGGCTGGAATATATAAGAGAATTGATTAGGTTTTTGTGGTTGATGGTAATGTTGCCAATCAGCTTGCTTATTTTTGTGTGAGATTCAGGTAAGTGGAAATGTGATAAGGTATGAGGTACAGGTAATTCCATATAGGTTAGAAAGGTCAGGACAAGTCTGGAAATCTGAAAATGTCGGTATGACTGAAGTGTGAGGTAATTGGTTAAAAATAGTGAGAAATAAAGTTGGAAAGGAGTTATATTCAGATTATATAGAAACCCAGACTAAGGAATTTAGACATCACTTTCTGAGTGGTTGGAAGCTATTGAATATCTTTGGGACAAACAAAGGTCGTGATGCGGAGATCTCTAGTCAGAAAATAATGTGGCAGCAGCTAAATCATTTGGTTGGATGAAGAAAAAGACGGGATGCTATTGCAATGTTAAAGGCAGAAATAAATTTGAAAGAGCATGAACCATAGAATTGACAAGGACTAAATAGGTATTAATAGCTTACATTTGGCTATGCTTTCTGATTTAGGAGTGCAATGTATTCTCTAGACCACGTGATTAGGAGTCAATCAGAAATAAGTAAAAGGATTTTGAGCAGCAGAAACAGCCAAAAATAAAAACCAAAACCTTTGAATAACATGTATTTTAGAGGAAATAAAAACACATTGTGTTATTTTTGCCAATACCAAGCAATCCAGGGTAAATATGCAGAAAGTATTAAGTCCTTGGATTGGCAAAATACCTCTCAACCTTGCATTAAACTGCTTAAATACACATCATCTAATGTAATATTCACAGCGATCCTATGTATTATCTGTAATGATCCTCAGTTTCCTGATAAGTATGGAGACTGAAATTTAAGTGACTTGATTAAAGACAAAAAATAGGCACCCAACCTAGAACATGAAGCCACATCTTCTTATTACACATGCAAGACTGTCTCGCAGCAACAATTAGTCCAGAGGGTGAAGGAACAGAAGGAGTAAATATCGTGGGTGAGACAAATAAATAAGTCTCAGACATGGCAAGTTTAGCTTTACAGAGGTGTTGTAATACTTTTTCTCAAGAAAAGGGGTCTGGATGAGGAAAACTGAAAATAAAAAGAAATTTTGAGTATTGAGTTGAGAAATAAAGTTCATGTTTAAGATTCACCAACTTACCTGTAAATTAATGATAGAAGGTAAATTGAAGAGGAGAGGATGTTGATAAGAGAATTGAAACATGGAGAATATCCCCTAAGGGTGCTGTGACTAAAAGTTATTTAGAAATAGTAAGAGGATTTTTGAGCACACAGTAGGGTCTGCCAAGATTAGAGTACATAAAGGTGTGGTGGATCCTGCCATGCCAACATTCCTGTTACAACTGATCCAGAACTGCCAGGGCTCTATGTCTTATTTTGGTCTTTTAAATTTTGAAATAATTAGCAAATTTTACAAATCTGGTCTTTTCACTGGCACTTGACAATCTAGCTTTGTGCCGTGATGATAAAATGATAAAAATGGAAGACATAGCAATTTGAAGAACTAAGCAACAGCTGCTCTCCGATTCTGGAGGCATGTGAATTGGAACCACTGCTTTGGAGCAGTGCCTGGAAGCTAGTTGGAACTTGCAGAATGTCAGGCCCCTCCTCAGAATGACTGAATCAGACTCTTCCTTTTAACAATCTTCAGATATCTTCTAAGTTTGAGTAACACTGGTCTAAAGAGCTCTAGAGATTCAGTATGCTTGCAAATAACAAAACTTTGTAAAATAAAGACAAAACGAAATTTGACTATTCAAGTGCCACAGATTGGGGACTAAACTGGCCTACTTTATAGGTTAATACATTAAAAAGATTTTCTGGTAAATATGTTAAAAAAGATTTTATAGGATCCATCATTTTAAATACTTGATTTTAATTTGTTTCTTTAATTAAAACGTACAATTGCATTTAAGCCTAAATTCTATCATTTTTTATAGATGCCTAATTAAATAATCAAGGAATAACAACCCCAATATTCATATTGGCTGTAATGAATCGAAACTTAATTAGATTTTAGTAATTTCTGTAGAATCCATGTTGGAGGAATATTAAAAAGACTTTGTTTCTTTGCTCATATCTCAGTCAATCTCTGTTAATTATCTATTTTGAAAGATGTTCAACTCTGGTGAATTTTTAGGAAAATTGAATTGTTTTATTTCATTTCAGGAACAAATTGGCACTTTAAAACACAAAATAGCCCATTTGCTGACGGCCCACAAGTACTTTTTTCCTAACTAGAAAGATGTGCTACCAACTGGAGAAGCTATTACTCTAATTTGAATGTTGGTCACCTTGGCCCATAAGACTGCTGCCTGTGTCTGCTCCTAAGTGTTTACTAGTGAATCCTTGAGTGTTACTGTAATTTCAATGCTAATTGTTGCTTCAGGTTTTCAAATGGCTCAGCAGTAAGACATTAATGATTATTCATGCCTTAAGAAGGGCTGATAAGGGAATGAGATTACAATCTTGTACAATTTTAGCTAACAAATTAAAGTGTAAATTAAATTTTCCCTGAGACAGAAAATAACTTACTTGGAAAGTCAAAAAGAATGAGAAACTTCATTCACTTTTAATTTTCTCTTTCCTGTTTTACAGATATTCAGAGTATCAGAGGGCTTGCAGTGGATTGGGTCTCACGTAATTTATATTGGGTTAGCTCCGAATTTGATGAAACACAAATTAATGTGGCACGACTAGATGGCTCTTTGAAAACTTCAATTATCCACGGAATCGATAAGCCACAGTGTCTTGCAGCTCACCCAGTCAGGGGGTAAAGTATGATTATTTTTTTGTAAAGTTTTTCAAAAATTTCACACATTTTTGCCCTGATTTTATATGAAAACTTTGTTTAATTCAGAGAATTAATTGTCCTATCATTTGTATTAGCCATACCAGTCAAAAAAAGAGAATATGGAAATTGTAAAAGAGATCCCTGGTTAGAGATTTCTGTTGTCTGCATAAAACCAGATTTTTATACATTATTGCAAGATTTTATTAATTTATGTTGCTAAGGAGTAACAGTTCAGAATTAAAAAGAAGAAAAAAAGGAGATGCAGGGAAAAGTCACTGATTTTATTTCAAACACTGGTTGTTAATAACATATTTACTGTGTGCTGATGTTAACTGTCACTGCTAATAAATCAGATTCTCCCATCTTCTGGCTGATCATTAGGTACCCATGTAGAGAGCTTGTGTAGGGTTAAAATACTTTCTCCCCAGTGCTTTCAAAGGGAATGGCTGTTTTCTTCTTTGGTATCAAACCGAGAGGATTCAATCTGGATGAATTACTCTTAATGGAAATAATTTACTATAGTCACAGGAAATATTTCAGTTGTGAATGTAGGAGGAAAATGGAAGTGAGATGATTGTCCTTCAGTGACAGGAACAAGGAAGAGTTTCTTCCCAGGCAAACATGCACATTACCATTGGAAAGTGGCTGAACAATTTGGGCCCTTCCTAAAAAAAAAAAAAAAAAAAAAAAAAAATCCTAAACCATGAATTTACTTTGACATTGTTTTATTCCTCAGTGTATGTTTCTAGTTAACAAGTAGGTCTATCTTTAATATTTTTAATCCATATCTCATAAATTAAGGAAACTCTACTGGACAGATGGAAATACAATTAACATGGCAAACATGGATGGCAGTAATAGCAAGATTCTCTTTCAGAATCAAAAGGAACCAGTTGGTAAGTTTTTTTTTTTTCTTTTTTAATAAACTCTGCAGTTTTTAATATGGCAAACCTATACAATGTATCTTTGAGCTAGAACATAAAAGAAAATGTTACAGATTCAATCAGAAATTCATCAATCTCATTGAATCCATTGGGTCTATGTTGGGTAAGGAGGAAACATTCTTTTTGTGGATAAGAAGATAAATTCTTTTTTTTTTTTTTTTTAAGATTTTATTTATTTATTTGACAGAGAGAGAGACAGTCAGCGAGAGAGGGAACACAAGCAGGGGGAGTGGGAGAGGAAGAAAGGAAGATAAATTCTTTTGATATGAGAACTTTTATAGTATCTTTAGTAGTGAAGTCACTTAAAACTTGATGTAATTAAGAAATTACTTTCAGTAGTAAATACCTGATACATTGCTGCAGTGGCAATATAATTTACTAAGACTTCCCCTGATCATCATTGTTGTGTCATTATTAATAGTTATAATGATTTAAGTATTTAGTTTTTAGCAGTTTTTATTCACTATGCAGTAGGTTTATTTGGTTTGTTATTCTACTGTGGCTAACCATTATAATCATTAGATAAAACTCCATGGTGCTGAAAGAAAGCTCTGATATATATACATAAAACATCTTTTAAAATTTTAACTACAAAGATTCTTTTAGAAGTTAATATGTTGTACAGATATCTTTACATTATTATCTATATATTTTTTTTTCAAATCCTAATCACTCTTTCCTCATATTTTCTTAAATTTCTTTAAGAAACAGGAGTTATCACACTGCTTATTTGTCATCTCAAGTATCTTTTTTTAAAAAATCCAATAATGAACCTATATTTTGATATCATATTAAATGCAAATGAGGGAATATACAAAGAAAATCATAATTTTGCTTTGAATTGAACATAGTATATTTTTAAAAAATATTTTATTTATTCATTTGAGAGAGAGGGAGAGAGACAGAGAGAGCACAAAGAGGCAGAGGTAGAGGGAGAAGCAGGCTCCCCGCCAAGCTGGGAGCCCAACGCGGGGCTCGATTCCAGCACGCTGGGATCATGACCTGAGCCAAAGGCAGATACCCAACCGACTGAGCCACCCAGGCACCCCAAACACAGTATACTTTTAATTCTGGGCATAAAATCAATTCACCATAAAGCTTTTCAGCAATTATTCTTAGTTTTAGAAATGTGATAGTATCCTTATTTGTAGTAGCTCATTTTTACTAGTGATGATTCAGTGAAGGTGTAGTATCACCAAGATTTGCAATAAATAATTATTTTCATGTAGTCTATAGAATAATCCTCTGATAAAAAATGACAATATTAACAACTCTTTTCTTTGGACTGTCTGTTCTAAGATTTGATACACAATTGGAATTCAAGGTAGTGTTAGAAATTAAAAGCAAATTGAAATGCTAATACTTCTGTGTGGAAAGTGATAGGACAAAAGAAGCAAGGGCCTTTACAAGATTAGGACCCATACAGAAGACTTAATTTGGACTCAAGCAATTCAGTTGGTGCTTATCTAGAATTGTTCAGAATATTTAATATGGAAAAGTGAATATGATGAAAGTAGTATGAACAAATAAAGTCCTTATACTGTAATGTGGTAGCCACAGGTTACACCAAAATGTTCATTTAAATGCTTGTTTCTATAATGGGAAAACCTTATCTTTGTTAATACTAAATATCCATTCTCCTACTCAAAATAAATTTAAAAAATCTAACAGCTTATATAAAAAATATAAGAAAAATGGTATTACTATTTACACTTTGTAGTTGGGCCCTCAAGGTCTTATGCACCAAGTGATATTTTTAGCCATGTATGAATAAGGACTCAATATTCAATAACAAATATTAGATGTCTACAGCATGTCAATTTTTGTTATATTTGGAAATCACTTTAAAATCAGTTCAAGATGATACTTTTTTAAATTTTAATTTGTGTAAGATATACCATTTTAACCAAAATAACCCAGAACCTCATTGCAAACTATGCCTTAAATCAGAATTAATAAGTATGGCTTGCAAGTCATTCATTCATTCAATAAGCAGATTTTTATGGAGTATCAGATTTTGTACTAGGCCTATTGATAAAAATTTGACACTGCCCTTTTCCTTAAGGGACACAAGAACCTAAATCATTTTAGATTCCGTTAAGTAAATTTAACTCAATGACCTTCAGCAAATTAGTGTTAGCTTGGTAGTACTTGCTTTCCTCAACTGTAAAATCAAGACAAAATGTCTATTTTATTAAGTTCCCATGAGGATTGAATGAGGAAAATTTATTAAGGAAACATCTGGCCTTTAATAATAGAACCTGTCAGGAGTAATAATACAAGGTACATTGGGTCCAATAGACTGGAATGTGAATGTTTTGATTGTCTGTAGTATTGGTAGTATAAATGAGTTCAGTGAAGAATAAACATACAATAGAATCCTTAGAAATCTTGCAGAGGAATATGTGTACCAAGTAGGCCTCTGAGATGAACAAAATTTTATGCAAATGTGAGGATTTAACTCTATATTGTTTTGCTGCTAATGCTAAAAGGTAAACAAGTTTGAAGTAGCTGGTTTCTACTCTCAGAGCTTCCCAACACAGGCCCTGGAGCAAAAAGACAGCTGGGCCCTCCTCTTCTTGTAGTTCTCTACAAAAAGGTATTACCTACAAGTTCTTCATGTAACTTTCAACTTTAGCTAACTAGTCATGTTAATCGGGTATTAAAATTGATGGTGTCCACAATGCTAAATGAGAGACTGTGTTGTCCATACTTAAATGTAACAAATCATTTTCCCTTTTTATGTTTTTGAATATCTGGATGTTCAGTGGCAAATCCTCACCCCAGTATATTCTGCCACACAGATATCTGCCCACAGATATCTTTATTTTTGATGTACAGAGGAAGCAAGTGAGCAGGTGAAGTTATCTCCTGCCTCTGTTCTTCCTCACTTCCCTATAATGAGCAATATTTCTATGTTGGTAGGTCATTAACATAACTGTTAACATTCGCCATCTTAAATAACTGCCCACTCCGGATTAAGTGAATTAAATTGTTCAAGGTTTAAGATACAAGAGGAAGAATGAACTTCAGGAACTTGGAAACTAAGGACAACTTAATGATTTTCACATTCACACAAAACATTCCTTTTGGTGTGTTTGAGAGACAATATGGTTGAGGAAAAAGTTGTTTTAGGAACCAAACAAATAGGGATTTGAATCCCTGCTTTGATACTTATTAACTCAGTGATTTTAAACATTCTTCCTTACTTTTCAAAGGCTGTTTTATTATCTATAAGATGGAGATAGTAATGTCTACCTTTTGGAGCTATTTTTAGAATTAAAGGCACATATGCAATATCTTATGTTCCAGCAACTCCACACTTATATACTCTAAAGAATATATAATATAGGGGCACCTGTGTGGCTCAGTGGTTAAGCGTCTGCCTTCAGCTCAGGGCGTGATCCCGGCATTCTGGGATCGAGCCCCACATCAGGCTCCTCTGCTGGGAGCCTGCTTCTTCCTCTCCCACTCCCCCTGCTTGTGCTCCCACTCCCCCTGCTTGTGTTCCTTCTCTCACTACCTGTCTCTCTCTCTGTAAAATAAATAAATAAAATCTTTAAAAAAAAAGAATATATAATCTAAAGTACAAGGATATTCAATATGTCATTGTTTATAATAATAAAAAATTTAGAAAGAACCTAAATCTTCATCAAAAGAGGAATGAGTAAATAAGTGCAGCATGTTTATGTGCTGAAATACAGATATGTTTATATATATATATATACAAAAAGACATTAATAGATCTCAGAAATATTGAGTAAGAAAAGTAATTAGCAGAATGGTACTTATGATACCACTTACGTAAGTTCAAAATGAAACATACAACATTAATATGTGTTGCTCCTGGATGAATATATTTATAAAATAATGGAAAAAGGTAAACTGGAAATATGCACACAAATTTTACAATAGCAGTTCTCTTTGGGAAGAACAATAATAACATTAAAAGGGAAATTTCATCTTTATCAAAAGGGACTTTACTGTATTAGTAAAATTTATTTCATATTTCACAAAAAGATTCAAATTAAAACAGTAAAATGTTAATATTGATTAGTTCTGGGTAGTGAATATATGCGTGTTTATTAATTTCTTCTCTATGTTAAATGTTGGCTTTTCAAAATATCCCTAAAATAATCTGTTGTTTAGACAAAGCTGAGTTTCTTACTTCCCACACTGAGGGAGAACATTAAGTCATCAATATTTTAGCAGTGTCTCAGAGAGGGAAAAGCAACATTGAAATAGTAGTTGAAATTTGGAAGTCTGGTGTAGGGTAGATATTTCAATTGAAGGCTTAGTTGGGATCATTGAGTAAAGATCATTATGTAATTCTGGATTGGTAGCTACAGATAGATTTTTGGGGAAGGTGGGTTGAAGAGTCTTGATGTATAAATGTCATTTGTTGCTTTTTTGCTGAAGAGTTGATGGGCTATCCAGGAAGTTCCTGAAATTTGCAGTAATATTATCTTCAACCCAACTTACTAGACAGAAGTTTCTTAGAATAGTACGTTATGATATTAAAGACAGTGGATAGTAAAGCCATGTTAATGTGGACAATAAGGTGTATTTTGGGTTTTCTATTCTATAAAATTAAGCCTTTGTGTCATAGGTTCTTTTTGGTTTTTCTTTTTACTCATTTAAAATATAGTAAAAGCATCCTTTGTGAAGAATTGTGTACACTGATGTATTCTTCACTAGCTGACTCTGAAAACCGATCTACAATAGGAGATGTGAGACAGTTGTGTGTCTGTCAGGATTTCATGAGAAACAGAACCAGTAGTGTGTTTGGATAGATAGATAGATAGATAGATAGATAGATAGATAGATAGATAGAGGAAGAGAGAGAGAAAGAGCAAGAGAGAAAGAGATGTGTAGTTATAAGGATTTAGATATATAAAGAGATTTATTACAAGGATTTATGGAATGAGATTGTGGGGTCTGGCTAGGCAAATCTGAAATCCTCTGGCAGGATGGAAAGTCTCAGGCAGCCGCTTCAACTGTAGACCTTAGCTACAATTTCTTCTTTCTCATAGAAACCTTAGTTCTAGTCTTCTGGCCTTTCAACTAACTGGATCAAACCCACCTAGATTTTTTAGGATAATATCCTTAACTTAAAGTCAACTGACTGCAAATAGTAACCACATCTACAAAATACCTTCATAGCAAAATCTAGATTAGTGTTTAATTGAACAACTGGGGATAATAGCCAGGCCAGGTTGACACATTAAATGAACATCACAATTTTTAAACACAAACCTTCCTATATTTTATCCACTGATCTATATGCCTGCAAATATAGCAATTGTATATGTTGATGCAAACATAAATTTCCATAAATATTTACAGAAAATCGAGTAAAAGCTCTATCAGGCAGAAACAGTAAGTGAACGAAATTTAGCTGGTATTAATTAGCCATGTTTTCTGAATGGAGGCTGAGCAAATAACTTTATTACACTGAATTTAACATGTTTGATATAGATTACTATGTAAAGCATGATAATGTGTCCTTTTTAACCTAGGAAGAGAAAAAGAAACAGTGCTTAAGAATGTTTCAGAAGTAGCCACATGTAAATTAGAAAGAAAGAAAGAAAGAAAGAAAGAAAGAAAGAAAGAAAGAAAGAAAGAAAGAAAGAAAGAAAGAAAAAGAAGGGAAAACAAACATCTCTACAATACCCCTTCTTTCTTAAATCCAAATCCATGTATTAAGTGGCTAATGTTAATGTGTTATGCTAAGCAATGTGGATGACACAGAGATGACTTTTTATGTTAATACTTGCTTTGTAGCAATGATATACTAATGAGAAAGAGAGTCAGAAACATGTGGTAAGGGTTCACGTGTTGGTTTGTATGTATGTGGGCCTCTTGAAGAAAATGGGAAAAAATGTGTTCCTACAGAATGCCAGTTACTGAGAAACAAGGCAAACGGGAGATACTGACCCTTCCCTTGTGGAGTTTACTATGTAAAAAGAATTGCCGTATGACTCAGAGTTATCCACTCCAGCCATATTTTCCTTCTTTGCTTCTTTCAACTTGTCAGACTCTTTCCCCTATCAGCATATTTTAACAAGGTATTCCTTTCCTAGAAATGTCTCCCATCTCAGTTGTCTGCCTGTTTGCCAGATTTCAACTCAAAAATTAATTTCTCTGAAGAAGCTTTCCCTGACCTCCCTTGACAAGGCTGAAGTCTCTTAAAATAAACACTTTAGCACCATTTCATCTTACAGCTCTTGTCATTATTTTAGATTTCCATTTGTTTGTTGAATATTTGAATAACTGCTGCTTACCAGCTAGAAAGGAAACTACAGAGTTAGCGACCATATGTTTTATTTACCATTGTGTCCTTAACTCATAGGTCAATGCTGACATGTAAGTAGATCTTCAACAAATATTTGCTGAATGAAGTGACCACTGTTTCCTATCCAATAGCAACAGGCTCTTACATGATTGAATAAATCCAAGATTTATTTATATATCACAGTTGAGTAAGATTACTTTGTGAAAGAAGTGCATATTAAGTGATTTGAGTGTTGTCCATGTTGCATTCCCTTCAATTTTCTGATGAGTAGGAAATATTTATATTTATGCCATAATTTTCTCAAAGTATAGAGTGTAAGAATTATGTCAACAGGATTGCTTATAAATAAAACATGGCTAGCTAGAGAGGAAAATTTGGAAATATTTTGTTTCCAAATTTGCTTTTCCACATGTTCCTCTTGCTCTTTCTCCTCCCTCTCCTGTCTAACCCTGTGGCTATTTGGCTGTCCTTAACACCTCAGAGATTTCTCCTAAAAAGAAAGAATAGGACAAAAATAGACTCGGTCAAGTTATCTACTTATCGACAAGTCCTCAGTATTGGGTGTAAAGATAAAGCTAAATTCTTTGTACGGTAATACCTTATTCATTCTGATCATGTTATTGTAATTTTTGATCTATCCCAATAAGCTAGAGAGACTGTAATCTATAAATGAACTATAAAAAATATCATTGTGAATAAGTTTACAGCAGGAAAGTCCTATCTATATTCAGTCACTTCAAATTCTTTATTTGGGTGGAATGGAGGCCAGGTAAGATGATGTGGGTTTCAAGCTATTATAGGCATTGATTAAAATAGGTTAAAAATTGGGGGTGCCTGGGTGGCTCAGTCTGTTAAGTGTCTGCCTTCAGCTCAGGCCATGATCTCAGGGTCCTGGGATTGAGTCCTGCATCAGGCTCCCAGCTTATCCAGGAATCTGCTTCTCCCTCTGCCCCTTCCTCCTGTTCCTGCTCCTGTTCTCTCTTTCTCTCTCAAATAAATAAATAAATAAATAAAATCGTTCTAAAAAGGTGGGGGGAACTCCTGGGTGACTCAGTAGATTAAGCATCTGCCTTCGGCTCAGGTCATGATTCCAGGGTCCTGGGATTGAGCCCCACATCGGGCTCCCTGTTTAGCAGGGAGTCTGCTTGTCCCTGTCCCTCTGCCCCTGCTTGTGCTCTCTCTTTCGCTCACTCTCTCTCAAATAAATAAAATCTTAAAAAAAATAAAATAGGTTAAAATTATGTTGCATCGTAACTATTTTTTTAAATTAGTGTTTTTACTGTGTGCTTGAACCATTTTCTTAAAATATATTCAATAACATATTGTTTACTACTTTACATAAAATCGGAAGCATTTCAGATTATTGTTTTCTTTTTTAAAAAAAATTATTATTTTTGCTATTGTTTACTTATTTTTTCTCCGCTGGAGAGTTTAGAGCTGTGATGAAAATAAGTGGACTATTTTTTGTTTGTTTTATATATAAATATGAACTGCTATTTAGTGTAGCATTGTAGCTAATGCACAGAGGGGCAAAAGCCCCTGGCTCATAGGGTCCCAAAGAGACCAGGTTCAGCCACTCACTGGTGACAAAATCCAAACACAGAGAAAGGAGTGATGGTGAAATCAGAAACAAATTTATTTCGGTGAGGCGAACACCAGGAAAGCAGTGGACTCATGTCTCAAAGATTGCCCCCAGAATGATAGAAATACTTCCAGGTTTATATAAGCAAAAGTGTGTGGGCAAAGGTGGTGGGTAAGTGCAGGTAGGCAGTGAAAGGCCAATGGATCACCATCTTGGAGTCAATCTGGGAGGGGTCTTGCTGCCTCAGGTCAGTCCTTATTGCTTGAGGGGGTAGTTTTGGTTCCCATCGGAGAATGCTTTGCCCACAAGATTCCGCCTTAACCAAAAGCCAAGCTGGAAAGAAGAACCCAACTAGAAAGTTTGAGATCCAATGGAGGCATCCAAAGGCCTCTTTCAGAATGAAGGTTAAGTCTCATAAGGAAACATTTGGTACAGAATAATCTTTGAAATACTCCCAAGAATTGATGGCATTGTAATCCCACTTTATAAGATTCTCTTTGAACTATTCCCCTGAGATGAATTCTAAAATGGAATTTTCCGGTACCTTGAGTGGACACATGAATGTATGTAAAATGTAAATACAAACCTATCTTTCTCACTGTACATGATCGCTATACCCATGAAATACATATACATAGGGATATTTATTACTTTGTTATTTACTTATTGAACCGCACTGGTATTTTGCACTGCAGAAAATTATTGTAATTATTTTTTCATGATGAGTCTGTCTGGGCAATCTCTGGCTGAAACTTCTGCCCACTGCATTCTCTAAACCATTTCCATGAAGAAAATTAGGTGATTAGGAAAAGAGGAGCTACCGTTCAGTTGCTTTTCTCCTCGGGCATATTGATTATCAGATTATAAATTATTTTTCCCAGATGTAAGGAGTAAACACAATATTCTGTTTGGTGAGGCTGGGAAGTATCAATCCAAAGCAATCATTATCTATCCTCCTTTATGGAACCTGTATTCTCATCATGAACCCCCACCTTTGTGTTTGCTTCTCCTTAGCCTAGGATGCGTGATACAGTAGAACCGCCCTCACTTTGGCAACAAAATAACATAATTAGAGTGACTGCTTTTTAAGCACTTAGAATATGTCAAGCACTTCTAAAATGCTTTGTGTTAATCATCTCACACTAATCATTTCTGGAAGGGTTTCTTACCCTTCTTTTATAGATACAGAAGTGAGGCTTGTTGAAAGAAGTTAGTTGCCTATGATGGATAGTAGAGTGGGATTCAAATCCAAGTTTATCTGCTTCTAAAGCCATATTAAATCTTAACCATTATACTATGCCCAGAGAGGCTGATTTCTATAGTAATTACGTGACCTCAAGCTAAGATCAGGGAATAAAACTGGTACTTTTTCAAGCATGGAAAGTAGGAGGAAAAAAATTCAGAACCTGGGTACTCCTGAGAAATGAGGGCCCAATTAGGACGCAGCAGTCAGCTTTTCTAAGCAGTCAGGGAACACACGAAGCAATTTCACCTCTGTGCCAATCGTGCCTCGCTATTAATTATTTCTGAATCTTTAAATGCTGCTTTTAAACAGCAATGCCACTGGTATACTAGGCTTTCTAATTTGTGAAATTGTTTTTACGTTGTAATTCACTGGATTCTCCTTGCTTGTTTGCTGTTACATCCATATGTGTGACATACTTGAAATAGAAGTGCATCATAATCTTATCAAAACACCCAACTTGGCATTTTAGGACTGTGTATCACTGAAGACTAAGTCACTGGAGCCTTCAGGCCGTTTGGGCTGAATAACTTTGTTTCTGTTAAATACAAATCAACATTCCAGTTATCCATTGTTGAACTAAATATTCTCAATTAAGATTTATTGCTCCGTCTTGGATACATGAAGTGCTTAGAGCAGTTTGCATAACAGAAGATTTTAATTTGCTACTTAAAGCCATTTCCATGTTTAAAATGTTTACATATTATGAATTTTATCCCTTAAGCCTCATATAAAGCAACTTGGCTTGTCAATCAGCATTATCCTTCATGGCTTATTCTTAAGAATCTAGGGTAGTATATATTTTATTTTCTTGATATTTTCTCTTCATTTTCAGTGTAATCCCAACCAAAAGTCATGTGTTTAACTCAGCCTTCAAATACACCTTTTTGAAACCTACCAAACTTTTTTTTAATTATTATTTAATCATTCCAACCCATATGCTGTATAATGTGAATTTTGAAATCTATTCATGGATAACATTCATAAGCACTTTTTATCACGCCAAAAGAATTCAGGGGACTCACTTTTTAAAAATAAGATCAAAACAAATTTCTGTCTATATTTTCTTGCTTGATATATGCAGTTGTTTAAATATACTTATTACTCGGCACAGTCATTTTTATAATGCATGAAATATAATCAATATATAAAGTCACGTTCCCCAAAATAAATGTTAACAAGAGCTTACGAAAAAGGCCAGAGGAATTAAATAATGGATCTTAAAATTACACATTAATATACACACAAATAATTTAAATTTATTATATTTTTTCATCTGATGATTTGTTTACTCATTCTTTCAAATTTATCAAGTGTTAAAAAAAAAAAAAAAAGGTTATTAGAAAAAGGTTATGAAGTCTATAGTGGGTGCCAGACCTGAAAACAAAACCTGGGATACATTATCAAGAAGGTCATAGTCCAGTGAAGTAAAAAGACGGAAATAATTACAAATCATTTGATGCAGTGTCATTCATGAGTACTATTTCCAGACACCATAAAAGTAATATAAGTAGACACTGTGAAAATAGAGGAGACCACCAATTTTGTGTGAGCAAGAAAAATAGAGAAAAGTATAGTACCCAAACTGGTAATATTTGAAATTTCAACTGGATCTTGAAGGAAAAATATACTTTTGTTTTTAAGGCAGGGACAGAAGAGAACGGTCTTACCCTATTCTTAGTAGAAAGGAAAAATAAGCATAAAAGGCACAAACATGTGATATGTCTAAAAAACTCTGAATTCTTCTGTGTGTCTAGGGAAAAAAATCTAACACAAGGGAATGTTTAGGATTATATTGACAGGAACTATAATTTTAAAATATTCAAATGACACAATCCAGTGCTTTTAAAAATATTTTGTTCTATTTTACCTATCAAGCTATAAATACAGTTTTGGGGAATTATAAAACTATAGGTATTAAACCTTTTAAAATGATCTTTTAGAACAAAACACTCCTCAAGAAAAGCCTGTCACTGAGTCTGATCTTTCCCCCAATTTTGCATATGTTATTTTCACAAGCCAGGTAATTTTTGTCAATCAGGGAGAGCTTGAAATATAGGATAAATTGTCTGAGATAAAATGATTAACGTGAGGGAGGATGAGGGAGATGCTGAAATCTTAGCTCCAGGAGATAAGCAACAAAGAGCTAATTAACTTAGTTCTGTAACTCTATTTGTTGTCAGTGACTTTTTTAAAGCAGAGTATATGGAGAGGGATGATTTCAAGAAAGAATTTAGGTCTGGTTAAGATAATAGTAGTATAGACACTTGCAGTGGAGGAAAAAAACAAACAAACACAAACAACCAGCCCCCCCCCTTTATTTATTTATTTATTTATTTATTTATTTATTTATTTACCTTTCTCTGGGTAGGGACCTGGAAATTAGATTGACAAATGCCAAACTACCCACAGAAAAATTTATTAACAGGAGTAACACACATGGATGCAGGGAAACTCGCTAATCAGTAACTCAAAGGAGTGGTTAGAAGTTGGGCTTATCTAGCATCTTAACAAAGAGCAGCAAACTTATAGAATAATGACAAAGGAAGAGGGTTTTGAACTTAACAAGGGAGGCAAACTATGGGAAGGCAAATATCTGAGGGAAACTAATGGAAGGTGATAAGGGTTGTGTTAGTAAGGTTTATTGTGTAGATGCCTCTCAGTGCCTTCCTGGGGCTGGTAAGCCTCTAGACTGGTCTCTAGTAATTAAGAGGCTAGGACTGCTTTTAGCAAAAAAGGAGGGCGAAGAGCTTTTATTTTTTGTCTGCCATTTCTTACTTGTCTTCAAATCAGAATAATTCTTAAGCCAAAGTGGCATATTTTGGAGTGGTATATTCTGATCCCTTACATACTCAACTTTTTCTTGAATAAAATGTTTTGTTTTCAAATTAAAAATGTTATTGAGATAATTTTAGATTCACATGAAGTTATAAAAAATAAGACAGAGAGGTTCCATGTCTACTTCATCTAATTTTCCCCCATCAGAATGTTATATAAAACTACAATAAAATATTACAACCCAGATACTTACCTTCATGCAGTCCATTAATATTATTCAGATTTCATGTTTTATTTGTATGTATTTGGGTCTTTAATTTTAGATCTAATTTTATCACATGCTCCAACACCAAATCAAGATACTGAATAAAATGAAAGAAGTTCTTACGGATAAGTGGAAAAACAAAAGAATAAAAGAATAAAAAATGATACTAAATAATTCCAATACCACAGTGGTCCTTCATACTGCTCTTTTATGACCATGCCTCCTCTCTCCTGCCTACCACCTCCTTCCCCTTTCCACCCCACACCGTCTGTCTTCCATTTCTAATATTTTGTGTTTTTAAGATGTTATATAAATGCAGTCATACAGTATGTAACCTTATGGATTGGTTGTTTTCGACTCAGCTTATATCCTCGGAGAGTCATTGAAATTGAATATATCAGTACTTTTCTTCTTTTTCTTGCTGAGCAGGAGACCATGATATGTCAATACCACAGTTTATTTAAGCATTCTCCTGTTGGAGGTGGTGGCATGATTCTGATTTTTGACTGCTACAAATAAAGCTGCTATAAAGATTCATGTACAAGTTTTTGTGTGAACATAAGTTTTTATTCCTCTGAAATAAATTCCAAGGAGCGCAGTTGCTGGGTCCTATGGAAGTAGTATGCTTAGTTTTATAAGAAACTACTCCGCTGTTTTCCAGAGGAGCTGTATCGTTTTTCGTTCCCACCAACAATGTGTTAATGATCCAGTTTTTTTCTGAATCCTCGTCAGCATTTAGTGTTGTCACTATTTTTATTTTAGGCATTCTTACAGGTGTGGAGTGATGTCATTGTTACTTTAATTTGCACTTTCTTTTGATGTCAAACATCTTTTTCATGTGCTTAATTGTCATTTGTATATCTTCTGTGAGATGTCTGTTCATTTCTTTTGCTCAATTTTTTAATTGGATTTTTTTAACTGTTGAGTTGTGAGTGTAGTTTTGTTGGTACTAGTCTTTTTTTCATTTGTTGTGTGTTTTCAGTAGCCAGTTTCTGCAACTATCACAATCCCAGAAGCAGAAGGAGTTGCGTTCTATTGTCTGATATGTGGATTGCAAATATTTTCTCCCAGATTGAAGCATGTCTTTCACTGGGCTTTACAGAACAAAAGGTTCAAATGATGATGTAGCTCAATCATTGAGAGATACTGTAATTACGAATGAAGGGCACAATCTGAATGTACCTCACATCAAGTTATCTAAAAACTATCAGTTGTGGGGATTACCAAAGAGGTGGTTGCAAATTTTAGAATAGGATTTTAGCTTGAAAAAGAAACACAAAAAATTGTAGTGCTAAAAAATAGCTAGCATTTATTGAGCACTTTCTATGTGCTCAATACTATTATATTATTATTACAATTCCATAATGGTGAAGTGAGAGTGTAACAAGGTGGAGGCTGACTAGTCTTTTGTAGATGAACCCAGAAATGAGTAGACAAGCTGATGGAAAGGTGATTGAAAGCTTATATTTCTATTTACCTCAGAGAGAAGGCAGGAATGAAGCACAAAGAGTGCTCGGGTTTCCTCAGTATATTTATTTCTGCACTTATAAAATCTAAGCATTTTTAAGAGAGATTTTTTGAGACAGCCTGATAGCGAATAGGCAATTAACCCCATTCTACTTCCTCATGGAACAACCATGCTCCTTTGGAGCTAAAAATTCAATGTTTCAGAAACAGTTTTGCCTCCCAAAAAAATAACGCCCCTTCTGGTGAACTCTGAAAAGATATCCATTTTGCAGTATCCAGAATATTATAATTCTTCTACAGGTTTGGTAGGGGATGCAGTTTTACAGTATTTCTTCACCTACTGTGTATTTTTAGTAGTCAGTTTCTACAACTATAACAATCCTAGATGCAGGAGTTGTGTTCTATTGTCTGAAGATAATGCTACAAAGAGAATATTTAGAAGGTTTCAATGTTATTTTTTATTCATGTCTAGAGGCTTTAAAGTTAATCATCTATCTATGTTTTAATATCTGTAGTATGCCTTCTTCCCCTCTATATCTTTAGTGTTCCTCTGTGTCCAAAGAGATCTCCTCATAAGACACATCCCAGCAATATTTGAAAGGCCTCATTAAACTTATTACATATTCAAATTTGAAGGATTATAAAAATATGCAATTTTTAAAAGGTTTTTCTTAATGTTTTTATTCTAAAATCACCTGAAGAGGTTTTTTTTTTTTTTTTTTTTTTTTTTAATACTGATTCCTGGGACTAATTCAAACCAATTAAATTAGAATTTCTGGGGGTGAAGCCCAGGAAACAGTATTTTTAATAGTTTTCCAGATAATTGTAATGCATAGCCAGGGATGAAAAATTTGAAATGAAATTTGGTGTCAGAAAAATATTAAGAAATTTCCATCTCTAGAAAGCATTAATTTTAAAAATTCTTTTTTTCTATATATTTGCATTTTTGCTTTAATTCCATATTGCAAAGTATGTTGATTTAATTTTGAGTTATTTAAAAAAGAAATGAGACACATAAGGTGAATTTCCCAGTATTTTTTAAATTTTTTAAAAAAACTAAAAATATTTTATTTATTTATTTGAGAGAAAGAGAGAGAGAGCACATGGGGCGGGGGTGGGGGGGGAGAAGCAGAGTCCCCACTGTGCTGAGAGCCCAACATGGGGCTCCCTCCCAGGACACTGAGATCAGGACCTGAGCCGGCAGATGCTTAACTTACTGGGCCACCCAGGTGCCCCTGAACTTCCCAATCTTAACTGTGACAAAATTTGAAACTCAATGGACTTAATTATTTTTAGTAATATACGGAAATATAGTTAGACTATATTTATTCTAAAAAAATATTATGTAGTTATTTCTTATATTAATGTATTTCTATTATAAGAGCAATTACATAATTTTGGCAAATTACATTGTCTCAATTAAAAAATATGCTGGGCTACTTAAATCAAAATATCAAAATAATACATGAAGGGAAATCTTTGGCTTAGAGAGGGTCAGAATGAAAGCATTTGAATTAACTGCATTTTTACAATAATAGAAAAGATAGGTGAAAAGATAAATTTTCCTTTTCATAAAGGTTTTTAAATTTAAATGATGACTTTTCTTCCTTTGATACACCTGTTACATTATTGAATCTAGGTTTCCTCTTTTGATTACCAAATCCAGATGGTATTAAAAATAAATGTGTCTTATAGAAATAAGTCTATGTTAATAGTGGTATATTCTGCAGAAAGATCTGACAGTCCTTTTGAAGATGTTTTAATTTCAGTCACCCTCACCCATTCTGAGGACCTTTTAGTACAAACATAATCATATTTCTTTGCATAGGTTTTAGGACACTTTTATAAACATGCTCATATTTGATCTGTTTTCTCATAGCTATTGATTTACCATTCTAAAATCACCGAGTAGTTTCAACTGCATCAAAACACTATCAGTTCACTGCTTAGTGATTCATCTTTTGAAACAGTGCAACAGAGACTCAATTCAGAAATTTTTCCAATGAATGGACACCAATTAATTCTTCAATGTTATTAAGACCTAAATGTATGAGAATAACAAAATAAAAAAATCTTATCCTGGGGCACCTGGGTGGCTCAGTCCTTAAGTGTCTGCCTTCGGCTCAGGCCATGATCCCAGGGTCCTGGGATCGAGCCCTGCTCCACTGGGAGCCTGCTTCTTCCTTTCCTACTCCCCCTGCTTGTGTTCCCTCTCTCGCTGGCTGTCTCTCTCTCTGTCAAATAAGTAAATACAATCTTAAAAAAAAAAATCTTATCCTGTGAAAATATTTATATTAAGCACTTTAAAAATAGTACTTTTAAACATGCATATATCTATGAATTTTGAACATGTATCAGAATTTTGAACATATATCACCAGTTTCTTGAATTCATAATAGGAATTTAAAAAATATTTCAGTTCAGGGTTCTTGGGTGGCTCAGTCAGTTAAGCATCTTCCTTTGGCTCTGGTCACGATCTCAGGGTTTTGGAATGGAGCCCCACACTGGGCTCCCTGCTCAGTGGGGAGTCTGCTTCTCCCTCCCCCTCCACTCATGCTCTGTCTCTCTCAAATAAATAAATAAAATCTTAAAATATTTCAATTCTATTTTATAAACCCAGGAATGCTCAAGAACATTCAGAGATTAATTGGGGCACCTGGGTGGCTCAGTCGTTAAGCATCTGCCTTCCACTCAGGGCGTGATCCCGGCGTTATGGGATCGAGCTCCACATCAGGCTCCTCTGCTATGAGCCTGCTTCTTCCTCTCCCACTCCCCCTGCTTGTGTTCCCTCTCTAGTTGGCTGTCTCTATCTCTGTCGAATAAATAAATAAAATCTTTAAAAAAAAAAAAGAACATTCAGAGATTAAGCTAATACATTTAACAGAAGAGAAGATACACATAGGTAGCTAGGTCACATATCACATGACTAGGCTAATATAGGAACTTAATTATTTTTTTCCTGTGACTCTTAAAATGATGAATCCTAAACTATTCCATCTTAATATTGAAGCAAAAACCTAAGCCATGCCAAGTAGACCTATTGAATCATTGCCCTTCTTCCCTTTTGTCATAGCATCCAGGTATAGGTAGGGTATTAAGAAATTCTGTTGTGGGGATTATTCAACTTTAGCAGGCAGAACTCTTTGAAGACAACTTACAATTTTCCTAATGGAATTAATTAAATAACCCATTCATGCATTCAGTGTTTATAAGTTTTCTTCTCTTCTCTAGGCAATATGCTCGGTATTGAAGATCAAAGCTCACTACCACACTGCTTCTTTTCTTTAGGCATTCAAAAGTCCATGAACAAAAATGTTGAGTAGTAAACTGTGGGGAACTCTGACCCCAAAACAGTCACTTCCCTGCTCTGTATAATGACTGCTTTACACAGCCTATGTTAGAGTCTAGAAATCATGGAGTGTTAGGTGGATGAGAAAGTTCTGACACTGTGGGTTAATCTGGAGTTGGGCACATTTGGTATTAATGCACCCTTTCCTTCAAAAAAAGAGGTTGAGGAAACTTAGACAAATTTAATCCCTCAACAAAGGCCAGCCAAGAATATTGATTTTAAAAATCAAGGTGAAGAAAAATAATAGAGGGGTGAAGTTAGTGGTGTAAATGCAATTCCTCTACAATTTCTGCAGATGGGTCACAAATATGACTCTTTAGGTTCTTTGCAGCCAAAGCAAAGAGAGAAATATGATCAGTTACAATTTTATATTTTCCACTATTGCTTTTTCTGGCACTGAGCCCTGAAAGAAATTTCTCCCGTGGGTCCTTGTATAAAGAGGTCACTATGTGATATATTATTTCAGACACTATATCCTGAAAAGTGTAACAGTGGTTTTCCTATGGCTACTTCTTATAGCATCCTTCATTTAAATCAAGGGCACAATGCCAGAGCTCAATTCAGCAACAGATTAAGTGAGGGACAAAAACCCAGATAGCTCTCTGATGGTTTGGCTTGATTGAGAGAGAAAATTTGGAATATCTAGAGGGATAGATAACTGCTTAGAAGGAATTCTTCATAAATGTATTAATTCAGTTCTTGATGAAAATATGACTACCAAATGTTTGGCGTATATTTTGTACCATAAATCTCTAGTAAGATATTCTTCATTGCTGATTAAAGTTAGATATATGTGATTTAGATAGCCAACTAAGCAGAAGGTAAAATAGACCTTCTGAAAAGTAAGTGGTCTAAACCAGGATTTTCACTCGAAAAAATGCATGGAGTTGACTCCGAAAGTACCTATAGAATAACAGAACTTCCTCTGATAAAAAATTGAATGATGGATGACCTTCAACCTGAAAATATTACACCAAAGAACATGAGTGTGATAGTTTTTATTTGATTATTTTCTAAAGTATTTAAAGCCAATCCCCCACAGTAGTCATAAAAAAAATACCTAAAAACTTTATCCCTGAAATGTCTGATTTTATTTATTAGTTTTATTCTGTACCTTTCAGACCTCTATTAGTAAAACATACCGATAAATCAATAAATAGCTGATATATTGTATAGACTTGTAGTATTATTTCTACTTGATCAAAACTGGTCTGATAAATCAATTCTACTCCCTGGATTGGGACTATCTGTAACTGGAAATATTTTGACTGTATTTAACTCTTTCTCAATGAACTGGAACTCATTTGATTCTCTCCAAGTGTCTCCTTCCTTCCTTCCTTTTTTTTTTTAATCTGTCTTTGTTTGTTTGTTTGTTTAAATAGGGAAGGGTTTTTGTTTGCTTGTTTGTTTGTTTGTTTTTGTGGTTTGCTTCCTTCATTCTCTGAGGAAGATTCCAGAACCAATTTATAGTACTGTATGCCTGAGTATATGTCCACATGTGCTTTTCCACAAGTAGTTGTGGGTCATAGAAGACCAACATGGAACGACAGAGTTATTGTAACATGAACCCTGAGCCTACTGAGCATGCCAGTAATTAAGTAGATGTGTACCAAGAATCCTCAGCAATCAAAATATACATATCCTGAGACCTTTGAAAACCATGAGTACCACTATAACATATGAAATTGTCCATAAAATGCAATAAAGCTAACCTACAGTGATATACTGTGACGTGGAGATAATGACCTTAAGCCTTTGGCTTGGTTCCCTTACTAGAGGGTTGATTTATTGCCCCATGAAAGATCCTAAATAAGCCCAATTCAATTCCGTGCTTCAGTGACATTACAGATTTTTGAAATTCTACTTCTGTATTTACTTGAAAATCATTGAAACCAACAACTTGAATCTAAATCTGCCTAAAGTAAATTTTACTGAAAGTAGGGGCGAATTAAAAATTTCATCAATGGTATTAGTTTCCCAAAAGAGTATTATGCATTAAAAATTTCTGAGGCAAAGCCATGTAACAAAGAGGGCAGGCAGTCAATTTGGAAATAGAAACTTTGTTAAAATTTCTGTAAGCTCCACTTGCTAGCTGTGGACTCAAATAGATTTCTTAACTATTCTAGGTATTATTTTTCTTATTCATGAAACGAGACAGTCATTGCTCTCAGTGTCACAGATTGTTGTGATAATCAACAGAGATAATGCTTAAGTGCCTTTGAAAGTATATTGTTCCACAGATAGTTAAAACAGTATATTTCCCTATTAGCCAAATCTTATTTTTAAAGACAAAAATCTAAGCTTGCAACTTATTTTTTCCCCTCAAATCTAGTGCTAGGTGAACAGTACTATTTAAGTGGCTACTGTGATGTTTAAGTTGTATAATTTAATTACAGGTCTATCGATAGACTATGTGGAAAACAAGCTTTATTGGATCAGTTCGGGAAATGGAACCATAAATAGATGCAACCTGGATGGTGGTAATTTAGAAGTAATAGAGTCAATGAAAGAAGAATTAACAAAAGCTACAGCCCTAACCATCATGGGTAAGTGTAATGGTTCTATAGCTAGGATGCTATGTATTGATTGGGGGGTGATTAATTATGACCTGTTAAAAGCTTAGAAAAGTTACCGCTCCATTAACACCAGAGGCACATTCAAATTATACATCTCTATGAGAGTTTTTTTTTTTTTCTTTTTTTCTTTTTTCTTTTTAACCTTAGCAAGCAGGCTTGTAAGATTATCCAGATCAGGGACTTTGTGCTGTTTGCAATACAAACTTTATCGTTATTAATTCTTGGCTGTGCCTTGTATTATTTTATGATTATTTTCTTTGTTCTACTGCAGTGTTCTAAAGTGTAAGGGCCTTGTGTATTTGTCACAATAAAGTCAAATCTGGCTTATCTCTGATTTTAAAGGATATCTTGATTCACACAGATAATTCAAAAAACAAGGCCACAGGGCCCAATTACCAAAGAATGAAATTATTCTCCCACAAATAATTCTTTCTTATTTTTAGGGATGAGTAGTCTTACTGTTTTGAGCCTCATTTTCCTTCTTTTCGGTTCAGTCTTTGGGAAAAGTAAAAAGATGCCAGATGAATATGACAATTAGGAAGATCACAGGGAGGTATGGCTTTTCATAGAACAAATAATCAACTTTTATCATATTGATACTAGAAGTTGATTTTTGAAATATGAATTTTAATACAAAGCAGTTTGAGTTTTAGAAAAGATGTAAGAGTAGATACCATTAAGAACTGCTTTTTGGTGAGGATAGCTGTGCCTTTACTTAATGAATGGCTGGCTCTAAGCTGACATTCATGGTAGGTCAGCAGTATGAGGATTAGATCTTCCACATAGAACCTCAGTAGTTATGTTTGGTTACAGGAAATCAGAAAACTGATTTTATATTTGCAATTCTAAAATACAAGGTATTCTGGATAGCATGTGTGTGTGTGTGTGTGTGTGTGTGTACTATATATAATTATATGTATATACATAAATACTATATATATATAACTATATATACTATTTATGAAAAGTCAATGTGAATGTATTTCTAAACATTTATGTAGGTAATAAATTAAGTCTTTTCAATAAATATTCTACAATCTTCACCTCTTATCATTTCCCAAATTGAATGTTAATTATTTTTGGTTTTGTTTTCACTAATGTCTGTTGCCTAATATATAAAGTTTTAAAGTAAATAGTGGTTAATTGAGAAAGATGTGAAAACGTATTCTCTACTAAAAACAATTGTTTTCATCACCTTTTATTTCAAATAGATTTAAAATATCTGAATAAAAGTGAATAAGGTTTACATATTTCAAATTATTATTTAAAACAGGATGAGTCTGGGATATATGAAAAAAATTAAAATTCAGTTCAGTTCAACATGTATTTACAATCTTTTAAGTACAGACAGTGTGTATTTGTCTCTGAAGTACAAATATAAACATTGACACTATTCTCAAACAAAACAAAACAGAACATACATTTCTGTGAGGGAGAGAGAGAAAAAAAGATCGTTTCAACCAATCATCAATCACAAAGAATATTTCAGTTTCAGTAGCTGAGAAATACAGGTAATAAATATATTTGCCTTAATAAAGTTGTGAGAATCATATGGAAATGCATGGGAATACATTTTGATAATGTAGAGTTTTTTACAAACATCAAAGGTAAGATCTGGCATCACTTAATTTAATCTTTAAAATACTCTGGAATTTTACCTTGTTGGGGATTTGCAGATATCTGGCATACTGGGCATCGGACGTTCAGGGGCTTTCTTTTGCTGTACTTTTAATCCTAAATGGCTGTCTTTCTGCTATCATTTTCACCATTTTTTTAAAAATTGTTTCTTAGAATTAGTGTTATTTTTTTTAAGTTTTTTTTCCCCTAGAGGCGAAATTTAAACTTGTAAAAATATATCTTATTTTTAATAATGACCCAAGTTTCTTTCTAGCCTTTGGACAATTTCTGTATTATTTGTACAGCATTGTGTTTTCAGAAGTTAAACACACACACACACACACACACACACACATGCACACACACAAGGATTGTATTTGACAAGTAGGTTATTTTAAAGCATAAATTTATTTATAATTTTCTTATAAGGCAATAAGGAAAATAAGTTTATTTTCTATTACTCAGCTTTGCCAAACTAACAAGAAAAATTTATTTCATGTAGTATATTTATACATATTTTAAATCATCTGAGTAAAAATAGCAGAGTTTAAATTCTGCAACAATCCCCAAATCACCACCCACATTATGTTTTCAAAAATTGAATTCCAATATACCTTATGAAATCAACCTAAACTAGGAAATAATATAGCCAAGGAACACAATAAATTAGAGGGAAAAATGTTAAAATATGTTATAACATTTCAAAGAACGTCTTTGAGTTTTTAGTGAATATTATATATATACATATACTATAAAAATCATTTCCTCATAGAATAATGGAAAGCTTTATGAAGGTTTATTTCTGCTAACATGATTGCTACCCACCCTGCTGTTAGTAGAAAATGAATACTAAACTTACAGAACTCAATGCTGTAAACAAAGTGTCAAAAATAGAGCAGTAGTCCCTTGTAGCAAAATAAAATAAAGTCAGTTAGTTTTGTTCCCTGATAAAATGGAAGAGTGAAAGTTTGGGGGAAATCATAATGCCTATATTGTGTCAGCACTGTAAAACTGATAGGACATTAGCACTGCATGGGAACCCAACTTTTCATACATTAAAATTATTTTAACAAGTGAATGGCTGTGTATGTATACCCCTCCCTGCCACCATAATTTGATCAAACCTGAAAGTTAAAAATAAATATAATAAAACCTATTAATGCTTCTATTGTCAACAATGCATTCAGTGGATATATCTAAATACATCTTTAGTTTGGAGATTTGAAACTTCAAGGACAATACCTTAGAGAAGCAGCAAACAACTTCTATTTTGCAAAGTTCCCTCACTTGGCTCTGAACTTGGTCTGCTGCTCAGAATCCCCGTTCTTTGAGAACCTCTCTCCTCTTTTTCTTTGGGGATGGACTAAAGGGTGATGACCTGTTTCCTGCAGAGGCTAAGTATCGTAGTCATATAAAAAAGGCAATATAAAAGTAAAACAGAAGAACTTTACAGCTCACTATCTAGGGGATTACTGATAATTATAGCTACAAATGTTTAAGGAGCTATTTGCCTATAGTAAAACTGATATTACACATCTAGAAAGCAAGGAAATAATTGAGTTATGAAGCTACCAGTTACATGCCAGTGTATACCAGCTCCTCAGACATACTACCTAGGCAATGATAACTAACTGAAAGTTTGTGTTTCACCAAAGTTTAGAAGTAATTTTCCTAAAATTGAATGAAAAATCTCTTTAGAGACTTATCATTTTTTTCAAACCTGAAAGATGATGAATTATAACGATTTAGAGTTCCCAGTTTTATTCGGAAAATATATATACAAAAGAAACTGAAAAGAACTTTGAAATATTAAGATCAGGTAAAGTAGAAGGTTAATAAAGCAATGATTTGATGATTTAACCAAGTCCAAGACCCCAGGATCAAGACTGCTATATCCAAATTTCACACTTTGATACTTCTTGCAAGAAGTGGTGCTTAACTTCTGTCCCCTTAAGTGTGGGCTAGACTTAGTAACTCATTTCTCATGAATAAAATAAGGCAAATGTGATGGTGTGTGACTTTAGAGTTAAGATCATAAAAGGTCTGAGCCTTCCTCCTTGTCCTCACTTTCTTGGTTGGCTGACTCAGGGCAAAGCCAGCTGACATGTCATGAGGTCATCCACATAGCCCAGTGGAAAAGTCCACACAGCAAGGAACTGGGACCTTTGGCCAGCAGCCATGTATGAGAGTCAGTCATCTTGAAAGTAGAACCTCTATCTCAGTTAAGATTTCAGATGACTATAGCCCAAGCCAATGCATTATAGCAACCTCAAGAGAGATCCTGAACCAGAACCACCCATATACCTGCTCCCAAACTCCTAACCCACAGAAACTATGAGACACAACAAATGTTTATTGTTTTAAGTACTGAGTTTTGAGGGTATTTTTTAAAACAGCAAAAAGATAAGTAATTTGTATGTCATTCCATCTATAGAACTCATTCATTTATAAACAGAATTACAAAATCAAATCCTTATTTAATAGAATCAAAATAATTATGAATAGTAAAGTGTGTCAGGTATAATAAAACCCAATCATTCCAACATGGTAGAAACCGATGGTTGGTAGAAATTGAGTCTGGGCTTCAATATGCAGACTCACTTGGGAATGGTAGGAAGTATGACAAAAGTGGAGAAAGCTAATGCCTCACCTCTCAGATCCAGTTAATTTTGCCATAAAGAACATTAAGCAGTTGTGCCAGATCTTTCATTTTGCAAGAGAGGCAAGAAATCCAGTTAAAACAAACAAAAATCTCATAATTTTTAAATGTTCGCAAGCAGTCATATTAAAAAAAAATGCAGGCTAACATACTGTATAAGCTAACTGTGAAATTAACACTAGATAAACCTAGCAAACTAACAAAAACCCCCATCACAAAAACCATGGTTGGGTGTACTTGATTCAGCCCAGAGAACAGCAGTTATTCCTCAGCTTTGGTTTGATCATCATCATTTATACTGGTGGCTTTGAATTATTTAGAGAAGAGGATGAAGTTAAGGCAGCTAATGCCCAGCTATACCAGTAAAGGAGACTAGGTAAAATCAATCAATCAATCATTCAATCAATCAATCAATCAATCAATCACCTGGTAGAGCTGGCATAATTTACAGAGGAGAAGGGATCTCTCTCCACAGGACAGGACATATGACTTTCCAGCAAGCTTTTGTGGTCTTGTTTGACCAGACCTTGTATTCTGCCTGAGGCATATAGAGATGCAGAAAGTATGAATGTAAGGTCCACATCTTATTTCAGTTCAACTGAAACTAGCCTATAACTTTAAATATCAAATGCTTCCCCATTAAAAAGAAAAAAAAAAAAGATGACCTTGTCAATTGTCTTTCTCAAACTGTCAGAGCCAGCAAAAACAATAGTTTCTGCTTTCAAATCCAATAGCTGGTAGCTCTAAAATTGTATCTACTACTTATTTGTCTTAGATATTTTTCTCAGTATTTAGCCGCCTTTTTACGGGAATTTTCTTTTATAAATATATCATTTTCATGAAATAATGATACTCTAGAACATTTTCTTACATGATTTTTTAGTTGTTTGTCCTATAAATAGGGTACAGTCAGCTATGCTATATTTGACTATTGATTACCTAGATACAGAGCTTTTTTGTTTGTGTTTGTTCAGCTTTCCTCATAACTTTTGGCATTTTCCTGATCATTAATGCCTGCAGGAGACAGTGAGGTAAACTTAAGTTAATCAAGTTGCCATTCAATTTTAAGTGTCTTTGTGAAAAGGAAGAAGAGGTTGAAACTATTGACTAAAATTAGGGTTTGTGGGTTATTTATGGATTATATTTAACATAGTATTCCTTTTCTCTGTCAGCATACGCACTTTGAGAGCAGAGTGTATATATTGTGTTCACATTGAAGAGAGAGTTAGAAAAATCAATTCATGGCCCTGAGAGGAAAGACACAAATTAAACAAATGAACTGGCTGGAACAGACTTACTGGTATTTGAAGAAAATTAAGATGGAATTCAGGAAATAGGAGGATGGTGACTTACCTGTATTTTGTATTTTTTGGTTGGGACAGGGAGGATCTGGGGCAAATGGACCATAGATTTAAAATAGAAGCGAAGGTATGGGAATTGCTTAAGCAGGCTTAAAGAAATCTGTGTGTCTATATAGAAAATCCTTGGCACTTGTGGATTTAATGGTCAGCATCTTCTTTAATCACAGGCTGATCTCGATATAGTCCATTAAAATGTGTCATGTAGTAATCTGTCAAGCTTTTCTAGGGCAAGAATTTGAGTTCTGGGCACTACATGGGGGTATAAGCTTGAATTTAAAATTTCACTCCACACTCAAATCTTATGAGCTATTTATTCATTGTTCTTTGCTACTGCACTGAATATACAGTTAGTCTCATTGAGATTCAATTGTGCATCTAATTTTTGTTTTGTTTTCTGGTGCTATATGACCTTTGGAAATTGTCTTTATGGTGGTATTTACAGACAAGAATTCTAAAGTTAACATGACATGTTCTTCTTGAATGTTGTCTGAGAGAAAGAACTTCCTCTGTCCTATCGTCCTTCTAGCTGGACTTAGAATCAACTTGACATGAGACAGATTAACAGGAAAAAATCAAATTTAACTGAGTATACAAGAGGAATCTACACACAAGAAATTCCAACGACAGTGAGTCAACATGGAACTTATAGGAGCTAAGGAGAGGGGTAGGGGCCTAAGGGTACAAAGGGGAGAAAGCTTATTAACAAGAAGGAGAAAAGAAATGTTTAGAAAAACCAGGTTGCTCTGTTTATTGCAGTTAAGTTTTTTAGGTAAAGGGGAGTCTCTGTTAATAGTTCTCTCTTCCTATTACAGGCTGTCCTTTCCAATGTAAGTTTAGGCAGTTGTGTAGGAGGCAAAGAGCTTTTCCTGCATTTGCTGGGTTTTGATTGCTTTTAACTCAAAATAATCTTTATGCAGAAGTGGCCCATCTTGGGTCAGTGTTCTCTGGGCCTCTACAATGTCAATGTTTCTATACAAAATGGATAAGTAGTTTTACTTATATACAAAATGGCTAAGTAGAGAGACAACAAAAATTGTGAATAAAAATAGTGTTCGCTTGTGAAATTATGCTAATCAGTTCATATGACTCTATTCAAGTTGTTAGGCAAAATTATTCTACTTTGACTTTTAGTTGAGAATTCAGTGGATGTTTACAACATAGAATTGCTTAGATTACTTGTCTTAGAATAGGTTTGTACTTTTTGTAAATATCTAAGTAGCTATCTCCAATACCCATCTAATCTTAGAATCACTCACAAAACTTGGCTAACTTCTCTTTAAAATAAAAGAAAGATTGAATCACAGGTAAAGGCAAAAAAAAAAATCTTTAATTATGCATTTTCTATGAATACTTAAACTCTATCAGCTGATATTTTCTGTTCTCCTTCACAGTTTAAATATATTATACTATTGATCTGTTTCAAGTAGCAGTTTGCCAGAATAGGCTTAATATGTAAATATTAGAAGGATATTGAATTTTGGCTACTGTTAGGATCAATAAAGGAGGAGAAAAAGGCATGTTTCATGTGCATTTTCAGTCTCCTATCAAAAACAAACTCAGCCCTTTAATGAGTAGAAAGTTGGCTTTTCACTTCTCTTGATTTGGTTATGCACACATTTGTTTTAAGTCAGTGTTAACAAAATAAATGAATCATTTGCTCTTTAGGGAGCCCTTGGAAGGCTATAACAAATATAATTCCTAAGGACATTTGATTATACTTTTCATAGGCTCACTTCACAGATCTGAGGTTGTCATAATAGCTGCTATGGAGATTCCTAGCATATGGATAGTTTGTCATGGGAAAGTCAAGACTGACACATTAAAATGCTTCCAGAACCACCTGAGTATCAGAGAAGGTCATATTTACTTGCTCAAGAATGAATACAGTGTTAATATTGTTGGGGATTAGATGCTTCCAGTGTTCCCAGGAGAATTTCTACAACAAAGCAGTTACAATTGTCTGTCTCTGCTGACTGAAAGAAATGCTAAGCTAATGGCAAAAAATTAGTCTTTACTTAAACTAACAACACTTTTTTGACTGATTTCTCAAAGTTTTGGTTTTTTTAATGTATCTTTATTCTTTTCAGCAAAATATTACTTAGTGTAATGACTAATGTTAGGGTTTATTAAAAATAAAGCATATCTAGCACTCACTTTGCATGCTTGTTATGAATTTCCTCAGGTAGATAATATACCTTGTAAATAATGATAGGAATGTGAAAAAAATATATACAATAAACAACTCAGTAAAATTGGCATGCAGAAATCATCAAAAGCCTTTTTTTTTTCCAACTCTACTCCCTGAAATAAATTATTATGGCAGGTTGTCATGGGATCTATGGAATATCATAAATGATGGCAAGTGACAGTCTGTGAGTGTGGTGCATTTAGTCTTGCTACAATCCTTAGACTGAAGACTCACAGGTTTAAAATAAAATTTTATCTAGAAGGATACTGTATGCTGAAGGATACTGTATGCTGTCTTCTTATGACAAGGCAACGGGTCTGATAACTTTCAAGTTCTTAACTTAATAATCCACCTTAAGGAATCATTTCCTATTTTGTACAATGCAAGTCTACTTGTAGTCAAATGCAGGGTTTTGTTTGTTTGTTTTGTTTTTAAATCAAAGCTTGCTAAATATTTCTCTCCCTCTGCATGTGAAAAAAGGCTGAAACTTAGTTTCAATCAAGTCCATGCTTCTTGTGAAAGTTTTCCCTCCCTTCCCTCCTTTTCTTCTTTCTTTTAATCCCTTATCTATCTCTTTCTCTGTCCCTTGGATTGACAGACTTCTTTTACAATCGAAAACTCTGCCCCTTTGTTCTGTTGTGTGTTTGTTTGTTTGGTGTGTTGGTCTTTCTTTCACAGTCTCCCTAGACTCTTAACTTTTTGTTTGGGCTACTGAATGGCCCCTTAACCTTTTTTCAGTCTCGGAATCTCCACTTTCCAAACTATCAAGACTTGGCTATGTTCAGACCAGCTATGGCACCCCTGACTTAGCCATAACTTTTCAGGGGCTGAAAAGCACTCGTAACTTAACTCCTTTTCATTCACCAAAAGTTGTCTGTCAGGCATTATTAGTTTGACGTTATGGATAAAGGGACCTAGAGTCAGTAAGATGTGTTAAAACCCAAAGCAGTATTAGTCCCACCTTATAAAAAAAGAAATTTAGGGTCAATGAGATTTGTGAACATTCACTCCTGTGGAACTCACCTGAGATCCTGACTCAAGTTAAGTTCTGTTTCCACTATCAGGAAGAACATTCCTAGCCATAACTTGATTCTTCATGTGACCTACCTCTACCCCTGTTTCCCATCAGTCAGGGGTGATACATCCAGGCAAACTTCCCGTGTATCTGATTATGCCCTACTTATTTCTATTTAAATTGCTATTTCCTGTTCCTTGACTGCTTTCCATATTTATCAGCTACCCTAATGGGTGAAATGCCACCCCTGAAGGCCTACTTCAACTTTACCTTAGTGTAATTTGAGATTTTTCTCTCCTCCGGACCCTTTTGTATTTTCCTAATGTAGTGGAATATTTTTTGTCTTTTCTAATGTGTGAATCTGTCTCACTTCACCATAATTTGGGACACTTTATTCATATATGCATCATTCATGACACACAGCAAGATGCTTTACACTGAGTACATTTCAATAAGTAGTAATAGAATGTATGAATAAATAAAACAATGACCATCTACATGCAAAAACATCTGCCACAGCAATCAAAATGTATTTCAAAGCATGCATGTTTATGCAGAATGATCACAACCATAAATCTAATGTAGAATTTAAATATGTATTGAAATAAACTTGAAAAGAAAATATTTTATAATATGATGATTTAAATTGGAAAGGGAAAAATGAGTAATAAGATCAATGTGTAAAAGATAGTCAATTATTTCTGGCAATTATTGTATATACATATGCATATAGAAATGCAAGAAAAGAAGGGTTATATTGGATCGTGTTTCTTCTCAAAGAAACTAAACAGCTTAATGGAAGAAGAAAATAAAATACTCATTAACACACACAAATAAAAGACTTCCAAAATGAAACAAAAACTTTAGTGTTTGGAATGGTTTGGGCTCTTAAGGATAGTCTCTCACAGCTAGACCTAACAGCATTATTCTCTTTAATAAGAATAATTGACAGTCTAAATAAATAAAGCATTCTTGTTTTTAGTTTACAAATCTTACCTCATGTAATTCTCACAGCAATCTCCTGAGACAGGTATCATTAGGACTGTTTATTCCAGAGGTCCCAGCAGAGGCTCAGCCAGCCTAAATTAATCACTCCGGTTACATAGTTAATAAATGGTATAGCAAGCTTTCCAGTCCATGATTCTTAGACTTTAAAGCCTGTGCTGCTTCTAGGAATTTCGTCTAGACATAGTTGCACTAAGATATGTGCACTGAGATGTATGCAAGAACATACTTTGAAGTTGTGCTTGTGATTAGAAGTGTCAAGGGAAAAAAATCTGTATATCTATTATAAGTGACTAGCCAAATGAATCATGAAATATCTGTATAGTGAAATATAATGCAGCTATTAAATATGAGGTAAATCTATATATTGGTTTGAACTATTAGCCAAAATATATTTTTAAATTAAAAATAGCAAGGTTCAAAAAGTCTGTAGAGAATGCTCCAATTTTTATCACAGTACGTATGCATTTCTTTAGTTAAAAACACAAATCTAGATATATTTTTAAAATCATATTTTTATCCATTATGCTGCACTGTTTATCTCAATAACTATTTTTACAGAGCATCTACTCTCTAAATGTACACATATTAGTGCCTAATAGACACAGTGACCATGCAAAAAGAATGTACTGTGACTGCAGTGTTACTGCTACAAGCAATGTGGATTGTCCAAGGTCAAAGCTGTGTCACTAACATAATTCTAACTCCAAAGTTAGAGCTCTTTTCACTACCCAAGTTATTCTCAACCCAAGGCAATTTTGTCCATCGGGCAACATTTGGAAATGTCTGAAGACATTTTAGATGGTCACAACTGCTGGGTAGAGACGTTGCTGCTCTCATTCTAGTGGGTATAAAACAGGGATACGAGGACACATCTTAAAAGGCAGTGTGGCCTTCCCTAACAAGAACTATTTGACTCAAAATGCCAGTAGTGCTGAGGTTGAGAAACGTAGATCAAAAAGACTCCTTCTGTTTTCTTTCTTTTAAATGTAATGTAATGAAAAAGAGTCTGGATTTGTGTCTTTTCTGTTTATATGTATTTTAGTCTTATATATTGTGTATTATAATGCAGATAGCTATTTATTTGTCCCAAATTCAATTCGTCTAGTCCTCCAGCAATTTAGCAAGTGACTGTTATGAGCCAGGCACTAAGTTAGGTGCTAGGAATACAAGAGAGCTTACAGCAGGTAACACATCCATCATTAAGGGGCTGATATTCACAGTGGGAGAAAACAAGTGTATAAGCAAATAGACAAGTGAAATAAAGTTTGTCAGGTGATAGAAGGTACTAATGGAGAAAATTCAATCAGGGCGTAAGAGTAAGGAGTGTAGTGTTGAGTCGAGAGGAAGGAGCCAGAAAAATTACAATTTTAAGTAGAGAGGTCATGGCAATTTTCACTAGAAAATGACAGCTGAGCAAAAATCTGAAGGAAGTGAGGAAGTGAGTCATTCAGGTATGCGGCGGGCGGGGGGGGAGAACATGTAAGGAAGAAAGAACAAGAAGTAGAAATTGACTATTTGACCATATTTTTGAACAACTGTTACTTTTAGATGGACAGTCTATTTTTTTAATGCTATAGGCATTTAATTTATTTTCCTTCTCCATGAAAGTTTTACTCTGCTTAAAAAATACTTGATATATCATGTGCTGCCGCTAAAGTAGTCTACTAAAATAGAATACATAGTTAACTGATGCTTATAGTATGAGCTAGAAGTAGCTATCTACAATAACTTTTCTAAAGATTTAGCTTTCATGTTTATGAAATTCTTAATGATGATGGAATTAGTTCTGCCCCATGTGTTTTGCTTTATTTCCAATTTATTACATACAATGTTCCTATTAATAATTATGTATTTTAATAAGAAAGAAGAGAAATTTGTAGTAAATATGATTATTTCAAGCTGTTATGGTTAATGTTTATAGAAATTAAAAAACATAAAATCAATCATATGAAGAAAATAATTACAGTTATTTAGAACACTTAGCTTTGAAGAACTCTTAGTTTGTTGCTTGATTTTCAATTGTTTTAAAATTAAAAGCTTTAATGATTTATATGTTTATGCAATTGTATTATACCAGTTAAAAATATCTGGATTTAGAAAGAGTATTAACTTATTTAAAAAAAAAACAGATTTTTTTTTGAGAGAATGATCTCTAGACACCAGATCATTATATTTATAAAAAATTACTCAGTAGAAAGCATTCATGAAAGATGGAATAAAATGCGTGAAAATGGTTCTTTTAATTGAGTCTTTAAAACAGTTCAGAAAAATAACCCCAGTTGCTATCGCAAGGATTGAAAAAATATTAATTCTCTTAGATATACAGATCATCAATGCACTTATATTAGATATTTACATGATTATTGTTGTGTTTATACTTGAATTATGTAAGCATGTTCTACTTAAAAATACAAGTAGTCAAAAGCTGAACAAACAGCATATCACTTAAAAAGATTCAGAAGATACTCTATTTACTTAAAAATTGTGTTTACGTATGCTTTTCAGCAAAAAAATCCAGCGATTTAATTGTTACACTTATTGCATCTCTATTTGTAATTTGATATCTAGAAACCAGTTTATTTTAAATGCACTATAATTATGCTATATATTTAAAGTAATTCTCCTTTCAAATCATACTTTTCAAAAAGGGATAAGATACTTTTTAGTGTACACCAGGCAATGTCACTTAGTGCAAAGAACTTCAAATATATCCACCTAAATTTTCTAAGCCATCAGTCTTCTAATTGCCATAACACTATTCATTAAAGTAACAGTAATATATGAAATATATCCAGGCAGTTTGCCCAGCACTAAGTATAGTACATAGTTGTCTTCTCTAAGTACTCAAACTACCATTAATGAAAACTAATAGCCCATCAAAATTTACATTAAAAGTACTACGAGAAATCTCCAAAGGACTATATGTGATACTATTCCAGCAATTTTTGTCACCTTAAATTGCTGTGTTCCAATATGTTGCTCTTCTTAATGCTAATTACCTAACAGAATGGATAAATACTACAATTGCAAAGTACATCATAGTACTATTTTTGTAACCAGATTATAATTAGTGATCAGAGAATGGTCTCATTAACATAAATGGTATAATTAAATCATCTCAGCTTTACCATACTTAAAAGCATTAAATAGTGATTGTCTCCCCTTTATAAACTGTTAAAGGTTAACTTTTCTGGAATCATTTTTTTCAGGAAAAATAAATGCACATTGTTCATGTTTATGGAATTAAAAAAGAACAAATTTGATAATGCATATTTTCTTTGGGTAGAGGCATAATTGTTTTATATTGCCCCATATCTCCTCTTTCATTTAAAAAGAAAAAAAGTGTGTGGAGTACAAAAAGACATGACATGTTTTAGATTTATAATAGATTTTTGAGTTAATATAATTATAACAGCAACGTAATGAATCTTGAAAATGAATCAAGAGAACCAAAAAGGTCATTCCACAAGTCTGCCAATATTCTGTATGTATTATCCCATGTTGGAAAGTAACAAATAACTTGGAATCGTATTATGATCTGGTGAATATTATTCACTTAAACTGAAGTTAAACAATCAAACTTGAGCCCTTTTTGCTATTTGGCGATTCTGGTAGACTCAAATTAGACTTGGATAGATGGCATTTAATCACAAAGAATCTTCTGGGGCCATATATACCTAGATTTAGGTAAATGAAAAAAAAATGTACCTGGGCATTAGTATATTTAAATTTCTTTTTTCCCCCCTTTCCATTATTAGCATCAGCACAGTCTCATATAATGTGGAGAGAATATTAAGCATTACAAAGTGGAAAGAAATGTCCTCATCAATTTAATTTTAATTAATTCTGCTCCATGTTTAAACATAATCATTCAAGGAATATTCTGTGTTATATAGGGGGAAAAATGAAAGAACATAAATCAGGTGCACCTTTTAAAAATATGATGCTTTTAGGTTTTTAAATTGTATGTAAAATTGTTCTGTGTAGCTTATAATGTAGATGTTTCAAAGATGGACAGCACTCAAAAGGCCAGTGATAAGATTATTTTGCTCTGAAGTGACTCCAAATGAGATTATGTATGGGAGGAAAAAAGACTAGAATCTTAGAATAGAGGTAGGAGCTTTGCTTAAAAGATGTGATGAGTTTTAGAAGGACAGGTGGGTGACCCAGAAACCTTTACAAGAGGACTCTTTAGTTTGTGCAATAACAAATACAAAAATAATACATGTGTCAAGGTAAGGATTACTACAATTTCAATTTAGAAGAAAAACATTTATCTGTTTTTTTTTTTTTAAAGGGTGATTTGACCTTGTCATCACCAAGATTGCCTTTAATGGTGGCAAACATATTGAAGACCTCTTAAGCTGGAATATTTCTTATATTTCTGTGAATGGACAAAATACATAAAAGCTTTATAGTTATAGAATGTAGGCATAACACATACTGTCAGTAAAATTTCAAAGTTATTTAACCATGTTCTATTATTTAAAAATTTATCTGAACAACCCCCTCGAAACATGTTTTTCTTTTTTTGAAATAGTGAATATACCTCCGAATCATTTCCATAGAAATTACATCTAAGCATTCGTGTATGTATAGTGTGTGTGTGTGTGTGTGTGTGTGTGTGTGTGTGTATTTTTCTTCCTTATGATATTGTGCCATCCAGATTTGTTGTAGGGAATTCTGGTTGTGAGAAACCTAGTCAAAGTTGGAGATTACTTGGTGTAGAATGACAAAAATCACATCTCCAGATCATCTTTCTTCATAAAAATTTGTATCAATAAGTGACCATTTTTTTTAATCCCAACTATAATGGAAAATGAATTATTTGCAAATTCAGAGTTACATTCCTTTTTCGGGAACTAAATTATATTGTGATCACTGTCAAACATAGAGTCCTTCTCTAGTAGATTTCTTGTTATAAAAATGAGGGCACAATGAAGTGATCATATAAGGAGACTCATTCTGGATTTCTTTATAAAGGGCACATGCATTCTTCTTTATTTTCTAATTTATATTTAAAATATGACACTCATGATTTAATGAACTATAAAATAAAGGATTGTAGAATGATGCTCACTTTATAAAACAATTTTATTTTTGTTTTCTGACTCAAGAGTATGCTCCAGCTGACATATGTCTCATTCAACTCAATTGAAAGTATTGAGATGCAATGACATAATAACTGATTTTTTAAATAGGCAGCTTTTCCCCTGACTTGTGCTACATTATAGAGGTTTTACATGTTTTTATTTTCAAGGGAATAGATACATTAAATTATTTGGGAGAGGTGAGAACCTGTTAAATAGGATCACCAAAGATCATTTGTGACTATTTATTTTTTGACCTTTTCCCCAGTAATTTATTTATATTTACCCACACGTGTATTTCTAAATCAGTAAATTTTATCACATTAATTATTTGGCAGTATCAAGAGTTGGGTAGTAACTGCAACAACAATATTCATAGTTTAATAATAGGGACAGAACAGCAAATTATCTAATTTAGAACAGTCATTTGAAGCAATTTTTAAAATAGTGGAACCTTGTAATATGCTGTGTGGTCAAACCAGGATAAAATGCTAGTTAATTCTCATATATTAAAAGAAAAAAAATTTGCTCAAGAAGCACCCTGTAAAAATGAGTTATATTAATTGAAATTGAAGTTGAAGTTACATAATATGAATGCAAATACAGTAAATTATTTTTAAAATGGGCAAAAATAGTAACATTTTCAAAATATCAAGAATTTTTTTATAAAACTGTGGTTTAAAGCTTGTGTTAATATTTATGACATACATATTTTTGATTATACGTAAACTTCCTTTCACTTTTAATTTGTCTTAAACATTGTTTTCTAGATCAGTGTTTCTACAATGTCATTTTAATGTTTACATAATATTCTGCCATATACTTATATGATATTTTATTTAAATAATCACTTACATATAAATATTAACTTTTAAAGTTCTTTTTTTTTGAAATTATAAATATTGTGATGGCTATCCTAATAAGTAGTTATTTACTGAGCTTAGGATACCGTTTTAGATGTAGCATTTCTGGGTCAAATTGTTTCGAAATTTTTAAGGCCTTACCATTCATCTTCTTTTGCTCTCATAAGCATTTTGTCAGTTGATGAAAGCAGTAGGACTATTTTTCCCTGCTCTGTCTCCTCACCTGAGTTATCTGGTAAGAAACCTAGTTTTGTTTTATTTTGTTTTGTTTAATTTCATTCAGAATGGCATGATTCTCAGACCCTTCTACATCATGATTGTTATCTTCTAAGTCTTCCCATCTTTCAGGCTTCTTCCAAAAACTAAAAACCAAGACCTGCACAGAATAATCAAGATATATTTAGAACAAAGTCTACTGAGATTAATTCTTCCTGGATACTATTTTATATGGTATTTGATTACCAGGAACAGAGAGTTTCATCCTGGTTATCTCTGTTTGGAAAACAGAGTAGAATTTCTGGGAAATTTTTGCCAAAGAGGTGCTATTTGGACTGTTTTTGCCAGAGTGCTGTTTGGAAGGTGAGAAGAGGAAATGCTTGGTAAACAAAGGTTGTCTGCTATACAGAAAGTTTCTCTGGAAACTTGGGAGTTTCTCTTGGAAATTGTGAAAATTTCCAAGGAAGAATTTTCTGGGCAGAGAAAATAGCAAATACAAAGGCCTTAAGGACAAAAAGTGCTTGGCATATTGTGGTTAACATGGCTAGAGTGGCAGGAGCTTTGTTCCAGAGAAGAGGAGGGCCACTGGGAGGGATCCAGAGGAAGGTACCCAATATGGTAAAGACTAAGGAGTTTGTTCTAATAGCCAGTTGAAGGGTTAAACAGGAGTTTTGTAATCTGGATGTGTTTTAAAAATATTATTTGCTAGTGTGTGAAGACTGGGCTAAGGAAGAGGCAAGAATAGAAGCTGGGAAACTTCAGGAGGCTGGTATAGGAGTTCAGGTGAGAGACTGATAGCTTGGACTAGTGTGGTACCAGTGGAAGTGGAAGGAATAGAGATCTTAGAAAGAATTTGGATGTAGGTAAATGGAATGAATTTTAGAGGTAAGGTTCAGTTCTGCTTTCAATTTAGGGTGAATTTTCTCTCAGTTGTGCTTCTCAGCCTGGTCCTTCAAAATGTCTCAGACTCTTTTTAATAACTTCCCCAGGAAGCTTTTAACAAACTAGTAGATATGGGGTAGTGTATCAGTCAGCTAAGGCTGCCATAACAAAACACTATAGACTGGGTATCTTAAACAGTAAAAATTTATTTTCTCACAAGTCTAGACTGGAATTCCAAGATAAAGGAGTCAACAGGTTCTGTTTCTCTTCTGTTGTCTTCAGGCCTCTTGGCTTGCATCTGACTGCCTTCACACTGTGTCCTCTTGTCATCTTTACTCTGTGCTCACACTACTGGTGTCTCTTCTTCTTCTTCTTTTTTTTTTTTTTTTTAAAGATTCCATTTATTTATTTGACAGAGAGACAGCCAGCGAGAGAGGGAACACAAGTAGGGGGAGTGGGAGAGGAAGAAGCAGGCTCCCAGCGGAGGAGCCAGATGTGGGGCTTGATCCCAGAATGCCAGAATCACGCCCTGAGCCGAAGGCAGACGCTTAACGACTGAGCCACCCAGGTGCCCTATGGTGTCTCTTCTTAAACTGAAGCCAGTTCTATTGGGTTAGGACCCCAGCCTTATGACCTCATGATCCTTAGTTACCTCTTTAAAGACCCTGTCTCCAAATGCAGTCACATAGGGGGTTAAGGATTTGGCATATGAATCTTGGGGACACACAATTCAGTCCAAAAGAGGAAAGCCATTACCTAACTTAACCCTTTTTAGACCTTTCTTAAGCAAGGGGGCCCTTAACAGGGGGGAAATTATTCTCTTAATCCTTTCACTTAAACAATGTGTAAGTAAATATCAAACAAAGAATGAAGTTGTTTTCTTTGAACACTAATATCTCACTTGTTTACAACTATAAATGGAAGTTCTAATATTTTATTTTACCTACCCAAATAAGTTATCTTGTGTACAACTTGGAATTGATGATCACCTTTGGAGTGATCACCATAGGAAAATAGCATAATTCTTTCCTACTGTCAAGAATTACACTACTAATTTCAACCAACCTCCATGCTAATGATTATGACTAGTATAGAGAAGAAAAAATAATTTTCCATTTACTCTTGAAGATTCTTGGCTGAGAGCTTCCTATAATAAAGGGGAGATTAACAGGAAAAAAATAATTTGTGTGTGTACAGAAGCCCCCAAAAGATAGGAGACTGGAAAGGCAGCCAGATAATTGAGGTTTATATATCATCCTTAGCTAAGGAAAGGGACAGGGGTCTGGGACTTCAAAGGGGAGAAGGCAATTAATGGGAAGGTGAGAAAAGGAAATGCTTGGTAAATAAAGGTTGCCCTGCTATACAGGAAGTTTCTCCGGTAAACAGGTGATCTCTGGTATTAGCTCTCTTCGTGGTACAGGCCTCCTTTCTAACATAAATATCCCTTACAAAAGGGTAACTTCTACTGTTTTCAGAGCTTCTCCTGTGTCTGCTTTTTCTCAGAATAATCACATCAAAATAGTCCTTATGACAAAGGGGTGGCACATTATTGGGGTTGCAAATTATGTTACCCTTCATTAGCCACAAGAGAAGTAGTATAAAATCATAGAAACATGATGCATATCCATCTGTCATTTTGAAAAAGTAATTCCACACACATTCCTACTAATAATGAGTAGAATATTTTTCTTAATTGTTTATGTAATAGAATCAGTATATTCATGTATATGTTTCAGATTTTCTGTTGACTCATTCGTTTATTCAGTAAGCTACTGATTATTGTCTTTACCATTCGAATTACTTAGCTAATACTTCATATATTATGTGAGGGTGGTAGAATTTTTCTCATTTTATACATGGGAAGACAAATATTAAGGGTCCAAGTAAGTTTCTCAGGATCACCCAGTGAGTTAGTGTCATAGCCAGGCATCAAAGGAGGTATGTATGACTCCAAATTTCATTCTCTCACCTACTACAGCCTTGAAAACCATTCATGGGAATGGCATTGGCATATGTATGGAGGATGAGAGTTAATAAGACGTAATTCCTGCCCTAAAGAATCTTACATTTTAAATAAGGAGACATACATGTAAATTTAAAAAGTATTATGGGATTATGAAGGTTATAATATAATTATACACAAATCACAGAACACAAAGAATCTGGTGAACCACTTCCCCTTTTGAGGCAATCAAAGCTTCCAAACAGAAGTATCATTTTAACATAGTCTGAAAATATGTCCATTATTCAGATAATGGGAGTAGAGGTGGATATAGTAGTGGAGGTAGGGAAGTAAACTGGGGGCAAATGCAAAAAAGCATAGAGATGTTTGGGAATCATCATTTTGGAAAATTATATATACTATCAACAATTTATTAACCTATTAACTGGGATAATGGAAAATGGAAGGAGGACACAGGTAGAACATAGTTCAGGCACAATTAAACACAACTGTGATACAGGATGAATATTTAATACAAATGTATGCAATTAAAATGTTCAAATAGCCTGTTCTGTTATTTGAGACTCCTCCTGCTCTTTCTCCACTCCCTGTTTCTAATGAAAACTATCTTAGGTAACATCAATTTTCATGAATAAACTCTACTTTTTTTTTTTTTTTAAACACCCCAGCAAGCAGTTATTTGGAGCTGCTTTGTCTTTGTCAGCTAATTCCTCCCTCTCACTGTCATTCTCTCCATCATTGCAGGAATACTAGTTCACTGGCAACACAGTGAAGCCATCAACTTGGAAATTAAATTACCTGCCATTCTCAAGTTTTTCTCCCTATAACCTCAGACTGCCCCCTCAGCTCTCAATGAGGCAATGCTCTCAATATAACAATGAATCGAGAGTTTAGGGCCATAACTGTCAGTTCAAGGTCACAAAGGCTTCGACAGAATTCTGGGCTTTGTTCTGCAGTGCTCTTCATCCCACCTTCACTGTCCTTTTCCAAGTTCTCTGTTTAAGAAAAACAACAAAAACCAAGTCTAAGCAGAGCAAAGAGACGTCTAGTTCCATCACAACCGTAAGGAACAGATTTTTGCAGGTTTCAGACAAACTACAGAGAGCTGCTCCTGCACAGAAGGGCAGCTAACAGGCTAACAGACTGCTGCTGGAAGCAAACATATTGCCCAGGTGGAGGGGCGTTTCTGATTTGCAGGAGAGAAAATGTAAAAATGTAATAGTTCCTATACAAATGGAAATGATAGACTCATCCTGATGTGTATGTATTTCTCTTATTCACAGTAGTTTTAATTATTTCTCTTTACAGATAAGCTGCCTTTTGATTATTTCTATATATGTTTCTGCCACAACATGGTTAATCTATCCCGGGATAACTGAAAGTTGACTGCAATTCAATAGTCCTGGAACATGGAGCACTGGGGGCAGTAATAGATCGGGTGATGGAAAATTCAGCAGGCAGCAAATCATGGATGGCCTTTGTGCCCTGCTTAGGGGGTTGGCAGGGGAAAGCCATTGGAGAGTTTTAAGCACCAGAAGAGTGATATGCTCAGATTTGCATTTTGGAAAGATCACTCTAGTGTTTCCTTAGCAATGAGAGAATGACAGGTGCTGAGGCCTTGAGCTCCGCAGTTTCATTGGGAATGGAGAGGAGATAAAACATTGCTGAGATAATAAGGGTGAAGAATTAACTGAGCTTACTCAGACTGGCTGGCACTTGGGTGAGACCGTGGAGGAGGTGAGGGACAAAGAGATGACTGTCTGGTTTTTACTTCTGATGACTGAATGGGGGTCCAGATGATTCTATTTTATTCTCTAATTTGAGAACCACTAATGTAGATTATCACTTAATCCCTTTATTTATTGATAATATCCAGACTCTCAGTTGTGTCTTATTTTCAGTGTCCTCGGTCATCCTCTCCAGAGGGTATTTCTCTAACTCTTTGACCAGGTGTAAAGAGCAGCACTGTCTAGGCTATGTCCGTCTGACTCTAACTCCTTCTCAAACAGACTAAACCAGTCATCTTTCTTTCAGTGGCATCTAACTCCCTGTCTTTAGAGGCCTGAACGTTCCCAGTTTCTTACCTATTCTGAAGTCCTGCAGTGCAGAGTAGTTTGTATCTGGCCTCCTCCCTTTGCAGGTCTAGATTTTCATTTTATCTATAAAGTCAGTCACCAATTATAATGTTTTTAATCCAGTACAATTTTTTAAAAATATTTTATTTATTTAGTCATGAGAAGCAGAGAGAGAGAGAGAGAGGGGCAGAGGCAGAGGGAGAAGCAGGCTCCCCGTGGAGCAGGGGCCCTGATGTAGGGCTTAATCCCAGGACCCTGGGATCACAACCTAAGCTGAAGGCAGAGGCTAAAACCGACAGAGCCACCCAGGCGCTCCAACCCACTACAGTTTTTATAGCTATGGTCTTTTTTTCCTTTATAATGACCTCCTTGTCTTTATAAGCTTATGCCTTCTTCACTGCTTTCTTGTAAATTTTGGGGTTTCAGAAGAGAGTAGAGATAATAGAACTGCCAGATAAAATACAGGATACCCAGTTAAACTTGAATTTCATATAAATGAATATTTTTTGTATAGGTATTTTTTAGGACATACTTATATAAAAATCAATTGTCCTTTATCTGTAATTCAGATGTAACTAGGCATAATGTTATATTTTATATTTTAAATATAAAGGGCTAATTTTTGAAAAAATATACTTTTTAAAATATGGATCTCAATAGTTCTGGTATAGTTCAACAAAGTACATATTCTGAGTATTTAAAAAATAAGCTATCAATTTTGATAATATATTTAAGAAGACAGGCTTTATTAAAATTTTAAAACTTTGTAATTATAATTTTACAATGTAATAACTGAAACATACATTTCAACCATTTTTAATTTGGGACCAAACTTTATATTTATCAAGTAATTTTGCATGGCAGGATATAGTGCTATTAAGTCTAGTGGGTATACCATTTTATGTGCAGAGCTGTGCAGTGGAAAGAGCATTGAAATTCAGTTAATAGCAACTGAGAGTTCCCACCATGCTTCTGCTGTGTGACCTTGGAGAAGGTCACCTTCTGACCTTCTGTTTGCTCATCTTTAACAACAGGAGGTGTATTAACACATCACATCTCATTTATGATGATTAAATGAGACAGTCATATTTGCTTATGTTCAGAGCCTAGCAAAGGCCCTAGAACTTAGCGCATTTCAGTAAATTTAATTCCCTTGTCTCTCCTCTCCTTTCCTCTCCTCTCCTCTCCTCTCCTCTCCTCTCCTCTCCTCTCCTGTCCTCTCCTCTCCTCTCCTCCCCGTCCTTTCCTCCTCTTTCTCATTGTCTTTTGAATGAAGATTTTAGAGACTGTATGGCAGAATCAATTTATATTTGTTATTTATGTCAATTCTTATATTTCATAAATTCCTTTAATAGGTCTATTAGTAAATGTATTCGTTCGCTAGGGCTACATAACAAAGCCTCACAGACTGGGTGGCTTAACAGAAATTTACTTTCTCACTCTTCTGGAGCTTGAAGTCTTGAGATCAAGGTGTCAGCATGCTTGGTATCTACTGAGGCCTCTCTCTATGACTTGCAGATGGGTGTCTTCTCCTCCCTGGGTCTTCCCTGTGTGTATGTATCTCTGTCCTATTTTTCTCTCTCTTTCTCCGTCTCTCTTTTTTTGGATACGGGTATAATTAACATACAGTGTTATTTTAGTCTCAGGTGTACAATATAGTGATTTAATAATTCTATATATTAGTTCTCTTCTAATTTTCTCTTCTTTTAAGGACATTAGTCATATTGGATTTGGACCCATCTTAATGACTTCATTTTAACTTAATTACCTCTTAAAATCCCTATCTTTGAAAATAGTCACATTCTAAAGTCCTGGGACTTAAGACTTGAACATATGAATTTTGGGAGACACAATTTAACCCATAATTGTGAAGTAGAGATATTCTTAATTACTGACATCAAGTTAAGCAAGCAGTCTTTGCATTTTGGTAATTTCTGAAGATTCTAATATATTCAAGTCAACAACAATGTGAGAAAGAAAAAAGTGAGAGAAGCACATGTGATTCTAAGCAATACGCAGTAAAAACCAAAGTCCTTTGTGTTCGAGAGATCCTTGAAAAAATATATTTAAAAAGAGGTATTTTTGAGAAGATAATATCAACAGGGAATGGGAGAGATGGCTTTATTTAAATGTTTTCTAAGTTATGATTTGTTATGGGAGATATTTTTAGGAATATTTATTTCCCTAATCATTTCACATGTTTATAGGAAACTTCTACATCATGCTCAGTTCAAAAGAATGCAAAGCACTTGTGAAGAATATAAAGAAGTACAAGACAGGATCCTTGTTCTCAAGAGCTTTCATCTCTGGATAAAGAGTCAAAATTAGTACAAGTGAAAAGAAAGGGAAAAGCAACAATTAAATATAAAACCATGTGATTCTGTCTGTAGACAGCTTAGCGTCAGTGAGAAGGAGGAGACAATGTGGGATATCCTAGTCTGAAATACTTTGTTGAGGGTGGGGTTCTACTTGTGCAATGAAGGGTGACCCTAGTGGAATTGTGTGCAGACGAAGGTGGGGAAACCAACATAAGTAAAAAATGGAACTATGCCTGTTTTCTTCATAGCACTAATAGAAGTTTTTAGTTATTTTCTTTCCTATTTTTTTTAAATTGCGATAAGAACACTTAACATGAGGTCCATCCTCTTCACAGATTTTCAAGTGTGCAATACAATATTGTTAGCTACTGGCACAATATCGTATAGCAGATCTCTAGAATTTACCGCTTTTGTATAACTGAAACTTTATACCTGTTGAAGGGCAACTCCCTATTTTCTTCTCTCCCCAAGCCCTGGCAACACCATTCTATTCTGTTCCTGAGTTTGACTAGCTTAGATACCTCATATAAGTGGAATCATGAGGTATTTGTCCTTCTCTGACTGGCTAATTTTACTTAGCGTGATATCCTCAAAGTTCATCCCTGTTGCTGTATACGGCAAAATCTCCTTTTTTTTTTTTTTGAAGACTTAATTTTGTTAGAGTTTTAGGTTCACAGCAAAATTGAGAAGAAAATACCGAGATTTCCTATGTACCACCTGTATCCTTACATTGATACCCTCTCATTATCAACATTCTCTACCAGAATATTTCCTTCGTTATTAAGACTGAATAATGCTCCATTGTATGTATATGTCACATTTTCTTTAACCATTCATCCTTCAATAAGCATTTAGGTTGTTTCTATATCTTTGCTATTTTGAATTATGCTGCAATTAACATTGGAGTGTTAATATCTCTTTGATAGCCTGACATCAGTTTCTTTGAATATATACTTAGGTGTGTGGGATTGCTAGGTCATGTGATAGTTCTATTTTTAATTTTTTGAGGAACCTCCATACTATTTTCTGTAGTGTCTCTGCCATTTTATTTACCCAGCAGCAGTGTGTGCAAGGGTTCCAATTTTTCCGTAACCTTGCTAGCATTGTTATCTTTTTTTTTTTTTTAATCCTAGCCATCTTCACAACTGTGAAGTGATATTTCATTCTGGTTTTGATTTGCATTTCCTTGATGATTGGTGATATTGGACATCTTTTCATATATGTGTAGGCCATTTGCATGTCTTCTTTAGAAAAATGTTTATTCAACTCTTTTTCTTATTTTCAATCAGGTTATTTACTTATTTTTTGCTGTTGATTTGTAGGAATTAAAGTTGTTTCTTTCCTGTTTGTTTATGTATTTATTTTTCCATCACTAGAACATAAGATCTATAAAGGCAGACGTTGTCTTTCATTTCCCACTATCTAATAGTACTTTATAAATATAATAGATACCCGATATTAGTTGAAAAATGAATGAATAAATTAATATGGTGAGGTGATAAGAGTGGATTAAATGCATGTACTAGAGGGAAGTTAGAAAGACATCTTAGTAGATAGAATCAATTCAGATTATGTCATGATACCTGGTAAGAAATTTTAAATTTGAGGCTGCATATAATTAGGAAATTTGAAAAATCTTGAGTAAGAATTAGGATTGATGAACAGTATGTTTTTAGAGGACAGCAACAACCTAGAACAGTTTTTCTAGTATATCTATGGTCGTAGTTTCATGCTGGTCACTAGTGAGATGCTGTTATCTGAGCGTTTATAGTCTTTTCTGGGCACAAGTTTCTTTGGTCATTATCCTAAGGACATGGTTCTTTCTGTTCTGCCTCTTCTCCCATTTATTTGACAACTCTGTACTGCCCCATTAGAAGCCAACTGGTTATCCTCAGAGACTTTTTACATAGACAGAGCATGGTTTTGTGTTACTTCTAGAAGCTCCTCCTGCCCTGAAACTGTAATCTAGATTAAGTTACATGGCCACCTCTATTGACCAGGAGGCTGGCAAAAGAATGTGCTTGGCATTTTGAATGTTGGTCTGTGGAAATTATTCTTCTTTAACAGAGTTGACAGGGAGGACAGTGACTTTTGGGGTAAGGAACATGGAGTCTGACATAGGTGGACTACCTTCTAGTGGTTAGGGATAAAGATGTTTTTTCTTTTCTTTTCTTTCTTTTCTTTTCTTTCTTTTCTTTTCTTTTCTCTTCTTTTCTTTTTTTTCCTTTCTTCTTTTCCTTTCTTTTTTCTAGTCAAGTCTAATTTTTGCAATTATGAATAAATCTGTAAAAATCTATGTGGAAGTTTGTGTGTGTGTGTGTGTGTGTGTGTAGACATAAGCATTTAACTCCTTAAATACCAAAGAGTAGATTGCAGGATCATATGGTAAAAGTATTTTCAATTTTGTAAGAAGCCATATTTTCTTCCAAAATAGCTGTACCATTTTACATTCTCATCAGCAGTGTATGAGAGTTCTTGTTGCTTCACATTCTCACTGGTATTTGGTGTTGTCAGTGTTCTGAATTTTAGCCATTTTAATAGGTGCTTGTGGTATCTCATTGTTATGTTACTTTGCATTTCTCTGATGGCATACGATGTGGAGCATCTTTTCATATGCATATTTTCTATCTGCATATCTTCTTTAATGAAGTGTCAACCTTTGGCCCATTATTTTAAATTGGGTTATTCATTTTATTGTTGAATTTTAAGAGCTCTTTGTGTATTTTTTATAATGGTCCTTTATCGGATGTACCTTTTGTAAATATTTTCTCCATGTCTGTGCCTTGTTTTCTAAGTATTGATATTTTCTTTTGCAGAGCAGAAGAATTTTAATGAGTCCATTTTATCAATCATTTATTTCATGGGTTATGTCTTACCCAAAGTCATCTAGGTTTCTCCTGTTATCTTTTGAGAGTCTTACAGTTTTGGATTTTACATTTAGGTTCATATTCCATTTTGAGTTAATTTTTGTGAAGGGTGTAAGGTCTGTATCTAGATTCATTCTTTTGTATGCAGACACCCAGCTGTTCTGGCACCATTTGTTTAAGAAACTGTCTTTGCTCCATTGTATTGCCTTTGCTCCTTTGTCAAAAATCAGATGACTGTATTTATAGGGGTATATTTCTGGGCTCTCTGTTCTGTTCCATGGATCTGTTTGTCTATTCTTCTATCAATACCACACTGTCTTAATTACTGTAGCTTTATAGTAATTCTTGAAGTTGGGTATTGTCAGTCCTCCAACTCTCTTCTCCATTTCATTCATTTTTGAGAAATACCTGCCACATACCTAGGTCTGAATAAGCATAGATTATCTGTCAGGTGTTCTTTCAAGTAAAGAATGATATTCTATGAAAAAATTAGCTAATTAAAAAAGAAAGGAAGAAAAGAAAAGAAAAGAAAAAAGGAAAAGAAAAGAAAGAGAGGCAAACCAGGAAATGGACTCACAGACTCTTAACTATGGAGAACAAACTGAGAGTTACTGGAGGGGTGGTGGGTGGAAGGATGGGTTAAATGTGTGATGGTTATTAAGGAGGGCACATGTAGTGAGATGAGCACTGGGTGTTGTATGTAAGTGATGAATCACTCAATTCTACACCTGAAACTAATATTACACTGTATATTAACTGACTGGAATTTAAATAAAAACTTCAAGAAAAAAAAAGTAGCTAATTTTTCTTGCAGCTTAAGAAATCTCATAAATACATTTCTTCCAGACAATTATACTTTAGCTTACAGCAGAAATGCTTTATGCACACTTCCCATTTTACCACACAGAATATTAAAAAGACATATACTGAAGGGTCAAGATTTAATAAAATTAATACTTTTTACTGTTCAGTTAAGGACATTCTTATGTAAAATTGACAGATTTTTTTTCTTTTTTCCTGTAAATGCATGGCAGAATCCAATGATTTCTACTCAGGTTGGTGATGCTGGCTATGTGACATTTTAGACTAATAGTCAACTTGTCTTTCCTTTTTTATCATGTTATCTGTTTGCTCTTTTCCTCTGTATTATGGAAGATTTTCTCAACCACATGTTTTTAATGTTCTAAGAATTTGTCTTTCATTGTTCCTTGTTACAGCATCTTTAATTTTTCTAGAACAAGACATGTACTTGAATGCCTTTGATAATTTTTAAAGATATTTTTGAATTATGTTTATGTGTCTTTATGTCTATCTTAGTGTTTACTTTTTACTCTACTGGCTTTTCTCATTGAACTGGAGATTCTCGTTTTCCCATAATGTATAACAAAGGAGAACTGGATGTCTATCATGGGTTTCCTCCTCCTTCATGAAAATAAAAATCTTTTTACTTGGTATCTTTCTGGAGAGGGGGTTTCTCACGGGGAACTCTGCATAGCATTGGATACCATGACTTGCAGATTTTGCTTTAGATGGGAGCTAGGGATCAGATTTTGGGTCCCTCAAATGTCAGAATGAAGAGAACATTATTGCAGGGAACCAGACGTCACATTCCGAACTTTTTGCTGAGTATTTTTAAAAAGAGCTATGGTTGTGTATTTAATTGAGACTTCTCTCAGTTGCTAACCCTCTGTAAATTCAGAGCAAGGGTTTGAGGGCATGGTGGTGGTAGGTGATATTACATATAAAAATATCTTCACTTAGTTATCCTATTTTTAACCTTTATTAGCACTCCCAATGTATTATTTACAAGCTGAAATCAAGGTCATCCAGAGTTCTGTGGAGAGGGATGACTTCCATTCTTCTATTTTAAAAATCACATTTTATTTTATCTTATTTTTATTTTTAATTGGAGTATAAAATAAAATTGAGAGTGGGAAAAAAATCATGCTCCAGTTTTCAACTTAGCCTATTTGCCCATTTTCCTATTTCCATTTATATACCATCTTTTATACATTACTCATATGCCCCTAATTCTCTTGTTTATTAGATGAGTTTATAGATGGGTTTTTCTGCTTTGTGTTTCTATATTTCTATCACAGTGACTTATTGGAAGAATTGAAAGAGAACACACATGTGTCCAGTCTACTGTACTATGCTGTACACCTTTTAATAAAGTCCCTACAGTAAGAGTCTTTACTCATTTTCTTCACAGGGAATTTCTCTGGTCTTATGTCAATGCAGGAATGTAAATAAAAAATGAATGGGCTACTCAATAATCTAAGCTATCTATATATATGTATGTATAATATATATATATATAATCAAGAGAGAGAAGACTAAACACCATCCATCAATGGAAGGGGACACTAGAGGTTAAATTAAAACCATGGGCTCTAAATTCAGGGCTTGTTCTATAATCTGGGGCTACTATTTATTGTATGACCTGAGGAAAACTCCTTAACCTCACTTTGTCTCAGTGTTCTGTAAAATGGTTTAATAATAGTAGTACTTACCTAATAGAATTGTTGTGAAGATTAAATGAATTAATCTATCTGCAGTGTTTAGAATTGTGCATTATACAAAATCAAGTTCAGTAAGGGATGATGATTGTTGATATCTGTATTACTATCCTTCTTGCAATATCTGAAACTAGGCTTTGGTTCAGTCAAAATATCGTAGAATTTGAATAAGAATGCATGTAATGTGAAGGTAAAGACTATTTTGTTTTCTCCATACAATTAAATAACCTTTAACTTCTAGGTAGAAATTGATATGGTCCCAATTGTCATTAATTAGGGTTTTCTTGAAAAGTCTAAATTGTTCAAAACCTTTATATTTATGAACTTTGTTTTGAATTATTGCCTTTCTTTAAAATTTTTAATGCACTCAGCATGAAGTCTTAGAAAGAACACAAGTTTTGGAGATAAGAAGTCCAAGTATATAAATTTGATTAAGATAGTTAATCCCTATGAATCTCAGATTCTTCATCTATAAAATGAGAATGGTAATAGATGCCTTCTAGTTTTGGTATGATCGTTGGACTAAAATAATAATAAGTCTATCATTTTCACCAGCATGCTAGCTTTCTTACGGTCAGCACTATTTTTTTGTTTTTTTTTTTTAATCTGTAGCACATTGCAGGGTCTCTACTAAGAGACATATTCAATACGTGCACTCAACAAAAAATATTCAATACATGTACTCAACACATACACTGAGCAGCTTACATTATTAAAATTTTGAAGAAAGGGGCATGAGCTGTGCAAAAAATAAATAAATAAAAGAGGTTCCTATGAGGAACTCAGTAGTGGGGAGTACTAATTATTAAAAGCTTCCATATTGCAAACAAATAGTACAGTCTTTTTTTTATAATTGCTGTTTGGACATTTGTTTGGATTTTGCCGTTCACTTACAGATATAATACAGTACTACTGTGATCATGTTTAAGTATATAAATAATATAATCTGAATTCCATATTAATTTGAATATGCATTATTTATATTGTGTGTGTTTTTCTTTTTTTTTAAGAAAAGGTAAGGCAAGAATCTCTAATTGGAGAGGAGGGAGGAAAATTTAAACTTTAAAATATCACTGTGGTTTGTATTTCTAAAAGAATAAAAGTGATTTCATCGTTTCCCTTAGAAACAGAGTTTGGGAATGTAACAAAAGAAATCAGGAAGTATTATACTTTAATAGCTGTTTATTATTATTTAATAAGATGATTATCTTTTTCATAGAAGAAATCTTTTCACTTTTATAGATAAGAAACTGTGGTGGGCAGACCAAAACTTAGCTCAGCTGGGAACCTGCAGCAAAAGAGATGGAAGAAACCCCACCGTCCTGAGAAATAAGACTTCTGGGGTTGTTCATATGAAAGTGTATGATAAAGAAGCACAGCAAGGCAAGTCACACTGTAATGAATTTGTGCCGCTTTGTGAATATATAATGTTCCTCTTTTCATATTATTTTCTCAATTCAACAATTGAAAGGTTTGTATTTTTGCTTCTAGTTAAAATAAAGGGGCGGGGGAGGCAAATGCTCCTTCATATTGCAGAAGAAATGCCTTTAACATACGGTATATAATGAACTTTCAAAACATTAGCAAGGGCTCCCAAGGAATCTTAATTTTTCAGGTCTTCAAGGAGCTCTTACCTAGTTCTTCATTTAAAAATGTAAGAATGAGAAAAAAAAAATTCCAGCCAAATATATACAGTAAGCCCAGAAACTGAATGAACGAGGGACTTCAAATGGACTATGTCAACGTAAGAATTTCACATCCAAAAGCACTGCATTGTTTGGCTCTAAGCATTTTGCTTTTTTGTTTTTGCTTGTCCAAATGGTGTGCAGTGAAATGGAGTGAGAGAACTAACAGATGGTTTACATAGGTGGACTTGTCACGTTGCCCAAATGGCAATTACTTTAGAGATGCCAGCCAGGACAGCCCCACACCTGCTAGTCCTTTCTTAGTTTTTGCTTCATGACCCATGACATTAGCAGAATTCTCTTCCTAGAAAAAAAAATTTTTTTCTGTATTATACTTTTTTACTTTAGTCTTTCGTATGAAAATCCTTCGCTTTGCATACTTTTCTTAGGAAAAACATTTCAAGAAAATGTAAAGGGGTTTTTGTCTGAAAGATTTGGGCATATAGACCAAAACAGAGAACAGTAGAGATAGAAATAGTGAACCAAGGGGATCACTAATTCTGAAGAGAGGTGACAACCACCAATCAGGCAGAGTTTATAGGAGATATGAATTGGAAACCATACCTACACATTCAGAGACAAAATGAGGACCAGATTCATGGTTGCCTTCCCTGCACAGAGCATAGGCCAAATTTTAGTATGAAATCATTCCTGAAATTTCATGAAAAAAGAAATTAAAGAAAATAATTGCTTTAAAACAAATCTATATTTGCTTACCTTGAATTTTTTTTTAATTTTTAAATTCTTATTTATTTATTTATTTATTTATTTATTTATTTATTTATTTTTAGAGAGGGAAGAGGGAGAAGGAGAGGGAAAATCTCATGGCAGACTCCACCCCTAGTGGGGTGGCCAACAGGGAACTTGATCTCACAACCCTGAGATCATGATCTGAGCCGAAATCAAGAGTCTGGGCGATTAACAGACTGAGCCAACTAGGCGCCCCTCTGACATTTTAAAAAAAATCACTGTATATAATAATGAACAGGAGCGTTTTCACTAACAATTCTGTAATGGAACATTTCTGTATCAAAATAAATAATTTTGCTGTCATTCAGGCCATGGGGAATAGATTATATAATTGAGAATAAAACACTGGTATTCAGTAAATAAATAAATTTTTGTCGATTTCAATACAATATATTTGCAAAGTATAAAAACTTACAGTACTATGATAAACTTTAGTTCATAGTCTTATACTTAATGAGATTATACCTGAAAACACATTAGAAAATACAACAGATGGAGAGATACATTGTTTCCAAATAGGACATTGAAAAACGTATTCATTTTTTTTCCAAAATATGAACAAGCACATGGTTTGTTTGACATTGTAAATTAATATAATTTATAGAGTTTTCCTAGATACAGTACCAATAAAGTTTATTGGAGGAAAAATTTATTATATTAAGTTTGGCTCACTTTTTTGCTCATGTTAACAAAATTTTCCTCATCTTGTAAAGGTTTGGTCCTACAGGTAAAGTTAGGTTTTTTACATATTGTGAAAGTATTACTAACTTGACAAGGACCTATAATACTTAGGAATTAATGGTATAATATGACTAAGCTTAAAATTCAGTGAAAATGCTATTTTTACTGAAAGAATGTGCTGATAAAAGCATCTGTATTAAAGAGAATCACATTAACAGAATCATGGCAGGTACCTTAAAAGCTTCATTAGTATGAAATATGAGCAATTTAGGATTATTTAAGGTGTTAACATTACTGCCTCTTTGGGTTTCAAAGTACAGTTAGCTACTTCATTTATCATTTTTGACATAGATCACTGGAGAGCTGAGACTCCTAGTTAGTCAAGTGGACTTTCCAGCTCCACTAGGGAATTGGGCATGAGGTTTGAACATTAGTATCATTGCAAAATATTAAGCCAAGCTAGTATTTCTAACTTGCTACATAATCACTACCTAAATTACTGTCCTTAAAATCACTCTAATATTTTTTCCTACATCAGTTCTTTATTTAATAGGCAACGATACTTACTGTAAATACTCAATTCATTTTTTTTCCTTTTTCTCTTCCTAACTAGTAGAGACTAAACAAATGATACATGAAATGTATGTTGTACAAGGTAATTGTTAACATAGGCTGATTTTATTATTTGTCAAAAATGAGTATGGTACAATATACTGCTATTACTGCAATTACATTTAAAAATGCACAGTTCCAAAAGTTCCATTTTTCTGATTTTTTAACATATGTTTGATATCATCCAGGTTATAGAACCCTATTTTTCTTTTTGTAATTTCATTCTCTTCCTGAATCTTTTTTTTTTTAACTTCAATTTCCTTGTTTCCCCTTCTCTCCATTTGGTGTTTCTTCAAGCTTTCTAGTTAAAGTATTTCTTGTCAATCTCTTCTCAGCTTTTCAGTCTTTATAGTAGTTGAAATAAATCTATATCAAAATGCAAATTTCCATAGCTTGGCATTGCATTAATATATGTATATGTGTTTTCTATAAAATAAAATATATATAAGGCCAGTACAGATTATTATAAATCTCCAAATAGAACTTTCTCATTAAAATAATCAGAGATCTGAAATTTCATCTTAGTATATAAGTCAGTTTGGGGAATAAATCAACTAATCTTCATTAGTTTATATAGGAGATAAAAGTAATCATTTCAACAGTTCAGGGCAACTCTAATCCTAGCATGTGGCCCTATATAGGATGGAGCTCAGCGTTTACTGAAATGGCAACTATAGGAAATGAGCAGAGAGTGTGGTAGATCTCCTGATGAGAAATCTCCCAAGTTGAGAGTATTTCACACTTCAAAAATGACAGAACTCACGGCAGCTTCAATTGAACAATTAAATCCCATCAGACTATCTTGAATTCACAAGATGAGAAGTAATGAGCTGCATTGGTATTTTGAATTTTCCATAGAGCGCTAGTGATATATATAGCTTTCATCACGCTTTGTAATTCTCACTGGATTTACTGCACTTCATATTAGAGCTTGAACATCCAGTAAATGGCACTGCATGTCCTAGAATAATAAAAATGTTGTAAAAATGGGATATTTAATGAACTTGCTGGGTAAGATTGTAAATTACTTAACGTCAAACTACCAGCTTTAATTAGCACATTGGGCCTAGTAAATTCAATGGAACATCTTTATAGAATGCCTACCTGTGATTACCTGACTAATATTTGTCATTGCTACTATGGAGGAATAAGGAGAATTAATATGCCAATTAATTAGATGACTCTTACAGGTGTGTTTTAAATATATTTTGGGAGAATTATGTTCCTAGGAACAGCAAAATTTATTTCCTTTAAAAAATTATTTAAAAAAATATATATACACCTCCTTTCTTTTAATGGCAAAATCTTCAAGTTGAGTTAGTAATATAATTTTACAGCTATTTATTTGACACATTTGGATAAAGTATTCTTGAAAAGGAAGTAACTGTAGATTTGAAGTGAAATATCATAATAAAAAGATTTCCTAGTTTCTGTGATCTTAAAATATTACAGAAGTCTGACAGTATTCATGACAAACCAATTTCACTTGCTCTTCTGTAGCTATGAATCTTCTCATGCATTGTCAATTGCTTTTTAAAAATTTTTAATTATTTATTTTAAAATTTATTTTTTGAGATCTAATCGACATATTATTAACATTGCATAAGTTTGAGGTATATAATGGGTTGATTCGATACATTTATATATTACAATATGATTACCACCTTAACATTAGCTAACACCTCTACCACATCACATAATTATCATTTCTTTTTTGTGGTGGGAACAGTTAAGATTAGTCTCTTAGTAACTTTGAATTATAATCAAAGTTTAATTGATACTATAAATTAATTATAGTATTGCTGTGTATAGTCACTATGCCACACGTTAGATCTCCATTTACTTTTTTTGGGAGGGCAGACTTCAACTGCAATATGCCACTTCAAATTATTCAAGATAATAAAACACCATTCTAATCACTATGAAGCAGCTGCATTTTATAAATCAACAAAAGCATAAATATTTGTTCAAATTATTGATATCAAATGATACTTTTTATTTTTCTTCAATATTTCTTTTGCTTGTTTTTCTTCTATGCAGGCAGCAATTCTTGCCAACTAAATAATGGTGGATGCTCTCAGCTTTGTTTGCCAACATCTGAAACTACAAGGACTTGCATGTGTACAGTGGGATATTATCTCCAAAAGAATCGCATGTCATGTCAAGGTATAAGGTCTTGAAAAATTTAATTCTGATGTGTTTACTTTATCGATGCAAATTTTAGGCAACAAAAATCAGTTAAAAATAGAAAAAAACAATATCAGCTTCTCATTAGGACAATGGTTCGAGTGCTTAGTCTCATAGACATAAGATTGTTATTATCTAAAAAAATTTAAGTATTACTGTTCTTTAAAAGTCATAATTAGTTATTTTCCAGAACTGCAGTTTATTATCAAACTTTTAACCAAGACCAGTAGAAACTATCTTCAACTTGAATAGGGAAGGGTTGAAGTAAAAAGCAGTGATTGAATGGTTACAATTACCGTTCAATCTGAATTCAGTTTTTCTTCTAATTATTTAAGAGAAAATACAAGAGAGGGTGTGGGGGCTCAGATTTGCTTAGCTGAGAAGATCACCGCCAAAGAAGTGGAACCTAAAACATCCATCTTCCTATTTCTTGTTTCATAGATTCTGGTTCGTAGTCCCAAAGATATTTGGTTCTAGAATGATCTTTTTATCCAACTATCATAGCTTAATTTTATTAAAAAAAGGTTTCAATCTGGGGTGAAACTCTTGGTTTTGGCTCAGGTCCTGATCTCAGGGTCATGGGATCTAGCTGGCATTGGGCTCCATGGCCTCTGCCCCTCCTCCCTGACATGTGCATGCCCATTCTCTCTCTCAAGTAAATAAATCTTAAAAAAGAAAAGAAAAGAAAAAAGAAATGAAAATGTATCTAAAAACATGTTCTGGTGTATTAGAAAAATTCATAAACATTAGGATGCAGACTTCTGGTAGTCAGCTTTTATGTATGTGCATATTTTAGGACATATTTTTGATGCTAGAACAGCAAGGTATTAGCAAATATTAAGTATGTGGTATGTTTTTAGTGTTCAAAATGATTTAAGAAGACTACCTTTATTAGAAAAATAACAGTGATATAGCTATCTAAAATCATATATAAAATCAAAGTTTATTATCATATATAAGCAATAAGATAATTGGGCATTAGAAAAGAGGGGGTGAATTTTGGTTGTGAGGACAGGTAGGTTTTCCAGAATTATCTGCCTCTGTGTTTATGAAAGTCTGGTTCCCAGACCAGTAGTGCCATCATTACCTGGAAACTTTTCAAAAATTCAAATTATCAGGCCCCTGGGATGGGGGTCCCAGTAATTTGTGTTTTAACAAGTCCTCTAGGACACTCTGATGTATACTCAAGTTCGAGAGCCACTTATCTATATACCTTTCAACTAGTCAGAAGGGGAGTGTGCAATTAAAAATAAAAAAAGGCTAAGAAATATGTTTTATGAAAAAAATTAAGAATGTTCAAAATAATGCTAGTAGAATGATTTTAATTTTAAATATTCACTTGGGCTTCCCCTCCCCCCCCCCCAATTTAGGTATAGAGTCATTTCTTATGTACTCTGTTCATGAAGGAATCCGGGGAATACCTCTGGAACCAAGTGACAAAATGGATGCATTGATGCCTATATCAGGGACTTCATTTGCTGTTGGGATAGATTTCCATGCAGGTAAATAGCTTTTTATTCATAATTTATATATGATGTTTTTACTTGATTTATTATACATGATGGAAATATAACCTTTCCCTCTGTGCTCTGATAGTCATGATGAGGAATAAGAAAGCAAATTAGTAATGAAATTTTAAGCCTAATACAAATTGTTCTAAATATGTTTTCCTGAAAAAAAAAAATCAAGTAAAAATTTCCTAAAGTGTAGCATTTGAAATGCAATTGCCTTAAAATGCCATGATTGGCATTTGGTTGCTTCATTTTATTTGTATTTTTTTAAATGACACTTTTACTTTTATTCAATTATAGATATAAATATATACAAAACATTTTGATTGATTATATACTTAAAACATAATCTAAATTAAAATATTTCCAGAATGATTATCTGTTCTAATATAGGTAGTAGCACATGAAATCCAAATAACAAGAAAACAATTATAAATGCTGTGCCATTTAAATTACTTTTGAATATGGTATGTATCGTTTTGGAGTCAGATTTTACCTTATCTTGTTTTAGCAAACAGTGAAAGAAAGCAGATCGGACACTAACATTTTCCTGTGGCTAATATAAATGTATGATTGGAAATTGATGGATGGTAGACACTGTCCAATTTATTGAAGTAAACATGTTTGTGTGTGTGTGTGCTAATTGCTAAATTCAGACATAGTATAAGCATTAGATATGCTTCTGGAATTTCTACTCAGATCTACTATTCTACACTTGTGGCTCTGAACTTATAAAAGCAAGTTTCTCTACCTCTCCTCGAGCTAAATCATATGCTTCCCATATTAATGTTTAGTGCTGAAGATGCTCATGTCTGTTTACAGTAGTTTTTTAGTACTTGTGAAGACTTAATTTTATCTAATGTTAAAAAGCAAGTAGTTCTCTGATTTATAATCTTAAAAAAAAAATCTTCACGCATCAGCATGTGGAATTCTGGTTGTAAGCTTATTTTTTTCCCTCAGCTCTAACACATTTTGTTTAATCATGTGTTAATGAAATTCCTGGCTACAATTTAATGAATTACTGGGGATCTTCACAAACATTTCCAAGATGACTTTTCTTAAGTAAATTATTTTGTACCAAATGCTTGAAGTCATATACAGGCCAAATTACCTACATTTTTAAAAGGACTTTTCCTAAAAGGAAATTCAGACAAATATAGTATATTTTGTTGAGCAATATGTAAATTTTGCCAAAATCACAATGTGATTTTTGATCAAGCGAGGCTGTTTGATCAAACCTCATTATACACGGAAGGCTCACTACCCTACCATGTGTAACCTACCCTGCCTCTTGACATGCATCTTATTCTTTAGAATTTCATAGGATTTAGTAAGTGCAAACTAAGAAAACTTGAACTTCTTGAAAAGATGTTATGTATATATGCATATATTTTAATAAGTACACATAATCCCTTTTTTAGCTGTTATCACATATCTGATTCTTTAAAAGACTTCATAATGAATTTTGAAAGTATTTTGAAAATTTCTGTGAGGTATGATACTAAAACATTTGGTGGTATAAATGTCCTGGTTAGATCATTAGTAAATCTCTTTTTTCTTATGGGTATACTGATTATTTGCCCAAATTGAGTTCACTCTCTGAGGCTTTATACTGGCCCTAAAATGGTTAGGTTTCATATAATGTGCCATGGCAGGGGATATGTTTATTTGCAGAGAATAGTACTCTCCCTATTTCTAGATTTCCAATAATTATTAATATCACAATAAACTTGTTTTGCATCAAAGTAGTTTTCCCCAGAGAAATTACCGGTTGTTAGTCAAAACTTGAGTTCTTCATATCATGCTACCATATTTTTAAATTCAATCCTTAGGAAGAAATTGTTTTTAGAACATCTATTTCATCTTCTAAATGTAAAAGGGTGTAGGCATATGGAATAGTCATATAAAATTAGAATGTTCAAGAATGTATTTAGATCCCTATTGTTAATCGGAAAACAACAATGCAAAACTTGCTTTGAAATCAGAGGGTTAGAGACCTGGGGCCAGTAAAGCATAGAGTAGGAAGAGGTGAGACTTTTACAACAACTCGTATTCTGGTGCCAGTTCACCCTCTTAACTACTCTGCGATGTTGTGTAAGTTACTTAATGAGCCTCACTTTATGGCATATGGGAATATTAAGATGAATGTACACATGAAAAAGTGTTCAAAATCATTAGCCATCAGGGAAATTCAAGTCAAAACCACACTGAGATACCACCTTACACCAGTTAGAATGGCAAAAATAGACAAGGCAAGAAACAACAATTGTTGGAGAGGATGTGGAGAAAGGGGATCCCTCCTACATTGTTGGTGGGAATGCAAGTTGGTACAGCCACTCTGGAAAACCGTGTGGAGGTCCCTTAAAAAGTTAAAAATTGAGCTACCCTATGATCCAGCCATTGCACACCTGGGTGTTTACCCCAAAGATACAGACGTAGTGAAGAGAAGGGCCATATGCACCCCAATGTTCATAGCAGCAATGTCCACAATAGCTAAATCGTGGAAGGAGCTGAGATGCCCTTCAACAGATGACTGGATTAAGAAGTTGTGGTCCATATATACAATGGAATATTACTCAGCAATCAGAAAGAACGAGTTCTCAACATTTGCTACAACATGGACGGCACTGGAGGAGATAATGCTAAGTGAAATAAGTCAAGCAGAGAAAGACAACTATCATATGATTTCTCTCATCTATGGAACATAAGAACTAGAATGATCAGTAGGGGAAGAAAGGGATAAAGAAAGGGGGGGGTAATCAGAAGGGGGAATGAAACATGAGAGACTATGGACTATGAGAAACAAACTGAGGGCTACAGAGGGGAGGGGGGTGGGGGAATGGGATAGACCGGTGATGGGTAGTAAGGAGGGCACATATTGCATGGTGCACTGGGTGTTATACACAACTAATGAATCATCAAGCCTTACATCGAAAACCGGGGATGTACTGTATGGTGACTAACATAATATAATAAAAAATCATTATAAAAAAAAAAAGATGGATGTACAGATGTTTGACACAGAGCCTGAAATATATGGGAGCTATGAAAATAGTAGTGATACCTAATAATAGAAAGTAATAAACTGTAAAAATACACATACGTGATATATGTGTGTGTGAAATATATATCTACAAGCATGCCCTGGAAGCTATATTTCAACTTCTAATTAGCGATGATTTCCTTTTCTGTTCTCTTGGTGGATACTATACTTTCTGTTCAGTGATCTGCAGAGAATAGTTGTTTCTTAACTTCTTGGGCACAAAGAGAGTAGGTTAGTAAAATTCCCTGTTAAAGATGAACTTGATGATGATAATGAACAGTAGGGAGAGCAGATATTTGAAGATTAAAAAAATATCACCAGCTATTTGAAGTCATTAAATGTAAACCTAGGAGGCCAGCAGACAGTACGTAGATAAGGAACCAGGTAAAACAGTAATGATGATGATGGCAGTGGTGGTAATAAGAGCCTCCAACCACTTCTGCCCATACCTTTGTGCTTCCATCTATTTTACAGTCTGATCCTTCACTAACTGTGTTTCATGAAAATGTATTAGGATCAGAATAAGTGTCGGACACTTGATTTATGATACCATTATAGACAATATATAAGCTCTGTGGCTTTGTTGAGTGAAGTTGCTTCAGGGAGGAAGGAAGGAAAATGTCTAGATTGCTCCTGAGCAAAAGAGAGAAACCATTTTTGGTGCATTAGCTTTTTTTCTTTTCCACCACGGCTGTTATGTTTTACGTGATCATAAGTTCTTTCACTATTAGTTCTCTGTGCAGACACTCTATTTCCTCTTCTTTCATTAATGGGCATTCACCTCTGTGACATAATCCCTACTTTAGGATCAGTCAAAGATAAAGATGACAGATTGGAAGGGCACAGTCGATCCTTATTCTAAACAACAACAACAACAAACCAAACAGAAGCCTCCCATTACACTAAGGAGATGGTGTGAAGGAGAATCATTTCTTAAGTATAACCATCATAATTTATGTCATAGCATTTTATTACCACAGTTTTACAGGGAAAAATACATTGTTTAAACCTGTACATTTCATGAGGATTAACAGATCTCAGTCCTGCTGGGTTTGGTCCTAATGAATTAAAGTTTTCTGCAGTGAAAGGATTTCTTTCACCAGATGAGGCAATTCTGGATAGTATCCACAGGAGAAAGAAGACCCTGTGGCTAGATTTAAAATGTTCAAAGCATTTTTATCACTTCACTGGAAAAGTCCCATTCCATGGGGGTGGGGGGGAAGCTTTGAAAATCCTTGCCCACTAGGTGATATTCCTCCTGATGAATGAATATTGAATTTGGTGCTTTAAAAGATATGTTTTAGTTAGGAGAAACATCTTCAAAACAAAGCCCATTGCTTTGTAATGTAATGTGGAAAGTTAGTAATGTGATCTTCAGTAAGTAATGATCTGTCCAGTCTGCCCCTCCTCTGCCTTGAGGATCTTTATATTCTTTTGTAATATCACATAATAGGATATTGCTTGAAGAGAGGACTTTCTATTCAGAGAATGGTTATTATTATTATTATTATTATTATTTGGAAAGTAGTCACATTTATTGTAAAGAGACTTTGCAGTGTGGAGTGGCAAATACAAGATCTTTCAGAGAATGATTATCTGAAAATTTCACACTTATATTCTTTTTTTCATCTTTTATCTCTTTTGTTCAAATTTGAGTCATCCAACTCAGTATTAACATTTGTTGATTACTATCTACCAGGTGTAGAATATCACAGCTAAGTTACTGTAGAGAAAAAAGATAAAGAATAGTTTCTGAGGTAATGCATGTATGGATGATCTGTAGGGTTTTTTGCTTGTTAGTTTTGTTTTTTAAGAGAACATCAAAGGACTATTATTCACTATGGGGAATTCACTATGGGGAATATTTTAATGCCTTTTTACACTATCACATAGTGATCTGGCTATTAAAACAATAAAAACACTGAAGGAACTTGTCCTTATAACTTCTATTAAAACCCATATAATGTACAACACCAAGAGTAATCTCTAATCTGACCTATAGGTCCTAATGTAATCTATGGATATGCCAATTTAGGTTCACCAGGTGTAACAAATGTACCACTCCGGTATGAGATGTTGGCAGTTGGGGAGGCTGTGTGTGGATGAAAGGAAAAAGTACATGGGAGTTTTCTGCTCAAATCTGTGAATCTAAACCTGTTCTAAAAAAATAAAATCTATTAATAAAATGAAGTGAAGGAGAATATACGACAAAATACTCTTGCCACATTTACACATTTGAATGCCACCTATTTACATGAAATAATCTCTCCTTAGTAGTTCCACAATATTTACATATATCACTAAATGTTAGAACTAGAAGGAACATTTGATACCATGTAGTAGCACTCCCTCCCGTTGCATATAAAGAAACTAGAACCCAGGGAGATCAAGAGATTGTGTGGTAATTAAGTATCCTAATTAAGTATCCTACTTCTGATTCTTTACACTGTGTCATCTTGTACCTGTAACCACTGAAACAAAATTTTATTTGGACATTGTTGGCATTACTTGATAAACTACATTGCTCTTCTGTAAATTTGTGCTTGTAGAAGGTCATATTTTATTTTGATTCATATACTGGATCATTGAATTATGTGACCTTAAAACTATTTAAGTATTGAAGCAGGTGACAAGTGAGAATCTCTTCCTTTCTCCAGAGGCTTAGAAGACAGCTAGTCACAAAATTTTTTTAGTAACCATTTTGTCACCAAACAGGGCCACAGAAGAATTATAGAAGGAATTCTTTTTATGTCAGTAGCAGCAATAGCCTAAGAAATAGAATACTGTCGCTTTGGGACATTTTTTCAATTTTATGAAAACCATTTCCTTGGCTACAAAGTGAATTTTTAGGACTGGTTCATTTCTTCTTGTTCTTGGGACAGTGAACCAATACTACTTTGTGTTATCATTTCAAACTTGCTTCAAAACTGTATTTTCAAATCATGTGAACAGTTTGTATGTATTTGCAGATGGTCAAATTCGGTATATCTTTCAAGAGGCAAGGTCGTAACTACCACAAGAAAACAGAAACTTCAACAAGCCTCGGAGACAAATATCATACATAGATAAGGAACTACAGGTTAAGCAAATTATTGTATATATCTCACAAATCATTTTTGGATAATTTCTAAACTCAAAACACAGATAGACAGCTTTCTCAGGGACCTGAACTCCCCAGAGGTTACTGGAAACCAAAAGCGCAGAAGATGCACAATGATTACCTGCTAAGATTGAGACTTTGGTCAACTTACTTGGGATTTACATTATTCTCTCTATCATTGAGAGAATCACCGATGCAAGTCTCATGGAAACGTCTCACTTGGGCAGTTAGCACTCCTCATGAAAGTAAAACGTGTCAACACCAACTTTAGATAAATTCACACGAAGCACATCCATTTTGAGCACCTTTCTTTTTCCCTCTCCTGAGTCAACATATGCTGCTATATTTCTTTTTGGCAGCTCGGGGTTCTTTTCAGCAGAGCTACATTCATATTTGATAGTCTAATATATTCCTGTACTCTTTTCCTTATCAAAACTGAGTTACCACGAAACCTATTCTCAAAAGGTCTAGCTATACTAATTCATAGTAAATTATTAATAGCTGCTGAGAGATTTACAAGTTATCTTACTAAGTGTGTTTGAGTAAAGCACAGTATCAACCCAATACCATAAATACAACTGAAACACCACTAAAGAGATGTGAAAAAAAGTATTTTTTAGATAGATCAGTCTTCTGCATGTTTTGTCAGATTTCTCTGTACTCTGATTCTTAGGCGATACACTGCTACCTGTTTATTCCTAGAAACTCAGTCCCGGATATGCTGATAGGTCTAATGATAATGTTGATGTCTCCTTTAGCTTAGGTATATTGATACCATTAACACTGTTAATTGTGACCTTTAAAAAGTGCTTTTAACTTTGAAAAAGTTTTTTCCCCTATTTTGAGAAAACCAAATAATATATTAGTCTATTTTTCTTTTTGACACTCTAAGAAAAAAAAATAAAGAGCTATGATTCATTTTCTGAGATTATTGATCATTAGTTTTTGATCAAGTACACACTTTTCTAGTTAATAGAGAAAAATGGAAGTTATTTCATTGATTTTGGGCTAGACATAAACAGATCTTCAATTCCTTTTTATCGTTTGGCTTTTTTCTTATCCAGAAGCTGTAAGTAGTAAGTGTAGTAAGCAGATCCTTTGAGAAGAGTAAAGAACTAATTATTTCCATGAATTCCTTACTACTTCTAGAACAAGGACTAGGCTGAAGTAGAAAGACTAGAAATGGAACTAATCACCCACAATGGGTTAGGAATAGGAAGTTTGAGGAGGAAAAAAAATAACATAACATTAAAAAAACCTTTAACATTTATTGAACACTTACTAATCACAGTTATACGGTTAGGAAACTTTTTTGTATTTATGCCATTCAATTCATCAAAATGATCTGTTGAGGCAGGTGGTGTTTTCATTTTAACAGTTAAGAAAGTGGTTTTGGGGAGAGTTGGTTACTTCGAGATGCCCAAATGAATTTCTGCATTCAGGATTTGCATTTGAGTTTTTGCCCTTGAGATTGGCATAAACCATGAATTGAATAACCAGTAGTGAAGTAATCAACATCAGAACCCTGATAATTTCCTAATTAGAATTTTAATCCCACTGCAGTGATGGTTGGGAAAGATATTTGGCAGACAGTATGAGGACGTGGGGTTTGGGGGAATGATGACAATATGATCACCAAGCATAGGATTGCCCCTGCTAAACTTAGGGACAGAAGACGAATAATATAGCCTCATCTAAGAGGTGAGCGAGGGAAATGATGATGATCATTACTAAAAGAAGAAGGGGAAGAAGAAAGAAAAAAAATAGTAATTTATTCCACTATATTTTATTATTTATTCCTGCATAACAAATTACCAAAATTTAGCAAGTTGAAGCAATAAACATTTATTATCTTATTGCTTCTATGGGTCAGTTTATGAGGCTGCAATCAAGGTGTTGGCCAGACACCTTGTTGTCTCCTCAGGAGGCTCAACTAGGGAGAATTCGCTTCCAAGTTCACATGGGTGTTGGCAGGATTCAATTCCTTGTGGGCTATTTGTCAGAGGGTCACAGCTCCTCACTGAATACTGACTTCAGTTTCTTTTCATGTGGGCCTCTCCACAGGGCCGTTCACAACATGATTGCTAGCTTCCCTTAGAGCTAGCGAACAATACAATGAGAAATGGCACACACAAAATGAAACCCAGACCTTTTGTAACCCAATCTCAGAAGGGATATCTCATCACATTTGGTGCATTCTATTTATTAGAAGCTAGCAACTAGGTACAGTCCACACTCACAGGGACAGAATTAAAGAAGGGACTCAATTACCCGGTGGTGGGGAACATTGGTGGGTATATTAGAGGCTGTTTATCACAGTATAATAGATGTTTTATCCGTATTATCGCCACATATTATTGTCTAAGAGATAAATTTTGATGGTTGATTCAGGTTATCAATGATGTTACTATATGGATAACTTCTGTATTATGGCTTAATCCTTCAAGAAAGGCCAGCAACTCCCTGCAACCCCCCTTTACAGTTTTTGACCAGTGTCTGGGAAAGTCTTCCTGTAATATGAACTTACACTAAATTTTCTACTGACAACTCTCTGGCACAAAAGCTCTTTCAGAAAAGCTCAAGAAAATTCTTATAGCTGTCTAGGATTGCCTGGGGGATACAAAGGTGTGTAACACAAACAGAATTGTGTAGTTACTTTCTTTTTTTGTGTGACCAATGCAGGCTAAGCGTTGACTGATGTTAACTACGCTTATAATATGTTCTAGCATTGCATCAAGTGTCCCTGTCCAGAGGTTTGTAGCCAGAAAGGGAGCTCTGAAGTAGTTGGCAACAACTGCCAGTTCTTTATGCCTGCCATGGTACACAAGAGCAATTATGCAAATCTTCTTCCAAGGATAGCATATTATCTCCCATCATCTGCTACGAGTAAAACATTCCGTCAGTGAATTCATCTGGGACTGTGTTGAGAAACAAAGTTGATTGCTTTAGCCTAGAAGTTTATTTGTTTTATTTATTTATTATTTAATTTTACTGAGGATTGAATGAGAGGAGCTCAATGTAAATTAAGCAGGAAAAAACTCAGAACCAGACATGGAACTTGATAGTGTATTAAATACTAGAATAGATTACTTAAGGATTATGACTCTCTGGCTCTGGAGTATTTTAAGGAGTTAAAACAAACAAATCAACTCTTCTGAATAATGATTTCTCTGTGTTTCTTCTAGCGTTTTGATTATTCAACTTCCAATATTAACAGCTTCAACAGTAACAACCTATAAGCTGTTTTTTTAAAAATCATCTATTTTCTTGGTCAATAGTCATTAAAACCTATGTGAACAAAATCATAATTAGACTGGCATAGTTTGAACATAGAAAGTAGACTGTTACAGACTCTGTTCTACTCTTCAAAGGAAAAACAAATGTTGACAGGGAGATCCCATTTTGGTTGCTGCTTCCTTTACAAATTAAATATTAAGATACTAAAAAGAACTGATGATTTCATAGTAATTCAAGGTTCTAACTATACATGAAAAGTTATTTTCTAAATTCTGAATAAAAGGATTCAAAAATTTTATTTTGTTACCTATGATATATTATTCTGATTAGTAGGGATAAGAGCTAAGATTTATTGGTTTTTCTTATCAATAACCTTATTTAAATTGTGACTCTAGCCTTATTTTTTTTCCATTTACAGTTCTCCCTTAATATTATTTAGTGATAAAATAGCTGATAATTTTATCTCACTTGGCTCAGATTGAATTTATAGATACAATACAGTATACCAATGAGTATATTTGCATATTCAATTATTCTCAATGTTCATGTGAAACCCTATTAACTCAAAGTAGTGATGACTGAATGAAAAAGTAGATATCTACCAGCTCAATCATTAAGCATTATTAAAATGTGTTTGAGGGTTAATAGTCATTCAGCAAACACTTGATGACAGATATCAGTCTATAATTAAATAAATACTTTTATTTGTTTAAAAATTCTTTATTAAAATTGTATATTGTGGGAAATTAGGAAACATGAAACAAAATTGAAATAAAAATCACCAATACTACTACTACACAGACAGCAACTATTAATATTTTGGCATATTAGTCTTTTATATCATTTTGTTTTCTTTTTTTAAAATATTTTATTTATTTGTTTGAGAGAGAGAGAGCCCGAGAGAGAGCACAAGCAGGGGGGAGAGCGACAAGCAGGCTCCCTGCTAAGTGGGGAGCCTGACACAGGGCTCAATCCCAGAGCCCTGACCTGAGTCAAAAGCAGATGCTTAACCGACTGAGCCACCCAGGCACTCCTTGTTTTATTTTTTCATCATAATAAGTGTACTCTTTAATCCCCTTACCTTATTTCCCCCATCCCCCATCTACTTCTCTGATAACCATCAATTTGTTCTCTATAGTTAAGAGTCTGTTTCTTGGTTTTTCTCTCTCTCTCTCTTTTTCTTTTGTTCATTTATTTCTTAAATTCTACATATAAGGGGGATCATATTGTGGCATATTGATCTTTGTGCTATGTTTTTTAAAAACAAATAAAACATCATTGATAAGATTTTGTCTTGTTCCTTTTACTTACCATTCTAAAGAACACTTTTCTATGTTATGAATAACAATTTGTAAATGCTGCTTTTGACACGAGTACATTATTATAAAATGTGGATAACATCAGTTTTTGACTTTTCCAATATTTTTGGACATTCTGATTATTTTTGAGTTTGGGCTGTAAATCTTTTTCAGCATTTGTGTTAATTCCTCAAACTCAGATTTCCTTTTCTTTTTTTTTTTTAAGCTAGCAACTTTTTATAGATACAATTAACATACCATACCATGGAATCCATGTGTTTAACAAATCAGTGGTTTTGGGTATATTCACAGAGTTGTGCAACCATCACCAATATCAAATTTTAAAATATTATCATTAACCTAGAGGATAACTTCATACTCATTACTAATTCTCATATTTCTTCTGACTTGTCTGTCTTAAGGGAAGCACTAATCCACTTTCTGTCTCTACAGATTTGCTTATTCCAGACATTTCATAGAAATGGAATCATCTGATGTGTGGTCCTTCGTGGTTGAATTCTTTCACTTAGCATAATGTTCATTCATGTTGTAGCATATACCAGTACTTCACTACTTTTTTGGGGGGTGCAAATTATATTTGATTGTATGGATATATCACTTTTTATTATCCATTCATCAGCTGATGGACATTTGAGTTGTTTCTACTTTTTTAACTATTGCAAATAAGGCTTCCAGAAACATTCAAGTGCAAGTTTCGGTGTGGGTATTTGTTTTTGTTTTTCTTGGGTATATACCTAGCAACGAACTTAATAGTTTTCCAAATGATTTTTCAAATGTCAGCATTCCCTGGAAATGTGAAGTAGACATTGTATTTCTTCTACTAGGCTTGCATATGGACTAGCCTTTCTTATATCTTGTAGAATAGTGATGATTGAACATAATGTTAATTGCTAGTACATACACAGCTCCTTGCTTCTACTTAGAAATATTCTTTTGTAATTCAGAGTTATTTTCAGCATCATCCATTCATATGTGATTAAAAAAACATTCTCTGAGATACAAGTGAATACCTATTATAGGCTGAATTGTGTCCCCCCAAGTTTATATGTTGAAGTCTTAAAATTCAGCATCTCAGATGTGATTAAATTTGGAGATTATCTCTTAAAGAGATAATGAGGTTATATGGTTAGGCCTCAATCCAATTTAACCAATGTCCTGATAAAAAAAGGAAGTTGGGACACAGAGGAAAGATCATGTGCAGACAAAGGGAGAAGACATCTATCTGTAAGCCAAAGGGAGAGTCCCTAGAGTGAAATCAACTCCTGTTGACACCTCCAGTTTCAGATTTCCCAGCCTCCAGAACTGTGAGAGAATAAATTTCTGGCATTTTAGCTAATCTGTTGTATTTGTTATGGCAGCCCTAACAAACTAATACAATATTTAAATATATTACCTAACAAATGACTACTAAAACCATTTAAAATGTCTATTTTATTAGAGAGAATGCTTGGTAATCATTATGGAAAATTCAGTATCTGGAATTAATTATTTGTTCAAACTGAAAAGTATAAATTTAATCCCATGTACTTTCTCCCAGGGAGGTAGATAGAAATGGTAATGCACTTTTCTACACACAACCTCTGAATTTATCACCCCACACAGAACCTAATCTTCGTCCTTATTTCAGCTTTAGTGATTTGACTCCAGATACTTATGTTTCATTGTACTTATTCTGTAATTTTTCTGCTTCTTTTTAGAGCCCATATTCTGCAGCCGGGTATTTCATTAATGAACTGTAAATCTTTGTACTCTGTGCTCTTCTGACATCCTTGCTTTGCAAATCCCCAAGTCCCTGTAAAGCCTACGGTCTTCTTTCTCCATCCCCATCTCTATGGTAGCCACACTTTGTATGTCACTTTAAATCTTCAACCCATCCTATAATCTCATTCTCAAAAGATACATTTACATCTTAGTTTATTGAGAGTACTAGGCCAGTGTCACAAACTCAAGTGACTACAGGGGCCAGAGAAGTTTTCTGTGTGAATAGTTAGGGAGAGAGGGAGACCTAGTAGGGATTGAGTGTGGCAGACCATATTGCAAATGACCTAGCAGGGACAGATGCTACTTAACTACACATCGTTTCTGTGATGCAGTATTGGCAGCCCTGAGTTGCCAGATTTTTGGTTTTTTGTCTTTTTTTTTTCTTGTTTTTGTTTTCTAAGAGGAGCACATAGCAGTACAGAAGATAATAGTGTAGATCAATATAACATATTTATTTGTGCCAGTTTGAACTCTTTGGCAAAGGCCAAGGGGCATGAGATTCTGTATCTTCTCTGATCCACATTTAAAAATATTCCTATCTTGGCATGTATGAGGTTGATTGGGGAAAGTGTGAGTAATAAAGGGGATTGAGACTGATGAGATTGAATTGAATTGAATCTAAGACTTACCCTTAGACTGCAGTACAGCTCTAAGACATTTTTAGCAAGGCTGATTGGGAGTCCTTGAGCCAAAGTTGCCGTTTGAAGGAGTTGTGCATTTCACAGGAGTGTGTCTGCCTCAGTATTTATGTCATACTCACTCATCATCTGGGAACCTTGGTCGAAGTGGGGTCTCGTATCAGTGGTGGGTTCAGTGAATGATGTTACCCATAGGTAGAGATTTGAGAAGTGCATGTTCATGACTGCCAAAGAGCACCCCTTATGCCACAAGTATCTGTGTCTACACAGGTTTGGGAAACAACTCCGTAGTTCCTTTAGGTCTCTCTTGTGAGGAAATTTATAAGAGGGAGGTTAGTGGGCCTAATAGACTTTATAGCTGTAGCTACCTCAGACCACAGTTGATAATCATCTTCCTCCTCTTCCACTATCCATTCTAATTGCTCTTCATTCTCAACTATCATTTTGGCAGGTCTAGGTAGCTGATCTGTGACCCAAACCTTAATTCCTGAGGGGTCTGAATCCTTGGTAACCCTTCCCAGACTTGGGTTGCTGCATGTGTCTTTTCACAGAGAGTAGTAGAAGGGTCCTAAGTGGACTACTCAGGTTCCATGCATATCCTTCCCCGGCCACACTATGTGAAAGCAGCCCTACCTCCTCATCCTTCTCAGGGTCAGTCATGTATGCCAATATGGTGACTCCTCTTTTAACCTGCTGATTACTAGACTCAAGAATTACAAAGTCTCTTGGCAAGAGCCATAGCTTGTAATTTAGTGGGACCCTTGCTTGTGGCCCTTTCTCAGAGGTGTGCCCTCTGGAAACCAGAAGCTCCAATCCTACAGAATCCAAAGTTGCAGGGAAGATACAGAACCATATAGAGGTCTCTAATTGAATGAGTATACTGTAACCTTGTAGATGTCACCTTGAGAGTATTCCTTCTAAGCTGATGTGTCACCTGTGTCTTTAAAAAGTTGTTCCAGTATTCTATGAGACCTCATCTGCTTTTGGATGGTGTGGTATATGATTCAACCAGTAGATCCCATGGTCACATGCCCACTCTCATACCTACTTCCCTGTGAATTAGATAACTTGAGCAGATTCTAGATTGTGTGGAATTTATGCCTGTGGATTAGGGATTCCATAAGCCTTTGTATAGTGGTGCTGCCTGCGGGCCTGCAGTAACAAAGGCAAGCCAATACCTAGAATGGGGCTATATCTTAATGAGAATGAATCACTGACACCTCCAAGTTGGAAGGTGCCTGATGTAGTTGAATTGCCATCAATAGATCAGTTGATGTCCTTGAGGAATGGTAACATATCATGGGCTCACTATTATTTTCCATTACTGATAGATTAGATGTTCAGAGGCAAAATTAGCTAGATTGGCCTTGGTAAGTGGAAATCCATTTAACTGAACCTTTATTTCTGCCTCTGTGAACTCTGTTCATGTGCCCAGTTCTGGGGAGGCTGATGATGAAGCCTGGCTAATGTCAAAAGACCAAGAAATTTTGGTTATCAGTACTTCTTTTGTGGTAGATGCTTTCTTTCAGGAATTAAGATGTGATTCAAAAATCTTTGCACTTTGTGCTTACTCCTATATCTCAATCCACATGCCCCCACTCTAGATCAACTAATCTTTAATGTTCTAATTATTTTCTTTCTAGTCCCATGACCATATGGCCATGGTCGCCACTGACAACTGCTTCAGAATCTGTATACATGAGTACCTCAGGCTACTTCTATCACACGAGGTGAATAATTTGGTGTACTGGTCACAATTTTGCCCCTAGGGAAGATTTTTCTCCCTCTCAACTCACTTTAAGGCCTACTCTTGAATGCAACGACGATTCATGTTTATCTTGTACCCATATATTAATTTGAATGATCCATTAAAACAAACTTAAGGTTTTTGGGGGGTTTTTCTTTTCCTCCTCCTCCTCCTCCTCCTCCTCCTCCTCCTCCTTCTTCTTCTTTTCTTTTCTTGATTAGAACCTCTACATAGACGAAGGTATGAGGACAATTCATCATGGGCAGTTCCAGATCCATGGTAACTTGGAGCCTCAGAGTCAAGAATTTTGTTTTCTTCCAGGGTCCAAAAACCTGTCAGGAGCATTTTATCAAAGGATATGTAATTCTCTGGTACAGATGCCATGACTTTGCTGCAGAATCTTAGGGGCCTGTGTTGGGATTCCCTTGCTGAGGCTTTAAAAGCTCTATATTGTATGTTGCTCTGACCACCAGCACTCATCAGGTCTTCTGGGTCATATGACCCAAATGAGAGGGCTGCTTGAATCATAGCCTAGACCTACTGCAGAGCCCTTTACTGCTCTGTATCACACTCAATGTTAGTAGTTTTCCATGTCACCAAGGAAATGTGCTAGAACAGTAATCTTTGGCATGGAATGAATATGTTATCTCCTGAATCCAAAGAGGCTTACCGAGTACTATTCTTGGATAGGCATCTCAAGATGCAATTATTTGTCTTGAGCTTTGACATGCTATTCACCATTGGACTCATAAAAAACATCATGAAAATGGTGAGTCCCTGAATCTTTATAAGTTTTATCTCCAACCCTCAGGTACACATCCCAATGCTTCCAGCATCCTAGTCACCACTTGTTCATTCTGACTGAGAAGTTTGATATATTTGATACAGTGGGTTAATATAATATACTCTGGAATGTCTAGTGGTCCAGATTTCAGATCTCTTCAGACTATATTTGAATAGTGGTTTTTTTTTTTTTTTTTTGACCAGGGGTAAGAAAATTAACATAGCCCTGAGGAAAAACCATAAATAAATATCATCGTCTATCAAATGTGAATAAAACTCTATCTGATCCTCCTCTTAAGTCGAATTGAGAGCAATGCATTTGCCAGATCAATGACTGCATACCACATGCCTGAGGCCTTATTAATCCGCTTTAGTGATGATACCTCCTCTGCCGTAGTAGCTGCAACTGGGTCTATCACTTGGTTAAGCCTATGGTAGTCCATAATCATTCTGCAGTGGCAAGCCTGTGGTAGTCCATAATCATTCTGCAGGGGCAAGAAGCATAACTGAGACCGCTTCCTGTCTTTAATGGTGACCATTCAGGTTGTATAGGGAGAGGATGGAGGTTATATATTTTTCGAGATATCCACTTGGCCTTTCCCACTGTGATAGCCCTTATTCCAGAGGCAATAAACCCAATGTTGAGGTTCATACAATTCTCAGGTATACCAGTTTCGATTATATGCTCTGGGACTAAGAAAATGACTCCCAGGTGGATCTATGAACTCAGTGGACTACAATGAATCAGAATTTATCCCAGGACTTCACTTATTACCTGGCCTGTGTAAGCCCCACCTCAAGGGATCAATGATGTTATATCAATGTCAACTTAGACACTGTGTCTAATAATCAAGATATCTGAGTATTTCCCTTTCCCCAATATCGAGTCACTCAAGTAAATGTTTGAAGGTCCCTTTGAGGAAAGATCGGGGGGGATCATCATAGTTGTATAATTGCCACAGTGTTGCAGGGTTTTGGGGATTTTGCTAGGATTTGGCTAGAGATTTGGCTACTTCTTCAGTACCTCTGGCTTCTACTTCTCCATTATTGTTTTGGGTTGTAAATGTTAAGCAATATCCTTGTTGGCTGTCAGTCCTCCATCCTCCCCAGTACTGGAATTTCTTGGTGGGGCTGGTGCCTTTCTCACTACTTACACTGCCATCAGCCTTGGGGAATGGTGTGTCCGCTGAGATCCTTTGGTGGGTTTTCTTTCTTTATATAATCTATTTCTCGATGTCCACTTCCTTTTCTCATTCTCTTTATTTTTTTCATCTACTACAAAACATCATGAAGTGTTTCTACATAGAGAACAGCATAATTTCTCCATGTCTTAAGAGCTACCTTCACAGAGATTGTGTCCCACATCCTGGCTTCTTGACAGAGTGTTAAATCCCATCAGTAGTATACTGGGAAAGAGCTTCTAAGTAAAAGAATCCTTACTTATCTATCTTATATTTTAGCCTCTCTTGATGAAGCACCTGCAACATACAATTCCAGAGATACTTCTCTGGCCCCTGGTCATCATGCTAACTATTCCTCACAGTTCTTTTTGTGTAATCTCTTTCCTTCTTTATGAGATTTATTGAGATTTACCCATAGTTGTCAGCCTAGCAGCCAGGAGAAGTGAGTACAGCTCTTGAGGAGGTAACTTTTGCCTTGCAGGTGAAGTATTTCTGCAACATCTTTCAGCACAACGAAGTTGCTTGCTTTTACTAAGGAAAATTGGATAACCTTTGCAAACTCTGAGTCCAAGGGGATAGTTCAGAAACCAGCACCTTTAGGAATATCCACCATCCTCATCTGTATTTCAGGTTCCCAAGTCTTAACAACCAGGTCTCTGATTTTAGCATAGCAGACCTGTCTTTGCTGAGCATTTGGACATCTCTGGAGCTCTGTAGATCTAACTATTATAGTTTCTGTTTGCTGCTCAGCTGTGTCTACTCTTCCACTGTCTCTTTGTAATTTCCTCAATTTGACCCTCACGTTTAGTTTTAATTGCTTGTGAACGGCTCTCAGTTTTTCATTATCCCTTCTCAGAGTGTCATTACAATATAGCAGTAACTAGCCAACTCTGTTGTCTTTGTAGTCATTGTTTCTTCCATATTTTCCAAATGCATGAGTCATTATCCCTGTAAGGATATTTCTTTTAATAAGATGTTTTCTCAGGTCACTTTTCATGAAAATTTTAGCAATAGAACATCATGTGTCAGGAACTGTCCATGTGCCATGTATCCTCAGGGCCATGTCCTCCTTGTCTGTTGTGTAGAGAGTGAGTCAGACCCATAGCTCCACCTTACCTTTTATTTTCTCAGAGTAATCCTACACCAGTTGTACTAGTTTGGGTCCTCTGAGAAACAGAGTCAAGACAGGATTAGATATACAAAAGCCTACTGAACAACAACCTGAGAGAAAAAGTGAGGAGAGTTCTCAGACTACAATGCAGATCTGACTTGTGCTAAAGACAGAAAGAAGGAAGGCTAGGTAGGAAAAGTCTTAGACTGGTATAGTTTCAGTAAAGTTTCAGGAAGGCTGATGTGGAGACCAAATTGCCCAACAGAGAAGTTCCACATGTTGCAGGAATGGGACTGCCTTAATAACCCTGCCCCACATAGTCATTAGCTAAGAGCAGCCTTGGCACAGCATGATGGTAGATCCAGGACACAGCAGCTGGGCCCATCTGCCAGTTATGCAATCTAAAATTAGAGTTCTGACAAGCTCATTTTCAGTACTGAGGGCTTTTCTGGGACATTAGACTTTTAGTGCTAAGATCAGGAGAGACTTTGAGTGCTATGACCGTGTCATCATCACCACCATCATTATCGTCATCATCAAATAAAATCCTAAATTCTTAGCACTAAAACCATCTTTTCATAACAACAAATAAACTAGATGTTTTATACAAATCAAAACATCTTTCAAACCTGATTTCTGACTGTTCTGTGTCACTCTATCATGTTCCAGTGAACAGTGTGTTCCCTTATGTGACATTCTCAGAGCTTCTTCCAAGTATAGTTTTTCAAATGGATGTAATCTTTCCCTTTCCTAGATTCTCATTACAATCTCTTTTTCTTTCCTGAGAAAATTATAAAATTTACTTGCAAGAAAACTATACAGGCGAGTTGAGATGCTCCATTAAGTCAAGAATACATAGTTATCTCTGTATTTACCACAATAAAACATCTGTGCTATCCCCATTCATGTATCTCTGAGCACATTGCTCTTCTCTTAACAATCTACCTTCTCTTCAAGTTCTCCAAGGAAATCCAGTCTTTTCCCCCCCTAAGTTCGTTCGTTCGTTCGTTCTTTCTTTCTTTCTTTCTTTCTTTCTTTCTTTCTTTCTTTCTTTCTTTCTTTTCCACAAATAAAAGAAATCATAGAGTATTTGGTGTTTTTCATCTCTGACTTATTTCATTTAGCATAATGCTGTCAAGATCCATCTATGTTATTGCAAATGGCAAGATTTCATTCTTTTTTATGGCCGAGTAATAGTCCATCATATATTTAGATGTAGATACCATTAGATACCATATAGATACCACCACCATATCATCTATCTATCTATCTATCTATCTATCTATCTATCTATCTATCTATCATCTGTCTATCTATCTCTCATCTTTTTTCTCCATTAACCCACTGATGAGCACTTAGGTTGTTTCCACTTGCTATTATAATTAGTGCTGTAATGAACATGGGGGTACATATATCTTTTTGTTAGCCTTTTTGGTTTCTTGGGATAAATACCCAGAAGTGGAATTGTTGGGTCATATGGTAGTTCTATTTTTCATTTTTGATGAATGCCCATACTGTTTTCTATAGTGGCTTTCCCATTTTATAGTAACATGGGAACAGGATCACAAGCTTTCCTGGCCACTAGAGCCAGGTGATCAAGTGGTGTCCTTTGGGCAGCGGACAAAAAATCAGGGCACCAAGTATGTGCAAAAGCTTCCTTCTAGGAAAATGGAAAAGGTGGAAGAGAGTACTCCCTCTTGCTCTCCCCTAAAAGATAATTCTTAATAAGCCCTGGCCATCCTTGGAAACTGGTGTGGGTTTTTTTGTTGTTACTTTGTTTTGTTTTTTCCTTTTGTCAGCTGTGAGCAGATTGCTGAAACATCTCCTGAAAGATGTCAAAGGACATTAGCCATTCAGACACCAGGACATGCTTGGGAATACTAATGTCATCAGTGGGTAGTCCATAAAATCCTATATTCTTCCTCTCTCCAATAATCCTATCTTTGGTAGGGTTATAGGGCAACACACATGGCTAAGGAGAGGAATGGTAAGTCAGTCTATTTTGTAGATATCTAGTGGCCCTAGTGTAGGAAACTGAATAGCGCCCCCCCCCCATAGGTCCTAATCCCTGGAAACTGTGAATGTTACTTTATATGGTAAACTCTTTGAAGATGGGATTACATTAAAGATCTTGAGGTGGAAAGAGTATCCTCAGTTATCCAGGTGGGCCCTAAATGTAGTCACAGTATCCTTTTAAGGGGGAGACAGAAAGAGGTTTAGGGGGAGATAGAAAGAGAATAAAGAAGAAAAGGCGATGTGACCATAGAGGCAGATATTAGGGTGATACAGATGGCACCCACCAGTCTCTGGCCTAGATTAGATTAGATCCCTACCCCTCAGGTCAGCACTTTAATATAAACAAATGAGCCTCCTTCACTTTAAGTTTGGGCACAATAGCTGCCTGGGAACGGGGCACTAGGGCAGGTGAGTCTCAGCACGCTGCCCATTTCTCAGATGGCTATGGTCTTGTGGGTCTCGGGACACTAGCCCATTTGGTTTTCAAAATAAGATATTTGGGGGGCTCATCTCTAGGGTGCAAGTCTTAAAAGTTGGGGTGCCCCATGTAGGCTTTGATCACTTCACTCCTCAAGGAGAAGGTCTGCATTTTGAGTTACTTCCCAATTGTGGGTTGTGCACCAGAGGTGGGGTTTAAGGCTAGCTGTGTCCCACAGTCTTCTGCCTGCTTTGATGTGGTTTTCTTTTCATTTGCCAGATGTGTGGTTGTCACTCAGCCAGGCTTTAATTTTTTTTAACAAGGAAATTGTTTCATATGTAGCTGTAGACACAAATGAGTTCAGGATCTTCCTACATCCTCATCTTGAGCGGTTCTTCAACTTCTACAATTTCTGCATATTTTCTTCAGTGTACTTTCTAATTTATAGTTCTTCATATACATTTATTTACTACCTTTCAGAATTTCATTTTCCTAGAGAGCAGGATTCAAGTTTATACCTCCACGATGATCGAAAATGTCTCTTCAAGATAACATGTACTCAGAGCTTGTTTTCAGTTTGCCCCATTAGTTGGTACTGTGCTTTTCTACCAGTTGGTTATCATCTATTGTCTTGTGAGTTTTCTTCTATGTTATGATTTCCTTAAGGTTAGACAAATGTATGCCTAGAGTCCTGCATACCAAAGGCATATCTGTCTTTTAGGATGAAATTTATTAGATGAGGCTGAACTTATCTACTTAAAAATGATCACAGGGGATTTTTAAACAAATGTTTCTATATTTTGATTTTTTCTGCATTTAAGTGTCATTTATCTATAGTAAAATTCTCAGACACTAAGTGTGCCTTTCTTCTGTTTTGATGAATAAATAACGAGACATGAAATATTTCTGTTACTTCCAAAAGTTCTCTCTTGCTCCCACCCAGTTAATGCCTATCCTCAGAAGCCATCACTGATGTGAGTTTTATCACTGTAGGTTAGTTTTGCCTATATTATCATTTTATATAAATGGAATTATGCAAAAGGTGTTCTTTAACATCTGCTTTCTTTACCTTGGCATATTTTTGAGATCATCATATTGTTGCATGTGTTAGTAGTGTTCCTTTTTCTCATTGAGTAATATCCAATTGTGTGAATATGCCGTAACCTGTTTATCCATTCTTTCACTGAGGAACGTTTGTGGACATTTCTAGTTTATGGCTTTTATGAATAAAGCTTAGGACTTTCTTGTACACAGGTTTTTGTGGACATAGTCTTCATTAGTTAGCTCTCTGATTTACTTCTCAAATTTCATACAAGCTAGGGTAAAACAACAACAAAGTAAGACATATATTGTAAAATTTATGGGTTAATTGTTTTGCTTCAGATGTTATTGTAAATAAAGTCTTATTCATGGCATGCATTGACTCAATCTGAAGTCCAATGGAAGAAGGCAGTTCCACTCACTCAATTTCCTGAAGCATTAGAGTTTCCTTTTGTAGACTCATATATTTATTTATCTACTAGTCTGTCACTGTTTTTCTTTTAAAATCTAAGAGGCTTGGAGCGCAAGGTAATACAGCAGGAGGAAAGAATATACACATCTATACACACACACACACATACATAGCATATGTAAATAGAAAGAATTGTTATATCTCTACTTTGATAACTGAAAACATTTCAAGTTAGCTACTTCAGAATAATTCTTTGTCCTTGATCTACCCTTCTTAAGATGTTGTGTCATAAACTTTCTAAAACTATTTCATTTGTATTCTCACTGAATGAAAATAGCTTGAGGAGTCTTGTTTTCCTTTATCTCTCTGGGATGTTGTTACTACATTTTTAAAAATGTCTGAGTCTGCCTAATTGTTATTTTTTTGTATTAAATTACATCTCTCTTAATTTACCTGATAATTCAAGGTGATATGGGGATCTTTTAATTTTTAAAAAAATTTTATGCTAGCTAGTTTTCTAATAAAATCTTTAACCTTTTATCAGCCTTAGCATAGTCTTAATTCAGGTGAAAAATCACCCCCTTGCCTGTGCTGCTTCAAGACTATATTTTTAGTAAACCTGTTGCTAATTCTGCTGAGACCAAGAATATGAGTATTTCTAGTATGTACTCTCCAAAACCTAGCTCATATAAATACTTTCTTTGCTTCAAGGATTTTTCTTTTTTTGGAGGCGGGGAGGGTAATTTTGTGGTTAATGTAGTACAGTTCAGGTAAAATTTTGCTGAAATTGTTGGAGTTTCTTAGTTTCCAGCATGGGTAGGATACTGAGAGTGCCATCCAAATTATGTTAAAGATAAGAGATTATTTTTTTATTTTACTACCATAAAAGCTTCTGAATTTGGTTCGGAATAACAATTAAAATGAGAAATTCTTTTCAATCTGTTGGAGCACTTTTTAAACTTTCACCGTGGAAACTTTGGAACATATATAAAAAGGTAGAGCGTAGAGTATGATGAACTCGCCATGTGTCCTGTCACCTTTTTCAATTCATGATCTGCTTGTCTCATCTAATTCAAGAAAATACAATACATCAGATAATTGCACTATGGAGTGGTAATAAACAGTGAGAGGCAAATACTATATCTTTTTTTGATAGCTTGTCAAATGTTTTAATTTTAAATATTCAGAATTTCAAAAAGTGTTCTGATTCTTGAGCTTAAACTTTCTGGAACCAACTTTTGCTCATTTAACTTGTAGTTGATATATAATGAAACTTATTATAAAATGTTACTTACTATAATTATATCCTGCCACCTGATTTTAATATTTGCAATAGGAAGGAATATATAGTTTCATAAATTGGGACACTCAATGCATATTCTTTAGCTGATCTGATAAGTATTACTACCTTATGAAATTACTTCTTCTCAGCAATGTATCTTATCTTACCATTTTTTGGTGTAGAGAATACTCTGCTTTAACTTTTTTTTTTTTTTTTACCATTTGCTTGATTCTATTTATTCTATTTATTCAACTATCATATACAGAAAGCTATAAATAGACATTGTGGATTCAAGATGAATAAAAACCAGTTTCAGTGTGCTGGAAAGGATGATGCATAAAAAGTGAGCTGTGCAATACTCTGTATTAAGTACAGCTATTAGAGATAAGCACAGGTTATTATGAGAGCAGCAAAGAGAACAATTATCTAGATTGGGAGAGTCAAGAAGACTTCCTGGAGGAGGAATGTAAGAGTCTTAACATCTGAATAATGGAATCTTGGGAAAGAGGTGCAGGAAAAATGACATGAGAAAAGGCGTAGAAGTAAGAAATGATATGACAGTTGAGTGTACAGTGAGTGAGGGCGATGCAAGCAGAGTGGTTCTACTAGAGTCAAACCTGAGACAGGAAGGTGTACTAGACGAAACCAAAGAAGTATTTATGGGCTGAATCTTTTCCAAGAGGGAAGCAAAGTACACACCCTGTAACTAAATAAATTAGTTAGATAGAAGAAAATAGTCGAACTCTTTATATTTACTTTTTCTTGTTTCTCTAAAAACTTTTATTGTTGTGCATGTTTCATGTATTTTGTACCTGTATAACGGATGAAAATATATATACTAGGGGTAGATACTCAAATTGTTTTACTCAGCAAAAATGTTTGGAGGCTACTGTTTTTGTTCATAGGTGGCCTTGTATGACTTACTAAACAATCTGATCTTCATCCTAGGATCATGAGAAACCTAGAAACATGAACACTGTGATAAGATCTGGTTTGCATTTTAGCTCAGTTACCCCGACAGTTGTGAGAATGGGTTTGAGGAGAATAAAATTATAGGAAGGGAAACCATTAGGACGCTGTCACAATAAATCAGAAGAAAGATAGTGAGGACCTGAATAAAACTGTAGTGCTATATGCAGATAAAAGGAAGAAGAAGAGGACGACGACGACAAAGACGACAAAGAAGCAGTTAAAACATGCAGAACTTGGTAATTGATTGAATGTGGGGATAAGGTAAACAAATGCAGACAGAATCGAGGATAACTCTCAGGTCTTTAGTTTGGATGTTGAATATTGTTCCTCCCATCAAATGAGAGAGCACAGGTAAAGAGGAGGTTGTGGGCAGCTCTGATGGGTTTATCTTCTGATACGTTGAATTTGACTTTTGGATGGTAAGAGTGAAGACAGTCATACTCGATCATTCATTCAATGAGCTTTTGTATCTATGCAGTCCAAAGTCTTACACCGGCTTCTGTGGAGCAAACTAGGAGGAGAATATATTGCCTTCTTTTAATGTACTCCTAATATAGGTCGACAAACAATTGCAATTCACTAAGGGATGATGGGTATTATATATGGCTACCAAGTACTTACAAGAAGGTGATAGACTCTCTGAGAAGACTGAAGGAGGCTTCTTGGTCATCTCCCATAATGCATATAGCCCTCAATAAAAATTATCGATTTATACATTTTTTCTATTTTTAGCAGGAATTTGTTCATAAAAAGAATCATTGTTTGTTTTCAAATGTCTGAGCAGTGCACATTTATAGACTATGTTTTATTATCATGTTAGCTACAAATCAATAGTGTAATCAAACTAGAAAATAATCATATCATAAGATTCCTATATCTCTCCGTCACCTATGATTTCAATGATATGCATAGGCATTTGAAACACCAACTGAGGACAAATTGTATTGATTTCTAATAGTGTTAATAACAACTTCTTCCTCTCCTAAGGAAAAAAAAATATATATGTTTATATATATGTGTATATATATATATATATGTTTATATATATTTTGGCATGCTCTTAAGAACAATAAACACTGACAATTTCAAGTAATTCTTAGAGTAAATTTTCTGTGTAAGTTTTCATAGTAAAGTTAACTTTGCCTTTCTGAAATATGAGATGCCACTATATATCCAAATCAATGTTAAATTTTAATATAAAAATTCATAAATGGTGAGTGGAAATATATAGCAGTGTCTCATTATTTATTATTTTCTATCTCTTTTGTTATTTCCTTGGATGGGATTAATTAAAAATAGTTTTTTCTCCTTTTGCAAATAAAATACCAAAATATTTTCCCTATAGTTTTAAATTTATAAAGATGATTGTATGTTAAACTAAGACCACATTAAAATTTCAAAAGCATATAAAATTACCAAATTGATTAGTTGTTACACTTTTTATTTTATCATATACTTTGTGTTTTTAAATTTTAATAGTTGATGCTTTATTATATTATGTACTAGACATTAAGTGTTTTAACAAAGATTGCTTTAGTCAATCCTCACAGCATCTCTATTATTACCTATTTATATACTGGGAAACTGAACAGAAAGATTAAGTAACTTGCCCATGTTATAGAGTCACTGAGTAGTCCAGCTGAGATTCTCAATTCAGAGCACAGTATCCAAGACTTTGGTTATTGTGTTACATTCCTGTCTTCAGTAAACTCAAGGTATTTTTTCACCAGAAGTGATGATGAAAAAAAATGTGTGTATATATATATATATATATATATATATATATATAAATATTTGCTGAGAAGGCCTCTGTTTTTAGGGTATACACTCCATATTTGTCTGATTTACTAATTTGAGGCATAACCGAGAAACCAAGCCTTTGAGGAACCAGGTTTTTGTCTTTCCCTATTTGAAAATAAAAGTGAAATCAGACGGCATTGTTTTCTGAAATGAGTTGATGGTTTCCTGAAGAAATGTCTGAGTAGGTGTCCCCTGAAGACATATCTTTTCAACAGGCTGTCTCAATTTTATAGCTTAGCTTTGAAAATCTAAAACAGAGTAAATTAAAACAATTTCTCCTTGGAGCTGCAATTGGTCCTTTTCTAATCTGAAGCCGATGAGACTGTGACAGCACATTTTTGTTCTCATATGCTACCTGAAAGTCAAAATTAGGAACACTAGGGCTGTGAGAACTAACTTAATGCATGTGAAAAACAGCACGGTGCAATTGCTTTGAAGAGAAAAAACAGTGAATGCTTAAGAAAATGTGAAAGATTCTTTTTTGTTACCCTGAGAGGAAACAGTTCAAAATCTGAAAATGGAATTGCTTTTATAATAAGTTTGTTTAATGCAAATTCCATTCAGGACACAAAAGCTAGACGGGCAGGTAGTTCTTATTTGATAAAGGAGTAATTTAAAAGAGAATGTACATTATCTAAGGTTTCATAACATTGTACTTTAAGGGGATTAAGATATCTAAAACCTTTGAAGTCTGCAGATTTTATTTTATTTACTCACAAGGATGGAGTTCTTTAGCGATTTGTTGCTCTAAGAAAATTGCCCATTAGCGTTTGTATTGATTTGCCTTTCTCAAAATGAAAGAAGCAGATGTAATTCATTAGCACTTTATTATTGAATCCTTTTAATATGAAATATCGAGAACTTGGGTCCTTATTAACCTGCAAAATGTTTAAAGAAATGCTTTCAAAGTTGGAAAAGAACAGGAAGTAGAACTTAATTTGTATCTGTACCTCAGTATCTGATGGATTCACAACTGGCTGTCATCACAATTTTTGCTCCCCAGTCTTACTGAAATGCTCTTGTCATCTCTCCTATTATTATAAAGATGATTACATTTATTAAATTGGTTCTTTATCTCAACTAGGTTTCTGTAAACTATATTGTGCATTTCTCCAAATGTGAATCCATATGCTACCCAATCTTCAACGATCAGTGAAAGACTCACTTCTCCCCTGAAGTCTTTTCTGATGACCTTGACAGACCTTGCTTTCCTCTTAATTTCCATAACACTCAGTAGGCTCCAGTGGTTTCAGCTGGTGTGCCATGGCACAGAGCATGTCAAAAATTGGCATGATTGGAAAGTAGCAACCACATTCATGGTAGCAAACCTTTCTTTATTATCGTATAACTACTGGTTAAACAAGAAGAGATTTCACTTAAAATACATGTGTTTTTTATTTATTACTTTATTAGCAAATTATTTACTTGTAAAGAATATATTATTACTGTATTAAATATACACTAAAATAGAAATTCTTCAAAAATAAGTAAAAATCACCATTTTAACATTTTCTTACATTGTCTTGGATTTTCTTGGTTTTCTTAGCTATTCCCTACAGTGTGTATAGCTGACTCTGATGTTATTTGTGTATAAAGTATAATTTAATAATTTAAAAAAATATATATCTTGGGGTGCCTGGGCGGCTCAGTCAGTTAAGTGTCTGCATTTTGCTCAGGTCATGATCTTGGGGTATTGGGATCGATCGAGCCCCCACACTGGAGTCTGCTCAGCGGGGAGTCTCCTTCTCCCTCTCCCTCTGTGTGCGTGCTCTCTCACTCTCTACGCTCTACTCTCTACACTCTAAACAAGTATATATATATATATATATATATATATATATATATATATATATACATATATATATAATCTTGTTCTAAAAATTATTGTATGTGCTTTCAAAAATGTGGGAATGGCAGTAAGATGAACAATTAAGGTGTGAGGGAATGAGCTCTAAGAGAAAAGTTAGGGAAAAAATAATATGAAACTAGAGATAAACTGTATGCTGTAAAATTCTGTATTTTTGCTGAGAGTTGGCAGCAAATACAATTTTTCTATTTCTGTTAACCAGTACAGAGACAGGAATGTGATCAATTTCAGGGCTCACATGTCTATGTAATTTAAAAGAAAAAAAATAAAGTAAAGAATACATACATATGTGTGGCAGAGGACATATCATACACAGTTCAATAAAAGCCAGCTTATTGAGAATAAAGAAGGATCCACACAAAGTAATCTCCTTGAGCTGCCTTTAGATTTAGCTTGATTCAGGTATAGATTGAAGAGCAGTGATTTCTGACAGATCTGGGGCCAGTGGCATATCAGCGATGCAGGTAGTCCGGGTCCAAGGACCCAGAGGGGTTTCTGCAGGACCACGATAGATGGAAATCAAATGCGAAACAGTTGGAGGTGAAAGCAGAATTTACTGAAGATACAGAGAGAACAGATTCAGACAGACTGAGAGTCAGGGATTCTCATAAAGGAAAGGAGAGAGTCTCTTCTTTGCTTGAGGTTTTTATTGGTGATTAGGCATCCAGGAACTGGTCAGAAGGACAAGGTCCAGGTGTCCTTCATAGGTCACTTATTCCCTGAAGCCAGGGGTCTTGGTGTCAACGTGCTTAGAGTCAGTGGTCTTGGAGAACATTTATGTTCACTCCTTAGATGTTATCTGTTGTGCTGGAAGACTCCAAAGATAGCATTATCTCGTCCCTTACAAGGAAGACATATGTTATTTGCATTACAAGGCATGTGTAGAGTGGGCTTGGGGTGCAGGCCCTAGCAAGAATAGAAGCTGGAGCAAAGGAGGAAAAAAAAAATGCAACAGCTTTTTTAATGGGGTCTCTTCAGTTTCTCTCATCAGAATCAACAAATTTAAAAATACATTATGTTTTTGTTTTTCGATTTTTATTTTCAATTTAAAGACCTCCTCCAACTGGAGGAAAAAAAAAAAAACAAATGTGGTATTCTGGAAATCATGTCAAGCTCTTCTCGTCCTCTTTTCTCTGAAAATCCCTTTGGTAGTGAGCCATTAATAGCAGTGAGATTGTTATAAGGGTTGGGTAGCATTACCATAGCAATCTAATTCACAAGATCTTGGATCCTGTTAAGTAACAAGTGTTTTTCTTCTTTTCTGTACTTTTGATGAATTAGCTACTAATTCTCAACCAGCACACTACCCCAGACTAAGCAATTTAAAATCACTGAGGTGAACCCTCATCTTCAGTATTTTTTTTTTTTTTTTTTTTTACTTCTCTAGGCAATTCTACTGGACAGCCATTTGAGGACTGCTGAGTTTGAACTGTGTAATGACAAACCTGTTGCTGAGGTTGGGGATGATAGTTACAGAGGGTTTCTTTTTGGAGACTGGATAATCTGAAAGGGGAGCGAATGATCAACGAAATGAGGTGGGAGGAGAGTGGTGGGCAATAAGTGTGAGTCCAGAATTGCCACTGAAAAATCACCTCTGGTAGCTATGACCAGAGCTCCTTTTAGAATAGGGTATCTAATTTTCAGTTTCAAGTTTTGTGTTGTTATAATTTATCCCCCAATCCCATGCTTCTACATATTCTATTGTACTATTTGTATTTCATGTGTGGGTGGGATTATAGGAAGTGAATCAGGGAAAAGGGCTGAATCCAGTATCTGGGTTGAAATGACCGACACAGATCAGGAACAAAATATAGCATTTAGATGTATGATGACTAGAAAATGTAGAAGTGGTGTGGGAAACTGTCTTCTTTCCAAAAATTGCAAGGTGATTTCTGTAAGAACAAAAAATAGGGTTTGGATTGGAGGTAACCCGTCATATGTGTCAAAGTTTTAGAATGAAATCAGTTTGGAAATCATCATATCAGCTAAAGCTAGAGGAATTATGAATTGGATACCTTAAGGCAGCCTGTGTTAATGGAGGAACAGTTAAATTTCTGGGCCTACCTGTTAAGGTCACTGCTGATAAATGGCAATAAAAACCATAGAGAAGCCTTATATTTTTAACCTCAAAGGGGAAAGTTGTATGCAATCAGCTTATCTGAAAGTGATAGAAAATAATTAAAGTTCAAGTAAAAGTTGGGGGTTGGAGAGATGGCAGGGTGAGGGATATTGTTCTTTCTGATCCTAACAAAGTGCAGTTTCTGTACAAACATCGGTGCCATGAGTTTAGTGTTGCCTCCTTATAATGAATCCTTATTTGTATATAAGAACAAAAGCTGAAAGCACAACAATGAAATCCTAACAGCTTTCCCTATAAGGTAATAAAGAGTACACTAACTGACAATAGTTGAATAGTCATAGATAAAACATTCTCTAGAACTCAAGCCTGAAGTTTATCAAGAAATCAAGGCATACTTTACAAGAATTTCCCATAAGTTAGCATGTGCTGTTGGGAATGAACATTAATGTCTTTATTTTTAAAGTGTGGGATAGAGTATAATGGGTCCAACAAGATGGAAACAAAAAAAAATTGGCAAATAAATTAAGCTAAACAAATTTGCAAATTTTACTACTCACAATTTGGAGCTGTCCTTAAGTAATTCTTTGTGTTGTGGGTTTAACTTGACTTTCCTAACAAGTTCTATGTAAGTTCTAAGAAGGTACTAGCAGAACGTATTACTAGATTCTTGTTTTCTATAAAATTTATATAATTTATTCATTTATAAACCTGGGAAAAGTAAGCCTCCTAGAGGTCAACCAGATTCTGAGCTTCCATGTTGTCATTCACCAAATTATTACCTTAGGAACTAGGTTCTAAAATCCTTCCACATTACCAGATCTAATGACCAAACTTGATTGGTCCTTTTAGAAGGATTTGTTTATGCTAGAGGGTTTTGGTTTTGTTTTAATGAAGGCAAAAGGAAATTTATGGTAAGATTTTAAAAAATAAATTGTGAAGTACCTTCTAATTTTTGTAGCTTCACTAACCATAACAATAAATTTGTTGCCATCCAGTCATCTTTCTTACACTAGGTGCTGGATTCAAAATACAGTCACATTTACCCATAGTGCTATAAAATGGTTTTAATTTATCAACAATATACTGATAAAAGATGATAGAAGAAACTTGTGCATCAAGCACCGATTACAACATTTTTGAACGTTCATTTTTAGAATGTCTTAGTTTATCTTACTCTTCTTATATCTCTGATATTCTCTGTTAAATCATGTTAGCATATGGGAATGGTTATGACAATGATAAAACAGAAGTGTGATTCCCTTCTTTCCTTCCTTCCTTCCCTTCCTTTATTCCTATCTCCTTCTTTCCTTCCTTCCTTCCTTCCTTCCTTCCTTCCTTCCTTCCTTCCTTCCTTCCTTCTGTTCTGTCTCTCCCATTTTCTTTATATTTTATTCTTTTATTCTGATAGTTCATAGCTCACCAACTCTTTCCATCTTCACATGTTTTTCCTGATCCTCAATAGCACTGGCTCTTATTTGCAAAATAATAACAACAATTATAATAGGAGCCAGGAACATTTATAGTCTTTTGGTGTTCTCAGAATTAAGGTTAGATGTCATTAATTTTACCAAAGTTGAGATTGTATTTGTTATATTTACTTTACCTTTTAGAATTCTAGACAAAACAAGACTAAAGCCTGGTGATGTGTGATAAAAGCACTAAGGTATAGATCTTTTACAAAAGTATTATAATATTTGTAAAAGACCCATCCAAAAAGCCAGTGTTTTTATTGGCTTCGCTGTAATTTTTACTTCTCAGACATATTCAACACTGGTGCAGGAAAAAAAAAAAATCCTAGTAACTGAGGAGGAAGCTAAAATACTAAGCTCCTTTTTTTTTTTACTATTTTCCAGGTGCTGTGTTTTATTTAATTTTATTTTTTTGCCTTTTTAAAATTATGTTCAGTTAGCCAACATATAGTACATCAGTAGCTTTTGTTGTTGTGTTCAACGATTTGTTAGTTGTACATAACACCCAGTGTTCAAGAGTTAAAAATGGGGCTACCATAGGGGCGCCTGGGTAGTGCAGTCGTTAAGTGTCTGCCTTTGGCTCAGGGCGTGATCCTGGCATTCTGGGATTGAGTCCCACATCGGGCTCCTCAGCTGGGAGCCTGCTTCTTCCTCTCCCACTCCCCTCCTATGTTCCCTCTCTCGCTGGCTGACTGTCACATAAATAAATAAAATCTTTAAAAAAAAAATAGGGCTACCGTATGACCCAGCAATTGCACTACTAGGTGTTTATCCCAAAGATACAGATGCAGTGGAAAGTAAGGGCACATGCACCCCAATGTTCATAGCAGCAGTGTTGACAATAGCCAAACTGTGGAAGGAGCTGAGATGCCCTTCAACAGATGAATGGATAAAGAAGATGTGGTTCATATATACAATGGACTATTACTCAGCCACCAGAAAAGATGAATACCTATCATTTGCATCAGTGTGGATGGAACTGGAGGGGATTATGCTAAGTGAAATAAGTCAAGCAGAGAAACAATTATCATATGGTTTCACTCATATGTGGAACATAAGGAATAGCATGGAGGTTCCCTTTACTTTTTAATAATAACACATTCTGAAGCCTTTCCTTAGTTGAAGCCAGTCATTTGCCCTTTATGTCCCAAGGTAAGCACTATCAACCAAAGTAGATCAGCACAGACCAGTTCCTGGAAAGGGGAGAATCTTGAGAATTTCTTGCCTCTTCATCTGTGGTAGGAGTTCTTCCTGGTTGTATCAGCCAGATATGAAAGGATGGTGGATTCCACAATTACTGCAGAAAGTGGTATGCCAAAAGTATATTTTTGATTCAGTTCAACATATTTATTATTGCCTTGAACAAAGATATAGAAAACCTACTTATCATGTGTCTGTTAGCCATTTGTATGTCTTCATTGGAAAAGTGTCTGTTCATTAGCCATCAGGGAAATTCAAATCAAAACCACACTGAGATACCACCTTACACCAGTTAGAATGGCAAAAATAGACAAGGCAAGAAACAACAATTGATGGAGAGGACGTGGAGAAAGGGGATCCCTCCTACATTGTTGGTGGGAATGCAAGTTGGTACAGCCACTTTGGAAAACAGTGTGGAGGTCCCTTAAAAAGTTAAAAATTGAGCTACCCTATGATCCAGCCATTGCACACCTGGGTGTTTACCCCAAAGATACAGACGTAGTGAAGAGCCATATGCACCCCAATGTTTATAGCAGCATTGTCCACAATAGCTAAATCGTGGAAGGAGCCGAGATGCCCTTCAACAGATGACTGGATTAAGAAGTTGTGGTCCACAAAAATAAACTCCAAATGGGTGAAAGACCTTGATGTGAGACAGGAATCCATCAAAATTCTAGAGGAGAACATAGGCAGCAACCTCTACGACATCGGCCAAAGCAACCTTTTTCATGACACATCCCCAAAGGCAAGAGAAACAAAAGATAAAATGAACTTATGGGACTTCATCAAGATAAAAAGCTTCTGCACAGCCAAGGAAACAGTCAAAAAAACTAAGAGGCAGCCCATGGAATGGGAGAATATATTTGCAAATGACACTACAGATAAAGGACTGGTATCCAAGATCTACAAAGAACTCAAACTCAATACACAAGAAACAAATAAACAAATCAAAAAATGGGCAGAAGATATGAACAGACACTTTTCCAATGAAGACATACAAATGGCTAACAGACACATGAAAAAATGTTCAAAATCATTAGCCATCAGGGAAATTCAAATCAAAACCACACTGAGACACCACCTTACACCAGTTAGAATGGCAAAAATAGACAAGGCAAGAAACAACAATTGTTGGAGAGGATGTGGAGAAAGGGGATCCCTCCTACATTGTTGGTGGGAATGCAAGTTGGTACAGCCACTTTGGAAAACAGTGTGGAGGTCCCTTAAAAAGTTAAAAATTGAGCTACCCTATGATCCAGCCATTGCACACCTGGGTGTTTACCCCAAAGATACAGACGTAGTGAAGAGAAGGGCCATATGCACCCATATGTTCATAGCAGCAATGTCCACAATAGCTAAATCATGGAAGGAGCCGAGATGCCCTTCAACAGATGACTTGATTAAGAAGTTGTGGTCCATATATACAATGGAATATTACTCAGCTATCAGAAAGAATGAATTCTCAACATTTGCTGCAACATGGACGGCACTGGAGGAGATAATGCTAAGTGAAATAAGTCAAACAGAGAAAGACAACTATCATATGATTTCTCTCATCTATGGAACATAAGAACTAGGATGATCGGTAGGGGAAGAAAGGGATAAAGAAAGGGGGGGTAATCAGAAGGGGGAATGAAACATGAGAGACTGTGGACTATGAGAAACAAACTGAGGGCCTCGGGGGGGGGGGGGATGGGATAGACCAGTGATGGGTAGTAAGGAGGGCACGTATTGCATGGTGCACTGGGTGTTATATGCGACTAATGAATCATCGAGCTTTACATCACAAACCGGGGATGTACTGTATGGTGACCAACATAATATAATAAAAAATCATTAAAAAAAAAAAAAAAAAGCAGGGCAGGCTTTAGGCACAGCTAGATCTAGGGCCTCCAGAAAAATAACAGAACTGAGTTCTCATTGCTTTCTGCTAGCCTTTGAGTTTCTCCTCAGACTCTGCACGTGGTACAAATTCAGGCTTACATAGTCCTTAGTTCATAGGATCTCTGCAGAAGCTTCTTTCCAATAGTCCCCACAGAAGTTCTGTTGAAAGCTCTTTTTAGTCTGCCTTGAATTACATGCCTGTTCTTTCACCACTGTGGCTAAGGAGCTGCAGGACTCAGGAAGGCCAGACCTGGTCATGTACTCATCATCTAAGCCACAGGGAATAGATTCCCCATGATAAATAAGAATTCTGTTACCAGGGGATGGGGAAAGAGATGTTGAACAAAAAACAACATATATCCAAACATAACCCAATAGAAAAGCTATTGTAGGTAAAGGAGATGAACAAACAATCCTAATAAAACCATTCAAGGCCAATAAACACGAAAATAACTTCAACCTCACCATTAATCGGGGAAATGCAAAATGATTCTTTTTTCTTTTTTGCCCATCAGATAAAAATTATCAAATGTAGGTGAGACTTGTGGGGAAATGAGCACTCTCCATACACTTCGTGAAAGTAAAAAGTTACGCAGACCTTCGGGAAAGCTAAGATGGATCTATCAGAAAGTATATCCTTTAACCCAACAATCTACCGTATACAACTCCATCCAAAGAAATTCACACACATGTCCACAAATATATGGAAAAGATGTTTACTTTGGCAATGTAATAGCAAGAGAAGAAATACAGGAATAGTTAAATATTGGGTTTTTCGTACTACTGAATCCTATTTAAAAAAAAAAAGCAAGGTGTGGAACAGTACATATATATGATCCTGTTTATATAAAATAGCATTTATGTGTGTATGTATATTCATATGGAAACGTATGGAAAGGGACTAGATGGATATACATAAAACTATGGGCAGTAGAATGTGATTGGAAGCACTGGAGAAAAGTGTCTGTCTTTGCTCTTATATTTGTGTATCATTTAAGTTTTGTACAATGAGATGGTAGTCATTTATAATTTCATAATTAAAAAAGAAAAATAGGCAAATGCAATTCAAAAAAAAAAGAAGTTGTGGTCCGTTTATACAATGGAATATTACTCAGCTATCAGAAAGAATGAATTCTCAACATTTGCTGCAACATGGACAGCACTGGAGGAGATAATGCTAAGTGAAATAAGTCAAGCAGAGAAAGACAATTATCATATGATTTCTCTCATCTATGGAACATAAGAACTAGGAAGATTGGTAGGGGAAGAAAGGGATAAAGAAAGGGGGGGTAATCAGAAGGGGGAATGAAATATGAGAAACTATGGACTATGAGAAACAACCTGAGGGCCTCAGAGGGGAGGGAGGTGGGGGAATGGGATAGACCGGTGATGGGTAGTAAGGAGGGCACGTATTGCATGGTGCACTGGGTGTTATATGCAACTAATGAATCATTGAACTTTACATCGGAAACCGGGGATGTACTGTATGGTGACCAACATAATATAATAAAAAATCATTAAAAAAAAAAAAGAAAACCTACTTATCAAATTGTGGATATCACAAAAAAGAGTCATTGGATAACACATTTTTTTTAAAAAGTTGATTGACAAGATCACTGATCAAATGTAACAGATAGCATTTAGTAGGATAAGTGTAAAAGTCTGTAGTTGAAAAAATAAATGTGATTTAATAATTATTAGTAGCATGTTCTGGGAAAAATTGTATGCTTTTTTTAAGCTCCAGACAACAGAGCTAGTTAAAATGAGAAAAAATTACAGAGAAAAAGGAAAATCTATGTAACAGTTCAAATTGGGCAGAACTTTGAGATACTGTATTCCTTTTAAGTGCAACCAAAAAATTAAATCTTAACATTGAAACATCAAGAGTTGAAAGAAACCCTAAAGGTTATCTAAATTTTACCTTCTTTTCTTATATCTATGTATCTCTGTCTTTCTATTTGTATATTCATATTCATATGTGAGGAAACTGAGGACAAGAGAGACAAAGTAACTTTGTGAAAGTGTCATGGGAAATAGAGGGATAATGATAAATGCTAAGATCCCAGCCCTAAACTTTTGCACTCTGGTCTGCTGTCTTTCTGTTGTGCTGGTGATTATTTCATTAGGAGAGGGAAGCATGGTAACCTTATACACTATATTTTATCTGGTTGTTTTTTTAAGTTGGTATGGTGTTTTCTGAAATTGTATGTCAATTTAGGTGGGGAAACAGGACTTTGAATTTTCTAGGAAAGACCCAGCAACCCAAGTTAACATGGAGATGAGTGTATTCACAATAGATGATCAATAAGTGTTAATTAATCATACAAAAATAGACAGCTGGGGGTGAAAGGCCTTTAAGAGACTTACATTTCTTGTTTCCTATTTTTAAACAGGACTATGCATAATCTAGTTCTGTAGATGGTCAGCTCTTCAACTTAATTCAAAAAGTTTAACTTTTCTCAGTGTCAATAAGCCTCTCCCTTGTTTTACTGACTAATACCATTATGACCGTATGTGGTTTTTCTTTTAATTCTGCCTGTGGTTACAATGCACAGTAGCTGGCCTGCAATCTCTCTATACGTAATCCTTGAAAATAGTTACCAACTATCCTATGTGTCTTATTATACCTGTGGGGAGCTAATTATAATTGTTATTACCTTAAATTGTAAATTCTATTTTCCAATCCTGTGATTATTTTATACATTACCGATTACCATATGTCTTAAGACAGTTTATTTATTTATTTATTTATTTATTTATTTATAGGGTTTTTTTTTTTAAGATTTTTATTTATTTATTTGACAGAGAGAGAGACAGCCAGGGAGAGAGGGAACACAAGCAGGGGGAGTGGGAGAGGAAGAAGCAGGCTCTCAGCAGAGCAGGGAGCCTGATGTGGGGCTCAATCCCGGAACGCCGGGATCGCGCCCTGAGTCGAAGGCAGACGCTTAATGACTGAGCCACCCAGGCACCCCAAGACAGTTTATTTTTAATTCAATTCCTGAAGTGAACTCCATGATTACAAGGACTGTCTATCATGTTCCCCACCAAACTCTTAAGCCTATAATAATGTTTGGCACACATTAAATATTCTATAAGTGTTGTTGAATAAGGATAATTAAAGTTAAAAAATATCATATTTTGGAAAAAGTTCAGGACACAGTTATGATAGTCTTTTCTTCCCTTTCTATATTTATATGTATTTCCATTTGTATCTTTACGGTTTGTTGTAAAATTTTATCTTTCAGCCTGGTTTTATTCCTAATTAAGACATTCCTGACATAATTTGTTTATTTTGCAGATATTCCAGATCTTAGAAAATATATTCTTTTTTTTAAGAAAACACATTTTTATATATTAGTGAACATATCCAATTTAAAGTGTGTAGGTATGCAGTATGTATGTGAAAGAATTGATAAGAAAGGGATTTGGATATAAATGACTGATTTAATTCTTCTATTGTTTTGGTCCTCCTTACTGATCACCACGTGAGTGATTTGCTCACTAATCTCCCAAATATACCTAATAGAAATAATACAAGGAAAATTCTCAGTCCTCAGTGCTTTGATCTAGTGGGCCTGACCATTTAGAGATAGCCTCAGTGTTACAAATTAATCTATTATCCACAAAATGGATATTCATGAAGTGTCTACTACACATCTGATTACATTAGTTAAAGTTGGGTCAGTTGCAATCCCTACCTATGAATTATCTCACATTCTGTTTCTTTTTTTTCTTTTTTTTTTCTTTTTAAGATTTTATTTACTTATTTATTTAGAGAGAATGAGCATGAGTGGGGGGGGAGGGACAGAGGGAGAGAGAGAAAGAATTCCAAGCAGACTCCAAGCTGAGCACAAAGTCCGAACTGGTGTTCGATCCCAGGACCCTAAGATCATGACCTGAGCTGAAATCAAGAGTCAGACATTAACCAACTGAGCTACCCAGGCACTCTTCCCACAGTTTGTTTCTAAGAAGAAATGTAAAGCCCCAATTTCAGCTCAATATAATAATAAAAGTATATGGGAGATGTAGTGGTGTATGTGAGAAAGAATATTTCCTGTTTATATGAAACAGGAGTTTGCAGCCTGGCAGAGCTATTAGAGGGTAATTCAAAAGTAAGATTCCCATACAAAATAGGGTATTTTTTCTAATACTTGTGAAGATTGTTGTGAATGTTTTCTTTGAACTCTTGCAAAATTACTTGCCTGTACTACTTATATGCTGCTCATGATACACTATCGTGAATTGTTAGTCTTTTATTTTACGCACGTATCTTCTCCTTATTGAGCTTATAAAGTTTCTCATGGTAAAACTGTGTCTTCCTGTATCCCCTTCCAGCCAGTCTTTGTATAGCATATCACATTTATTCATTATTCTCCAAACGTTTACTTTGAGCTTACTGTGCACCAGGTATTATTATTCTACGAGCCAGGGATAAACCAGTGAACAAAATAAAGCCCCATCCCTCACAGGGATTACATTTCTATGAGATAAGACAGGCACTGAAGAACAACCCAATAAATATATAATGGGTTTGACAGTAATAAATGCTGTGGTTTGGTAAGGTGGGGTAGAGCATGTCAAGGATATAATTTTTTACAGAGTAGTCAGGGAAAGTTTCAGTAAGAAGGAGGGGATATTTGAGCTAAGACAGAGGTGTGCAGATATCTGAGGGAAGAGCTTCCAAACAGAAAGAGTAAAGAACCTTAGACTGAAAGTATTTGGTTTGTGATAGGCAAAGAAAGGTCTGTTACCAGAGATGATAAGTGAGGGGGAGAGTGGAAGGTTGTCTGGTGAGAGAGGGTTGAAGGGTGTGGGTAGATCCTGAAGGTCATGGGAAGGAACTTTACTTTTACCTTGAATGAGATGACAAATGATTAGAGAGTTTGAGAAGAGAGAAATGATCTTGTTTACTTTAAAAGGGTAACAATAGTCCCTAAACAGAGAAAGGACTGGGGAGGAAAGGAGAGTACTGAGGCAAAAATTAAGCTGGGCAATAAGTCAGAAAGCTAATTGCAATGTAGTTGATCTTGGACAACGTGGGGGTTAGAGGCACTGACCCCTGCGCAGTTGAAAATCTGCATATAACTTTTGACTCCCCTAAAACTTAACTACTAATGACCTAGTGTTGACTAGAAGCCTTACCAATAACATAGACAGTTACTTACATATTTTATATGTATGTTCTATGTATTATATACTGTATTCTTAGAATAAAGCAAGGTAAAAAAAGAAAATGTTACTAAGAAAATCGTAAGAGAAATACGTTCAAAATAAAGAAATACTTTACTGAGTTTATTGATGCTGTAAGTTTACATCATCTGCCTACGAGATAAATTGTCTGTCAGTGACTATATCAATATTGTTCAGTATATTTATTGAAAAAAAAATCCATGTATGAATGGGCCCACACAGTTCAAATTCAGGTTGTTCAAGAGTCAACTGTGCTTCAGGCAAGAGTTAATAGTAGTTTGGATTGCACTGTAAGTAGTAGAGAGTGTGAGAAGTGGTTTGATGATGGATATGATTTGAAAGAAGAATAAAAAGAACCAGAAATGCTTGGTGATAGATTGAACACTAGAGTATTTGGGTTATGGATTAGATGTGAAGTTTGAGAAAAAGTAATCAAGGATAATATGAGGTTTTTAGCCCAAAAAACAAAGGATGGGGATACCATCCATCATACCATCATGGCATGTAGAGTTGCCATGTGGAAGACTGCAAGAGAGAGTGTTCCACGTAGAAATCCAGAATTTGTCTTTTGTATACCAAGATTGCCTTCTCTACATACAAGTGGAGATACAAAGTAGGCAGTTAGATACATGGGTCTAATGTTTGTGGAAGAGATTTGGATTTGACATATGCTTAGTATTGATTCAAAAATAATGTTTATTGTTCATTGATTCACTCTTTCAAATGTTAACTAATAATTTAACAAAATTGGAAAAAATCAAACAAATTCTTGCTTTCCAGACATATATTTGAAAATGGTATCTACTCTGCTTCAAACGATTATGTATTTGACTTACCATTCTTGAGAACAAGGGGGTTTTGGAATCTTTTTTCAATCAAGCAAAAGAATTTAGACTATATTTTACTTGAAATGGAATCTCAAAACTTACTGATAAATGGCTTTATTATACTAATTGCTTTTTCTTTATTTCCATAGTCTGTCACTGTGCCAGACGGAAATTATATTGGTCTTAAAGGATTTGTTCTTCAAATGGCCACGTAGGTCACAACACAAAAACTTACTTAGTTGGTGGCAAATTTATTATTTAATGATTTGTCCCCAGTGTCTTTCTGGTGGCTATATTTAAAATCATTGGTCTATAATTGCTACCCTTTATGCGTATGCATGCACATATATTTCATTTATAATCTTTTGACACATTTTTCATTCAAATATTCAAAAAGCACTGTTATTTAAAGACTCTGTAATAGCATAGAGCCATTTTTCAAGTATTCTTAAGCCCATTTGTACAATCAGAGTTTGAAAAATAATTTAAGGGGTTTGTAGTTGACATTTGGGAAACTAGTTCCTCAGAAGGAATAATTGAATGCTAGGGCATTTTTAAGACTTTATACATTTTGAATGACCTTATGCTTAAAACACTCTTGGTATAGTTGAAATCTTTCTTTCCATTCTCTCTCTACTTTGAGACTTTGTTGATTATCTCCAGTAGTATTCTTTTTACATTTAGAGAACTCAGACACAGGTATAGGTATGAAGAGAAAAACTGTGGTCCAAAATAGCATGGTTTGATATCAGGATTGCAAAGTAATGTGAAATAAGTATTTATTGAGTTAAATGAGTAGAAAAATGAAGAAAAAATAATCAAGGATGTGATAGGTCATTTCCACATTTATTTCAAAAGTACTTTTAAAAAACCATTTGACTAGGTTCTTTCATGTTGTTTTAATATCTTTCTTGCTATTTGTGTTAGTAAACTGTCCTGAAGAATATTTATACCCTAGTATACCCAGGATGATAACCCCCAAAATATTAATGCAATGTGATCCTAATAATATATCGATACCTTTTATAGTGTATGTGTATGTTTTTTTTGTTTTTTTTTGTTTTTTTTTTTTTCTTTTTGTCTTATCCATAGAAAATGATACCATCTACTGGACAGACATGGGCTTCAATAAAATTAGCCGAGCTAAAAGAGATCAGACTTGGAAAGAAGATATCATTACCAATGGCTTGGGAAGAGTGGAGGGGATAGCTATTGACTGGATTGCTGGTATAATCCATGGTTTTTTTCTGTTCCCATTTTGTACCTATTTTGTTAGGGTCTCAATCTCCTTCATAAAAATTCTGTTTCCAACTCATAACAATTTTTTTTTTTTTTTTTTTTTTACTTCTAGCCCCAGGGATAAATAGTCTCTTTTGCTCTTGGCTTCATTCCTTCTAATGCCTTTGAGTCTTTAGACAAGTGCTTTTATGCAGAAGTAGATTATGTAGTGTTAACTTTGCCCAAATCTCCTGGGAACTGTGAGGCAGGTAAACAAAAGTGTTAGAAGTTCTCTCTTGCCTGGGGTCAGTAGAAAGTTAAAATAGATCCCTTCTTTGGGTGAGAGAAGTTTCAATTTATTTTTAACATGTACATGTATCATTATATGGTTTAAACTGTAGATGTGTGAGATTGGGAAGTATTTGCATATTAGTTTATTTACAGCTTTCCGCTTAGGAAGTGGACACATTAAAAAAATATAGGAAGTAAATGATTTCTTGATAGTTATGTGAATGCTCAGAAAGTTAATTTTAGCTATAACTAATAAATAATTTTCTTTCTCACAACCATATTATAAACACATCTGTATTTCTCCTAGGTAACATATATTGGACAGATCATGGTTTCAACTTAATTGAAGTTGCAAGACTCAATGGCTCTTTCCGTTATGTAATTATTTCCCAAGGCCTGGATCAACCAAGATCTATAGCTGTGCATCCAGAGAAAGGGTAATTTTAAGCTTTACATATATCTTGAGTTTTAAGTGAGTTTTCTTAAGTTTCATTTTTAAAAAATCCATATGTCCATATTAATATTTATTTTTAGTTATAATGTTTGAAATGAAACTCAATATTTCACCTAGCAAAAAAAAAAAAAGTTTATTTTCACTCTGTGATGTATATTTCAGAATATATTTAATGGGGCTATATTTATTATGCAGTTCTTTAATGTATGTGTAAATCCAAGTAAGTACACCAACATATTTCTAGATTCTCAATTCTCTACCCTACAACTTTTTACAAAATGAGTACTCACTTATTTGCTGAATGGCTGATATCCAGCCTCATTCTTCAATATTTCTAAAGCTTCAGTTTCCATTTATAAGTCTATGATTACCAAAACAACATATTCATCCCAAGCTTTGTATTTTTTTCCTTTGAGTTCCAGGTAAATATGTCTACCTGCCTTTTTGACATCTTCATTTTTCCATTTAGATATTTCATAGGCACTCAAACTGTACATACCTAAAACTGAAATGAATTCAATCTGCCATCAAGTTCTGTTAATATTTCCTTTCTAAATATTATCAATCTACTACTCTCCATCTTTGCAACTCCCACTCTAATTAAATCTGTTCTTATCTTACACATACAACACTGCAATAATTTCCCAATTCATCTCCTAACATCGTTAAAGGTTACAGTGAATTTTTTTTTCTTTTAATATAATCTTGTTTAAATCCTTTTGAGGGATCCCCATTGACTTTTGTGTAAAGGCCAAAATTTCTGTTGTGATACTTCTTTTTTTTTTTTTTAAGATTTATTTGTTTATGTATTTATGTGTATGTATGTATGTATGTATGTATGTATTTTAGAGAGACTGTGAGCAGGTGGGGGAGGAGCAGAGGGAGAGGGACAGCCAGACTCTATGCTGAGGGAGGAGCCCAATATGGGCCTCACTGCAGGGGTCAATGCAGGGCAGGATCTCACAGACCCTGAGATCACCACCCTGAGATCAGGACTTGAGCCGAAATCAAGAGTCACTCAGCCAACTGAACCATCCAGGCACCCCTGTTGTGATCCTTCTTAATCCTGCCTTATGTAAATATTCAGTCTCAAACTCCTGCTACTGCCTCTTTGGTATCTCAATCTCTGCTAGGCTAAGTAGTTTTAAGAATATTTTCAGATATTTCTTATTCTTTTTGGTTCCTACCCTTTGAACAACGACTTTCCTTTATCGGCAGTGTTTTTCTTCCTACTTTTACTTGGCTAAATTTTATTTATCCTTCCCTGCCTTTGTAAACAGATTAGATTGTTCTATTCTATGATACCAAAATACCTAGTACTCTCATTACTTTCATTTTTTTATATAAATTCTGTGCACTAATATTTGCTTATTTGCTTATATTTATTTGCTTAGTATCTCTATTTTCACTGGGACTGGATGATGTCTCCATTCTTCACTGTACTATGAGGAGAGAAGTCATGTGTGTTTGGTTTATTTCTCTATCCCCAGGGCCTGGTACAGTGGCTGGTAAAGAATAAAATGCTGACTGATAACAGCTTTTCTCTTAACCAATAATATAGAAGTAGTCCTATTATAAAACTTTATATAAGTTGCCACCACTGTGTTTCTTTCATTGCTAGTATGATTTGACTTCAGAGTTTTTTGTTTGTTTTTAAAGGGCGGATATTTTTATGTTAATAGGCCTCCTCTTCCTTTTGGAGGGGTGGACAAGTGACCCACAGTGCTGATTTAGAATGAAGTCAATCTATGTAAAACATCAAATCGGCTCTCGTGAAAATCTGCAAACTTTCCTTTTTGTTTTATGTTGTATGTAGGCTTTCCTATATCATCATTTGCTTCAGTTTCTTGACAAATGCTATAAAGTTAAGTCATTGTATTAGTACAGTGAAAAAGGAAACAAAGAAGGTTAATATAGGAGAAAGATATAACACCTCCAATTTGTCACACTTCAAGCTAAGATTACGATGTAAAAATTTAAAAACCTGCATTGGTTAAGAATGTTCTTGGATGCAAAAATTTATAGAGTGTAAGCCTATAGGAGTTTTTCCTTTCTGTTTTTTCCAGCTGTTATCTTTACTAGGTTATAGTCTGTCTTAGACTTGGTGGTATGGTCCCATTGTTACAACATGCCTCATATATCATCAGGGAGTATGTTTACACTTAAGAAGAAGGGGAGAGGATAAAAACAGCTTTTCCTTGCTAGATTGTATTTGAGAAGAAAAACACCCTTATGTCAATTCCTTTGTTATCCCTTAACCAGAAATGGGTTACATGCCCATCCTTAGATTAGTCACTAGCCAAAGGGAAGAGATTGTTTTGACATATTTAGACAAGTTATGTTTCATCACATGGGCTGGTATAAGGTCCCAGACCTAACAGTATACACAACAAACTCAGTTTTGATTACTAAGGTAGACCTTGAGGAGGTGGATTTCAAAGAGACATTATGAGGAGGAAGGAAACCAATTCTCTTGATTTTTCCATTTCAGTTAGTCATTCCAACATGCTCTCCTTTCTTAGTTCATTTTCTCTTCGACACCTTAATGTTGGAGTTCCCAGGACTCAGTCTTTGGTGCTATTCTCTTCTTTGGTAGTCTCATCCCACCTAAATGTTAAAGACTATAAAATGTTGATAGCCAGACCACACCTCACTCTAAGCTCTAGATTTTCATGTTATGTACTACGTCTTTAACATTTTCGATTACAAATCTGTGGCAGATTTTATTTTCCAAGATGATTACAATAATATCTGCCATTCCACATGCTCTTCTTAAAAGGTGATATCGACTCTTCCAAACAGAGAAGTGGAGCATCTTTTCCACATGCTTGAATTTGGGTAGGCTTATGACTATTATGGAAGTGATACCATGTAAAATCTAAGGCTTATCATAAGAGAAAATAAAACTTCTACATTGTTCTCTTGGGACATTCTTAGAAACCAGCCACTCTGCTGTGAGGAAGCCAAGCAACATCATGAAGGGGCCAATGTAGGTGTTTCAGCCAACAACCCTAGCTAAGGTCCGAGCTGACAGCCAGCACCAGTTACTAGATATGTTGAGTGAGTGAATCTAAATGATTCTAGTCCCTAGCTGTTATGTCACCTTACCCTTCATGGCACCTTGGTGGATGTGAAGAAGGGATGAGTTGTTCCTGCTGAGCTCTGATCAAATTACAAATGTAGAAGCAATTAAGTTATTGTTGTTTTAAGCCTTTAAATTTGGAGGGGTTTGCTAGCAGCAAGATAACCAAAAGGAGATCCACCAGAAATCTTAACCTTAACAGGTTCAAAACTAAACTGAATCGTTCTCTACAATTATGAGTCCTCCATTAGTTGATGCCAGTTCTGTTATTTCAGTTGCTTAGGTCAAAACACTTGGTATGAACTTTGGTGTCTCTCTCATATACCCTATATCTAATATACCAGGAATTCTATTACCCTATCAATCTATTTAAAAGCTCACAACAAACCTAGAGTAATATTATTTCCTCCATTTAACAGATAAGGAAACTGAGTCAGCTCTTTTAAATATTAGTCTGCTCTCAAGTGGATATGTGGGAGAGTTAGGTTTTTCTAAACTCCAAAATCATGCTACAGTATATGCATATGCATATGCATGTGTGTGTTACATAGTACACATGCACACATATATTAGTAAACGTTACAAAAATTAATAACCAAAACTTTCAAACATATAAGAAAACAGTTTTAACAGTTTCAGGATAAAATTGCACTGAAAATTTAAAGGTTAAAAATGTAAGTAAAAGAGGATAAGCCATAATGAGAAAATGCTAGGAAAAAATTAGGAGAGGGGAGGCTTATAAAATAATTTTGAGTTGGGTCTGACTTCCCCTTCCCCTGTAGAGCCCCTTGCCTACAACCATGTGTATGCCCTTATATATTAAGACTGTGAAGGGAGGGTGTGCTTCTGTTTAATTCCTAGAATATAACAAATGGCTCAATTGAATATGTCTACATCACACTCATAAACTTAAAAATAAAAATGTACTCTTCCAATGTGATGGTATTTTAAAATCTCTTTTTAAATTATAATTTATGGGGCGCCTGGGAGGCTCAGTCGTTAAGCGTCTGCCTTCGGCTCAGGGCGTGATCCCAGCGTTCTGGGATCGAGCCCCACATCAGTCTCCTCCGCTGGGAGCCTGCTTCCTCCTCTCCCACTCCCCCTGCTTGTGTTTCCTCTCCCGCTGCCTGTCTCTCTGTCAAATAAATAAATAAAAATCTTTAAATAAAAAAGTATAATTTATAATCAAGCAATAAATCATTATAGCCTCAATAGAGAAAACTTGATCAATTGCTGTATTGTGGATGATTATTCTAATGGTAGGAGCAAATATAATTTGAATGTTATGAAATCCCAGAGATACACAGGAAATGAGTTTTTCTAATAGAGAATTTCTTCCCCTTGTATTTGTAATAAGCCCAACACTTCATTTGTATAATCGAAAGTGTCTTGTGCCTGGCCTATTATAGATTCATGCAGTTCAGTTTAGCAGGCCTCTTGCTGCTGTGACTTGCCAATCTGTAGTTTTCTTTTTCATTTTTTGTCAAAACCTAGTATACGACCTCAAGTTGTTGTTCCAGGTCTTCTTTTCTTTAAGTATTCTTTTTATATCTCCATAGCCGTCTTAGCATAAAAACATACCTACTCTTCTCTAGAATGATTGAGAACATCAGGCAAAGGGATCCACATAGACTCTACTTTCTGTCAGTTTATTAAAAAAACATTCAGTGAGTGCAGCACACTGTGTGCAAGGTCATGTCAGGGCATCTCCATCTCTTCTTCAGCCTTCAGTTCAGTACATCTTGACAAAATAAGACTGCTTACTATGTGAGAGACACTGGTAGGCACTGTTAAGTATGATAGTATAAAAATAAGATGCTGCTTCTTTTCACAATGAGTTTCTGTTTAAACAAATACAAAATTTCAGTTAAAGTAATAGTTTCATATTATAACGTGAGATCCATTTTCAGGTATGAAAAGACTAGATCAGTATGACTCAAGCCTAAATCTCATCTCTAAATCTCATGTTAACATAATTTCTGTAAGATCTTTATTTTTTTAAATATTTTATTAATTTATTTGACAGAGAGAGACAGCCAGCAAGAGAGGGAACACAAGCAGGGGGAGTGGGAGAGGAAGAAGCAGGCTCCTAGTAGAGGAGCCTGATGTGGGGCTCGATCCCAGAACGCTGAGATCACGCCCTGAGCCGAAGGCAGATGCTTAACGACTGTGCCACCCAGGCGCCCCTCTGTAAGATCTTTATAAAGTTACATTGAATTTTAAGAAACGAGATTACATATAATCAGAGTAGGTAATCGTAGTGAGGGTAGTAACAGCAATGGTGATGCTTAGTCGAGGTTTTATGGAGAAGACTTCAAGAAAAGGGGTCTCTGAGATGTGGTGGGAACATATTATATGAAGAAGAGATAGAATAATCAAAGCATTGGTAATGGCAAAGCAAAAGCCATTGGCAAGAGTATAGCTACATAGGGAAGAGCCATGATGTAGCTGGGATAACTTGGAACCATAAAATAGGCAATACCATTCCTCACATATTAAAGAAATTGCCATGAACACCTTCTCCACTTTACCAAGTGGAATCTAAAATGGTCCCAGACGCTCTCTCCTAAGCCTTCTTTCTGGCCTCAAAGACACCACATAAGCAATGGTTAGAAGTGTAATGAGAATTTATTGAAACTGTAGCATTTTTTAAATTAGGGAATTCTTAGAAATAGTTATTATCCTAGACAGAGTCTTATGGGGGAGGGGCTTCTTTCTTTACCCTCAAGCCAAGTAATGGAGAGAGCTAGAGGCAAATATATAAAGGGGAGACTAAAATAAATAGAAAAGAGCAGTAAGTGAAAAGAAAAAGAAAAGGAAAGAGAAAAAAGAAATGTAAAGAAAAGAAAAGAAAAGAAAAGAAAAAAAAGAAAAGAAAAAAGAAAAGAAAAGAAAAGAAAAGAAAAGAAAAGAAAAAAGTCACTTTCTCACTGCAAGTCCTCAGGCCATCAGGAGTCTGATCGAAGCTGGAGAGAGGGAAAAATTTTAAAATACATATGAAATATCAGTTTGGATTTAGAAAGATCGTCTTTTATGCCTGAAAAATTAATCTTAACAATATTATTTTTTTCTTTTAACTAAAATTGTCTTGGAAGTCCTGGATTCTTCCTGAGATAGCATGTTCTGGAAAAAAGATATTCAGCAGAGTATATGCAATCTGGAGTTGGATAAATATAAAGTCACTTTGGTTTATTCCAACAGTTCAGACTCTGCAATAAACCATGGTAGTGGATGAGATTACCCATGAAAGAGTACAGAAAAAAAAGAAGTCTAAGGACAAAAATGGAGAATGTTTATAGTTAGGGGATGGAATGATTATGAGAGGGGAAAAAGAAAATCAACAATGAGGCAAAAGAGAAAGAGAAGTGGGCATTTCAAGTCATCAGAAAATTACTCTATCATCAAGACAAGGGAAGACAGTTCCAGGGAGAAGAGTGTGCCAGCAGTAAAGAGCTTAGGAGAGATTAAAGCAAGGATGAGAACATGTAGTTGATGATCAGGATGATACCAATTTCAGGAAATTGGTAAAGACAGAAGCCAAATATAAAGAATGAATAAATGAAAGATAATTAGAATGTAGAATTAGCATATTTCATCTACAGTGACAAAAATTGGACAACGAAGGGAAAGAGGGAACAATAAAAAGGTTGAGAAGATAGTAGGGTATGGAGGAACTTTTCCTAAGTGCAGGAGTCAGGGGGTACTTCACATGTTCATAGGCAGAGGGGAAGAAACTGGCAGAAAGGCAAATTCCAGGGGATGTAGGAGGAACTTGGACAAGGAAGAAGCAATAGGGTGGGGCAGGCAGAATAGGGGACCAGAAAGCAGGTGGACAAAGTTTGCGTCTTACATTAAGTATCCTAGAAACAGATCCTGGAATGAGAATTCAATTCAGGAAATGGAAGAGAAGCAGGATAGGAAAGGAGAAGAGACCAAACAAATGTTCAACTGTGAGCAAAGTCCAGGTCTTAACTGATTACTTGGGAGCTCTGGAGTGTAAACCTCACTTGAGAGCAAGGGAGTTTGGCTTTCAAACTCCCACCCAACCATTCATTGGATGAAGGCAACCTCTGGGAGACCTATACTCCCACGATTTCTAACTCTCAGCATTGCTTGTAAAAGAAGAATTGCTAGTTCCTGTCCTCTCAAGAAAAGTGCCTGTGGGAACTGTTAGAGACAAAGGACACAGAAGCTGGGCACTAGCGATAATAGAAATAGGAAACAAGATCTGAGGGTGTCTAGGTGGCGCACCAACAGTGTCCACTACAGTTTGGAACTCCAGCTTGATGTTTCCTACTTTTGAGAACTTTTGAAATATTTTGATCTCACATGCCTATGTCCTTTTTGGTTATTGAAAGGATTAAATGAGGTAAATTTAAGTGGGAGGATTGAATTAGGGGAATTTCTCTCCCCCTTCTAGTTTTGGAGTTGGAGGGAAGAAACAGGATGCAAAATAAAATATATTTTAGCAATTAAAATTAGTGACATTGAAGAAACTCATAGGCTCATAGGTGATAGTCATAGGAGTAAGGTTAGCAGCTTTAAATGGATAGTTTTGCTGAAACTATTGGGGTGAATAGAATATGAAGGACTTAAAGCAACATGAATCTCGCTGGGATGGATTTCTAGAATCTAATTAGTATGTTTCTACAACCTTGAGTAGTAATATTCAACACCTTAGCAGTAGCCAGAAGAAAAAAAGAGAGAGAGAGAGAAAGGGAGCAGGTGGTGACAGATTCAAAGTTGGATTGTAATGGAATGTAGTGAGTTGCTGGTCAGGAGCTGAGGTCTTGAAGTTAGTGATGGAATCATGGAAACCAAGAGCAGCAGGTTAAGGTCAGAGTAAGGAATGAGGACATGAACGACCAAGACAACTCTGTAAGTTAAGCGATGATTTCAGATTTGGTAAAATTGGAAATAGAACAGTCCCATGTGGTGATTAAGATGGGTGTGTGGCCTTGCTTATGTAAGGCAGAGGCAAAGGAGGAATATAGGTCCCTGGAACAGATGAGGTGAACATGAGCTGAGATGTTCACAGGTCCTCAACATGGGTCATGAAGTCCCTAAGAATGTCAGCAGTGGAGGGAGAAGATGGCAAAGTTTTCAGTGAGTAGTAAAGCAATTAAATAAATTCGTTGGTTAATTGTGATAGAGATGATATGGTATGGGAAAGTGGGATGTGTGAATTATGAATTTATGCTGTGAATGTTTTAAAATAAGTGAGTATAACCTCAGAGAAAGTTTTCTTTCTTACTTAAATCTCCACTTTAATTTTCTCAGGTATCTCAAGCAGTAACTCTTCTGTCATCTTTAATCAGTTCCTTTCAATGAAGCCTTTCCCTTTGTTTTTCAAATAGGACCAGATCTCTCTCATTTGAAAAACAAAAAAAAACAACCCCCCCTCAAAAAACAGTGTCTTATTTCTCTGCGCATGTTTACTTCTCAACTTCTTAGAATAGAGAAGTTCTGTTCCTTCCAGAATTGTAAAATTTATCCATAGCCAAATTCAGAGACTTTTTTTTTTTTAGATTTCACACCATTTGCCTTCTCTTTGACATATTTCTCCATTGATTATCCATTCAAGAATTTATTTTCTCTGTTACCTTCTCTGAGTTCTTTTTGCTCTCTCTCACCCCCTACATATATCTCCTCTGCACTTCTCTCTCTTCATGTATGTCTTTGTAGGCCATTCCCTCTCTTGATATATTTATCCTTCAAAACACATTTTCATGTTTTTTTTTACATTAATCACTGCATTGCATCCAAAATCTTATCTTCATTCCTTTACTTATATTTCCATTTTTCTTTAGAAAATCTTTGTTTGAATGTCCACTGTCACAGAAATTCAACATATCCTCCTACCTTTAGTCTTCTGACTTCTTTTCCTAACCATGGTATGTCTTTTTGTCCTGACAAGATTGAAACTTACTTTAGATTTTCTGTAGTTTTTCATCTGTCACTAACTCCTGTCATCTCTTGTCTCCAGATGTCTCTTAGATTTCCCATCTCTTTCCATTGCAACTGTGAGCTCAGCACAGACTCAGCTGGAGGATCTCATTAAATATTTTTGATTTCCTAATTTTGAGCACACCAAAACAAAATTTACATTTTAATCCGCAAAACAAGGAACCGTTGAAATATGTAGCAGTAATTCAAATATTATTTACCTCCATACCCTCACTTCTTCTTAAAAATATTTCTTAAATATTAATTAAGTCACATGGATAGATATTTTTTCAGGATTTATAGTTAAGAATTGATACACCTTTTTAAATGCTATGCTGATTTTCAGGTAATGTTTATCGAAACATTAGTTTCCAGGTAATATTACATAGACATTTAGGTGTCAAAATTCATATCATATGAATAAAGTACAGAGTTTTCATATTCCGTTTGAAGTTAAAACATGTCAGGTAACATTGCCAAAGTAAAAGGTGAACAATGATGGAGTAAATTAGCTGAATCCAAGATATAAATGTGTCTTGAAAAGTGTGCATGAAGCCTATTCTGAACAATGGTGACTTGAAGTCTTTTAAAATGTAGCCAAATGCAAAATAGAAAGCATGTATGAATTTACTTCAGCTTGAAAAATTAGTTTCTTCCTTCTGTTGACTTTTTTGTAAGGCAGTGCTTCCTTTTAAAAAAATTGAAATGTAATAATTTTTTATGGTAAAAACTGACTTTCTATAGAAGTCACAGTATGTCACCTCGTATAATACCAAAAAAGTTTGTTAATTTCACATAGTGTATGATTTCTAAGTGAAGCACAAATACTCTTTTTTTTTAAGACACCAGGATGTACATTGTTTTGTTAACCTGGCTTTTTATTTTTGTGATCCTAAATAACTTGCTGAAAAGTGTTTCTTTCCATAGGATTCAGCTTAATATGGGATCTTGGCATTCAACAGCTACATATTGTCAAGTGGTCTTTGATTGATTATATATATATATGCTTTTAGAATATGCTTAACAATATACAGAAGATCTTGAATGATAGTTTAACATATTTTGAGATAGCAAGAGTATAGCATAGCTTAACACCATATCCTAAAGTATGCTTTTATCTTAAGGCAAGATAACACATATAAAAAACAAGTAGATTTAAATTTAGTTTCAGTTGAAATAATGGTGGAATCAGGGTGTTAGTATGTAATATTAAGATACCGTGATGGTCAAATAACTCAGAAACACCACAATCATGCCCCAAATTATAGGCAGTTTTCTCTTCAGGTCTCTAATAAGAGAGGCATATAAACAAATTATAATAACGAAAAAAAGAAAGCGTCACACTATTTTTCACAAGGAATTTTCTCAAAAATTCTGCAAACACCCTTGTTTTAAAGCTAGTTAGGACCGGGTGATGGGTATTAAGGAGGGCACATGTGGTGATGAGCACTGGGTGTTATACACACCTAATGAATTGTTGAACACTACATCAAAAACTAATGATGTACTATATGTTGGCTAATTGAACAACAACAACAAAAGAAGTAAAAAAAAAAAAAGTTAAAAGAAAAAAAAGCTAGTTAGGTTTTGCTTACCTAATCTTTTACCATTGCTTCGTCTTCATTCCTTAACCTCTAAACATGAATCTTGGATCTTATCCTCCCTGCTAAAAGCAGGGAAGAAGGGCTGGAAGTAATCAAGATGCCTTGGGCTATCATTGTAGCTCTGTGGCTGATGGAGGAGAAAGAGAGGCCAGAAAGGTCATGCCAACTCCCTCTACAGGAGGGATCTTCTGGTCCAGACCAAAGCCATGTTGAATGGAAACCAGAAATAGCCACACACAAATGTATCAACTTACCCTGATTTTTTAAGGGATCTGACCAATAAAACTGTGGTGAAAGGGTAAAAGAGAAGTTTGAAAGCTTTCTTTCTCATGTACCTATGGAAATTGTCTCAGTATCTTTTCATGTGGAATATCCAGGGTAGGTTGGATATGACTGATGTATCAGACAGGTTAGAGGTCATGAAACAAATTGGAAATTTCTGTGTAATATTTTAAGAATTCTAAATTAGCTTATGATTAGGAGTCTAGCTTCTAGGAATCTAGGTATTAAATATTTCATAGAAAAAAATTTGTATTATAGGGACACACCAAATATTATATATTTCGGATAACCAAAAATGAATAAATATAACCCTTTACTCAGGAAAAACATTGTGAAACATGTAAATAGCAAAGTAATATCATACATGTACATATACATTTATTAAAATGAAAGGATGTGCAATGAGGCAGGAAGTTAATTAAATAACTAAATATAATACAAGCTGTAAACATAATATGCTATAGCATTACAGATGCATAATATATTTTTCTTTGTGAAGAATTTTTCTTGATACTTCTCCAGTATTGGCTGGGCATACACGTAATAATTGTTTCACTCAACATTGCAAACTAGGGAATCAAGAAGGAATCTGATGTAAGAATAACAGAAACCAGAGCAAGACCTGTAGAATAAATGATAAATATTATTTTAAGCTTAAACAGAAAAAGAGAACAACCCAGATGGCCCATATCTTTATTTTGGCTCAAAAGAAGAGTTCATTCCTGAATTGTTTATAGAAATGACAACTTCTTTCACCATCACACATTTTCGGTGTTGAAGCCTGTACTTTTGTGACTTAGAGACTTACGGCTAGCAACTTTCAAGTATTTCTATTGGCATTTTTTTTTTTTTTAGGTAATTCTTTATTGGCCCATTTTCCTCTACCATTAAACAGTGAGTTTCATGAGGGTCACTAAGGCCACTTCATTTGGTGTCATCCGCTGCTAGCACTTAATAGGTACCTAATTAATTTGTCAAGTGACTACATGACTGCAGTAAGAGAATACATTTGAGAATCATCCACCAAACCACAGACAAAAAAGAAAAAAGAGAAGTAGTGTTCAAGGTTATACTGTCTCTAGACTCTTCCTTTTGGCAAATGTTCTGCTATCTGTTCCTGAGTTCTTTTTATATCACAGGAACCTCTTAGCAGTAGTAACACATTCTGGACTTGAAAAGTGATTTGGGATTGGCATGTAATGCTTTCTCAAAACAAAACTGCACATTAAATGAAGAAAAAAGAAATGTGAAGAAGCCCTCACAGGAATAGAGAAGGTTTTACTTTACACCGTTTCCTCCTAGGGGATGAAGGATGTCAATTCATGTATTCATGAAATGTATTCAAAGTTTCATGTTATTTGCATGTAGCCTAAAGATGGAGACTTTGACACACTGGCTTACAAAGTATGAGTTTTAAGTAATTCTGATGAAACTGCTAACATTGAAAGTTACAAGCAGTTTTTGTCAAATAAAAGCTCATGCTCACATAAAGGTTAGCTGCTATTGTTAATTTGTAGGGTTTTTTGTTTTGTTCCTTTTTGGGTTTTTTATTCTTTCTGCTGATAAAGTAATACACTGTTGACCTCCCAGTGTGGCAGAGGGAATAACATTCTTGATTCTCTTCTCAATCAAGGCATTTACCTATAAAAGAATTACATGATCTTCATTTTTGTGCCAGCATGGAAACTTTTGGTTATCTCATCTTTCTTTAGCATATCTGATAAAGTATATAAAGCATGCTCTCTTACAAGTGTGTAAGAATAGGAAGAAATGGTGAGTTTATTGTAAAAATTGCAACCCAGATCTATGTTCAAAGGAGATAGTTTAGCAGTCAAAAAAAGAATCTTAAATTCAAAGAAAATGATTGCTTCAAATTAGTTGCTTTTCATTATTGTTCTTATAGCTAAAGGAATCACATTTAAACCTATTCCTTTTATAATAACTTGGACTTATTCTCTTCTTTCTACCTCACACTTTTTACCCTTCCCCACCAAAGCCAAAGCTTTGTTTTCATGTTAGCTTTATTTCTCAAAAAAAAAAAAAATTAAAATTATACAAGGGCATTTGTAATATTTTCTATATTTTTGAGCTTTAACTAATTTTGAGAGAAAAAGATTTGTTTTCCTTTCTAAGTGTACCTGTAAGTAAAGTAATTATGGTATCAGTACAATGGTCATATGATAAACTCAGTACACTTTTGGGCACTTTGGGAATTCCAATGCTACCAAATGGAATATTTTACCTATTATTCAAATGTCAATAATTAATTAGATGCTAATATTGGAACATAATATGTATTCATTGCACATTTTCCTGCCAAGAACTTCTGAGTGTCTCATTAAGACAGTATGGATATTGGTGTTATGATGATTTCTGACATTATTCTTATAATTCTTCAAACCACTTCTGAATGTCCCTTTTTAAATTTAGTGATTTTAAATTATGTAACCGCAAGCCTCTGTAATTATGGGAATTTACAGTTTAGAACAAATTACTCTCCCGAAAAACTTCAATGATACAACACAGCATTTGATTTTTATGATTCTGAAAATTTCTAGGTCTGGAATAAACTTGAGAAGTATTTTCAGTGCTAGATTAACCAAGCTGATACTGTAAAGGCACTTTCCTTCACTATATCACACAACTCAACAACCATTTCACTACAGCGAATTTTGAACTCAAATGGGAACAACATCAATCTGTAATGCTGTCACTGAATCTTAATTTCCATGGGGTTTCAAAAACCAGACACAAGGCTTTTCATTTCTTCCCTTCGTGAAAAATCACATTTAGATACAAAGAATCTATGTTCATTAAAGTTATCTCAAGTACATTTATGTAAATTACTATCTTAAATTATTCATAAGTTTCTCCTTGCAGTTTTATAAGCTTAGTGTTCTTTCTCTACATTTAGTTATAATCCCTAAAGGTTCCCAAGGTGCTAATTCTAGTCAATTCTTTATTTTTTTTATTTTTTATTTTTTTAAAGATTTTATTTATTTATTTGACAGAGAGAGACAGCCAGCGAGAGAGGGAACACAAGCAGGGGGAGTGGGAGAGGAAGAAGCAGGCTCATAGTGGAGGAGCCTGATGTGGGGCTCTATCCCATAATGCCGGGATCACACCCTGAGCCGAAGGCAGACGCCTAACCGCTGTGCCACCCAGGCGCCCCAATCAATTCTTTATTTTTAATTTCAGTTTAAGGAGCAAATAAATTACTCCTTTCCTGACATTCATAAGATGTTGCTTAATTTTAGTAGGTATATAGAATCTTTTAGTTTTATTAGGTTGATAAATTATTTAGCTGTAAAAGTGATTCCCGCAGTCAGATTTGGCTTCATATATAATGATGATTTATCAAATCACTACGGAAAACTTGGGTAAAATCTGTATTCAAAACAATTTTATTTTGAATAATTTTAATTCTTAAATTTATTATCATTCATCCAAGACTCCTGCATGGAAGTATTGCAGATTTAAAATAAACAGAGACTACTTGAGAAAAAAAGAACAAGAGAGGCTTATTCCTCAATACTAAGACCTTTTTCATGGCATGTTAAAGTATGAAGATCTTTGTTCTATTCCTTATACCTAGGGAAAAATAACTTTTGGTATAAGATTATTATATTGCTGTATTATATTTATATTTGGTGAGACAACATAGAGCATACACCACAGGCCTGGGTTAAGAAAGCCTGAGTGAAGTTCCTGGCTTGGACCCTTCCTTATCATCTGTGCGATTGGGGATCATTAACTTCCTGAGCCACAGTTTCCATACCTGTGAGAATTAGAGCTTCAATATGTAAATGGCTGATTTGCCCTGCTCACTCAAAATAGTATTTTTATTATTCACTTAGTGCATTTGAAAGCAGATTATTATTAAATAAAAGGTATATTGTACATATTTCCTTTCATATTTGAAGTCTGGAGTATGTTAAAGCAGATGACAAGAATCAGACTGAATAAATAAGCACCTGTCTGTCCTGGCTCCCACAATGCCTTCTTCAGTGTCACATCCCTTGCCGTTTTAACACAGTGACTGATTAGCCATTTTAGGCACATTATTAATGCTGAAATTTTTCCTTAAAAAGTTAAATGGGTCAACAAATTTGGCCTCTTAGTTATCTAATTTATTTTTTAATATAATGAGACTCCCCATTAAAATTTTAAAAATTCTTAACTTTAATGCAAGCATAGATTTTTTTTTCATGCCTGTATCAACTTAGATCTAACCAATAAAATATTAGTTGGATTTCTCACTACAAAGATTTCCCTTTCTGATTTATAGAGCTTGTGAATATGAACGAAAGCTTCTTCAGGATTAATATACTTGGAATTCTAGCCACACCTCCTTTTCATCTGGTTGTAAAAGTCCAACACATTTATTTTATATAGCATTTTCAGGAAAAAAAAATCAACTTTTAAAATAAATCAAAATAATATGCATAAAGGGAATACATGTATTTTTACATAGTTTAAGTATCTTTTTTATGGATAAATAGTAAGTTCATTAAGTGGATACTAAATATGAATGCACATCTTTGATTTGATTTTTCTATATGCAATCTCATTTTCTCATGTATGATCACTCATATATGTATTCTAATATGCACAGAATACTACCTGTTTTTGCCTGAATGAATCAATGATTGCCATATTTTTCTAAATTCTAATCATTGTTATTTTCTGACAGTTGAATAAAAACTTCAGTGGACATAACTTCAGAAGAGTGAATCCTATTTATCTGAAAACTTGCATTTTGTATTGTAATATAAAATTGAAATATAAATATTACATATGCTGAATGACTGAGTGAAAAAAAAGCACAGATAATCTGCCTTCTGTTTTTCTACATTTAGTTTTTTTGACTTGTTTTATTTCAGCATGCTCTGGATTTTCTTCCTGTATTTCATTTCCTTCCATATTCCATTTTGCATTATGAGATTACTAAAATAGGAATGTCTGCTTTTGTATGAACCCATGTTTTATGATCGCTTCACAGGATAACTTACAAAATTCAAATTAGAATAGTTACATTTAGCAGTGTACTTGGACAGAATTGAAATTATAGTGCATTCATGTATGCATTAATAAATTAAATATTTATCCACCACTAATTTTTATTTTCAAAGTTTCCTAATTTCCTAGTGCTGTAGTTGTCCTAGTAAATGAAAAGGAGAAAAGATTACTGTCCTCCTTGAGCTTATTGTCCAGTGGAGGCAAAAGACATTAGTAAAAGATAACACTGTAAAGAAATATAAGAAATGTAACACTATAAATTTGCCACTCTAATCCATGCAGAGTATGTGGTCCAGTAATCAGAACACAGAAGAATTTTTGAGGGAAATGATGTTTGAAATAAGAACAAGAGCAAATTAGTCAAACAGGTTGGAGAAGAGCATTTCAGACAGGGAGTAGCATGAGCAAAGTATTTTGGAGGAATTTAGAATCCATCCTTGTGATTTCTATGCATAGCTAAACATTTTTTACAATAAGAAATTATTTTTTGTAAACACAAACACACGTGTATTGATTTCTAAAATGTATTATTTTTGTTCTATTGGTATGGATGTTTCTGCTTTATTATTAATAATACGTGTTTTTGTGTTTATTTGCATATTACTCTAAATCAACAATTTCATTTCAGCTATTTGTTCTGGACTGAATGGGGACAGATGCCCTGCATTGGAAAGGCTCGCTTAGATGGCTCAGAGAAGGTTATCCTTGTAAGCATGGGAATAGCATGGCCAAATGGTATCTCCATTGACTATGAGGTGTGTTGGATTTTTACGTATTTAAAGTGCATTAACTGCCAACTTGCATTAATCCACTCATACTGTTCTCTTATTTTTTTAATAAACCACTTAGTCCAAAACAGCTTGTAATATTACTTTTCAACCGATCTTTAGGAACACAAATTGTACTGGTGTGATGCTCGTACAGATAAAATAGAAAGAATCGACCTTGAGACTGGAGGGAATCGTGAGATGGTGCTGTCAGGGAGCAATGTGGATATGTTTTCAGTTGCGGTCTTTGGGGCTTACATCTACTGGTCTGACAGGTAATTTATTTTTTCATAGTATTTGAGTCTCAAAATGTTATTTCAGTGCCAGTTGCTTTACCCTTGTAGGATTAGCCAGTTCTTAGCAAGGTCACAAAAAGGATCTCACAAAGCCATGTGATTTCCACAGAAAGTCAGGCACTCTTGCTATTCCAAGCTCAAGCATTTCAGTGTCACAGACTAAAGTTGGTTTCTTTCCCCTTCTGCTTGGCCATCTGTTATCTTCAGTTTAAATAACTGACTTAATGTGAATTACTTAAAGATTGTTGATCATGTATGTTCAACTTCTTGTCAGAGCACATGCCAACGGGTCCATCAGAAGAGGCCACAAGAATGATGCTACAGAAACCATAACCATGAGAACAGGTCTTGGAGTCAACCTGAAGGAGGTTAAAATCTTTAACCGAGTAAGAGAGAAAGGTCAGCACTCTTATATAATGGATACATCTTATGTTATTCCTCTCTTATTTTTTAAACATTTATCGGACTTAAGTTAGGGATTCTTATATAAATCCAAAACCTCAAAATTCTATCTTTTACATCTAATTTCCTACAAAAATCATACAGTAGCCTAATGAAATGCATATATAATAGTTCATACATGCATGTTTTTGCCTAGAACAGTGTATTTGTATGGACATGTTACATACCTGACATGTCTTCAGTATAGGCTTGAGCAAAGTAATATAGAATATCTTGATATATATACATATTCAACAAAAAATACAAAGCACAATTAGGATATTAGAGAATAAAAAGTAGCTACAAATACGTGTTTGGGTTTTTTATATTTTGATATATAAAGTGATTATGGCTTCATAAGTTTGCTATTGGTGTGAAATATTTCGGAAGTCAATACTTCCTTAAAATTTGTATTTTGAAACTGATAAGATGGTGGTTTGGATATTTCTTTTAATTTACCTCAATTAAATTAAATGTCTATTTTATGTCATTAAATATCCATATTAATGTCCATTAAAATAAATTGTAGTTAATTTTCTTGATATCAAAGATAGGTATAATAATTTTGGAGCTGATGATGGATTCATGGAGGAAAATTAGCCTGATGGAGAAATCTTAATAGTATATTACATCTTCACTCAAAAACTGAAGCAAAAACTTATGCTTAATACACTTAGGAGGTTCAGTGCATTGTAGCTGTAAATTTCTTTGATAGCTTTCATATTTCATAGACAAGATTTTAAAGCAGTGCACTGTTTGTTGGTGAATTCACTTCATGTTTTGAGAGAATTGTTACTTGTGCCAAAGATTATAATACATAAAACTTATTGCAATTTCAGCGTCAAGTTTCAAAAAAGTGTTATACACTTAACTGGCTGATTGAGGAAAATTTTTAATGCTTTTATTTGAACGGTATTTGGAGCAGAAGAATGCGATCTTTGAAATGAGAAATCCAAGATTTTAAACTGGTATGAAAAAAAATCAGTACTAGAAAGTATGTGATTTTTTTTATTGACCAGTATTAAGAATTAAAAGACAGGCTATTCAACATTATTTTTTAAAATATTTCTGTAAGAAAAAATTATTTGAAAGACAAAAGAAAAACACAAATATATATATTTGTGTATATATGTATCTTTTTTTCCTCTTTAGGGACCAATGTTTGTGCCAAAGACAATGGTGGATGTCAGCAACTCTGTCTTTATCGAGGAAATTCTCGGAGAACTTGCACTTGTGCCCACGGATATTTGGCAGAGGATGGAGTTACTTGCCTAAGGCATGAAGGCTATTTGCTGTATTCAGGGAGAACAATATTAAAAAGTATACATCTTTCTGATGAAACCAATTTAAATTCACCGATAAGGCCATATGAGAACCCACATTATTTCAAGAATGTCATAGCCTTGGCTTTTGACTATAATCAAAGAAGAAAAGGTACCAACCGAATCTTTTACAGTGATGCACACTTTGGAAATATACAGCTTATTAAAGATAACTGGGAAGACAGACAAGTAATCGTTGAGAGTAAGTACAATAATTTTTAAAAAATAATTTGGTAAAAATGAGTATCATTTGCACTAGCAGAGAAATTAGGGTGGTAATTGCATGTAGCAATTACATTTTTTTGAGTTTGTGTTCAAGAAAAATGCACCTATATTTTCTGATCCACCAAAAGTCAAAGCAATTACCTCTTAGCATGTACAGTATGTATATTTTGATTATTAGTTTCTAATCATGGAACTTTCAATATATTCCTCATGCAACCTCTTTTCTCTCTATGTGATTTTCATATATCCCTCACTTTTCCAATTTAATTATGCTTGAGGTCAGTCCTTTTCATTACTTTTTAAATTGCAAATTAGTTTATTAAATTAACTGTAAAGTATTCAAGTAACATGGATTTAAAAATGAAATTTCTGCCTCATCACTGCAACATCAATTCCATATACTTACCCATAGCTGACAGCTGTCATGCCTTCAGAATTTTTTTCATGTACCTGTGTATGTCATTTGTAATTACAAAATTGAATGATCCTATATACATTATTGAGCTGCTTTTTTTTAAACTCTCAAATATCTTGAAAAGCATTTATTTCAGTATATGAGGCTCTATCTCATTCTTTAGAAAGCCTACTCCTATTCTGTACTAAAATTTATTTGACCTTTTTCTTCTGATAAGCATTTAAGCTGTTTCTGGTATTTTATCATTACCTACAATGTTACAATGAACATTTGTGCATATAAATATGCTTAATCACACATGTGAGTATTTCTTTAGCATAGAATCATAGAAATAGAATTGCAAAGTTAATTGGTGTTTATTTTATTTTTTATAGCTGGACAAATTTCTGTCCAAAAAGACCATATCAGTTTATATTTTCATCAACTGAGTGTGAAAAGGTTTATTGTCCCATACTTTTTCCAACAATAAATTCATAATTTATTGGCTATGACTATCTAATTTGTAAAAAATGTCAACTTATATTAATATACTTGATAACTAGTGAGATCCAGCACCTGCTGCGTGTTTACTTATATAAATGTAAATATAAACATGGTCAAACTTTTTATTGCACATAGCAACCCCATGCTATGCCTGCCATTCTTGTGGGCCAGTATTTGCATATTCAAAACTTACTTAGTTTTTCCAAATTAGTTCAAACATACACCTGTATAAATATACATTCTCATTTCTTTATTCTCTAAGTATACTTATTGATAATTTCGTACCAATTGTAATTTCCAGAACATGGCAACATGCCATTTTGGCTTGTGTGTGTGTGTGTGTGTGTGTGTGTGTATGTGTGAGAGAGAGAGAGGGAGAGAGAGAGGGAGAGAAACAACCCAACTGTAACTGTACTGCTCATAGAGTTCAGACACATTTGACTTTTATTGGTTCAATACATATCTGTGAAGTTTAGATTATAATACTGTGGTCCTCCAGTTTTTCTAGACTGATAGAATTTAGAGTTGGAAGTGCTTACATTGTACCCACAATGGAGGCCACTGACCTGAGTTGAGGAAACTTAAAGGATCAATAGGAGTCTACTAGTTGATTGGGCCAGATAGGGGAGGAGAAGAGGAAGAAGGATAATTCTAGACCTGTGGTCTTCAAGTTTGGTTTCCTGGGGTTCCCTGTCGTGTGTTCAAGGAGTCTAAGAGTTATTTTTATGATAATACTAGAGAATTACCTTTTCCATGGTATTGAGATTTGCATTGGTGGTGTAAATGCAATGGTGACTAAACTGCTGGCAACTTAGTGCTAATCAAGGCAATGGCAACAAACTGTACTAGTAGTCATTGTATTTTTCACTGCTGATTAACAGCTGGGAAAGAAAGAGCCAGTTTCACTTAAAGAACGTCCTTGAAGAGAGTAAAACATTTTTATTTTATTAAATCTTGATCCTTCAGTACACATCTCTTTAATATTCTGTGTGATGAAATACACATAAGGCACTTTTGCTGCATTCTGAAGTGCAGTGGTTGCCTGAAGGAAACCAAGTGTTTGTGCGATTATTTGGGTTCATACTTCTTTTATGGAACGCCATGTTTTACTTGAAAGAATGAAGAACAGACAGCCTATGGTTATTCAGACCTAGGTATGTGGCAGACATTTTCTAAAGAATGAGTACAATGAGTCTGTCGCTACAAAGAAAATAACTTACAATATCTGCTGCAAATAATAGAAATCAAGCTTTCAAGTAAAAATTAGAATTCTGGAAGACTTGTATCAAGCACAGTGAGCTTGATAACCTCCCAATGCTTAAAGGCTTTTCTGATGAGATGGGTGGTGATATTACTGAAGTGATTTGGGGGGTGGGGTATTGCATAATGAAATGTGTCAACAGATATGCATAACTTAGGGAACCAATATTTTGCAAATGACATGATAAAATCATGCATGGGTAAATGATCCGTTCAAAGTGTAGGATAGACCAATGAATTTTAATGTAATAGGGTATAAAAAGTTCACCACTGCGGTTTCTGATTCTACACTGAAGCTAACCTTTAAGTAACTACTGCTTGTTTGTGTTAGTATAGTGTGAAAGAATGTCCAGAATTATGTGAAAAGTCTACTAAAACACTCCTCTCTCTTCCAACTTCATAGCTATGTGAGGCTGGGTTTCTTCACATACTTCAATTAAAACAACATTACAGGTAGGAAGAAGAAGTAGATGTTTGAATCCTGCTCTCTTCTAGTAATCCAGACACTAAACAGATTTGTAAAATTATAAAACAATATTCTCTTCTCACTTAAAACAACACAGATATTTTCTTAGAAGATGCTAGTTATATTAATATGCAATCAATTCATTTTTATTTTAAAAGAGATTAATATATATTTAAAACAACGTTTTTAGTTTAGACTTATAATATGGTGAATAGCAATTCACACAAAATTTCTCTCAAGCTCTCAACAGTTTTTAAGAGAGTAAAAGTTCTCAAATCAAGAAGTTTCCAAACTACTCTTCTAGACTCAAGGCTCAGAAAATTTTTGGTACAAAGACATGAAAAAGAGGGTAGACAGAGTCATATATCATTTGGTATGGTTAGAATGTGGGTTATGTGGCCTGAATTGGTGTGAGATGAAGCTGGAGTTCTAGGGAGGGCTCCAATAATAAAAGATATGATCTGCCAAGATAAGAAGTGTTTAAAAAAAAGATTTTATTGATGTAGTTTATATACCATATACAATTCACCCATTAAAAGTGTACAACTTAATAGTTTTTGGTATATTACATTATTAATTTTTTTAAAATTAGGTAGTATGTACAATGCATAAAACATAATACACATACAATAATTAAAATTCATCATTTTAACTATTTTTAATTGTGCAATGCAGTGACATTAATTCCATTCATAATATTGTACAATCATCACAACTATTTCCAAAACATTTTTATCACTTCCAATAAAATTCTGTTTAAGCAATTATTCTCCATCTCCCCTCCCCACAGCCCCTGGTAAGCTTTGATGTGCTTTCTTTCTCTATGACTTTGCCTATTTTATATATTGCATGTAAGTGGAATCATCCAGTATTTGACCTTTCGTGTGTGGCTTATTTCACTTAGCATATTTTCAAGGTTCATTCATGTTGTAGCACATATCAAAAGTTCATTTCCTACCCTCACCCCAAAAAAAGTTCATTCCCCTTTTTGTGGCTGAATAAGGTTCTTTTGTATGTATATACCACATTTTTTTTATCCATTTATCTGTTTATGGACACTTGGTTTCTTTTTACTTTTTGACTGTTGTAAAAGTGCTACAATGAACATTGGTGTACTAATATCCAGGATAAGTAGTTTTGGCTTTATTTAGTAGGTTAAGGGAAAACACGACTATTAGAAGGTACACATATGCTAGGATTTTTGTTTTATAATGATCACTCTGGCTGTGTAGTGTTCAGTGAAGTTTAAAGGTCGTGTCTGAAGGCAGAGTTGACTTAGAGGGTTGTTGCATTATTACAGATCCTGTTTCCACAGTGGTAAATTAAACTGAAAGCATATTAATTAAAGTTTACGTACAACCAAACCATTCTAATCCTCCCTGCTAAAATCAAAGCAATTAAAACCAATAACACTTCAGTGGATGTATGTGTTAACTCACATGGAAGAGGTGAAATATGATAGCTAAGAGTTGGGAATCAGTCAAGTTCGGACTCAAATCCCACTTTGCTACTTATTTCCTGTGTGATACTGTCAATTTCCTCACCTACAAGATGAGAAATGAACTCATATTTTTTTGTGTGAAGATTTTATGAGAAAAGGTATGCAAAGAACATAAAAATAAGCATAATTTTATTTAACTTAAAATTTTATATTACTGTATTTGTGACACATTTGTGGATTATTTAGGATAATTATCCCCTAAATTATTTTTAGAATATGTGTTAGAGTTGCTAAACAATCAGAAATAATTATAATAATTATAGATGTGGTAGTATATTAAGGTCAGAATAGAATTTAAAAATTAATTAAGATTAGTTTCAAGTGATAATTTACATAAACTTTGCTAAATACTCTCCTTATGCCACCCACCCCTCCAAGAAGTTGCTAATTTATTTAACCATTGTAATCTTCTCTTGAAGTTTTGTAGGAGAATTTATAGTTTGATTTGCCAGACCAAATAATAAGAACAACAAACAAAGTAAAACAATCCTCCCTCCCAAAAAAATGAGTTACTGGCATACAAATAAATACAAATAAAATGTAAAATTCCTTTTTGTCTTGGTATCCATATTAATGGATTTCATCTCATTACATATTTTACCACTTACCAACAAATTAATTCATGGAAATGTGATTAAGTATTTAAAGATACCAAGGAGATACCATAGAGCTGCAGGTGCTGTGCAGGAAGGGCCAGGCTGAGGGTGCTACCCTTCTCAGTTGTTGCTCTGTCTCTCTGTGGGGTGAACGGGGCTCGGAGCTTTGGCCTAGCCCTCTTGTGGGTAGGTTACTGCAAGGAAGGCAGGACCTGCAGCATTCCCTGGCCTGGTTACTGCTCAGTCTGTCTACTGGGTGGGCAGGGCTCAGGACACCTAACCAGGCCCATTACAACTTGACTGCTGTGCAGAAAGGGCATGGCTGGGGCACTTGTCTGGTTCCATTGTAGCTTAGACACTGAACAGGGAAGGGAAGGCTCAGGGTCCTCACCCTGTCCTTGCATCTTGTCTCCTTAGCTGAGGAAAGAGGGCAAGATTCAAGAATCTCATCCCTCCCAGTTGTGGCTTGGTCTCTGCATGGCGTTAATTGGCATGGGAGCTTGCCCAGACTGGTTATACCACTGGGTAGGCAGAGAATGCCCTATAGTGCTCGCACACCAGAGGGAGAGCACCAAACATGGTGCCTATCAGTTCTGTCACCAGCAGATTGGGATGAAATTTCAAAAGTGGCATCTGTCAGGGCTTCTGTCCCTAGAGAAAGCCTACAGATTTCTGTCTCTCCAACTGCCACTTTACAAAATTGGTAAGTGGGTCTCTCTCACTTATAGTCTAGAAAATTTTCAATCTGTTGCTTTTGCCCAGGATCTCAGCGTGAGTGGGTTTTCTTGCAACCCCTTTAAGAGTTGGATCTCCATTCCCTGTAATTCTATAATTCTCCTGGTCTTAATCCCCATTCATTTTTAAAACCAGACATTTTGGGGGCCCATCTTTCTGGTGACAGCCCCCAGGGTCAGAATTCCTGATGAAGGACATAATTTCTTTACTCCTTGGGGGAGTATTTTGTATTTTGGGAATCACCATTGTGATTTTGAGGTCACCACTGCTGGGCTAGGGTCCTAGGGGAGGCGTTATCCCTGCCTCTCTTACTCTTCTCAATGCATCTCTTTTTTGTGGAGGTGCTTGTTCATCTAGTTCTAAGGTCCTTTTCAGAGAAAAACGGTTTCATATATAGTTGTAAATTTGTTGTGTCCCTGGGAGGAGGTAAGTTCAGGGTTTTCTTACACTACCATTTTAAACCCTCTTCCTTCATAATGCTTTTACATATTTTTTTTTCAAGACTACTGGTGGCAGTATGCCTTTCTTTTAAATTATATTGTACTGGAAATATCTTTTTCTTTTTCTTTTCCTTTAAATGGGCTAGTTCCATATGCTTTTATGAGTGCCTAAAAATTCATTTATGTTAATTTTTCTGTTTGCAATTCCAAAGGTAAAAATGTCAGCTTTTAAAGTGTATTTATTTTTAATTTGCTTGGTATATATCTTAAAGGCATTCTCAAAATGTGAGAATCTTAGCTACTCAATTTTTTTCAGATTTTATAAAATAAGGAAATACTTTCAGACATATTTATTAGGTAATACAATTTTCAGATTACCTATTTAGATAATTACAAATATTGGAAAGACATAAAGGAGTACTGCTTTATTATACATTGAAATTATTAAGATTAAAAAAAAAGGTAAGAATAGAGGATGAACATCGTGCATAGGGAGTCAGCAAGTGGTGAGGCAGGGGATAATGTTTATGCTCCAATGGAAGAGACAAGATAGTATCATCATCAAATTATGGAAAGCAGAATCCGGAGTAAGTCATGTTTAGTACAGAAGGAAAGAGAACATAGGATTTCCTCCTCATTAAGTTGTAGGCTGTGTGCTCAGTATGACTTACATGAATTCATAGTTTCTTCAAATATTGGAGTCTCTCCAAGAAGATGGCCTGTGTCAAGTTGGGGAGGAGACAGTTTTTCCTGTACCCTTTTGGGTTTTGGTCAATGAAATGTGAGTTAAACTGATAGAAAACAGCTTATCAGAAAAGGCACACAAAATGTTTAATGTTAATTTTTTTCCGTACATGGAGGCCTTCATAGAAAAGAAGTGATAGACCAATTTAACAGAGGGTGATCAACTGCAGAGATGTAGCTAAACAAAAGTAAAAACAAACAAACAAAAAAGAGTTTTGTTTTCTAGAGGAAGTAAATAGGGGAAGAGAAGTATATGGGGAAACTAATGGAAGATAATGGTTGTTTAGTAAGATGTTGTTAGTGTAGACTCATTTTAGTGCTATCTCCAACTCCTGTGATACTTCTCTCCCTGGTATCCCTAGAGAGGGAACACCTTCACAAGGGAAAATTTATGTCCTATTGTTATGTACATAGGGGCAAGGTAGAGAGGATTTCGTCCATCTGCTATTTCTCAGTTGTTTTCAGCTTACAGTAATCCTTATGTCATACTAGCATATTTTGGGATGGCGTATTCTGATCCCCTTCATAAGCATGATGGTCCTAAAGTCTCTTAACCTATAATATCAATCAAGACCAGATCCCTCCAGGGCATTGACATACCTGAACAAGAGATATTGAAACCACAGGTAGAAGTTACTTAATATGAGGAGCAGAAAAATTCATGAGGAACATTATGTTAGAGAAAGAAAAAAAAAAAAAAGGAATTCTGAGTCATATGTAGAACATTCTACTGAAGTTCTGTAGGGTCCATATGAGGTGTGGTTCAGGTCTTGGAGGCAGATAATTGACAAGGAGAACTCAGGAGTGTTCGGTTATCAGTATTAGGATTATTCATAGGTTCAGAGCTTCCCAATTCTTCATGAATGTGTCAGAATAGCTGACAGTGATAGACGGAGTAGAAGGCAATGTGGTCAAATACTAACATTTTTATGTTGAGAATCAGTCTTAAGACAGGAGCTGAAAAGTTTTCTGCGAAGGTACTCAGGCTCAGGGGATTGCCCTAGTAGATCATGTTAGGTGGTCTGACAAGGATTCCGTTTGCAGGATCAGAAACTGCTGGAGCATGTCAATGTGGCAGAGTTAGGGCCTTTGCTTATTATAAAACTTGAGCTTTGAAACATATGGTGGGCTCTCAAGTTGTTATAGTTAATGAGTCTGATTAGGATTGGAGGAAAGGAATGAGAAGAAACTGTCAAGTTGATGCATCTGCCGTAGAATAGAGCACTTAGAAGATACTAGGTGGACTTGGGAAATGGATAGTGATTCACATTTGAATTAACATCCTGGTATTGGATCACTACCAAGTTAAGTCTCAGTAGTGAGGGTGGGGGTGGTGAGATTTATAATCCCTGGTCAAATTCATTTCTCTATGAAATGTCAGTTTAAACTTAATTACATATATTTCTTTTTTAATCCCTAGTCTAGGAGTTGAGAGATTGATGTATATCAACTAGTTTTGTTTGCATAACAAACCACCCCAGAATTCAGTGTCTTAAAATAGCAACTGCTTATTTATCCCACTATTCTATGGGCTGGCTGGTGGTTCTTCTGGTCTGTGTCAGTTCTTCAGATCTCTGGCCAGTTTCAGATCAGATGGCAGCAGGATGATCTAGAATGGCCTCCGTCATATGTCTGGCAGTTGGCATGTTATATTCCGGGTTACTAGGCCATGTGTGAGTCTCTCATCCAACAGGCTAGCTTGGGAGGGTCACATCGTTCTCAGAAATGAGAATATGCAAACATTTTATAAGCCATATGTACTCATATCTCATTGGTCAAGGAAAATCACATGGCCAAGTCCAGATTTAGGGAATGGAGAAATAGACTCTCACTGATGGGTGGAACTACAAAGTGACTACACACATAAATGAAGGGGGAGAATTTGCAACTTCTATAATCAATACGGTTGTGTAAGTGATTTCCAGAAGCTCCTAATTAATACAATGAAATTTGGCCTGGCTTTTTAAAACTCTTTTCTGTTTTATTTGTTATATAATGTTTCTTGACAACCAATAGTGGACTATGCAATAATATCTAGCTTTATCCATGAACTAGAAATCAATCTATCTTTGGTGGTGAAGAAATAAAATGAGACAGAAAAGAGTTATCTAGTTGGGAAAAGATATAACAAAACTATGGGTTAGTGCATTTAATGACATTGAATTGATTCTGTTGACTTCAAGAGTATAAACTTTTTTAGATTTAGCTCAAATAATGCTGAATTTTTCTTACAAGTCCCCTGTGACTAGTTGCTATTAAGCCACTTTAATTGCCCCACATCTCTGTGTAAGGTATATGACTGAAAAACTTCTTTTTTTTTTTTTTTTGTACTTTTGACTTGAATGAGAAAGTTGTAAATGGCAACTAAGGGGGAAAATCTGTGATGTAATGTTAGAAGAGGCATTTTTCATAGGAAGAAATAAAAAAAAGTATACATATTAGAACTTTTTTTTTCCTTTTGAGAGATTTGTGGCATGAATTCAGCAGATGAATCAATGTACCGTGAAATATGAATAAGTCTTTGTGGGGCTGTTGATGAATTCAAAATTCCTAGGAAAGCAATAGAGCACCTGCGGAAATAGGCAAGGGCACAAGTGAATCCAGGGTTCCTCTTGAAAGATGATTATAATTTGTAGGAGTGAAGTTGCCTGTAATTGTTTGAAAGGGAAGACATTTCAATTTCGTGTACCCATTAAGGTGTTCTCAGTTTTTTTTTTTTTTGGCTTATAATACAAAAATAAGCAAAGTTTACCAGAAATCGAGTATTATTTGCATATTCAACTTGCTATTCTGAGCTTTTTAGTATAGCATATCTGGTTAATAATGTTGAGAGAGTGTTAAAAGAATTTATACTGAAACAAACCATTACGTGAATCTAAGTTTCTTAGGGAAGAAATTCATGCACAGATTTTTTTTTCGTAATTGAATTTTAATTATATAGCTTTAAAAACAACGTAAGTAAAAATACATAAATTGCAAAATTTTTTGTACTTAGCCTTATTTGCAACACCTACTATAACATAGTATATGGCTTAGATTATCACTCTTGCAGAATAGCAGACTCAATAATACTTCATGCCATATTCAAATGAATGGTGCTGTTGCAAACCTCATTAACTTTTTAAGGTTTCTACAAAGTGGAATTTGCAATGTGTAGTTCTATGTTTACTGACATGTTGATAAAGCTAAGTGTTAATCAATACTGTCCTCCAACCACAGACCACAGTTCCTTTCCATTTCCTTAAGCAATTTACACCCAATGGTCTTTCTTCTTTTGCTTTCCTCTTAGACAACCTTTCTTGACAACCACAGCATTTTTATTGAGGACTTAGCACACTTAACAATCTCCCCATAATTTTTGATAACACTTTTTGACTCTTGTTCTCTGTTTTCACTTTCCATTATAGCTTGATGACAACCTGAGTCTGATCGCTTCTGGGATTTAGTGTTCTCTCTGAACACAATCTGATCACATTGCATCCAACCTATTCTAACATATCTGTGAGCCTGCTTTTCTGTTTTTACCTGCATTATAATTATTATTCTACACTTCCCATTTCACTTTTCCATTAGTTCTCTATTGACCACACTCTTTCCTCGCCCCAAACCTGGACCAAGAGATAAGCCATGTAATGGTGTCTCTGTCACTTTCTTTAACTATCAAATGCTGTCCCCTATGTTTTCTGTCTCTGTAGAAGTGCAGCTCCTGCAGAAACTTTCTCCCCACTGATGGGTGTATTTTCTCTTTTAGAGAGTTCAATGATTGTGATGATTCATATTGAGACCTTCATTATTTAATATTATCACAAGTCAAAATTTGCTGATTTATCTCCTTACTAGTGGAACAGTGTGAAATCTCTAGACATTTATTGAAAATTTCCTTTAATATTCTTGATGTCATTTCATAATTTAATATACCAAAGTCATTTTCATACCTAAAAATCAGAACCTCTCCTATTTGTCTCGTTAGTGAAATTATTACCTTTTTATAACCAAGTAGAATCAAACCTCTCAATTATTAACGCCCTCTCTTCCTGTACCACTGAGCCATTTATTCACCAAGTATTTTTTCTTATCCATTGTCACCATTATGGGCCATGTTTCCGTAATTTCATTACTGAATATTGCTAATCTTCTACTTGCTTTCTCTTTTTCTGCCTTGATTTTCTAGAATTTTCTACATATCATACACAACAATGCTTTCATTGCATTCCTCCTTAAAACATTGATTAACTCCCTATTTTCTTCATCTCAAAGTGTAATCTATTACCTCCTCTCTGGGTATAATCTCACCCAACGTGATCCATCTCAACAGATTTCTCTTCTATTTCAAATTTGCCCTTTGCTCCTGTTTTGCTCACACCATTTTTTTTTTAAAGATTTTATTTATTTATTTGACAGAGATAGAGACAGCCAGTGAGAGAGGGAACACAAGCAGGGGGAGTGGGAGAGGAAGAAGCAGGCTCCTAGCAGAGGAGCCTGATGTGGGGCTCGATCCCATAACGCCGGGATCACGCCCTAAGCCGAAGGCAGACGCTTAACCGCTGTGCCACCCAGGAGCCCCTGCTCACACCATTTTTGTCTCATGAGCATACCATATTCTTTTTAAAATTTTTTTTGTAATATATTTGTTTTTATCATGGTAAAATTCACATAACATACAATTTACCACTTTGACTATTTTTTTTTTTTTATTAACATGTACTGTATTATTGGTTTTAGAGGTACAGGTCTGTGATTCATTGGTCTTATATAATACCCAGTGCTCATTACATCACATGCCCTCCTTAATGTCCATCAGTCAGTTACCCCATCCCTCCACCCCTTCCCCTCCATCAACCCTCAGTTTGTTTCCTGTGATTAAGAGTCTCTTATGGTTTGTCTCCCTCTCTGGTTTCATCTTGTTTTATGTTTTCCTTATTTTATTTTTTTTTTTAAACTCCACATCTTTACTCATGTTGTTAAACTAAAATGGGAGACATTTTATAGCCTTTCAAATGGTCTCTATTTTGGGGGATCTTTATAATTCAACGCAAGTCCCTCCATACAATTATGGAATTCAGATTATTTTTTTTTCCCTAGAACTGCAGCCCATAATGGTCTCCTTCTTTTGAAAAACATTTAGCACTTATCCTGTGTGCTTCACATCCTAAGGAGGTGACCTTAGTTATCACCCTATGCCTTCCTTTGTTTCATTTTTGTCTATATGATTTCCCCCAAAAAATGTCGAGTTCTCCTAGGAAGGGTCTGTTGCATATACTCTTTTCTACACCCCTTATATATAATCTATAATCACTTGGTAGATAATAAAAATAGCTAGCTTTATTACAAATTGGTTATGTGTTAGCCATATAATTAGGTTGTTAGAGGTCTTGTCTTAAAGCTTCATTTGCAGAGTAAGAGGGATTCTTTGGCTTCAACTGCTTGCCTGGTTGAATTTGGGATTAACACGGGGAGGGAGATTGGAGACTTAAGTAGGGGAAGCAGTATAGAATATTGGTGAAAAGCAGAGATTCTAGAGCCAGAACATCTAGGTGGATGCAACCTAGTCCCTCCCTTGCCTTTCACCACTTACAAGCTGTCTTATAGTGATTATGTACCTCTTCATGCCGCAGTGTTCTCTTTTAGAAATGAGGATAATGCTAGAAACAATCTCAGAGGGTTGATGAGATTCAATGAGTTAATATATGTTGGTTAGAACAACTCCTAGTGTTTAGTCAGCACTCAATTAGCATAAACCGTTAGGAGAGTTCATCTTCATTCTCCTTAACTGATTCATTTTTTTAAAAGCTTCATTTTTATAAATTAGTAGAATCTGGCCAGCATGCAAAATGGCCAAGGTAGTATACAAAGATTTTGAAGAACAGAGGTGATTTCTCCCTTCAAAGTCTCAAATACTATGAATGAAGAAAGTAGAAGGTCCCTAAGGGGAGGGACCTCTGTGCATGAAAAGGATGTTTGGCTCCATAGTTCTTGCATCACCTGAAGGTATTTACTGAGTTACACACTTAACTGTTGCCTGTTCTCAACCTTGTCAGAGTTTTTCTTAGAATTACATGACAGAAGGTATTTGTGCTATAGCAATAGAGTATACTTATGTGAGTAGCAAAAGCACTACTTTTGGGGGTGGAGATAAAAAAAAAATAGAAAGTGATATATTCAAGATGACAGAATGAATTTCTATTGTTAGAAGCATTTGATTTTCCAAAGATTCAAATACTTCTCTGTCTCCCACCCTTTGCAACTTGAGGACTGCTGGTAACTTACGGTTGGTTGAGTGCCAAAGCAAATCAAACCTGGAAAAAAAAATAGAGGAATGTTGGTAAATACAAATATGCATCAGATATACAAGAATGCCTATATTGTATAATAAAGCATATTTTCATAAGTTCCTTTTGTCTCCTCCCTTTTGAACCTGAAGGAAAATGTTGCTTAGAAACCTATATGTGTAAAGTGGTGGCTGAGAACAGAATTTATAATTAATCCATGAAAGTCTGAAATGGCAAAACCTTTGTAGAGTGTAAAGTTCTATGTTTTTGCTATATTCACAAAACCCTGGGATTTGGATGGGCTAGACATAGGGTCAGAATTGACAAGGCAGGTCAGCTGATGGTAACCTGCATGCTTGGGAGGACAGGGGTACTTAAGTCTGGAACAGCTGGTATCTGTAAAAGTGCCTGTTAGTTGTACCTATTAGTTTTGTGGATAATAAGGGAAAATGAGATTAATTTAATCCACATTCAAAAGACATCTACAATAACCTTCCTACTCTGCAAGTGTTAAGTAGAGAACAGGGTTCAGTGAGAAAATGAACATTTGTTTCAGAATTATTAAAAAAAAAAAAGAAGCATAATTTCCCAAGTAATTTTTCACCAGGATGGCATGAACTGTGTATTTTTACAAAGAAGTCAAATTTGATAATTGATTAAATACCTCTTATATTGTAATGGACATTTATTTATAACTTATTTTGTAAATTCTATAACATTTTCCTCACTCTGTGATTTACCTGCATTGCCATTATTAAAATATACTCACAGTGCAAGGGAGCAAATTGGAAAGTAGCAAAATTTCAGATTGATATCTATATTTGCACATTATATAATATAGTCTGTCATTCTGAAGAGGTATTAATGCCCAATAGTTTATTAAACTATAGGAAGTATAAAGCAATCCATAAGTTTTCTAAATACTATTAGGCAGGGTTTGCTTTCCATTTAATTTCATATATGAACTACATAGACTCAGAGATAAGGGAGGATAAATCTTTATTTTCTGAAATGCATATCCAAATTAAACCATTCTATTAGATTTATTGTCAACTCTGCTAGATACATTTGAATGTTCTGTTTCCTTACTTATATTTCACTTGGTTAACTTATGTTCACATTCAGGTTTCTGTTTAACTTTTCCTCAGTACCCACATGATACACACACACTCACACATACACACAGTCATCTCAATCTAGATATAAGCATGCCTTTCATAGTGTCCTCAGTATGCAACTGGTCTTATAATACTGTTGTTTTCTTTTTATTGATATAGCTTCTTTGTTGTATTAGAGCAGACACTGCACCTTGCACATGAGTGTATCTCTACTCCAGTCTGTTGTAGGCCCTCAGGACACTGTGTTGACTGCTATTGCAGATGCCTTTTGGGGCATTCTGACACCGGCTATAGAGTGCTGGGACTTAGTAAGCAATCAGTGAATATTCACCAAAGAAGGGCGTCATGCTCTCTGAAAATCAAGATTCTTACCCTCGTGGAATTAACAAGGTAATAGGGAAAATTTTATCAGTACAAGTAACAAGTCATATGACACAAGGGTGGTATGAGTCTAAACAGAATTTTTATAGGCACTCAGAGTAAAATGAAATTTCTGCCAGTTAGCATGATAAAAGGGACTTTGTGGAATAGATGGTCTACGTTGACACTTTTATTGCATTATAATGAACTCTGACGAGTAACAATAAAGGGTAAATCAATGACTTTTGCTTATGCACCAGGTTATTAATATTTTCTAAGAATAATATTAAGACAACAAAAATTTATCTTACTTTAAAATCATCTGGTAACAGATGGTTTCTTAAAATAGAAGTACCTTAATATGGCTTACAGTTATGTCCACCTATGACATTCTTGTTTTCCCTGTGTAAAACATTTCTCAGACATAGCATATGAATTGAATCTATATGACTGTTTGCCTTACTTGGTGAGTACACAGTAAGTTCTCTTTTTTTTTCTTTATTATTGAGGTCCTTGCAAAAGTGATTGGTTTGGTAGTAAAGCCAGAAATGAATTTAGTGTCTGGATTTGAACCAGTCTAACAAAAGATGAGCTTTGCCTAAACTTAATATTTTCTTATCTTCAACTGAGGAGACTGAATCACAGTTAGTTGTCAAGTAGTATAATACTTTTGCACAAGATAATATTGCAATCTGAAATTATCACCTCCCTATAGACTATAATGTTAAATTATCGTTTTTATTCTTGCCTTATTTAATTCAATTTGTCAAATATTCTTTTAGTACCTACCAAGAACAGAGTCTGCTTAGTCTCATTTGAAATGAAATATTAAAGGTTCTATCATTTCATAAGTAATAGAATTTTTTTTTTTTACTTGCACTCTACTCTTTAGCACAAGGGCTTTACATCAGTTTTAGAAATCCATAGAAATCATATTTATTTCTTCACAGAAAATACTAGAGTGCTTTATTTCACTGATAGGAAAGTATGCTTTGTTAACATGAGCTGTTACTCTTTTGAATTTAGGCGTGAGTAACTTAATAGATGATGCTTAATTATTTTATCTTTTGCTTTAATTTTATTTCATTTGTTCCAAAGACATTTATTGTGCATTTAATATATGCTAAGTATTTTATGGAAACCTGTAATTCCATGTTTATTCAGTACTCCTCATTTGGAAATCAGAAATAATGAAATTTATATATAATAATCCTGGCAAATGTTGGCATTGAAACATGAGCCATAAACAAAACATATCTTCTCTTTGGTAGCCATCATGAACGAGGTAACATTTTGATGAAGAATGCTAGAATGCTGATAGAGCGATTTTATGGAGTCATATTTTCTCATGACTTATGCCCCATGTAGCTTAGCTTTATACATGTATTTAATGCAGCGAACCATTTCATGCAGTGCTGCTGTTTAAGTTCCACAAAAGCAATAGTGGCATTTGCATGATTGTGGGAGTATTAATATTTTCTGTTAAAGAGGCAAATCATATTTAAAGGTTCAAATATGATATTCAAATATTTCCCTACTCATTGCCATCACAAAATCAGATTTTTAGAGATTTGTCTTATTCATTTTGGTGATCAAGACCCGGGTCACATTATCAGTTCTCATGATCATTTTGTATATTGACACCTAAAGATATTTGGTAAGGTATTATTCTGTTAAGATTAAAAGCATGGACTTTCAGGGCACCTGGGTGGCTCAGTCAGTTAGGTGTCTGACTTCAGCTCAGCTCATGATTTCAGGGTCCTGGGATCAGCCCTGAGTCTGGCTCCACATTCGGCAGGGAGTCTGCTTGTCCCTCACCCTCTCCCTCTGCCCCTCCAGCCAGCTCTTGTGTGCTCGCTCTCTCTCAAATAAATAAATAAATAAATAATCTTTAAAAAGAAAAAAAAAATGTAATGGGCTTTCAAATAAGTGAAACTTGGATTGAAGTCCAGGTTCTGTTTGCCATTATAATATAGTCAGTTTAAGCCTTACCTGAAAATTAGGGAAAATATCAAGTAGCAGTTTGTACGAGGATTAACGAAAAAAATGACAATATAGTGCTTACCACAGTGCCTGGTTCAAACTACTCCTGTCAAGAACCAGCTGTTTTTTATTGTAAAGGTGAATCTTTGATTGTAAAGTGAATCTTAACTCTTAACTCAGTCTGAAGCAACCACTGGAGAAAGTTTATTGCTGCTTTGACAAAGTCACAATGTGGAAGGGTTGTTGACTTAATTATTGTTTCCTTGATTCCCAAAACACTAAATGTGCTAATTATTTTTAGCCTCATTATCTTATTAGTAAAGAAAAATGAATATCAGTGCATCAAAGCTCATCATTATTAGTTCATTTTTATTCCAAAGTGCTGAAGATGCTGAGGAAAATGATAGCCCCAAACCTGCTAGGTCAGGGGCTATCAGAACCATTCTGGTTCTGACCAGACAGATGAACGAAAGTTTAACATTATTTTAATGATGTTATTTATGAACCAAAAGGTTACCCCCACCACCCCTCAATTCATATTTTGAAATCTGAACCCCAATACCTCAAAATGTAACTATATTTTGGATTATATATAAAGAGGTAACTGAGGTAAAATAAGATCATATGGGTAGGCCCTAATCCAATATGACTCGTTCTTACAAGGGGAGGAGATTAGGACATAGACACAGTCTGAGGGATGACAGTGTGAGCACGCAGTGAGAATGCAGGGATTTTCAAGCCAAGGAAAGAGGCCTTGGAAAAAACGAAACCTGCTGACACCTTGATCTTGGACTTCTAGCCTCCAGAACTGTGAGAAAATAGATTTCTGTTGTTTAAGCCACCCAGTCTATGGTGTTCTGTTATGGCAGCTCTAACAAACTGACCCAATATTCAAAGGTGGGAACGAGTGGATTATTTTTAGGGGGAAATATGTATGTAGAGTTAGAGCTAGTTATATGTAGAATACTTCCTTTTGCTTCCTTAAGGGAAAATAAAAATTGAATGTATTGTCCAATCTTAAATGTTAACGTATTCTGAGGTTTTAAGAGCATTAAGACCTATGATTATTTTGAAAGCCTCGCTGGCAAGAAGTGAACACTGCAACCTAAATCAGGAATTTAGTAACACTAATCTTTCTGATAAATACCTATTAAAATTCCACAAAAGTTTATTAGTTTCCCATTCCAAAGGACCAATGTTTTACGAACGAAAACACACACACACACACACACACACACGCATCTACACGTGTGATACCATAGTTTTCCTCACCATCATCTTAAAACTCTTTCCATATCTGTCCCCACCATTCTCAGTAAATGTCTTTTGTCCTTATCTGACAGGCAAAAGTAGAGGTGTAAATTTCCTCAATTTCCCTCATTTCCACTTAATGAATTAGTCAGGTCCATCCAAGTGTGGTAGATAAGGATCTGGACTCTCAAATGATTCCTTGGGTTCAGATCATGGCTCTGCTTCTTAGTGATTGTGTGCCTTCTGCAAATTCTTAACCCCACCAGGTCTCAGTTTCCTTATCTGCAAAATAAGGATAATAATAGTATCTGCAACAACATATCAAGTACTTTGAACTCTTGGTGTGTAAGTGAGTGTATATAAATAGATACATTTTTCAAATAGTGGTGACTATTACCTTTATTATTATTTACCTATTATTATTCACTTTATTATTTGCCCATTTTTCATCTTCCACTTTTTAATTGTAGAAGGTGACCTTTCAAGTGTAAACCTTATACCTATGCTGTTTGAACCCAGTGCCTCCTTGTCCCCACGATTTCCCACTCTGCTACATGTTTCACATCTCTCTGTCCAGTAGCTCTCCTCTCAAATGGAAAATCATGCTCAGTTGTCCTTCACACTAAAAATAAAACCATAAACAAACCTGTCTCCTTCCCTGTTTTCCACTACCCCCTCCACCTTTCCTTTCACCACATTTTTTTTTTAAATGAGTGATCTACACCCACTGACTCATTCTCTTCACTTCTTTAACTGTTGCTGGCTGCCATGCAGTCCCTCATAACTCTGATAACAGACACCACCAATGGCTTGCTGCTTGACAAAGCCAGTGACCTCATTTCATTTGAAATTGTGGACCACGCTGTATTATTATTATTATTTTTTAAAGATTTTATTTATTTATGAGGGAACACAGCAGGGGGAGTGGGAGAGGAAGAAGCAGGCTTCCCCCTGAGCAGGGAGCCTGATGCGGGACTCGATCCCAGAACGCTGGGATCATGACCTGAGCCGAAGGCAGTCGCTTAACGACCAAGCCACCAAGGTGCCCCAACCACTCTCTACTTCTGACAACCCATTTCTTCCTTGAGTCCCATGACACTTTGTCATCCGTTTCACTTGGTTTGTTTAGTTCTCAGACTACTCTTTGTTAAACATCTTTGCTAGAACTCTACAGGCTGTGTTTCTTCTCTAAGAAGTGGCATTGTTGTATGTATGATTGTTGGTATTCACACAAATGAATTGCAATGATGGTCCATGGGTTTTTAGTGCATTGATATTTTGATTTGAAAAACACGTTTTGGAAAGAAATAGAAAGTTAAAATATTGTTTGCTGTATCCCTATTGTTTAGGATAGTGTTTGGTACATAATAGGTATACAATAAATATTTAGTACATAAAAAGTGCTTTTTTTTTTTCCTGTGCCTTTTCACTTCTCACAATCTATGTCAGCGAAGAGGAATATCTATAAGGTAATAAATGATTAATTAATGGCTCTTTGGGACCATAAGTTAGATAAATAAAAATTGCCTACTTTTTAAAAACAGTATTAACTGGGGGCACCTGGGTAGCTCAGTCCATTAAATGTCTGATTTTGGCTCAGGTGATGACCTCAGGGTTCTGGGATTGAACCCCATGGCTGGCTCCCTGCTCACCGGGGAGTCTGCTTATCCCTCTTCCTCTGCCACTCTCCCTGCTCATGCTGTCTCTCTGTCTCTCTCCCTCAAAAAATAAATAAAATCTTTTAAAAAAAGTTTTAACTAAAACTATTTTTTAATTCAAATCTCATGTACGTCAGACTCCATTTCTTCCTCTTTTCTCAATCTGAAATGATACCTATTTAATTTCAGAAAACCAAAATTGTAATGAAAACAGCAAATTTACATTTTGAGGGGTAAAGGTCAAAATGTCCACTTTTATGTCAGTGCATGCCTTGCAATCTGGTGGAAAAGTCTGTTGGAAAACAATGCAGTTGACACTTGAACAACACAGGTTCGAACTGCATGAATTCACTTATACATAGAATTTTTAAAATAAATACAGTACCATAAATGTACTTTCTCTTCCTTGTGATTTCCTTAATAACATTTTTTTTCCTCTACTGTGTTTATCGTAAGAATGTATTATATAATGTATATAACATACAAAACATGTTAATCAACTGCTAATGCTATTGGTAAGGGTTTTGGTCAACAATAAGCTATTTGTATTTAAGATTTTGAGGAGTCAAAAGTTATATGCAGATTTTTGACTCTACAGGGGGTTGGCACCCCAAATTCCTCCCCTTGTTCAATGTTCTACTGTAATGATAATCAAGGGAGTGATTTTTTAAAAGTCTCCTAAATCATGGAGTTTAAAAGTAAAATTTAGGAATCAGTGGTCAGATTTTGACAACAGGATTATCCAAGAAATTCTTCACATTTTTAAAACACTTGTTTTTAAGACCAATAGATTGAAGGTATTTTTCTTACTAGTAGCAAGAGAAATACACATTGTATTCTTATGTATTTTACTAGGGCTTAATTATGATATGATTACCTGCTATGAGGGGTAAATTATACACCTACTCATTTACCTGAAATAAATTAGCTATACTAGATTAAGAAAAATGTTCAAATTTGTGAACCTTGGAATAACTCCCACCGAGAAATGTTCCAACGGAGCACCTGCTGTGGTTCATGTGAAAACATGGCCTTACTCTTAAACTTCAGGGATTTTTCTTATCAAAGACTATTTAAGTTTATTGTATTCATTCTACATTTTCTAGTGTCATTTCTCACAACTTGACTTAAAAAGGAAAACAGCTTCTCTGTATTTTTATTTGTTTTAAATCAAAAAGGCCAATTTATCTTAGAGACATTGAGGTGACAATCTATAATCAGAACTGACTACTGACCTCACACTTACCTAATTTTTAAATACCTTTTTAGGCAATAAAATATGTTTCATTAAAACTTGTCATAATTGAAAATTATTTGATGAATTTAAGCATATTATGAATAGCATGACATAAACCTGATTAAATTTGTAATCATATAACTTGATCAAATGTACTTTATAGAGGCAATGTTCATTCTGTCACATCTTTCTTCCATGTTGAATTATTTATTCTTTTTAGTGTATATTATCTCTCAGCAATATATGTTAAGTAAATCAGTATAATTTAATTAACTACCAATTTACTATTACTGTTAACCCTATTCTTTTAAAATTTAGTTTATAAAAATTCTACTGGATATAGTTTAATGTATCAGCTTGACTAGACAATAGTTCCTAGTTATTCAGTCAAAAAATAATCTAGTTGGGGCACCTGGGTGGCTCAGGTCGCCCTGAGTTGTTGGGCTCCCTGCTAAGCGGGGAGTCAGTTTGTCCCTCTCCCTCTGTCCCTCCCCCCTGCTTATACTCTCTCACTCTCTCTCTCCCTCAAATAAATAAGTAAAATCCTTATAAAAAAATATTCTAGCTGTCCCTATGGCGGTATTTTGTAGAAGTGAACAAATATACATTCAGATAACTAAATAAGGGAGATTGTGCTAGATCATCTGAGTGAGCCCAAGGACATCACAAGAATCCTTACTAAAAAACAAAAACAGAAACAAACAAACAAACAAAAAAAACCCCAGGAGATTCAGAAGGCAGGCAGGGAGAGAAGTTAATGCAGTAATAGAAGCAGAGATTAAAGCAATGTGGCCCCAAGCCAAGGAGTGTCATCTATCTCTAGAAGCTGGAAGATACAAAGAACAGATTATCCTTTATAGCCTCTAGAAGGTACCAGCTCTGCTGACACCTTGACTATAGGACTGATTTTGGACTTCTGACCTACGGAATTGCGAAATGACAAATTTGCACTATTTAAAACCACTGCATTTGTGGTGATTTGTTATAGCAGCAAGGTAACAAAAATGTTGTTGCCTGAAAGTGTGATCTTGCTATAAAAAATAACTAAAAATGTGGAATTGGCTTTGTAACTGGGTAATGGGTAGAGGCTGGAAGAATTTTGAGGACAGTAACAGAAAAAGCCTACATTGTCTTGAATAGACTGCTACTAGATATATAGATGTTAAGGACTCTGCTAATGAATAAGTACATAGAGAAAGTGAGGAGTATAGTCAAAACAAGACAAAACAAGACAAAACAAAACTATGTTGTCTTAGAGAATACTTAAATCATCATATCCAAACTGTTGGAAATAAGGACGTTAAGAGTGCTTTAGTGAGGTCTCAGAAGGAAATGAAGAACATGTTATTAGGAAAAGTTATATAGAAAGTAGAAAACAGTTATATAGAAAACATTATAAGCAATGAACTTGGATATTTATCTGAAAATGTTTCTAAGCAGAATGTTAAAGGTGTGCCTGGTTTCTTCTTTCTGCTTATATAGTAAAATCAAAAAAATAAAAAATAAAGAGAGAGAGAGAGAGAGATAAATTAAGGGAAGAATTATAAAGCAAAATAGAAATAGGACTTGAAGATTTGGAAAGTTCTCAGCCTATCCAGATTGTAAATGACACGAAAATTCACTGTCAGAGAAGTGTATTCTGGAGCCAAAGAGTATGGCTGGACAGTCCCTCAGATTTGGTGCCTCAGAAGGAACTAAAGGGAATGATATTCTGTCACATGGAGAGCTCTCTGAAGAGACTGGTCACGTGCCTCATAGATCCCTCTTGCCATTTCAGTAGAAACCAAAAATTTGATAGAATTATTTTGGAAATAAGTGTTGAGGAGCAATTTGTCTAATGGGGCAAATTTCATAACGTATGTAGAACGACAAGGTTTTTGAGAATATTAGCAGAAACATCACTAGCTTATACTGAAAGGGACATAGAGAGGAGAAAATAAAACTTTCAGACTCACAAAATTCTACAGACAAGAAACAGATTGGTAATTCTATTCATTTACAAATACATGAAAAAGAAGGGTGACTCAGAGGGCAGAGTTGAAGGCATGGAGTGCAGCGCCTTATACCACAGAGGACTTTTTCCAAGCCTTGAAAACTAATGGAGTTTACTTCGCTGGATTTCAGAATTGCTTGGGACTGGTGACTCATTTTATCCTTCTGTTTTCTTCCTTTTTGAGTGAGAGTACCTAGAACGGGCATCCCATGCTTGTTCTATCGTTGTATTTTAGAATCGGTAACTTATTTTCTAGGTTCATAGGTCTACAGATGGAAAGGAAGTTTGTATCAAGATGGATCGTACCCAGAATTTCAAACATACCTGGTAGAGATGATTAAATTCCAGATTTTTGATGGATGAGGCTTCAATAAGATTTTAGAGTTGAATTGATTCTGTCAACTTGTTGAAACTTTTGGTGACGGTGGGGTGGGATGAATTCATTTTGCCTATGGTATGGATGCGAATCTTTTGAGAGTCAGGGGCAACTGTGTTAAGCTGAATAATGGCCTCCAAAGATGTCCATGTTTTAAACCCTGAAACCTGTATATTTGTTACTTCATATGGTAAAAGGGATTTTGAAGGTGTGATTAGGTTAAAGGTTTTGAGATAGATAATCCAGTGGGTTTAATGTAATCACGAGGGTCCTTATAAGACAGAGACAGAAGGATTGGAATTACAGAGGATACAGAGATGGAAGTGGAGGTCGCAGTAATGCACTTGGAAGATGGAGGAAGAGACCATGGGATGACAGGGACCTTTAGAAGCTGGAAAAGACAAGGAAACAGATTGTTCTTAGAGAAATTTTCTCCCAAAGAAATTGAGGACGTTTACACTTGAGTTTTAGTCCAGTGATAAAGATTTTGGACTTCTGACCTCTAGAGATGTAAGATGAAAAATTTATATGGTTTTAAGCCACCAAATGTGTGGTAATTTGCTACACCTCAATAGGAAACTAATTGCCAATTTATGCAACTTACCAATTCTAAAAGACTTGCTATAAAAAAAACAGCAGGCCTGCTCTATACCCCTTTACCATAGGCAGCTACTTTAAGATATTTTATTGAATTCTTTATTTGCTTTCCTATCTAAATAATATAATAATACAACTAAATTTTTAGTACCAAAATCTGTAGCTTTATGTGTTATGTATTGGCTTGAGGCATTATCTATTGACTTCCTATTCTCATTTCCAATCCCCTTATCATCCTATTGTATTATGTCCTAACTTCAGCTAGACACATTCTACATAAAGGTAATTTAGGGATAAACCTTTACTATCACCTAGGGATTCTCTTTGTCTTGCTTTTGTATCGTACCTCTGTTACAGTTCCTGAATCTCATATTTTTTTTTCAAGGATTACTCCATAGTTTTATCAAAGTATCCTAAGAAAGGATGCATGGTAGATAAAATTTTTGAGATCTTACAGACAAGTGTACCTTGGAGATGTTGTGTGACTTCAGTTCCAGACCACTACATAAAGAAAATATTGCAATAAAGTGAGTTAAATGAATTTTTGGGTTTCCCTGTGTATAAAAGTTATGTTTGCAATAGACTATTAATACTATTAAGTATGAAATAGCATTGTGCCTAAGAAAACAATGTACGTACCTTAATATAAAAATACTTCATTGTCAAAAAAACGGAGAACCATCATCTGAACTTTAAGTGAGTTGTAATCTTTTTGCTGGTAGAAGTTCTTGCCTCTGTGTCTATGGATGCTGAGGGATCAGAGTAGTGGTTGCTGAAGCTCAGGGTGTCTGTGGCAGTTTCTTAAATAAGACAGTAATGAGTTTTGCTGTGTTGATGGACTCTTTTTTCCACAAATGGTTACTTTGTACCATGTGATGGTGCTTGGTAGCTCTTTAGCTACAGTATAACAGAACTTCTTTCACAGTCCGAGTCAGTCCTCTCAAACCCTGCTGGTGCTTTACCAACTTAGTTTATATCATATTCAAAATCCCTTGTTGTCTGGGGTGTCTGGGTGGCATTGTCAGTTAAGCATCTGCCTTCAGTTCAGGTCATGATGGCAGTGTCCTGGGATCGAGCCCCATGTCAGGCTCCCTGCTCAGCAGGGAGTCTGCTTCCCTCTCTCTTTGTCCCCCTCACCCTCATGCTCTCTGTCTCTGTCTCTCTCTCCTTCTCAAATAAATAAATAAATAAAATCTTTTAAAAGACATAAATAAATCCTTCGTTGTCTTTTCAGCAGTCTTCACAGCATCTGCACTAGGAGTGGATTCCATCTCAAAAAGCCACTTGCTTTGCTCATCCATAAAAAGCACCTCCTCGTCCATTACAGTTTTATTATGAAATTGGCACCAATTCATCACATCATCAGGCTTCACTTCTAAGTCGTTTTCTTGCTACTTCCACCACATCTACAGTTACTTCCCCACTTCAGAAATGTATTTCTTAAATAAGACTTGAAAGTCAAACTTATTCCTTGAACCATGGGCTGCAGGACAGATGTTATGTTAGCAAGTATGAAAACATTAAACTCATTGTACATCATCAGAGCTTTTGGATAACCTGATACATTGTGAATGAGCAATAATATTTTGAAAGGAGTCTTTTTTTTTCCTGAGCAGGAGGTCTCAACAGTGGGCTTAAAATATTCAGTAAACCATGTCGTGAACAGATGTGCTGTCATCCATGCTTTGTTGTTCCATTTATAGAGCACCGGCCAAGTAGATTTAACATAATTCTTAAGGGCCTCGGGATTCTCAGAATGCCTAATGGACATTGGCTTCAAACTAAAGTCAACAGCTATATTCTCCCCCAATAAGAGAATTAGCCTGTCCTCGGATGCTTTGAAGCCAGGAATTGATTTTTCCTCTGTAGTTACGAAAGTCCTAGACAGCATCTTCTCCATGGCTGTTTGGTTTACTTTGAAAATGTGCTGTGTGGTGTAGCTCCCTTCATTACTGATCTGAGCTGGATCTTCTGGAGAACTTGCTCTTGTAGCTTCTACCTCAGCACTTGCTGCTTCCCCTTGCCCTTTTGTGTTATGGAGGCAGCTTCATTCCTTAACCCTCATAAACCAACCGCTGCTAGCTTCCCACTTTTTTTCGTCAGTTTCCTCACCTTTCTCAGCATTTATAGAATTGCAGAGATTTAGGGCCTTGCCCTGTATTAGGCTTGAGCTTCAAGGAATGTTGCGGCTGCTTTGACCTTCTGTCCAGGCCAGCAATCAGGCTGTTTTGCTTTCTCATCATCTGTGTGTTCATTGGAGTAGCACTTTTTTTTTTTTTTTTTTTTTTTTCCGCCTGTAAGAGCTTTTCCTTTGCATTCACAATGTGGCTCACTGGCTCCAGAGGCATGGTTTTCAGCCTACCTCAGCTTTTGGCATACCTTCCTCACTAAACTTTTAATCATTCTAGTTTTTAATGTAAACTGAGGGATGTGTGACTTTTCCCTTCACTTGAACACTTACAGAGGGCCATTGTAGGGTTATTAATTGGCCTAATTTCAATACTGTTGTTTCTCAGGGAATAGGGAGACCTGAAGAGAAGGAGAGAGGTAGGGGAACGGCCAGTCCGTAGAGTAATAAGAATGCCGCATTTAATGAGTTTGCCATCTTATATGGGTTAGGTTTGCAATGCCCCAAACAATAGTGATAGTAACATCAAAAATCAGTAATTACAGATCACTGTCATGAAATAATAATAATGAAATAATTTGAAATGTTGTGAGAATTACCAAAATTCACATCTTAAAACATCATGACACAGACATGAAGTGAGTTAATACTGCTAGAGAAATGGCACCTATAGACTTGCTCAATGCAGGATTTTCATTTGTAAAAAATGTAGTATCCATGAAGAACAGTAAGACTAAGTGCAATGCAATGAAGTATGCCTGTATAAAAAAATGCCTTTAATCTATACTCATACTTGATAGTTTGGCTTATAGAATTTTAATTAACGAATCATTTTCTCTTACTATTCCAGGATTTTATAACTTAAAGTTTTGCTGTTTAGAAGATTCTAGAACCTTTTATGAAATCTCCTCCCCTCATCCCACCAGAATTTTAATGAATCTTTGTCAACAATGTTCTAGATGTTCCTGGTGTGGGTTTATTCCTGTCCATTGTTTGAGACACTCAGTTGCTTTTTCATTTCTTTAGCATTGTATGTTATTTTTTTAGCTTGATTTTCCAGCTCTTCCATTGAGTTTTTTTTTTTTTTTTTCATTTCTGGTGTGATTTTTTTCTAATTTTCAAAAGTTCATTTTTGTTTTCTGAGTGTTCTTTTATATATATATATATATATATATATATATCACTTTATTCTTATTTCATGGATGCAGTAGCTTTCTTATCTCTCTGGGAATACAAACAATAATTCCTATGAAATTATTGTCTTTATGTATAGGTTCTGTTTATTCTGTTGTGTTTTTTTTAATCTTCCCTATTTGAATTAGTCTCTTTATTTTCTGTTAAAGGTTTTCTTCACATACCTAAGGCCTTTCACTCCTATTTAAGGATGGAACAGTCAACAGCTGATTAGAAATTCTGTAGGTGTAGCAGGCAGGCAGGGTGCTTCTCAAATATGAGTCATCTGGTTGGAACTTTTTGTTTTCAGAGAACGCCCCATGTCAGGTCTCTAGATCTTTTCTCTTATGATAGTAAGAGGGTCCTGGTTAGACTCTTCTAGTCACTGCCTGGAAGATATAATTCTAGCTGTCATTATTTTTAGGGGCAATTAGAGAAGGGTGCCTCAATGTGCAAAGTCATCTCCTAATATTAAGCATACTACTACTGCCCTTAACTGTGGTTTTGATTACTCAATTCAGAGATGCTCTGTTCGATATTTGAAAGAAAAAAAAAAAAGTGAAAATCTAGAGCAGGAGCTCCTGTAGAGTCTACCTATATGAAGTATGGAGAGAATCTGGGGATCTTATTGCCTCCTAAATAGACCTTCCAATGATCTTATTTTTATCACTAAGTTTCTCTCCATTTTTACAAATATCCACTGCTATTAATTCATGACGTTTGGAGAGTGGTTTCCTCTATCTTACCATTTAGAATTATGGGGTCTGATAAATAACTGACTACTTGACCACTTCTCTATCTGCTTTCTAGCATTTATATCATCTCCATTGTTTTCTTTTTTGTACTTACTTTAAAAAAATTCCTTTTATGTCATTTTACTCTTGTTTTAGTGAAGCTTCAGGAGGGAATGGATATAAATACACATAATCAGTTTGTTACTTTTAATTTGAAGTCCTTTTGGATATGTTCAATATAAACTTGATCCTTATTATTTTCCTGATTCTATTATGTTTTATTCCGTTTTATTTTATTCCATCCTCTAAACATACACCATTTAGAGATATATTATTAATTCCCATGGAGAAACAGACAGGTTAACACAAGTCTGTACAACATGTCAGTTTCGATCCTCAGATAAAATCCAAAGCTAATCTTTTAGCATTAAAGAAACTGTTTTTTTTTTTAATTTCTAAGAAGAATTTATGATGATTTACAGTCCTCAAAAAGATTCAATGTAGGAAAAATATTTTAATATTATGGTGGTTAAATATTGTCCAATGTGCAAAAACTATAGCAATGATACAAATTTATATGTATGTGACTATCACTGTCTCTATGAGTGATATACTTTATAAGGCATGAACAATTTGCAAGCATCTGAATAGTTTTGAGGACAAAAAAATCCTTAATCTTTAGGCCAGTTTTCCAAAACTTATTCAACAATATTACAACTAATGATAATTAAAAGGAATCCCATACTACATTGATAAAAAACCAAACCAAACCAAATCAGAAATGATTTATTATTTATGAATAAATGTGTCAGTAAAATAAACAATTGTATGTTCCTTTATTTTTAGCATACCTAGCACTTAGTAGGTACTTAAATATTAGTTGTTGAATGTTAGATGAAAAATGAAAGTGAAATCCTGCCACATAATTAGTTTCTTTGCGACCTCTAATTAATTTTACATTCTATTGCTATCTCTTTTTCCTTCTTTTTAAAACTCTTTTAGTTTCTCATTACTTATTTCCAGAAGTATTACAAATCTCCCTAAGTGTTCTTCCTTCCACCTGCCATCAGTCTACTCTAACATAGCTGTATGATTTATAGAACTATAGACCTAATAAAATTGCTTGATTATTAACATGATACTACCTTGTATAAAAAATAAGGTTTGGTGGTTTATAAAAATTATTTCCTTTATTGTATCATTTAAAATTTCTTAGATATCCGTAAGAGAGGAGGTATTAATATTTCCTAATGAAATATTTCATTATTTCAATATTCATTATTCATTATTATCCTCACCTGGCATTTAGATTTCTTAACAGCAATCTACCATTCTATTCCCATTTCTAATTTCTTCCATCATCCTGTTGATTTTACAGCAATATGTTTGAGATTTTCAGTTCTAGATTTTTATTTTTATGAGAGAACATATCTGGAAAGTTTATCTTTATTATCTTTCATTGTGTAAGTGTTGATCAGTCTCACAGGCACCTTGTGGCATTCTCCATTTCCCTTTCTCCTTAGAAACCACGTTAGCTTTGTTTCTAAAACTTGCGGTGGCCAGATAAATACTTTATATCAAATATAGAGATATATTAAACTTTCTGAGGTTTACAGACCCCTTGGATAAATATATAGTTATATTTCGTTTAATTTGTACAATATGCTTTGAACCAAGCTGTTTATGTGAACAATAGCAGTTTGAGACTATCAAATACTTCACAGTTATAAAATTTTTAGAATATTGGAATGGATTGTGACTAAGGATCATAATATCAATTAATTATAGTCAATGTGAGTCATGTTATCAAAAAATAGCCACTATTAGTCTCCATTACTAAATTTATTTTGATTTTGTTACCTTAAAATTCAGGTACAATTTTAAAAATATGATTTCAAGTAAGAAAAATAATGTGTATTAAATATCTATCTATATGTGTGTATATATATACACATATATGTATATTTGAGCTCACATATTGTAATCTTCTAGGCAATAAAAAGTTTGGATTAGCATTCAGTTTTCGTGTGTATTGTTTAAGTCATTAAAAAGCTTGTGAGTTCCTACTGTTTGCGAAGCACTGTACTTCCTAATAAAAGAGATGGAGAAATGAACACAGTAGTTTCTACCTTCAAGACCTTTTGTTTTATATAGTAGAAGAGAAGAAGACAGACTCATAAATAACTACAAAATAAGGAAGAATGCAATTAATGTCCCACAGGAGCTACAAAGCATGTGCTCTGAGAGAATAGAGAAATCACTTACAGTTCTGAGAGTCAAGCAAAGACATAAAGTTAGAGCTGAATTGTATGTGCTAAAGAGAGAGAAAAGTTCTGTACAACTAAAAAGATTTATGTGCTTGAGGGAAAAGGGAATCGCATGGATTGTGAAAGGTATTGAAACATAGGTCATGGAGTTTTCAAATGTTTCCAGTAGACCAAACAGAGATACCATAGTCCAAGGAGCAGAGAAATTAGGTGAGGAAGCAACTCAATTTTAAAATAAGTCTAACAATACTATGCAAGGTATATGAGAGGAGAATAAACATTATTAGCAGTCATTTTAGCTTGAAGCCTTAGAAAACCAAGACTTATACTAATGTATCAGTTGCTCTTTAGGTAGACATTAGGTAGATGAAGCCTAAATTTGTCCAATACCATTACCTAATGTCTCAGGATACATGATGTCTGAAGCGTGGATGTGAAGGATGATATTAAGGCCAAGGCAATCATAGCTATAAACCTAAAACCATGTACTTTTTTTCCCACTAAGTGGATTCTCTACACGGCATTTTTTTCCCATGCATTTATTCGGTTAGTATATATTGCTTGCTTGCTTGCTTTGTTCCAGGAATGGTGATAACAGCAAGGAAAATGAGCATTGTTCTTTCTTTCATCAATTGGGAAGTAGAGGTGATGTAGGATCCCAGCACGCCAAAACACCTAATTTTTTGGAAACTTGTCCCTATCTAATTTCTCATTTTAACACACTGGTGGCTTTAGAATCCAAATTTTTGCTGAAAAATATAATAATGAATATGTTCTGTCTTGTGTACTTCAACAAGGCACTTTTAAGAAACGGTTACCTTAATGCAAGGGGAAAAAGAGTTGGAGGTTTGGTATATTAGGGAGAGTGTGTGCTCAGCTTTATTCAAGACTTTGTTGCTGGCACAGGGTAATTCTCTGATGGGAAAACATTTTTTCTTTTTGGTGTTTTTCTTCTTCTTCTTCTTCTTCTTCTTCTTCTTCTTCTTCTTCTTCTTCTTCTTCTTCTTCTTCTTCTTCTTTTTCTTCTTTCATTTTTGCATCTCAAAACCAACTTACTTGTTAGGATAATCCTAAAATACTTTGTAGACTGACAGAAAAATATAGCTCTTTTAGGAAACCCTCTTTAAGTAGTCCTAGTTCTTAAGCCAAGATTTTGAAATAAACTGTATTCTGAGTTGTTTTCTGAAAGCAAACCTTGGAAATGTTTTCTTGATGACATCAGGATGCTTGACTAAATTTTATAATTTCTGAGCATGGGATTATTATATAAATATTTTCTTTGTCACCTTTTTTTACTCAAGCAATTATGAAAATCATAATAAATTATTAGTCTTATTCCAAGTGATATTTTTAAGCCTTGGGATGTTTTATGGGTCTCTCTGATGTTTTGGTTTATAACTGAACTTGATAAGATAAAGGAGTTTCAGTACTGGTCAAGAATGAACACATTAGGGGCGCCTGGGTGGCACAGTGGTTAAGCATCTGCCTTCGGCTCAGGGCGTGGTCCCGGCATTCTGGGATCGAGCCCCACATCAGGCTCCTCTGCTATGAGCTTGCTTCTTCCTCTCCCACTCCCCCTGCTTGTGTTCCCTCTCTCGCTGGCTGTCTCTGTCTCTGTCGAATAAATAAATAAAATCTTAAAAAAAAAAAAAGAATGAACACATTAAGATTTTCTTCATAGATATCTCATCAAAAGCTGAGACATACCCCTCTCCACCACCACTTGCCCCAATATTCTAGGAGGCAGTTATTTATTTGGGTGCGTGGGTAATAAATAGATGTTACCACAAGGTTTGTACTCCACTAAACAGTTCCTTTGGAAAAAACTAAGTTGACAACTAGAGTTTAAGGTGGGATTCTCTAAACCTTGAAAAATCTGCCGTTTACAGGATAAATAGATTGCCAGCAGGCAGGATTGTGGAAAATCCATGTGTCTGGTAGATAATCTAGTTTTTTAAATTTATTCTTAGAGAACTCCTCCAGTAATTTCTCATGAATATCTGGTTAATTTTAGCCTCCTGTTGTCTGCATGATATAGAGTTTAGTTGCTTAGCAGGGAATTTGCCATCATGTATAGAAAACCTACATGTAAGGTTGTTTTTTCAGGGAGGTCAGTATGCGGCCTTGAAATTGAAATGTGTTTTTGTATACATGAGACCCTGCAATAGAGGAAATATTTCATATATGCTGATTAAAGAAAATGGGCACAAGTGGCCACTGAAGTAGGCCATGGGAAAAGGGGAAAATAATTAAGGCTTACATTTATGAAAGTATTTATTTATCAGAAGTTTGACTTGGTGGAATAGGAATGTTGTCACAGTTATAAATATTATGGTTGCTTGCTTATTTCTTTAGAGTCTAGGTTGGAGAGAAATGCTGGACCAGGTATCAATTTGAATCCATTTTGCAACGTGAATTCTAAAACTATTTTTCTTTGAAATAGAGCCCCTTCTGAAATATTTAAATATGAATGAATCTTCAGTTACCACATTTCCATGCTATTTTAGGTGTCAAGGGAGAAGGAAATATTTGACAACTTAGTTCAACTTTCTATGAATAAAAATAATGTCCAAATGAAGCATTTGCATTTCAACATTGTCAGATTATGTCATAGCATGACCTTCTCTTAGAATAATATATGTAAACAAACTTCCCTGCTATTCTCCTGTAGTACAATAGTAGTTGAAATGATTAATCAGGTCCTGATTCGAAAGCTCTTTAATCTCTAGCAAAGATGCAAAATATTGATTTTTATCTAACAGTCAGCCTTGATTTGGTTGTTTTAAATCTAAACGTGATTATTTTTGAAGTTTGCATTTGCTGTATGGAAATTATCATGAAATGAAACAACACATTGTTTCATTTTACTGTATCAGGGAGATTAATCTTTTTAAAGAAAGGGTCTTCCAGATATCAGAATTTGAATTATTTTCTAATGTTTTTCTGTTTGCTTAAAGCTAGTACCCAGTGATATTACATTAAATTATCAGGGAAATGTATCACAAAGCATTTAACAATTTTGAAAGTAAGGATTTTGTAATATATTTCCAGTTTAAACATAGAGATAAGCAGCAATAGTATGTTACTAGACAAACTGCAGATCCATTTGTCTATTTCTTAATAGTGCCTGCTTATATTACGATGAAATAAGGTTGTTGTTGTTTTTTTTTTAATAATGTTCCAAAATGAGAGGAATACTTTTAGCATTTTGCATTATTGTCATCAGGATGATGCTGGGAAATATGCAAAAGATGCCTTTCTATTTTCTCAAAAAGAAGCATGATTTTCATTTCCTTTCTTTGTTATTTTTAGTTTTCTTCCTTCCTTTTCTTCTTCTTTTAATTTGTAAAGAATATTTGAAGCAGAAAACCACTGCATGACTGTTTTCAATGTATGACTATTGTCTTCTCCTAGACAGTATTCAGTCTTGAGAAATTTGGGAATCTCTTAATTTTCTTAAATTGTCTAGTTGGCAAACCCGTAAATCATACTTGCCACACAGTAAAAATTACTCAGTGTCTTTCAGACATTAAGAATATTTTTTACTTCAAGAAAAATTATCATGTAATCAGTATCCCCTTTATTTAACCGGTATATGTGTGACACATCTGGTTATATGAGGTAGGGAGGTCTGAATCTTGGCACGAGTCACCAGGTAGTAGAGTTTTTCTGAATGCCACTGTAGTGAATACTAGCAATCATGATTACCCGCACATTTCCAACATGGTCTGTGTGCAGTTGTCTGTAACTTACCCTAAACTTTTGTTTTTTATTGCCTTAGTAGGAGCTTTTGTTGAGTTTCAACTAATTTCACAAAGTCAAATACCAAAAATATTGACTCTTGGTTGATAACTTAAATTCTTGTATATAGTATGCCATCATTGAGTTAAAATTATTATGTATTCTCCTCTCATGTTCTGAAGGCTACATGGTGTTTTGTTTAAAATTACTTTCATAAAGTTAATACACTTTCTTCACTACTGCCCTTTATCCATTTATAAATCATACACATTTAAATCAATAGGTTATTGGGGCGCCTGGGTGGCACAGCGGTTAAGCGTCTGCCTTCGGCTCAGGGCGTGATCCCGGTGTTATGGGATCGAGCCCCACATCAGGCTCCTCTGCTATAAACCTGCTTCTTCCTCTCCCACTCCCCCTACTTGTGTTCCCTCTCTCACTGGCTGTCTCTATCGCTGTCAAATAAATAAATAAAATATTTTAAATCAATCAATCAATCAATCAATAGGTTATTATTAAAAGTTACTCCCCTCTAACTTTTCTGTTTTAAATACTTTTGCAATCTAAAACATTTGCAGATGCCTCACTGACATGATTAGCATTTGGCTATTTTCTCTCTATATGTGCAAAATTTCTAAATTTCTCTTACCAGGAAGGGAGTTACCTGTGAGAAATTGATATTTTAGACCTGAGGCCATTTTTCAGAAATTGTACGTAAAAACAGATTCTCACTGTGAAGACAAAAATAGTTTGCTGCAGAAACTATTGTGAAATTTTTAGAATCTTTCTTGTTCAATTCTATTTGTGAAAAAAAAAATCCATTCCAATGAAAATGGTATTCTTTCACAGCTGAAATTTTATTTTTATTAACATCAACAGGAGATTAGATAAATTCTAGGACTTTTGCCAATACCTCAAATTAACTCTCTTTGTTCTCTATCGTTTATAAAAATTATCTTCATCTTATTCTATCTAGAGTGGGAGTTATTTGATTACTTGCTTGCTCTTTTCTTCATTTTTAATTCCCTTATATTATTACCCACTTCCATCCCAAGGGAGTTCATGTTAATACCAGATATGTATTCTTATGTAATTTTTCTTAACTTATATAATAACTTACATGTTACATAGACACCTGGGCTTATGTATACTGTTCTTTCTTTATTTTATAATCTTTAATTTTCTCTATCCAGAAATATTCATATAAATACAGTCAAGTGAACTTATAGTTATTCCTTTTAATAGCCAAGTAATATTACATATTGTGAGTGCACTGTATTTTATTAACTCTCTTACTGATTGAAAATGATCTTCTAGTTTTATTATAAATTATATGAAAATAAACATTTTCATAGTATTTCTTTATTCTTGTCAGATAGCATTCCATCCAAGTTTTTAACAGAATATTCAAGAATAAATGATAAAGGAGAGAATTGAGATAATTACTTATGTAGGCTATTTTATTAGGTATATATTCTAGGATTTATTTCTTATCTATTTTTAATGTTATGTAACCTAGACTATTTATTGATTTATTTATTTAATTTTATGTTTATCACTTAAGACAGTCTTTTTTTTTTAAAGAGTTATTTATTTATTTTAGAGAGAGAAATCTAAAGAGTGGGGTGCAGGGGCAGAGGAAGAGGGAGAGAGAAACTCAAGCAGACTCCGTGCTGAGTGTGGAGCCTGACACAGGGCTTTATCTTATGACCCTGAGATCATTATGTGAGCCGAAACCAAGAGTCAGATGCTTAGCTGACTGCTCCACCCAAGCACCCTGGGACAGTTTAAATCTAAGAAATACCTTTGGAGTGTATTATAAGAAATACGGTGTGCATGTGAAATACATATGAATTAAGATGATCTGCTGAAACTTATTTCTAACATAAAACTTTAATAAATAGCAGACCATTATCAGATAAGAATTATCTCAGAACTATCTAGATTGCTCATTCATTGAATTTAATCCAATGGACAATTTTTAACCTAACTTTGTCTCTGTATACCCATAGTCTTAAAACATCGATAGTGTAACCCCATTCTTAATAGGCCTCCAGTGCTCGAGTTGCAATTTCTCCATAACAAAAGTGGAAGAATCTATTCTTCTGTTTCTCATTTCATATTTTCTAGCACCTAGTGATTGATTAAATTGCCTAATTGAGAAATATTCAGGTAAAAACTTGAAAAGGTAGCTAACATTATATTTATTTACCATTTTAAATTTCTTTTTTTTTACAATTTTTATTTTGTTATATTAGTCACCATACAGTACATCCCCAGTTTTTGATGCAATGTTCCATGATTCATTATTTGCGTATAACACCCAGTGCACCATGCAATATGTGCCCTCCTTAATACCCATCACCAGCCTATTCCAATCCCCCACCCCTCCCCTCTGAAGCCCTCAGTTTATTTCCCAGAGTCCACAGTCTCTCATGGTTCAACGATTGCTACATGACTTCAATATTTTTTGTATAAGACTATGTGTACAAGTTGATTAAATTAACATTGACCTCTGATAATGGGAAGGGACAAAAGCAATGGGTTTCATAACAAGAAAATTAGGAGGAAACAAAAACAGATGATGAGAAAACATGAGGAGTGACATTATTAAAAGAATTAACAACAGCAGATATTATCTACTCATTCTTTCTAAATGCAATTGGAATGAGAATAAAAAATAATAAAGTAAAACATACAGAAACAAAAAGATAAACAATGATGAAAAATATCAACAAATTTGAAAGATGGCAGGGGAAAGTTTAGTAAAAGCTCTAACAAAAAAGAGAAAATTCCAACTAAAACTGACTAGAGGGAGGAAGAGGAACGTAAAGTGAGATCATTTGCCCTGAAGAACCTGTAAGAATCACTGGGTATGGGGGCCCCGATATTTCCAGAAGTAAGGTGATGGCCAAGAACAAAACACTTAAAGTTTCCAAATCTATTGTCTTTCATTTCTCTCTGCCTGATGTTGAATACAGGCTCAGGTAAAACACAGGAGACTCTTTCTCCAAAGAAACTGATGGGTCTCAGTGCTTAAATCTCAAGATAGTACTGTTTGAGATTCCCTATGGAAGAGGCCTAAGCACCTTGTGTAAAACGCATACTTAACACAGAGTTTCTAATCATTTTTTTTAAAATAATTCACATTTAAATGTGAATAGATATTCAAAGATCACCAGATATTTGAGGAATGCCTCAAATATGAAAGATAGAAACCAAAATCAACCAACAGACAAGAAGTCAGCTATAGAAAATGGTTAAGCAGGGAATGGTAAAATCTTTAAAAAGTGTAATTAAGACATTCCAAGAAGCTATGCATCAATAAAATCAATAGCTATTAAACAAGAATACTTAGTGAATGTGAAAGAGTTTTTGGAAATCAAATATATGATAGCTAGCAATTTAAAGTAATATATATTCAATTAACGATTTGGAAAATAAAGTTGTGAAAATGATTATAAAATTGAAAGAAACACAAATAGATGGAAATCAGGAGAAAAGGATAATAGACTTAGAAACTTTAATGCATGAAATCCAATACATGTCAGAGAAGTGATAAAATATAAGACAATTTTCAGGTGTGAAGGATATGATTCTTCATATTGTAAAATCACAGAGTGTTCAGCACAAGAAACAAAAGGAAACAACAAATCTTGCGTTTGAAGGAAAAGCTCAAGATGTCCTTATGAAGAGAAAAAAATATTATATATTAAGGGACAAGAATCAGAATGGAATTTAACTTGTTAATATCATCATTGGAGTACTGCTTTCAAAATTTGGAGAAAAAACAAATTTCAGTTAGAATTCTATTCTTGGCCAAATTATCAGTTAATGCAAAGACACTTTCAGACATGCATGGTCATCAAATATATAATTCTGGTGTACTTTTCTTAGAAATCTATAGAAGAATGTGCATCTAGTAAAGGAAGGGAGTAAGACAAACAAGAGAAAGCCTTGGTCTTCAAGATATAAAAGAATCTAATACAAACAACAAAAAGGTTGTCCCACCATGAAAATTGTGCATCAGGCATATAAAGCTCCTGCTCCCGATTGAAGAAAGAGTGCAAGAGCTGTGGATGGAAGCATTTTAGAAGAAAAATGGCTTTGATGGATTGATGTGTAAGCATCAAAATTTAATATTATGTTTAGCTGCTGTGCTATTTATAAAGAATTAAAAAGTAAAAATGAAGCAAGTACAAAAAGAGAAAGTTTTTAGCTGCAGAAAAACAAAAACACAAGGAAGGAAACATCATCATAGTGCATTACTTGGTTTAGAACAACATTATTGATACAAGAAATTATTGAAAGTACATAAGAAAAGTATAGGTATCTACTCTAAGAGAGATTGTCTAAAATTAATTTTTAAAAGTGAGGTTTAAACCCATTATTTATAAATAAGTCTAATCCTAGAAGATAACATTTTAAAAGTTGGAAAAAGTTTTCCTTGAAGAGCAGGGATTTGTTTGTGTTTGGGGAAGGAGATGTGACATTAGTGAATGATAGGTTTTAAGAGACTTCTAATAATACATACTTTAAAAAAAGACTATGAGAGGCACCTGGATGGCTCAGTCTGCTAAGCATCCAACTCGATTTTGACTCAGGTCATGATCTCAGGGTTGTGAGATAGAGCCCCACATCAGGCTCCATGCTGAGTGTAGAGCCTGCTTAAGATTCTCTCTCCCCTTTTCTTTTTACCCCTTCCCCCCACACTTGCATGTTCAAGCTCTCAAAAAATTAAAAAAAAAAAATCAAATAAAAATTAAAATAAATTTAAAAACCTGAGTATTTATCACACTGGTAAGTTAAGCATAATTTACATAATGATTGGTAAGAGAATATATATTTATTTTCCTCAATTTTCCTAAAACTTGAAATAATAATTAACAACAGATATAAAATCATTGGACAACATTTACATATTTAAAAAGTTGGATAAGAGACTGGAAATCAATTTGTTACCAAAAAATCTATTTTTCTTGACTCTAATTAGCTTTTATTACTTACCCATACCTCATCCAGTGATCATTTTCTCATTAATTGCTTAACAGTAATACAAACATTTCCGGATCCAATTCCTGTGTGTGTGTGTGTGTGTGTGTGTGTGTGTGTGTGTGTGTGTACGCTGCCTCACACCAACGAGCAGTTCTCAGACACCAGGAACCATGGATAAAGACCAAATATATATGAGAAATATATGTTGGTCATCTGAATTATCAAATATATAAATTTCTTATAAATCACAATATCATACCCAATATAAAGTTGTTTTCGTTTTCGTTTCATTTATGTATTTGAGCCTTTTTTTTAACATTATATTTCATTGATTTATGTTTGCCTGTGCTGTCTTCCCACTGAGATTTCAAGTTTCTTCTTTTTTTATCTCAGCCTATGCTAAATTTAGGTGGTACTCACTCTATATTTGCTGTGTTGAATATTCCCCATTTCTTATGTGGCATATATCTACGTTTGATTGTAAGTCCACTGAAGCTAGAACATGTAGTTTCTGTGTTTTATAGCATTTCCTGAGTCCCAGGGGAACCTGGTAACTGTTAAAAATGAACCAATCTCAATATACTTCAAAAATTAGTCTAGCTGAACCTCACTGAAAACAGACCTTTCTTAGCTTTCCACTCCATTCTCCATAATGTAGAGTAGAACCATTATTCAGCAGAGAACAACATGCCGAAAATAGATTAAAGTAACAAAGCTATGTAAACAGGGGAGCATCATTCCATATATCTAAATTGCTGACCATGGATCCACTGCTCATAAAGAATCTATTAGGTGACATGTTTCTAGTAAAGTTGGTTCTTCTAGTCAAAACGAAGCCATTATTCTAGTACATTTCATGCTCATTGAAAACAGATTTATAACATATAAAGAGTCCTTTATTAAATAGGTTTTTAGTTCACTAAAAAACAGATTTACAATTCAGGAGCAACCCATTGCCTAACATGTTTTCAGCTAGTGAAATAGATTGACTACTCAGAAACAACCCATTATCTAACATGTTTCCAGTTCACTGAAAACAGATTTACAACTTATACATAGCCCATTATCTAACATAGTTCCAGCTCACTGAATATTGATTTAGAATTCATAAACAGCCCATTATCTGACAAATTTTCAGCTCACTGAACAGATTTGCAAATCATAAACAACCTATTATCTCCCACATTTCCAGCTCACTGAAAGTAGATTTACAGTGTATAAACAATCCATTATCTCACATGTTCCAGTTCACTGAAGATTGCTACAGAACTCACAAAGAACCCCAAGGGGTCAAGGTTCCACCTTGGACATGAAATAATAAATAAATAAATAAATAAATAAATAAATAAATAAATAAATAAATAAATAATTAGTAACCTCTATTGAATAGAAAATAATCATATTTGATCTTAATGACTATCTTATATCAATAGATATATAGAGAGATTTAATCTGTTATTTTCAGTCTTTAGGTAATATATAAAAGAAAACCAGTCAGATGAATTTAAAGGTATGATAACTGTATTTTTGTGTGTTTTAAAACATTCCTATATTAATTTATGAAAGTTTAGAAAATGAAAGTAATACTATTAAAAATGATCATTTTATGGATAGCTTTATTTTTATAATCTTAATTTATTTCTAAAGATTGCTTAAATCTTACTCTCTTTCAGTGTGTAGAGACATCAGAACATATTTATATTTTTTTAAATTATTAACATGCTGAATTCCTTAGAAGTTTTTTATTTTAAAGATTTTTTTTTAATTTATTTGAGAAAGAGCGAGGCGGGGAGAAAGAGAGAGATCAAGAGCGGGGGAGGGACAGAGGCAGAGGAAGAAGCAGACTCCCTGCTGAGCAGGCAGCCCAGATGGAGGACTCCATTCCGGAATCCTGGGATCCTGACCTGAGCAGAAGGCAGATGATTAACTGACTAAGCCACCCAGGTACCAATTCCATTAGAAGTTTTTAAAGATTTTTTTAAAAAATTGAATTTATTTATCTTAGAGAGAGAGAGTGACCAAGAGAGAGAGCATGAGCAGGGGAGGGGGCAGAGGGAGAGAAGAAGCAGATTCCCCACTGAGCAGGGAGTTTGACAGTTTGATGAGGGCCCAGAACCCTGGGATCATGAACTGAGCCAAAGGCAGACACTTAACCAACTGAACCATCCAGGCACCTCTCCATTAGAAGTTTTTAAAAACAAATAACTAATTTTAAAAATAGATAAACTTCCTGATAATATGTTTACTGGGCAGTTAATTTATTCATTTTTTATCAGTGTGAAAAGACTTTTTCCTCCATAGTATCCAGAAGTTAAATCGCTATTTTAACCCTTTTATTCCAGGTTATCATTACTATTTTATTCATTGTTAAATGCAAACAATGTGAAATGACAATGAGAAATGTTTCATTTAAAATACTATGACCTTATAGGAGTTGAATAAATTTTGTGACACGTGTTCATACTCTAAAAAAAATAAAATAAAAAAATAAAATACTATGAGCTTAAATTTAAATTACTAAATGTCACATTAATTTAAATACATATTAACTTATGACTGTATTATGTTACTTTTTAAACTTTTTATTATGGAAACTTTCAAATAAACACGAAAGCGAAAAGCCTAATTAATCCAATGGGCCCATTGACCCATTTCAGCTAGCATCAACATGTGGCCAATTTTGCTTCATCTATTCAAAAATCCCATTCCCACAACACACACACACACACACACACACACACACACACACACACACACAAATACACACACAATACCATTGTGTTACTTTAAAACAAAATCCAGATAACATATTATCTCATAATTAAATACTTCAACACATATCAATAAGAGATACTTTTGTTTCTAACATAATACAAAATAATACACTAAAATTAAAATACTCCCTTAATATCTGTCATTTCATATCAAGCTTACTACTTACCTCATATATGCATTTTTGTAATTTTGTACGATGAGCCAGACATTACATATATTTATATCTATTATATATTAAATATATATTTAACAATAATTATGTATAATTAATTTTATATGCATAGTTTATTATCCTCCTTATTTTCAATAGAGTCCTGTAATTTACTCATATTTTTTGGGCGGGAGAATGATTCAATGTATTATCTAAAATATTATATGAAATAATAATATGTTTGTAGTATTTTTAAGACAGGTGTGATTACCTTCTTTTCCTTCTCCTCATAGATTAATGCCCTTATTTTCATGACTATCATTTCCATTAAACAAAGAAACCAAGAATATTATTATATGTCCTTCATGAAAAACACAGCATTCAGCGTGGAGCAGTCCTCAGTAAATATTTATTGAGTTAATTAATGAACAAAATTAGATAAGTAGCAGGAAATTTTCCTAAGATTTAGTCTGTCCCTATGATGTAAAATAATGAGGAAATCAGTGAGTTTCTGGGCCTTTCTCTGTGTTTTCATCAATAGGGCACTGATAAGGATTTTCTATCTATGGAAAATCATGTTTTCCACTGTCAGGGTGGAAAAAAATTTCCTTCTACCCTTTTAAGTTCTGTGGTTGGTCTAACAATAAAAATTACATAAAGCAGATTAATAGGAGAAAAAATAATTTAATTATATATGTAGGAGAGCCCTACAAAGGCATTGAGACTGAAAGGCAATTATGTGCTATCCTGAGCTAACAAATGGGATAGGGGCCTGGGGCTTCAAAGATGAGTAGGGTAATTTACAGGATGAAAAAAAAGAGCAGGTGTTTGGTAATTAGATGTTTGCCCAGCTATATGAATAGGTGTTTCAGTAAAAGTTATCTCTAGTAATATCTCTCTTTCTAGACCTTCATATCTAAATTCTTCTAAGTAGTTAAGGGAGGAGTGCATTTTTTTTTTCCTTGAGTTTTCTGGGCCTTGATTGCATTCAGCTCAAAATAATCCTCATTGCTAGAGTGACATATTTTGGGGAAGCTTATTCTAAGCCTTTTCACTACCAAGCTGTCCACTCCCCTATATCATGGAATATCATGTATCAATATGTATGGGATAATTTTTTTTGTTAAGTTAAAATAAAAATTAAGTAAAATATTCTATATGCTTATATTTTTCAAGATACATAATATTTCTTACCAAAAGGGAGGTATCGGTGTTTTCTATGAAAACACTATATATATTCATGTTAGCATGGATGCCTATCAGCCCTACTACATTTCACAGAATAAAGTAACTTGTCATGTATCAAACTCTAAAAATGTTAACTTAAAATATGAGAGGAGAGAAAGAAAATATGCCCAGTTTTAATTTAAACTAACCATTTTGCGATATATTAACTAAACTTATACTTTTGTTTCTGAATATACTTGTCAGTTTTTGTTTCTAATTGATCCTAATTTAGCTGTCAGAAGGGCATTTAGTTTGCTATGTTTTTCAAAGGTACATACTTTGTGATTTTGCTGGTAACATTTTTTTTTTAAGTTTGATTTTTTTCCAACTTTATTGAGATATAATTGACGTATAGCACTGTGTAAGTTTAAGGTATACAATTTGCTTATTTGATACACTTATATATTGCAATATAGTTACCACCATAGCCTCATCTCATACCTCCATTTATCACATAATAACCATTTTTTCCTATGATGAGAACTTTTAAGATCTTCTCTTTTAACAACTTTCAAGTATTTAATACAGTATTACTGACTATAACCATTTATTAATTTATAAGTGGAAGTTCATAGTTTTGACCAACATCTCCCCATTTCCTCTATCCCCCCGTGTCTTTTTCTAACTTTCTACATATGAAAACAAAATGAAACAAAAACTCTCTGAAATTTTTCTCTTTATTTCTTACAAATTTTCTGCCTATAATTATTTAAAATTACTGAAAATCCCTAAGTGAAACCAATAAGCTTTTCTTTTTATAAATCAGACAAATAATCCAAGGAGATTGCACACACACACACACACACACACACACCTATGTACACACACAATTAATAAAAGAAAAATCAAAAGTCTAGAAAATTACAATACTGGCTAAAAACAGTAGCTTCTAACAACAAGAAATGGAAAGAGGAAAGGAGAGAGAGCAGCAGACAGAATTTTCTTATGTAAGGGCATATTTGGATAATGGGATGATAAAAATAGTTTTTTAAAAGAAAATTTTTCAGTGCCCTTGCCAAAAAAGTGATATTCATCTTCCTTTAGTATTTTTCTAGCATAATCCATCTTATTAACAAGAATATCCATTGTAATTTTTCTAATCACTGTCTGCAAATTTTAAAGGCAACATCCTGAAATAGTGCCAAAATAATGTTCAATCATAATTTTGTTAGAATTAGTACATCTCTTTAAAATAAAACAAAAATGTGAAGTTTCTACATCACAAATTATCATATATTGTCACAAAATCTGCCAAGGTGTTTTCACGTTACAGAATCTGTTGGCAGATTTCCATTTTTAACAGTAGGTCTGGGCTTTTTGTGACAGTGACAAGAACAATTCTAAAATCACTGAGGAATGGAAGAAACAAAAAGCATGTGTAATTCTCTATTTGTGGTCTGACAGAGATGACTCACCTTCCCAGAATTATTATATGACATTTATTGAGTCCCCATGTACCAAATGAAATATAAAACCAGTTAAACTTGTCCCTATGGGAATTAAACTAGTAAAACAGGAAATTTATATCTTGCCTATTCTCTTAGTTTAAGATACATGAAATGCTTTTTGTATGTCAGGTACTTGCCTGGCCTCTGATAAAATATAAATAGAAAATATCTAGTCCTTGCCCTCTAGGAGCTTCTTTCTCTCCCTTTACCAATGACTGGTCTAGAAAGGAATCACACTCTTAAACAAATTCATGAAAAATGAAACAATATAGTCATTCCCTAAGGAAAGAATGATTTATTTGGTGTATTGGAGTAGAAACGTGATCACGAATTACCACTCACAAGATTAAAAATATACAGTGGAAAAAGAAAAAAAAATAAAAAAGAACAACTGTAAGAAGTTATGAAGGCTTGAAAGATCTTTCTTCCCTATCAAAGGTAGGCATAGACAGAAAACCAGGAAACAGAATATGGAGATTTCTCTTTCTGTGTCTTTCTTTCTAAAGTAATGAAGCTACTTGGATAATAAAGGTTTAGAGCTTTGTTATTGTAATCATGATATTTTAATAAAGAATATTTACTTTTGAGGTACAAATTGAAATATTTACTGATGAAATGATTCTGATATCTTGGATTTTCTTCCAAATAATCCAGTGGTGCCTTGAGGGTAGGGAAATGGGGAATTTTATAGATGAAGCAAAATTGGCTATATGTTGATACTAGTTCAAACTAAATATATGGGTCCTTAGGGGTTCATCAGACAACTCTCTTTACTTTTGTGTTTACCTGAAAATTTCCATAGGAAAAATTAAAATGTGACATATTCATAAACTAATATGTATTTGAAGAAGGTACAATCTTTGCTATTTTTTGGTATTGCTGTCTCTAGCTCCGAGTCTGAATTCCCTAAGTGTGAGGGCTTTGTATTTCAGCATTCATCACAGTGAATATAAAAAGAAAAAAAAAAAAAACCCAACTTCATAAATACAAAATTGAACCAAACTGATTAGATGAAATATTTGAATTACTAGTAAATTAAGAAAAGGGCAATAAGCATTTTTTTTTCTTCCACTTAGGTAAGTTTAGAGTTGTAAACTATGTCAAAGACTAAATGGTAGGGGCGCCTGGGTGGCTCAGTCAGTTAAGAGTCAGCCTTCAGCTCAGGTCATGATCCCAGGGCCCTGAGATCGAGCCCATGTTGTTCCCTCTCTCCCCCTGCTCCTCACCCCCACTCGTACTCTCTCTCTCCCTCTCTCTCTCTGCTGTCTCTTTCTCAAATAAATAAAAATAACCATCTTAAAAAAAAAAAAGACTGAATGGTAGAAACCATTTTCCTCCAACTTTAGAAAAGTGATTTTTTTTTTTTTTATAGACAGTGAATAGAAAATAAGTGCAATGCCAGGAATGGAAAGATCCCATCAAAATGGTCAGTAGTTATATGAGGATCAAATGAGTGAGCTAACCAGGTTTGAAGTGCAGGCAGCATTAGTGAGTTAGTTTAACTGTACAAAAGACATAGATTTGTTATGAACATTTAAAAGATCTGGCATGAGTTACAGAAGTGTTTTGAGATTTTATATCCCGGACAATGATAAGAAAAATTATTGAAATATTTAGAAATTTATTAAATTACTGAATAAAGATAATTCAAAATTCATTTACTAGAAATATAGAAAATATAACAGATGATTACTGAATATAGGACTTGGAAACTGCTGTATTTTTAAAGCATGGTAATAATTTAACCCTTATTTCTCTGGTGAATTAAGAAATTCTTAATATTTCCTTAAATATAAAGTCAGTCATTTATTGAACGTCTACTGCATTTTGAGCATAATTCAAGAGGGGCTGAAAATATAGAGAGATAGGAGACACCTTATGTATATAATCCAATTGAATTTAAGAACCCATAAAAGTTTCTCTTGTGTCATCCTGGGACAACTCTGCCCATTTAGGAAACCCTGGGTAGAATTTATTTAATGCTATCATTTGACAGTAATGATTATACTTATTGATGTGTGGGAAAAAGCAATGCCCTGGCAGTAGTATTTCAAATGACAATCTTTAACGAGTTGTGTGAACAACACAGAGAGCAGATGTTTCTTAATGATAGTAAGAGACCCTTTACAATACGTTTCAGATGTCAAACCCATTTTTGCTTAGCACTCCTTCTTGTCTCTTATGAGTAAGCATAATCTCTCTTAAACATATGGCCCAAAATGGAGTAAGTCTGGGAAATCCCATTTATAACTTCAGTCTATGTTATTGGGGGAAAAAAATCTTCTGAATTAGTAATAAAAACCATCTGTTCTCACTTAGAGGAAATGCTTCACACTGATGAAGTGAGACTAATATTCAGCATTTTAAAAAAGTATACAGAAAAATATAATGGAACAGTTTCTTTTTTAACAAGATGTCAAGTCCATTTATTCAAATTATCCAATCAATCTTCAAAGTTTAAATGTTAACAGGCTTTAAAATATCTGCTAAAGAGCAAGACCTGTATTCCTTTTTACATTCTTATTAATTCTCATAAAATATGTTAAATATCAAGATATTTATTTTCAGAAATTATGTATCTTTGGAGTGCCTGGGTGGCTCAGTTGGTTAAGCATCTGCCTTTGGCTCCAGCCACCCCCCCCCACTCCGGGGCCGGACTCCCTGCTCAGTGGGGAGACTGATTCTCCCTCTCCCTCTGCTGCTCCCCCTGCTTGTGCCCTCGCATTCACTCTCTCTCTCTTATAAATAAATAAAATTTAAAAAATATATATATTTATCTTCTTTAATTTCATAATTTGTTCATAATAATAAGCTATTTTAAAATCATAATTGCTGAGTTTCCTCAGTTTTTTCTCAGTCTTTTTAATCTGCTTATAATAGTAACACAGATTCAAAAGAATAGTAATACAAGTTCATTGAAGAAAAGTTTCATAATACAAATATGAAGTATAGTAAAGAAAATTAAAAGCACTCATAATCTGACCACGTGGTTATACCTACCTTTAAAATTTTGGTTTCTTTCTTTTAAGCATCATTTTGAAATTTCACTTCTATTTTTATCAAAGTTTTATGCATTCATAGTTTTAAAATCAAGTAGTTTTATAAATTGTACAAACTAGCAATCAACTATGCAGCATTTCCCAGTCTCATTACCGTTTCCCAGATGCAGTTAATTTAAACTTTTAGCTGTTCCTTGTCACTTCTTTCTCTCCCTCCCTCCCTCCCTCTCTCTCTTTCTATATATATATAGAGAGAATATATATATATATATATACATACATACATATGTGTGTGTGTGTGTGTGTGTGTATAATACTTCTATTTCCTTATAATTCAGCTTCATATATTATCTCTCCCTTCCAAACATGAACAAAAAGAGCTTGGATTTCTTAAATAGCTTACAGACTTCCCACCTAATACATATCTCCTACCCCATCCTTCCATTATGGTTATATTACAATTATATTTAATTTCTTCATTATTCTTTACATTAAAATTACTATCATATACATTTTAAAGTTGGTTAAACCAAGTAGTGTATTACATGGTTACATTATCTTATACAACTTTCTAGTCTCCATGGAATTAGTCATTATCTCTTTTTTTCTCTCCTTTGCTTATGGTACCTATCACTATTGCATTATATTATTTTCTTAAGAGATATGTGTATGTCTTCTCACTAGCATCCCCCAAAATATTCAAGAAAGTAAGCTTTTACAACTTTACATTTCTGAAAAATGCCTACTTTCTATCATTGCTTTATTGTGTTATATTCTGGGGGATCTCCTCAAATTTATCTTCCAATTTTTTCTATTGATTTTTAAGCTTTTTGCTACCATATTATAATTTTCTGAAGCTCTTTTTTGGGACATTCCTTAGTATTTGTTTCATGATTATATATTATTTTCCTATATTCTTTCTGTTTTCTTCATTTTCCTTTTCAATGTATTACTCTTTTTGTCTGGGCCTTTCATGTTGGAGCTGTTCCTCAAATATACGGTGTTATTTCATTGTCCTTTGATAGCCATAGTGGGATATCTCTGCTCAGGATGCTGGCTTTTCCTTAATTCCCTTTTTCCTTTGGTGTGTTCACCCTTAGCTCTGACTGGTGTTTTGAAATCCGGATTTTCTGTAGATCAGCTTCTCCATAGTATACTCCTCATCTTCTGTCAGCATATGTAAGGGCTTCTTAAATCAGACTTTCAAACAAATCTTCATTTTTTCAGACTCACCCATACCCTGCCAGCAGTGATACCTGCCATCTCTAATTCCTGGGCTCTTCCGAGATTCTGCAGTAGCAAAAAATTATAGATCCTTAGCATCCATCTTTCCCAAATCTGATGAGTTATTTATTACTAGTATGTCAAAATTGAAACTTCAAATTATTGTTGACATCTCTGCTATAATTTCATTTTTAAAATTTGTGTGTGTGTTTTAATGTCTTTATTTTCATTCATGTGGAGTATTAGAAAGGTGTGATGATAAATGTATTTTATCTTTCGTATTTAACTGGAAAACTTTTCAGATTTTTTTTCTACTTGTTCATATACAACTAACATGCCCTGCCAGCTCTATATTTCCAAGTTTCTACTAACATAAGACATGCACATATTAGCCATTTATGCTTATGCATAAAATACCAATTCTATATAAAAACTCATTTTTGTTTTGTTAAACAATGACTCTGACGTTTATTGTGAAAATTGTTACCCAGTACATGCTTGTATGTACAGTTACCTCAGAAATAAACAAATGTTGAATGGTGATCTTGCAGCACAAATTCCCAGATATTAACAAAATGCTTAATTTTGATAGTGTAATGGCGAAATTGTCATTTATTATCTATTATATGTAACTGTAATAAGAAATCATTAAAATTCAAAACTATAGCAGAGGGTTCCATTAATAAAAATAGCAGGATATCCATGATTTATAATGGAAGTTAATACCACCCAAAGTATTTTCCTATAAGCAAATTTTAGAATCAATTATTTTGAATGGAATGTAATATGTATGATGTATACATCTATACATGCATACATACGCATATATGTAAGACATTCAATCAAACCTAATTCAAATTGGATAGGTATTTGTATCATAATACTTTTCCCACTCTTCCATAGTGGGAAATGACACACAGTCATTAAATATACTGGTTTTTATGGCTATATAAATATATAAATTTATGTCATGATTTCAGTGGTACTTTATCAAATGACTATATCATAATTTCTCTCAATATCCTATAATAATTGGTCATTTCAGATATTTCCAATTTTCACAAGTATAAATAAAGTTATTTCCTTAGAATGGATGACTAATGGAGCAGTCACTAGATTTTAGGGAGATGCTAACAAATAAAATAAGTAGGGCAACATTTTTTTCCAACTTTACTCAATAACCTCAAAGCTTTAGACTTTGTTAATATAATTTATAGATTTAAATCAAGAGCTCTGGTATTCATTTTTAAAGTGTTGATTTTGGGGCACCTGGGTGGCCCAGTCAGTTAAATGTGCCTTTGGCTCAAGTCATGATCTGGGGTCCTGGGATTGAGCCCCATGTCAGATTCCCTGCTAAATGGGATGTCTGTCTGCTTCTGCCTCTCCCTCTGTACCTCCCCTGCTTGTGTTCTGTCTTGTGCACTCTCTCTCTTGCAAATAAATAAATAAAATCTTCTTTAAAAAATCTTGATTTCAAGAATAGGTTTTGAAACTCGTATCAAGCTTTGTAACACCATCTTCAATAATTTTTTGAACATGTTTAACTAGTTTCAGTAATATCATAAAATAGATTATATCTGTTTTCTTCCATTGTTTCATTACTCGGACTTATTTTTTAGATGGACGATCATGAGTCTTCAACAAACTATTTTAAAATAGTACTTGAACAGTTTATTTCTATTCCTACGTTTATGATAATATTATTGTTTCTTTTGTACATGAAAGAAAACCTGCCTGATTCTAAATTTTTTTTCTAATGTCTTTCTCCCAGAACTCTGTTTTTAACATTTAACATTTTAACATTTTCTTCTAAAATTTTTTTGCAATAGAGGTGTGTGAAGTCAGTGTGAATTTTGTTCTATGTTCAACATGTTTTTTTTTTTTCTCAACACCACCAAGCAGTGCTCCCATTTTCAGAAGACATTGAGTATACCATGAATTTAATATAATTCTGAGCCTGTCTACCTGAAGATAGCGTCAGATCCCACAGATTAAGGGTTTATTCCCACAGGACTGCGCCCACTGCAGACACCAGTGTAAGTCCCGTTTTTGCTTCTGACAGACTGGCTATAAACCAGTTCCCGTGACCCTTTCCTCTGGTTTGTTTAATTTTCTTTAGTGGCTCAGAAAACTCAGAAATGTTTACTTGCATTCACCAGTTTATTAAAATGAATATTAGAATGGGTGCAGATGAACAACCAGACGAAGAGGTACATAGGGCGAGGTCTACAAGTGTTCCAAATGCAGTAGCTTCTGTTCCCATGGAATTGGGGTGTCCCACCCTCCCAGCATGTGGATGCATTTACCAACCCACAAACCCATCAAATATCTTTGTTCGGGAGTTTTTACGGAGCTGAATCGGCAGGTTCCCCAGATCATTTTCTTCTTCACGAGGTTAGGGGGTGGGGCTGAAGATTCCAAGTTTCTAATCACTTGTTTGGTTACCTGTCCCATCTTAAGGCTATCCAGAGTCCCACCTTGTCACTTCATTAGCATAAACTCAGATGTGCTCAAAGTGGCTTCTTATGAATATTAAAAGACTATCACTTAGGAAATTCTAAGGATTGTAGAAACTTTGTGCCAAGAACTATGGACAAAAACCAAATATATTACTTTTTATAACCCACTTTGTTTATAATTGTATTTTCCTGTCTTCAAGTTCATGTGAATATTGTCACGAGTGAAAATTGTCCAGAATAAGTCTAAATGGGTCTCTCCCACTAAATTTTTCCTATGGTTTTTACTCTTCATGTGCAATGTTTTCATCAGTTATGTAGTTAAAAATTTTATCTTTGATTACTGCTTTTGTTCCAGGTTTTTAGTCGTTTTATAGTTCGGTAGCATCTAAGTCTCCTCCATATCTTTTGTATTTTTACTTATTTTTATCTCTACAAATTTATGTGGGAGAGTGTCTCAAATCCTTCTCATCAGTAATTCAATGTTTGAAAATGGCAATAGTGTTCTTTACTGTGCCACTTGTAAATTTTAATTTTGTTTTTGCCTTAGTGGAATTCCTATAATCTTCCCTTATCTCAAATATCTTCCTTTTTATCTCAGTCCCTTGCTTTTTATTAGCATTTTCTTTTCTTTTGACTTTCTGCTACTCCTTCATAATATCTTTTTTTAATTTAATTTATTTTGCATTCTATAAACTTTAGATATCAGGTCATTTTCTAATATGTTCTTCTGTTTCTACCCATATTTGGAAGTGTATTATTCCCTAAGCCTTTGGAGGAAATTCATTTTCCCTTTTTCTGAAGGTACTATACATTAGAATTATGTTTCTATCTTCCCATTGTTTTTCTACATATATATATATTTTTAAGTAGGCTGCATGCCCACCATGAAGCCCAACATAGGGTTTGAACTCATGACTCTGAGATCAAGACCTCAACTGAAATTGAGGATCAGATGCTTATCCGACTGAGCCACCCAGGTACTCCTATGTCTTTTTTTTTTTTTTTTTTTTAATTAGCTCTACATCCAGTGTGGGGCTTGAACTCATGACCCTGAGATCAAGAGTCTCATGTTCTACTGCCTGAGACAGCCAGGCACCCCGTTCAATTGTTTTTCTACCTTAGAAGGCAAACCTGTTGTTAGATAATAATCATCATGTATGTTTTGCCTTTGATTCTACTCAGATGACTTTCTTAAACCTTCAGCTTAAAAGCGGAGTGATTTATATGTCTCTTAACCTGATTCTCAGTGTCTATGAGTCTTTCATCTACATGTTCTAGACCATGTGGTATTTTCTTTTAATCAAAATAGTTGCTTCTATGACATCTTAGCTTTATGGAATATATGAAAAACTACAATCCCCTTCTTTTATCTCTTCCCTCTACCACATTAGGCATTGGGGAACTGTGCCTCCAAAGGTCAAATAACTTCTTCCAGTTTTTATTTCCTAAATTTACTGCCAGGTTGTTCAGTTGCTTCCTGGAATGGTTGAAGAAAAATTAATATTACAGCCCATAATTAGGGAAAGGGGGTTAAGGTACTCTCTAAGAAGTAATGCTCATACAGTCATGTACGATTACTTGGTTTGCGGTTCATTTCGATTTACTACTTCTGAACTAGGGAATAGACAATGAGGTTGTGAAAACAATACATATTAACTTCTATTTTAATATATTTACTTTATTTTCCCTGGCTAAATATTCCTGTTACTAGTTGTGTTTCTTCATCCAGGCCCATTGGCCTCGTAATTATAGGATATCTCTCATTAAAGTTGGGGCAAGTTTTCCAACATTACCAGAATTTAGTGGGGATGTGAATTGTCACCTTGTATTTCTTCTGAGTTCCTTCCAAGTCATTTTAGTGGGGGATGCTACATCAGGGACTTACCTTAGGAACCATTTAAATCAAGTTCCTCAGCCTCTTATGTCCTTCAGTCAAATGGTACAATTCCTTTTCCTGGTTCACTTGTCCTGTTTGGACCTAAGGAATATATTCTTTTAATGAAATGCTCTAGTTTTATTGCCTCTAAATTGTAATGCTATCAGGCCAGTCTTTAAAATGATTTACCTAAACTCTTTCTCTTTTAGTGCCAGATGAATTGCCTTCATCTCTTTTTCTGAAGCTTCTGATAAATCTCTGCCTTTTCTATTAGAAAACATAGAAAATGCAAAGTAGTATCCAGAAATTAAAAACAAAAAGAACTTTGTTTGCCAATAGAGTAGCATGTTGAGAATTAATATTTGCCCCAAGGAAAATGGTTTCTCCTGTGAAGTTTATTTTTTTAGTATAATATGTATATCTCTTTATGAGAGAAAAACAAGAATCTAAAAGTACATATTTCTCAAAAGAGAGAAACATTAAAGTAGTTTTATTTACAAATAAAACCTCCCATGGGGTTCCATGTCCATGGTCCCCTTTCATCCGAGCCAATAGCGAGAAATACATAGACAGCCAAAGGAGAGCAAAGGAGAACTCACTTTCTTTTGGTTTTATTTGTAAGTCCAACAGTTTTAGTGCTTTAAAAATTGTTTATTTCTCGGTGGGATTCTTCCAAGGAATGATATATTCTCTATTAAACCCTGATGATTTAAACCCCTCAAAGAGCATCACCATTTATCTCCTATTGAGGTTTTCCCCGTGCACTTTCAGTTGAAATCAGTGGACATGTGGGTGCTTTCCATAGTTTGTCTATTGTAGACATTGCTGCAATAAACATTGGGGTGCATGTGCTCCTTCAAATCACTATGTTTTATCCTTTGGATAAATACCCAGTAGTGCACTTGCTGGTCATAGAGTAGCTCTATTTTTAACTTTTTGAGGAACCTCCATACTGTCTTCCAGAGTGGCGGCACCAGCTTGCATTCCCACCAACAGTGTAAGAGATTTTATTTATTTATTTATTTATTTATTTATTTATTTATTTATTTATATTATTGTTCATTTATTAAGATATTATTTATTTAATTTTGGGAGAGAGAGAGTGTACATGTGCACACAAGCGGGGTGGGGGGGATGCACAGAGGGAAAAGCAGACTCCCCACTGAGCAGGGAACCTGATGTGGGACTTGATCCCAGGATCCTAGGATCATGACTTGAACCTATGGCAGGCACTTAGCTGACTGAGCCACTCAGACACCCTGAGTTTAACAGCAATCAAATTCCTGAGTTCCTGAAAGAAAGGAAGTTACATTTTTTGGATCTTTCAACTATGGAATTAGCCCCAAAGTTCCGTTCAGTAACATGTAGACTGGAGAGAAGTTAGAATTTGAGATTCAAAAAACATAAATAGTTCTTTCCTTGGAAGTGCTATTAGTGGGATATAATTGCCACTACCCACATAAAGGATAGTAGTGCTAAGGGTGAAGAACAGGGTAAAGGCTGTATTTCAAAGATTTAGAGAAAAAAAAAATTGACAGCAATTGATGGTCATTTGAATGTGGCAAGTGAAGGGAGGGAGATGTACTTATGTAACTCTGGTTTCCACCTTGAATTAAATAGGGGAAATCACAATTGATATAGGGAATACCAGATGAAGAACAGGCTTGGGCTTTGAGAACATTATCTTGAGGTTAGTGTTAGATTTGTTAAATTTCATGGACCTAGGAAATGTCTATGCTGAAAATATTTAAAAGGCAGTTTAAAATATTGGCCAGAGTTCAGAAAGTGTGTTGAAGATCAGTGTTCTAGAGATATAATCTGATCAGTTTTACCTCTAAAATATATCTTGGGTCAGTCCCTTTCTCCCCATCCCCATCACCAGTGTCCTTGTCTAGCTAATCATCACAATTGCTATTCTGGTTGCAACTGTAGACAGTCTCTAACTTCTGTCTCTAACTCTATAAATTGTGTTCCATAAAGCTGCCAGGGTGATAATGCTCTAAGAATGGGATTATATCACTTCTCTGCTTAAAAGCACTAGGTTGCAATTAAATAAAAATTCATGCTCCTTGCTGCATCTTTAAAGGCCTTGCAAAATCTGTTTCCTTGGATTCCAGACCATTCCTGTGTGATTCTTGAGATTTAAGGCTAACTAGACTTTCAGTTCTTCAAGCTGTTTTACCTCAGATTTGTCATGTGTGATTTCCTCTGCCTGGAAAGTTCTTTTCCAGTATGTTACCCCTAAATCCTATCCCACCCTCTGTGCTTACCCGTGTCAATATTTTTCTTATCCTTCATTTCTCAGAGAATGATCTGATCACCCCAACTCCTCACATTCTTCACCCTATTCCACAACTCAGCACTGTATTTTCTTGATACGTGGCACAATGTATACATATATATTTTTTAAAATTGATTTTCTGATTTGGGTCTAACTTGTCCCCTAGACTGTGTGGTTGATGAGTGTAGGGACCACCGCTGATTTGTCCCCAGCATACATATAGACCAAATGCCCATACTCTTCAGTTGCCCAGGGCTGTTCCATTTTGTGCCTGCTGACCTGACATGATTGTTACCAACACCTTCTTACTTGTTATCAACAGCTATTACACTGTCACAATTGTCTCCGTTTGGATGATAAATTACATGCCAGCTCATCATGTATACTAGACACTCAATAAATATTTGTTGAATAAGTGAATAAATGGGAGGGTCTAACACATATGTTTAAAAAAGCATAGAAAAAAGAGGAGAATGTGAAGTGCAATACTATAGCTCACTGACAATGTAAAATAAAAAGAGTTGAAGAAGCTATTTCATCCTGGAAAGTATGAAGGCTTGTGTATGTGTTTTGTGAGTGTGTAACAATATTAACTTTTTAAGAACTCATTAAACCTGTAGATGGAATGGTCCATAAAGGTCTCTCAAATTACAGTCTCTCAAAATATAGTTTTAATTCTATTTAGTTTGCCACTGGTAACTAAATGTTGTATCTTAAAACATTTTTTTTTTATTGTTATAAAGATTTCTTTGCGTCTAGCTAACTTTTCTTCTCTTGAAACTAAGGTCTATTACTGCTGTTCTGCTAGTTGGTAGATGGTAATTGGAAATGGAGGAGGAACTAAATCCTTCTAATCTTCTATGTGATTGAAATCTGTAATCAAAGTAATATTTATCTTAATAGGCCCATTTTTTTCATTTTCAAATCATTAGAAAATTAGTAGAAAAATAATACTAGAAAATTAGTAAATGTCATTAAAGTTTTTTCTTTGTAATTATTTCTTTAAATGCAGATTTTTAAGAGTTTAAAAATTCAGAGTATTTAGGTATTTAATATGTATGAGAGAATAGCTGGAATTTCTTTCAGATAATTTACTTTTAAATATATATCTTTTTCTCTATTTTGACACTGAGAAGTGGTATTACTTCATACTATTTTAAAATATTATTCAGTATTCACTCAGAAAAATATTGTGTCCACTGGTCATATACATTTATATGACTATAACCTTAAAATATATTTCTCTAAAATATTTAAAATATGTAGACATTCGGACTTTCAATAATTTTTTAAAGAAAGCATTTACAGGCAGAATTTTAAAAATAACTTTGCAAGCTGCTAATGAATATAACATGTTTTGACTTATAATTTCAGAATTTTCACTCCATTTAAATGCAAAGAAAAACTAGAAAATTATTTCACTTAATTATAACACATTTTCTCATTAGTATTCAAAATATATTTCATTTATCCAAAGCAGATAACTGGAATAACTCCATTTGTCTAGAAAATATCAAGAAACACCAAGAAAGCAATGTTTCAATGTATATGTATTTATGTTGTAAACATTTGTACATATGTATAGGTATGCCTATATACTCCAAAAACAAACACACGCACACACATATATATGCACATGTCTTTCACATACATCTATACATACATGCCCAGGTCTTTCACTTACATTGATACGTACACACATTGTATATACGTGTATGTGTGTGCTCATGCACATTTACATTTATGTGTGTATATATCCAGGAATGGTGCCGAAATGGTTAATTTTATTTCAAACGATAAACAACATAGAAAAATAAGCAACCCAAATTATAAAATGTAGTTACTTTGTGCTTCAGCATTAAAAGTAACAAAGTTTATGTTTTGTTAATATTTAAATACTAACACTATATGTGAATAGTATTTATTGATGAATGGGGCCTGGAATAGAGGAGGCAGGTGGGTATAAGAAAGTACATGGGCTTTGGCATCAGATAGATCTGACTTTGAATATAGGTTTTGCCACTTACATAATCTTAGAAGTTATTTACCTCCCTGACCTTCAATTTCTCCATCTACTAAAGTAAAACTATGTATTACATGATGTACCAACAGAAGTGCTTTGTTAAGCAATGCAAAATGTGATTTCTATACTCAGTGCTCAAACCTGTGGGGTTCAGATTCACCTGTCATGTTCTTAAAGGAAATTCACAGACCCAAGTACTTTCAGAGTAGGATTATTGGGATGGTCTCAAAACCCTGACCTATGAGAACTAGCAAGATTTATCCTGGGAAAAGAAACAACTAATGCATGAAATCTAACTTCAAAATCCAAAGAGCTGACATTTAGGAATACTTACTTTTCTCTCTTGGTCTATTTGGGTAGGTGGAATTATGAAAATTGAGTTTTGAACATAATATAAAGTAGGTAGGTATTATTATATTGCAGACCCTGATGACAGACTGTGAATCTATTCAAACTCTGAAAACGATATAAATTGCGTAAAATATGTATTACAGAAACTATAATGTGAGTAGAAAAAAATAACAGCAACATTTCTCTAATTTCAGGAATTAAGGCAAATAATTGAGTAATATCATTAAAAATTAAGAAAGTTTCAAATCAAGAATATTGGAAAGGGTTAATATAGAAAGAAAGAGAGGTCTTTGTTAGGATAGAAGAAAGAAAGATTGATTATATTTAAAACCTTAACATGGAAAGACAGGCAGTTAATAAACTTTATGTCTAATGGTAACAGTCCATTTAACCAAGTAGCAAACTCATTATGTACCCAGTGCAACTCTGTGCATTTTATTTCTAGTATGCCATTTAATATTTACAACAATGTGGAATGGGCAATAATATATAATTGCCATATTGAAGATGAAAAAAATGAGGATTGAAAAAAAGAAAAAAAATGAGGATTAAAACAGTTAAATAATTGCTTAAGGTCACACATTTGGTAGAGCAAAGATTTAGAATCAGAATTATTTTACATCAGAGTTTGAGCTTTTAACCATTTTACAGCTTCTATAGAGTATCAGTTTTTGTGTTTTGTTTTTCAGTCCAACATTTCACATTGACATTTACTTCTCAAATAGTTTGGCTACATGTTTATGTGTACCAACAATTCAGTAAAGAATCTGACAAATGTAAAAATTTCAAAAAAATTCCTCGATTAATTTTCTATCAAATGCTTGTAAATGTTCACAATTATTTTTCACTGTTATTTTAACTTTAATGAATTAATTTTATGGAATCTATTAGTTTGCAGGTAAATTATATAGTGAAAATTACATTCTTTAGCTTTTTCAGATTCGAATTGTATAGATTATAGATTGTGACATATGCGTTGTCACGTGTAGCCATTAATTTTAATGAGATCAATTTTCCCAAGTCACAAATTGCTGGTCTTAATTTTATTATGAAGTCTTAGTTTTTCTGTCAAATTCAAATTTTACCATATAAGTTTAAGTCAGTGTCCATTCTATTTTGTTCTGATTGTATTGCTGGCATCTAATTTTTTTGAGGATCAATATTTATATTTTCAGACTTGTTAACAAGATGCAATTCCTCAGTAAATTTTGAATCTATTATAAGATTTATTATTATGGTTTTAACTATCATCACTAGCTAATTGAATGAATCTCATGGACCTGACCTCGGAGGTGTACCAGTGCCACCTACGTAGAGAAGAGATGCTTCTATTCCTTCCTGGAGATTTCTGTTAGGGGGCTCTTGATAGCTATCAGCTTGGAGTAAAGATCAAGTTCAGTGCTGTGGGATTTTTAGAAACAAACAACTGTGCTGTCTGGATTTGGGTTGGATTTTTGTGATGAGGGTGGAATCATGAAATGTTAAACAGTTTTTAAGCATTCACCAAAAATGTGTGTCCCCTGGATTGAATCTGAGATGAGAAAAAATGAATTTATGCCTCCATCACCAATATTTCAATTAGAATTTTTGCATTTCTAAGAGACATACCACACTTCCAGTTTTGTAGGTTCGTAACTAAGTTCTTTTGTTGTTGTTTTTTAGTATTTCATAATCATAAACTTAACTCTGCATTCCAGCTAGACTTGGGAGTAAGAAAAATATGGAACCCATAGAATTGCAGCAAGAGCACAAAGATTATAGGATGTTTTGAGCAGATGGGGGTAAAGGGGTACTCTCCTGAGCCATAGAAGGAATGGTCTAGTAGTCAAGATAAAACAAGTCAAATTTATTAGATTTGTCACAGTCAGCCATGGTGATCCAATGGCTGGTCTTGCCATTCCTGGACCCAAGCCACTCCATTGCTTCCATAATATTCATGTCGCCTTTCACCTTGCCAAATACCACATGCTTACCATCCAACCACTCAATCTTGGCAGTGCAGATGAAAAACTGGAAACTGTTTGTGATGTGTCCAATGTTTGCCATGGACCAGATGCCAGGACCCATGTGTTTCAGGATGAAATTCTCATCATCAAACTTCTCCCCATAGATGGAATTGCCACCAGTGCCATTATGGTGTGTGAAGTCACTACACTGGCACATAAATCCCAGAATAATCCTGTGAAAGCAAGACCATTAAAACCAAATCCTCTCCCTAGTGCTCAGAGCATGAAAGTTCTCTGTTGCCTTTGGAACTTTGTCCCAAGGGCTCACTGTCCACAATGATGTTGAAGAACATGGCAGGTTTGACCATTGGTGGGAGGCGCGGGTGGCTCCCAGGTGGCGGTATCTGCAAGGCCTGTAACTAAGTTCTGAATCAAGTCATACATCTCAAGATTACACCTGGAACTTTGAAGCAAGTTTTCTCCATGTTTAAGCTTATGCACAATGATTAAACCCAAGTATGGATTTATATGGAGCCAGTGTATATGAGTGTATGATATTCTCCAGAAGTAATATTCAGTCCCGCTGGTTCCAATAACCTGGTCCTATGATTAAACATAGGCAAATGAAATAGAAAGTATAGACAAAGATTTCTCAGTTGCTAACAAAAACATTCTGGAAATAATTTGCTTTGGTTTCTATTCGGTTAGAAATGAAATCAGGATTGGCTTAAAGAGAAAATAGTAAGTGGAAAGGTCACAGTGATACCAAATAATGTTTTTGTTAGAAATAAATGTACAGAAAAAGTGGAAATTCAGGAGGTAATTATGAGGAAGATTTTATGTTTAACACCTTAGACAGGAAGCAGTTCATAAGTATTTCAGTGTTTCTTTTAAAAAACCAAAGAATTTCGTACTTAAATGAGAAAACAAATAAAGGACAAAGAATACTTATCCTGAGTGGCTGCTTTACAATCTCTGTAAACACTCAAACACTTATTGCTTTGTGGCAAAGAGCATGGGTCATATACTAGATCAGAGCGCTTTGCACAATGTAGTCCTGTGTTTGATCAAAATGAAATGACTAATGCTATTATGTGTCCTTTTGAAAATAAAAAGTTAGCACAAAGGCATGATAATGTCTTTTATTTTAATGATTTTATAGTAATAATTTTATCTGTCCAATATAGGAAGAGATCAGTAAAAATGGCAGGACTCTTTTACACCTTCACATATAATCAATATCCTTCACATATGATCATTATGGCGATGAAAGTTATTGGCTGCTTAAATAACCAAAAGTGTACATTAGTGCCCTGGCACTCAGTTTTGTGACCAGTTTTATCATTTTAAGCTTAAATGCTTTTGAAATAAGTAATAGCAGAAGATCAAACAGCTGGGAAATCAGCATGCAGAGAGAAAAAGAGCAAAGCTGCAAAATGAATTTATAAATGTTACTGGAAGAGCTGAGAGAAAGTTGCTGAGAAGTCCAAGATCCAATGTACCTTAATAAATACAAGCTATATGAAAAAACGTCTACAAAGTGTTCAACACTATTTTGGACATACACCTACTACCTACCACCCCTTACCTTTCTTCCTGATTTTTCTCTGACGTATTAGAACTATTGAGTAGACATGATTCATAGCCTCTGAGGTTACTAGGTCAGGAAAATGGAACACCCAATGTATTATATCCTAATATGCATGGTATCTATGAAGATTGTACATTGAAATAGTGATCATGTACATTCAGGTTTAATAAATAGGTAGCAAAATTGCGATTTTGATGAATTTCTCCATGAGAAGATAGAATACTGGGATTACTGCGTTTTACACAAAATAGAAGCACATTGTTTTCTTTTTTCATTTTAACCAAGCAGGAGGGTTTCTAAGCCCTCGCTAGGTTACCTTTGTTCACATTAGCCTGCCATTGTATTTTTTAAATTCACATTTTAATGGCAGTCATATAAACAATGCAGTAACTGCCAGCAATCAAATTACATTCTTATTCTGTCATTTAAGCATTATATGTTAAAATAATAAAAACAACTTTTGTACATGTTTATTCTGTTCTTCAAAGCAGAATTTCTTCTACGTCTTTCCTAGAGTCTTATGAGAAAAAGGTGGTCAATATTTGTTTTTTGATTGACGGAGAATATGAACAATGAAGTAGAGCCAGAGAGTAATTTTTGTGATTTGGCCACCTTAATGGCACCAGGTATTAAGAAAAAAATGTTTGGAGAGGAAAACGTTTGTGATATTTTCTAATCATAATGCCAATATAAAGGAAAGGTAGGACATACTGGATGTATATATTTTTCTCTACTCGGGAAAAAAGGCATAGTTTTATTTATTTTATATTCAGAATTGTAAAATCCAGCTGTGTTACAGGCTTAATTTAAGTGTAAAAATTATCCTTTTTTGCTTAATTAAGGTAGATAACACTATATATGTACATATTTAGTCAACATAAAACACAATTGTCAACAGCCACCTTAAAACAGCTTTACAAGATGGAGATATATATATATATATATATATATATATATATATATATATATATATATATATATGGATTTATATGGATTTATATGTATATATGTATATATATATCAACTTGTACATATGAATTGTGAGTTAAATGTCACAAAAAGAAGATATGCCATGAATATTCAAGAAATACTTTTAGTCCCTTCTCCATGTGAGATAGACTGGTGGTGGATTTTCTTGCTCTCTGGTCTTACCAGATACTGAAGACTCAAGTGTCTCTTCCATGTTACCATAATCCTCCAAGAGGATTCCACATTACCATGATCATCCAGGACCCTACCTTTCTTAACTTTGGGACCTAGAAGCATCTTGGGACATTGAAGTTAGATGCCCATGTGGGCGGTTCAGATGGGACCCACCAAGATCTCAGGGCACACATTCCGCTTTTCTGGATGGTGCGTGGACACCAGTCAGTAGTAGGACCAGCTGAGCAGTTGAAGTAGCTATTCGGTACAGGCAACACTGGATGGCAAGAGGTCTGTGGGTGTGAGCCCTGCATTCAAATGTCTCTTTGATACTGACAAGAAATGACAAAGGAAATGAATTGAGGAGATTCTCAATGCTAACTTTCTGGCCCATCCAGATGGACAGACCTTATCTCTGGTTCCAGAAACCTCTGTGAAAGTCTAGATCAGGCATCCCCTTTGCTAGAATCAACAACACTATTAGGTCATCTAGGGAGTTTAGCTAACCTATTTACTTTTAATTATTTTCCAAATCTATTGTTCTGACATACAGTTAATTTGCTACGTTGTCCTTGATTCTTGATATTTTTTTCCAAATAAATGTAGTTTATCTAATTTTTTTAGGTTTGGCTTTTAGAAATATTATTTTTAATATAAACTTCAACGCCTATTTTTAAAAGTAAAAACTAAGCATTAATTCTTTTCTTATTGTATTTAGTTATGAAAAACTTTTTTTTTCAAGTTCTTATTTAAATTCTAGTTAGTTAACATACAGTATAATATCAGTTTCAGGTGTAAAATTTAGCGATTCATCACTTACAACACCCAGTGCTCATCACAACAAGTGCCCTTCTTAATACTCATCACTTATTTAACCTAGTCCCACCCACCTCCACTCCAGCACCCCTCAGTTTGTTCTCTAGTTAAGAGTCTGTCTCCTGGTTTGCCTCTCTTGTTTGTTTTTTTTCCCCCATGTTCATGTGTTCGTTTCTTAAATCCCACATATGAGTGAAATCATGGTATTTGTCTTTCTCTGACTGACTTATTTCACTTAGCATAATACACTTTAACTCTACCCACATTGCCATATGTATGCCTTTGACAAAGAGAAAGATCACTTACAAGGAAATAAAGACATTAATATTTTACCCATAACTTCACATAGGCACCGTGTTTGTGCTGGAGATTCAATGCAGAGCAAAACACTGAAGGTCCCTGCCTTCAGAGAGCTTATAATCTAGTAAAACCGAGGACATGGACAAGGACTTTAAGAATAATTGTTTTGTGATGCCTAAAATATTTTGAGAGAGCGAGAGAATAAAATCACCATAATGTCACCAGGTCCAGCTGTTACATGTACCATAGAAGTTACTAGAGTTTAATGGTTATCTTGGAAAATCTTAGACAAGTTTTATTTTGTTAAGCTCATCCTTTGACAGCCAGATATTAAAAGTGTTTTATTCTCTTTTATAGGTAATCATACAGACACCTAAAATATTTTATTCTAAAAAATCTGCCTTTAGATTTCTGCCACAATAAGAACTTTTTTTCATTGCCATTGCTCATTAAGGAATAAAGCTTTTGATGAACTTGTGAAATCTTGGGAAGGCTAATTTCCCTCTGTACTATCAGTCATTGTTTGAAGATTTAAATTTCATAAAAAGAACAGTCATCTGCAAAAGTCTTTGCTACTTAGATTACAGAGTTTTATTATCCATTTGAGCACTGCAATTTGTGGATAGCATAGATGACAAATTATAATTTTGTCTTTTCTGTGGAATTTTACACAAAGCTCTTGAGTTTCACATTAAAAAGCCCTTGATAAGTGAAGATGCATGACTATATATTTATATATTCCATTAACAAAAGGAGTAGCATCAAACACAAGTTCTATCCATAACATGTGGCTGATAAGTCATGGTCGATAGAAATTAAAGATAGTGTTTTAGGAAATGTGCAAAACAGGTTTTTTTCATTAATTCATTATTTTGTTTATTCATACAACAAATACATAGTAAATGCCTATAATGGGTCACTCTCTCTCTTATGGGACCTAGGAGGACAACAGTGCATAATTTCGTGCTTCTTTGGAGCTCACATTATAGTGCAGGAGATGAATAATAAAATGAATTAAATATATCCATCAAATAGTTACAAAATTTTTGGAGCAAAAGAAACAGGACAAAGGAACAGTCTATAATAGAAGTAAATGGTGGTATTTTAAGCAGTGATCCATGGAGTATTCTTTAAGGATGTAACATTAAAGCTCTAGGGTATGAGGAGAGCTGAGGAATGGGTGTTCCAGAGAGAAGGACAGCAAATACAAAGGCCTTGAGATAGAAGAAAGCTTGATAAATCAAGAAAAAGCAAGAAACCAGGCATAGCTGGAGAGAGTCAGCACAGGGGACATTAGAGTTGGTTAGGTCAGAATTGTGACCAGAGGCCACACCATCCTGGATCTTGCCACCATAGGAAGGGCTTTGGATTTATTCTAAGTAAAATTGGAAGCTTCTGTAGGGTTTGGGGAAGTGTGAAATAATCTGACCTTGTTTTAGAAAGATTACTCTGTTTCCTAGAATGAAGGAAAGGAAAGTAGAATGGCCGTACTACTTTTAGAATTACTATAGTTCTAATTACTATAGGTATCACCCTGTATAAATTTAAGAATGCAGTAAGCACTGTGCAGATACTGAAATAAGAAAAGCATCTTATTTCAAATCTGCCTATCAAAACGAAGCTCATGATCTGTCAGTGCTGTTTAACTGAACCGGCATAATTTATTTATGCACAGTGAGCCCAGGATATGTATTACAGCAGAACGGCTGGAGAAAGATGCCTTAGGATCCTGCAGAATGTTTCACCATGGCCAAGATAAAAAATGACTATTATTTTTTAATAAATAATTATTGAAGTTGCAATTCATAACATTTTCTTCAAAGACTTATTTAGACAACAAGGAATGGTCAAGAGAACTCTAAAGGATTTTTTTTTCCCTTATTGGGGGAAATATTTAGATTCTGAACACCTGTTCAAAGGATATAGCACACCTTTACACAAAATATAAAGTATAAAATGATTATATATATGTAATGATATATATATATGAGATAATGGGATGTATCCTATATATATGATATAATGATATAATATTATCTATATCTATATCTATCTATCTATCTATCTATCTATCTATCTATCTATCTATCTAAAATTCATGGGGTTTAAATCCCACTTCACTATTGAATTACCTGACCTGTCTATGGCTTCTCATCCTTAAATTTGGGATAAGAATTCCACCTGCTTACACAGTGGTTGTGACAATAAAATGAGTTAGAACATGTCCCTCCAGGAATGTTAGCCCGTGCTTATAACCACTAGGCATATCACAGTGCTTTACAGAGAATTAATATGACTCATTTTATAGTCAGAGTTTTGTTTTATTTACATGAGAACTTGTTACACAATAAAATAACAAAGTGACAGGAAAAAAAAAAAAAACTTTGAGACATTCAGAAGATTCCCCACGAACTCTGAGATAATGTCATTTAATGCGTGGCAAACTTCTTTTAAAGTCTTTTAAAATTATAAACTCATGCTCAAATTACATCACTCTACATATGATGTGGGTGTCTATGGTTGCATTTTTGACTTCTTGTCTAGAAGAGGAATGCCAAATGCTCATGTTTTGATCATAAATGAGAATTAATTTTAGAAGGTAGGTGTTAGAGGATTTTTGTAACCCACTTTTTCAGTATAGTCAAATTTTACTGGATCTTAGATTGATATATTTCTTTAATTGGAATTTTCGAGGGCACAAATGTCAAAGTATTCCAATAATTTACACTTTTGATAAAACACCTACCAGGCTATGCGACAGGAGCTGCAGTGTGAAGGACAGATAGCAAAATGAGGTCTGTGGGGCTGGAGCAGGTGTTGTCCAATTCACACCAAGCTCCCATTGATCAAGAGAAGTGAAATGATAGACAACAAATTGAGGAAATATTTGAATTCTAAAATAACTTTCATGAAGAAGCAGAAGTGCTTTTGGACCAAAGATATAGCTTGAAAGCAATTTGGCTTGTTGAATAGCTTACATTCCCTTCTTATGTATGGAAAGATCTGAAGAAAAATCTCTAAACATATTCAAGTGCAGAACAGAAGTTGCATACTCCCCAAAGCCTATTCTTGATATGGGCCATTGTAGGAGACTTAGAGTTATTGAAATTACCGTTTATGTTGACAGAGGCATGAAGGGTGGAAGATAAACCACAAAGTTAAAGATCTCATTTCAGGCAGGGACATTCATCCATCTTCTGGCTAACAGCAATTTGTCCCCTCCTTTCTTTCCAGAGCATCATTTCTTTGTATCTGTTCTTAGAGCCTTGGTGCCACTGGCTACAAAATTAACATCAATTCTGCTCCTAGAATGATCTCTGGTCATTCTCATATCCATTTTGTGTCTCTCAATTGAGTAGGAATTCTTAACTTTGTAATTGTTTCTGAGGAACATTTCAAACTTTTATCCAAAGCCATTTGTAAATAAGCTGTTTGTGAGCCAGATCCCAAGTTTAGTTCTTATTTTTCCACAGGACTTTTGGTTCTGTTCATTCCTTGGACTGTCTTCTCAACCAAGTGGCTTTAGACTTCAGCAAGCAATATCACATTCATGTTGAGTCTTTTCCACCAAATTAGTAAAATGCTTTTCCTCCAGAATATTGAGGAGAAATAGGCTGTGTTTGTGGCTAATGCATTTATTTCCCAAACTTCAAGGAACTTTAGCTTCTTAAACTGAATCTCATTAGAAAAATAATGTACAATGTTGTTTATTTTAGTATAGCAATTATTTCTAATTGAACACATATTTAATGATATTTCCAGTTACCTTGACTTTCTTTAGAGAATTGCATGTATGAGCATTATTACAAATAATGGAAAAGAATGTGGTGTATTTCAAAATAAATAGGCTCAAAACAGTGATTGGTATACATAGACCATATATGTTTATATTATATATATATATATAAAACACTACATACATAACACAACATATAACATTAAATAATACCACTATATTATATAATATATATATCATGGCTCCTAAAGAATAGGCATTAGGGTTTATGTTGTAACTTTATTACCTTACAACATGAGTTGAATATAGAAAATACTAGCACATCTATAATGAGTAATTGAATGCATGAATACATTTTCAATCTATAAAAGAACAATATAATGGAAACTGTATTTTTTATTTCCAAGAGTGACCCTCAAATTATTCTGGCTGGGCTTTATGCAGCATATCTGAGAATTCTTTTCATGAAAGCATTAGCTGATGAATGTCTGCTGACCTGGAATTAATGCTTATTATTGAATTAACTGTATATTGTATGCCATGCTACTATACATAATCAGCCAAAGACATTGATTCTTCCATGCTAAGGGTTCAAGAAGCTTTATACAAGAATCAATATTGATTTTTGCAGGTGCAATCTAGAGCAAATTTCTTGATTGTGAAAGACTATTTTTCAAAGTGGCTCACAAAGCTCCTAGTTTCTTCTAATATATTGGCCGCAATAATCTCAGCTCAGAACCAGTTATTTGCAGAATATTGGCTGCCAGAGGTTGTTGCTTATAACAGTGGGTCTACATTGATCTCAGTTTTGTTTAAAATACTTGTGAACTGGAAATTTATTTATGTTTTCAATACCCTCAGATAAATGGCCAGGCTGGGAAGATAGTGTAGATTACTGAAAATTACCTAAAATAGATTCAGGGAGAAGACTGACTGAGTTTTGCCAGATATATGGTGTTCAACATGTCACTTCATGATCAAATACAGGTGTGAATCCTACTAAGTTACTAATTAGGTGTCTTAACAGTTTTCTAACTTTTTATTTCATATATATATAAATATATATAATTAAACATAAAATATATAAAATATAAAATAAATTTTATATATATCTATATCTATATCATCTATATATTCCAGACAACAAAAAATATGAAACTCACCATTCTTTATTTTCACCATATTCTTCATCATGACTGGTAACTTGTCCAATAAAGTTTCCATCTATTGTAATAAAGGTTATAGAATAAGAATATCTAATATAGGTTATAAGACTCAGACTACAGATGGGCAAGTGTGCCATTCTCGCCAATGGAAAAATCACTGCTGAGGGTGTCTTTATAATGAAATTCAACTACCTCAGCTCTAAAGTTACTACAACCCAAATCCAAAGAACAGGATTGTCATTTGTAGCTAAGTTACACCAAGATAGAAGTGGATAATCAATGAATAATAATAATAACAATAATGTAATAAAGAATGTTTTAAAATTGGAGCCCCACTGAAGTGGAATTGCTCTTATACCAAGCACATCACAAAATTCTCTCTTTTTATAGAAGCCCTAGATGACTCATATATTATTCTTTTTGGCTATAGTAATAATTATCTTTCTTTTGTGTTTTTATCATGTACCAGGCATTCTACTGAAAGGTCCACATAGGATTTAATCTGCACAGTAACTCTATAAAATATATCTTCTGAAGAAAGATACATATGCTGGTCAGGTCCAAGAAATGAAGTAGCTTATAGTCTCAAATAGGAAATTATAAACTGGAACTCAAAACTGAGCTTTCACCCTTTCTTTAAAAGAACTTATTTTTTATAACACTTTTAGATTTACTGAAAAATTGAGATGATGGTAAGGGAGTTAGTTCTCATATATCCCATACCCAGTTTCCCTTATTACTAATATATGAGATATTTGTTATAAGTAATGAACCATATTGATACATTATTAACCTGTCTACAGTTGCTTAGATTTCTGTAGTTTTTACTTAATGTACTTTTTAATATTTTTGCTGCAGGATCCCATTTGGAATATACCACATTACATTTAATTGTCTTGTTTCTTTGGACTTTTTTTGGCTGTGGCAGTTTCCTCAAATTTACCTTGTTATCAATGACCTAGATGGTTTTGAGGGGTAATGGTCAAGTAATTTGTAAAAAGTGTCTCAAATGGGGATTTGTCTGATTTTCTCAAGGTAAGACTGAAGTTACTTGTAGTTCAGAAGAAGACTACCTATGTAAAGTGTCATTTTAATTACATCTTATCAAACATAAATATACTATCAAGATGAATTATGACTGGTAATATTATCCTTGATTACTTGGCCTAGATAATGTTTCTCAGGTCTCTCTACTGTAAAATCACTGTTTTTTTCCTCCTTTGCATCATTTACACTTTGGACAGAAGACACTATGCACAGTGTAGCCTAAAAATGAGGAGTTTGCTCCCTTTTCTTGAGGGGGTATTCATATAAATTAGTAGGAATACCTACATGGGAGAATTATTTATGTTAGCTGTAGGTTATTGAGGATGTCCTTTATCAAGTTGAAGAATTCTCTAGCTCTAGTTTGGAGAGACTTTTTATCATGAATGAGTGTCAGATTTCATCAAATACTTTTTCTGCACCAATAGATGTGATCAGATGATTTTTTTTCTTTAGTCAGTTGATGGGTTACATTAATTGATTTAAAAATGTTGAACCAGTCTTGCATGCCAGAAGTAAATCCCACTTGGTCGTAGTATGTAATTCTTTTTGTACATTGTTGTATTTGATTTGCTAATATTTTGTTGAGGATTTTTACAGCTACATTCACAAGAAATATATATCTGCAGTACAAGCGAGAGAATCTTAAGCAGGCTTCACATCCAGCACAGAGCCCATGGCGGGGGTCGATCTCACAACACTGAGATCATAACCAGAGCCAAAAGCAAAAGTTGGGCACTTAACCAACTGAGCCACCCAGGCACCCCTGCAGTATTTTTTTTTTTTTCTCGTAAGACTTTACCCGGTTTGGGTCTTAAGGTCACATTAGCTTCATACAATAGGTTATGAGTAGTATTCCCTCTGCATCTATTTTCTGGAAGAGATTGTAGAGAATTTGGTATAATTTTGCTTTCTAATATTTAGTAGAATTCAATAGTGACGGGCACCTGGGTGGCCTAGTTGATTAAGCACCTGCCTTCTACTCAGGTCATGATCCCAGAGTCCTGGGATCGAGTCCCTCATCAGGTTTCCTGCTCAGTGGAGAGTCGGCTTCTCCCTCTCACTCTGCCCCACCCCCCTGTTCGTGCACGCTCTCTCTCTCTCTCTCTTTTTTTTCTTTTTAAGATTTTATTTATTTATTTGACAGAGAGAGAGGCAGCGAAAGAGGGAACACAAGCAGGGGGAGTGGGAGAGGGAGAAGCAGGCTTCGTGCCAAGCAGGGAGCCCGATGTGGGGCTGGATCCCAGAACGACGGGATCATGACCTGAGCCAGCAGAGCTTAGCCACTGAGCCACCCAGGTGCCCCTCTCTCTCTTTCTCAAATAAATAAATAAAATCTTGAAAGGAAGGAAGGAAGGAAGGAAGGAAGGAAGGAAGGAAGGAAGGAAGAAAGAAAGAAAGAAAGAAAGAAAGAAAGAAAGAAAGAAAGAAAGAAAGAGAAAGAAAGAAAGAAAGAAAGAAAAGAAAAGAAAAGAAAAGAAAAGAAAAGAAAAGAAAAGAAAAGAAAAAGAAAGAAAAAGAAAGAAAAAGGTTTATTAAAAAAAATTCGCTAGTGAAACTATCTGGGTCTGGTGCTTTCTATTTTGGAAGATTTTTGTTGATGCATCTTCTTTAGTAGATTATTGATTTTTTTTTTTCCGTGTGTGAGTTTCAGCAGTTTGTTTCTTTCAAGAAATTGTTCCATTTCATCTAAGTTATCAAATTTGGGGGCATAGGTATTCATTTGTTCATAATATTTATTTATTATCCTTTCAGTCTCCATGGCAACAGTCACAATGGCTCCTCTCTCATTTCTCATATTAGTAATTCATGTTTTCTCCTTGTGTTTTAGTAAACCTGCTGGAAGTTTATCAATTTTATTTTCAATTTTCAAAGAACCAGCTTTGATTTTGTAGACTTTATTGTTTTCCTGTTTAATTTATTTATTTATGCTCTTATTTTTGCTATTTTCCTTCTTTGCTTTAGGCATATATAGTTCTTCCTTTTTAGATTCCTAAAAATAGAAGCTTAGATTATTGATAGGTCTTTCTTTTTTTCTAATACATGCATTTAATGCACTAAATTTCCCTGTAAACACAGATTTTGTTCTTGTCACTATTGTATTTTAAATTTTATTTAGTTCAAATATTTTAAAATTTCTCTTGAATCTTTTTTGACACATATGTTATTTAGTAGTATGTTAATAATTTCCAAATATTTGGGATTTTCTAAATACTAATTTCTAGTTTAATCCCATTATGTCTGACAACATACTCTGTATGATTTCTATTTTAAATTTGTTTAAGTGTGCTTTATTGTCTAGAATAGGATCTATATTAGTAAATATTCCATGTGAGTTGAGAAAATGTATTTAGACTGGTATCCAAAATCTATAAAGAACTTATCAAACTCAACACACAAAGAACAAATAATCCAATCAAGAAATGGGCAGAAGATATGAACAGGCATTTCTCCAAAGAGAACATCCAAATGGCCAGCAGACACATGAAAAAATTGTTCAACATTACTCGGTATCAGGGAAATACAAATCAAAACCACAATGAGCTACCACCTCACACCAGTCAGAACGGCTAAAATTAATAACTCAGGAAATGAGATGTTGGTGAGGCTGTGGAGAAAGGGGAACCCTCCTACACTGTTGGTGGGAATTCAAGCTGGTGCAGCCGCTCTGGAAAACAGTATGGAAGTTCCTCAAAGAGTTGAAAATATAGCTGTCCTATGACCTAGCTATAGCACTACTGGATATTTACCCCAAAGGTACAAATGTAGTTATCCAAAAGGGCACCTGCACCCCAATGTTTATAGCAGCAATGTCCATAAAAGCCACACTATTTAAAGAGCCCAGGTGTCCACTGACAGATAAATGGACAAAGAAGATATATATATATATATATATATATATATATATATATATATATATATATATATATATATCAATCATAATAGACTAAGGGTGCCATGATATTTTGTTTTATATCAGTATCTATGGTCTGTCTCATTATTCAGACAATTACATATTCCTTTTTATGAATGGGCCATAATTTAGTTAACATTTTTGTACATGAACTTTAGGCCACTTAGAATGCTTTCTACAAAACAATGTACCACTTGACATTTGTATACACAAGTCTTTCTGTTCCTGTAATGGTGTTATTGTGGTATTAATGCCTACAAATAGAATTTTTGAGTCAGAGGGCATATACAATTCTCTGTACTAATTAACAGTATAAACAATAGTATGAGAATAACACCAATTTCCCTTATTATTGCCGACAAAAAAATGTTATCAAATTTTTGAACTTTGAAAATTTGGAGATTTATTATATGAGTAAGTATAGCCAAAGAGTTTGGATAGATATAATTTTTAAGCCTGAAGTCTTGTATTTTACTGTCTTATGTGTTCTACTTCTCTCTCCCCCACCCCAATCTCTCCCTCGGTATCTATCTCTCTAAACCCCTCTCTCAATATCTCTCTCAATCCCCATCCCCTTACCTTGATATTTTGTGAAGGGTATACTTGGTTGTGAAGGTAACACTTTATCTGAACTTTATTAGTGGCTTGGCACTTGAAAAGTGCTTATGAATGATTTGGTGCCTTTGCTCTCTATCTTGATAAGGTGATGCTTTGTTTCCATTGCTTGAAACTGTTCACCTTGGCACTCTCATCCCTGAGAGGCACAAAAATATGTCTCCCAGTTAATTTAAATTTTAGACCTCAGGTAAAAAAGCTTACTTTATCAAAGTTGTTTTTCTTTCCACCTGTTTACCATCTAGCTTCAGTCTAATTTCACATTTATCTTGTAGGAGTTTGCTGGAAAAGGCAAAGAACATCTCATACACATCAACATCATGAAAAATTTTCCCTTCATCTAGAGCCATTTTTATCATGTGGTTTGTTTCCTTTAACTATAATTACATAAATTGGTAAATGTTTTCCTGTGATTTTTGAGTTTTTGTCACTCATAACTTGATTGTCTTCACTAAGCCAAGTCACATTTTAAATTTTATTATTGAAGCACCTTTGACGCAAAAAGCATCTGGAACTCCAGCTTTCATATCTATACTCCTGGTTGGCAGCAGGGACTCCCTGTACTTTTTCATGGAGTTGTGGGTTCCATGGAGCCCCTTGAGAGGCTCAAGGGACAATCTAGTTTCACATTGTCTTGGGCATCTGCGTAGTTGGCTCTTCTTCAGATGCTGCACCAGCTTGACAGTAGAAGCTGGGTCAAGAATGATATGCATACGTTAGCCTATTTTAAATTGTGGTTTTCATAGTTTCCTTACTGATTTATGAGAAATCTTTGATATATATTATATATTAATTTTTTGTTAAAATTTTAAAACACATTTTCCTCAACATGGTATCTTTTAATTATCTCTTCATTTTTTCACAACAGAAGTTTTAAATATTTATGTACTCAAGTTTGCTAATCTTTTCTTTTGGGTTCTGGTTTTTAAATCAGCCTTAGAAAGGCAATCCCATATTTGTAATAAACTTTAAAATGTTCTCTATTACTTTAAAAAAATGTGTTCATTTACTTATTTAAATAGACTTTATTTTTTAGAGCAGTTTTAAGTTTACTACAAAATTAAGTGGAAAGTGCAAAGAATTCCTATATATCCCCTACCTTCCCCGACTATCAGCATCTCACACCTGATTGGTACATTCATTACAGTCAGTAGACCTACATTGACACATGACTAACCCACTGTCTGCAGTTCACATTAGAGGGTCATTCTTGGTGTTAATCATTCTATGGGTTTCAACAAATGTATTATGACATTTACCCACCACTGTAATACCATGTAGAATAGATTCTATGCCCTAAGGATCATCTGTGCTCTACCTATTTATCTACCCTCCCCTGTAACCTCTGGATGTGACTGATCTTTTTACCATTTTCATAGTTTCCCCTTTCTAGAATATCATGTAGTTGGAATCATAAATATATAGTCTTTTCAGACTGACTTCTTTTATATAGTAATATGTAGTTAAGGTTTCTTATGTTTTTTCATGGTTTGTTCATTTCTTTTTAGCACTGAATAATACTCCATTGTCTGGACGTACCATAGTTTATCCATTCACCAAGTGAAGGGTATCTTGTTTGCTTCTACATTTTGGTACTTAAGAAAAAAGCTGCTATAAACATTCATGTGCAGGTTTTTGAGTGGATATAAGTTTTCACCTCCTTTGGATAAATACCAAGGAATGCATTTGCTAGATCATATAGTAAGAGTATGCCTAATTTTGTAAGGTATTGCCAAAGTGTCTTCCAAAATTGCTGTATGTACCATTTTGCATTTCCACCAGTAATGAATGAGAATTCTTGTTGCTTCACATTGTCATCAACATTTGGTGTTGTTAGCATTCTGGATTATGGCTATCCTAGTACATGTGTAGTGTTATCTCATTGTTGTTTTAGTTTGAAATTCCCTAATGACATATAATGTTGAAAATATTTTCATATGCCATTTGACATCTGCATATCTTTTTTGGTGAGATATTTTTTCATGTCTTTTTGCCTATTTTTAAAGTAGGTTGTTCATTCTCTTATGTTCAGTTTGAGTTCTTTGTATATTTTAGATAACAACCCTTTATCATATGTGTCTTTTGTAAATATTTTCTCCTGGTTTGTGACTTGTCTTCTCCTTCTCTTGACATTTTCTTTTGTAGAGCAGATATTTTTAATCTTAATGAAGTCCAATTGTACCAAGTATTTCTTTCATGAATCATGCCTTTGGAATTTTTCCCACTACTTTTAAAAATTGTTATTTTTCCTTTTGTCTTATTGTTAATATTGAACCCTGCTTCAGAATATATCCAATATCTGTCCTTTTCTCACCAACTTCATTGACCACAAACTAGTCCAAGCATCACTGACTCAGGTTATTGAAGTTGCTTTCCAATTGACCTGCTTCTACCTTTTCCTCAAACAGTCAAGTTGTTAAAACCACAGAGATCACAACCACTAATATTTCAGCTCAGAATTCTCCAAAGGCTTCTCACCTTATACCTACAAGGCCCTCCAAGATACCATCTCTTTGCAGTCTCATGTCCTATTACTTTTCTCATGCTCTCTTTCATGGTAGTTGGCCTCCTTGTTCTGTGAATACCCCAAAGACTCTCATTTCAGGGCTTGGGCATGTCCTGTTTCTTCTGTCAAGAATGTTATTCCTAAAGAACTCATAATTTGCCCCTCCTATCTTCAGATCACCTCTAAAAACAGGCTTTTTTGGATCATCCCATTTAGAAAAGTACCCTTTGGAACAATATTTCATAGAACTTGTTTATCCCTAACAAGTATTCATTTGCTTATCTCTTCCATATAGATTATAATCCCCATGGAAACAAATTTTGGTCTCTTAACTACTATATTTCTAGTATATATCTGGCAGGTGGGAACACTTCTCTGAGATAAACATCTCATAAATATTCCAAAGCATATTAGTCTTGTTGGGGATGGGAGCATGTTGAGAAAGTTTTGCTAGGTGAATCATAGTTGAAGAGTGGTATCACTCCTATTTGATGCTATTTGATGCTAAACTATTTGATGCTAAAAAAAATTAAATAATTGCTGAATGTCAGGTCCAAATATTATGATAAACTGGTAGATAGCACTGCAGTTTCGAACCAATGTTAGTTGATAAATGTTGCTTTGTAAAGTGCAGGGAGTGGGTTCAGAAGCAAAATCTTGATGATGTGCTCTCTACAGCCTATTTACCTTGAGTTAGAACTAAAGGCTTAAACCTTGTAGACACTGATATCTCTCTAGGAATTTGGCATAAATCCCACTGGTTTTAAGAAAACTTAATGTTGAAACTGAAATGTATTTCTTCTTGACACAACTGACATCCATAATGGGTTCAATCATGGCTAAGTCCAGTTGGCTGAGAATTGCATTGTTATATTTCCAAGTTAGCTTTCAGAGTCCTGGTACTTTGCCAAGAGGCTTTGACATTTGTTGGTTTCTAAAATTAAAAAAAGAAAAAATTAATTATTAGAGTTTTTAAGAGAACAAAGCAAAATGGTTTTTTAGCTGGAAATAAAACCATAGGTTCTTGTAGTAATGTAAGATAAAAAATTGTGTGTAAATTGGAACTTCTTTTTAGATGACTGGATTTTTGCTGAGCATTATGCTTTTCATATCATTTGTCTTCATAAATATTTGTTCTTTTTTTTTTTTATCTAGCATACTAGATAAGGAAAATAAGCCTTTTAAAAACAAAATCTGTTTAAAGTTTTTCTCATCCTAGTCTTAATTTTCCTCAAGGAGATCAATTTCATTGCTCAAAGATTCCTTTATTCGGTTTTATTCAAATGAATTATTATAAACTATAGATATTTTAAATAAATCAATAGGTATAAGAAAATATTAAGGCTAAAATTACAAAATTCAAATTAGCTAAGATTCCTGATATGTAGAACAGTCTAGTCATGACATGAGTCTAAAGGTGTGCTATTTGAAAACTAGAAACTGGAGATGTTAGAGATTGACCTGAGCTTAAACATTAGTTCAGTGACATTGAGTTTAATACCCTGTTTCCATCTTTTATGCAACATAGTCCAAGGCCATATTTTAAAAATATATAGATCATCCGGAGTGAAACTTTTTTCATGTCTCAGTTATCCATTTCTGATTTGTGAGGATTCATTTGCTGATGCCTTAAAATCAGAAAGGAAACATTTTGAAATACTTTCAAACATATAGTTAGTAATTGAGGATAGTCAGTTTAAATGTAGGCAGTGGTTAACATGCTCTCAGAATTAAGGTGCTCTTTAAAAAATAATCCCCTTTTATGGGCATTATCAAATACAGAACTGATTAAGCAATCAAACTCCGCTCTAGTTTCAGAGCAAAATGTTAGCCATTCTGCCACTCATTCTTTCTTTTATTACACCTCATTATTGTCTCTTTAGATTCTTTCTTTCTGTTCCGAATGATTTCCTACCTTATGGCCATCGAAGGAACATAGTGGAAGGGTAAAGAATTAATTAAAGTTCTAATGGCGCAATTAGTAGTAAGTGTGAACTGTTAAAGCATTTCCTCAGATGTTTTATAGCTTGTGAGACATCATCTTCACCTCAGCCGACGAATACTGACCACCTGTTATCTGTTACCATAACATTATACAAGCAGACTGACAGAAAGCAATCTGGTCTCCAGTGATTGGACTGCTGAAGCAATTGACAGGCAGTTTCCACAAAGGTAAACTGTGAAAGCTAAACGAGATGGTAAATAGAAACTCAGGCAGGTGTTTAATGAAGAAATACTATTAAAACAACCCAGAAGTTATAAAATGAATCTATTGTTTATGCATATTTTTATGGTATTCAGTTTGATTCAGTGTTTGAAGACAGTAACTTTAAAACCAATATTCTATGTCTTACAGTTGTAATTACCTGTGTGAACTTATAACTTGAGTTAGAAAGCATATTGCACTTAGTAAAGAAAGTTGTAAAAGAAGTTTGTTGGTGCTAAACTGGTCTTCGTTTAAAATGAAAAAGTGGGTGGTGATGCTTTACACTGCATTTCTCTTAAACTTGATGAAGTAAATAAACTTAAAGAGAAAATAAGTTAACTTAGAAGGGAAAGCATAATTTGGCAGATTTCATTGAATTAAGGCTATTTGTTGCCATAGTGTCCTACAAGATTTCTTCTGGATGCGGAATAACACTGAATTTCTAATATGACTTGTTCAATTATTGATTTGTTGCTTATCTGTTCTCTAGGAAAGTCAGATGAAGATCAGCATGACAGTATTTATAGGCTGCATCTCATCTGTGGGATGTAATCCGTCTTCGTTAAGTTCAGTAAAAGTGATAGATGGCATTTGGCAGGGTAATGATGTGATCACTCTACCAGCGCCTCTTTAAATCATAAGCTGTTGCTTTCTGTTGTGTAGATATTTAATCAGTTATACACCCCATTACTGATTTAATTCAGAATGTCAGTGGCAGTTGAATAATGTGAGTATTTGTATATTAATATCATATTGTATTAATGCTCCCTTCATTTAAGTGTGCCATTCATTTGAAAATCATAAACTGTTGCTTCATGGGTAGAATAAATGTAATCGAGATGTTAGGCATCTAACACCTTCAGTGTTTGAATTCAGCACGTCAGTGAAAAAATGTGTTCCTTTATATCTCTGTTTGTATTTTCTTGACTCAATGGATTATTTGATGAAATCAGCACTTGCTATGAGTAGAAAAAAATTATTTTAATGCATACCCTATACATATGAACTTTAATTTTCAGATTACAATAGAGGAATGGAACTTTGAGAAGATAATGCCAGAGCAACACATTTTAATATATAAAGTAGAAAACCCAACAATTCTTTAATGGAGATATACTATTAAAACAATCTCAGAAGTTCATGAACATTACTATTTTTTCTTTTAATTTTATATTAATTTACGCATTTAAGATGCTTTTCATATATAAAAACTCTGGTTCACAATGCTCTAGCTAATTATGGGGGATGAATAATTTAAATAACTACTATTTACATTTCACATTTCTGCTCTCAAATATATTATTCATACCTTACAACGTAGAAATATTTATAATTTAAAAAATCCTTTTTTTTAAAGGAAAACTTGGTTGCATCACTATCTTTTAAAGACCTTTACACTAATTTTGTAGGATCTTAATGTTGATTCCAACGCTCAGAATAAACATGTATGGAAAAACTTGAACACATTATTTGGTATAATGATTCTACATAATTAATTGAAAAATTTTATTTTTAATTTATAAGTTCCTTCTGCATTGCCATAATAGTAATAACATTTATATCTGTAATACTTCCTTCTAACAAATCACAAAATTTACATAGAAATAATCTCATTGAACTTTGTAACATACCTAGAACAGTTAAGGAACTCCTGGTTATTAATGTATTTCATAAATGAGAAACATGGTGATTTGGGGACTCCCTCCTGCTCAGTCAACCAATAATGGTGATTGGATTCAGTCTCTGCTCAGGACCTCAACAGCCCTGAGGTCCCATGGTTTTAAGTGCTACAAACTTTCAGCCATTCCTTTTTATATCTGTCTTTGCTATTTCTGTGATTAATTTATTTCCTGAAAAAATATTATATGGATATATGTATGTGGGTGTATATGTACATGTGTACATGTGTACACACATATGTATGTACGTATACATACACGCACATGCATTCATACTCTCAGATTCTAAATCATTATCAGTAAATGCTTGTCAAATGACAAAAGCAGTCCATGTTGTGATTATACTAAATTATTCAGTTTCAGATACTTGAGGTAAGAAGAGATTTATGGGAAGTATAGGAATTAGAGGCCATGAACATAAACTGGTCTTTTATGCCCATTTCCATCAGAATAGCTATTTAGATGTCTTTGGATAATCCTTTTACAAACAGAAAATAATTATGTTCCCATCTGCATCACCGTATCTTTTTTGATTTTCATTGTATTAAGATCTTTAAGCTCCACCCCCTAATTCTAATTGAAAATTATATGACTGCTATTTATTTCAGTTTGATGAGACTATTTCAACTTCACCTTCCCAGCTCTCTGCCCTTTTGCCAGCACTCCTGAACTCAAACTTATCAAGGAAACAAATCTTTACAAATCGTTTTGGAAATCAGTTGCTTGGAGAAGTAGAAGGGTTTCCTTTACTTGTTCCTTACATTCTTCTGTTGTGGCTATTAGCAAGTTTTCTGCTGTTTTTAGTTTTTCTGTTTTATTTTTCCAACTTGTTCTGACATGATACAAACAACTAATTTTTCCTTTATCTTCTAAAGGCATATCTTTATTTCTTACTTATTTTCTCAAATCTAACTGCCTAATGGAGAGGTAAAAGATTATTGAATGTTTCAGTTCTATTTCCTGTCATGCAATTCTTTCTATTTTTACTCAAGAACTTTGACATTTTCCATATATATATATTTCATGTTCCATGTATGCTAAGAAATTTTAAAAATCCTATAAAAATTTTTCATTTTCGCATTTTACTATCTCTTTTCTTTGAGAGATTTAATATTTGTGATGAGAATCCTCAACAATTTTAAAAATCTTGCTTTTGAAGTGAGATTTTGGAGGACCAGATGGTTAGTTCAAGGAAACAATAAATACGAATCTGAGGAATACTAAATTTTCAGGGGAGAACGTTTAAATTTTTCATGAAAAATAATTATAATTATTTTCTTGACAATATAATTGTTAGCTCTTATCACTTTATCTGAGTAGAAAGCCTTTTACCTCTTGTCAAACTATGTTTGGTAAGACAGTGTACTGCTGATTGTCTGAATATACCGTTTTATCTGAAATTTTACTTTTTCCTGGATCATTTGAAATGCAAAAAACAAAAAACAAAACAAAAATAAAAACAAACTTGGCATCAGGGAAGAGAAAAAAATATCAGAAAAAAGAATTCCCATCATCAATGTCACATCTTACCTCTTCTATTGTGAAAAATAGTCTTTGAGTATACATTGACTTGACTGGATTACATTGACAAATTGATTTTTATTTCCATTGTATTTCTATTTATAAGTAGATTGATTGTTATGTATCCTATTCCTAACTTAGTAAAACTCTCTCCTAAGTTTCTGTTTTGTCATTATCACTTTTTATGTAAAATCCAGATGTCTGTGTGGTACTGTGTGGTACCAGAGTGATGTACAACTTACAATGCTCACATTCTGCCCTTATTGTGGGAGTTTGAGATTAAAAAGGGACAATACTTGGGCAGTCAGACCAAAAGAACAGATAACCAAGCTAATGCTTAATCCATGGAATAAATAAAATAACCTATTAAAATAGTGAAAAGATGCCTTCGGCTCAGGGCGTGATCCCGCCGTTCTGGGATCGAGCCCCACATCAGGCTCCTCCGCTATGAGCCTGCTTCTTCCTCTCCCACTCCCCCTGCTTGTGTTCCCTCTCTCGCTGGCTGTCTCTCTCTGTCAAATAAATAAATAAAATCTTAAAAAAAAATAAAATAAAATAAAATAGTGAAAAGCACATAGTAAGCATTCAATAAATGCTATTAATTAGGTATTTTGTAAGCTTTGTGACTTGTCAGTCCCCAAATTGTTAACCTGTGACAATGAGAGTTGGCACGTGCATATTCCCAAAATGCTCTTTATAAATTTTAACTATTGTTATTTGAATGAAGTAGGTGGAAGTTAGTGTTGCTACGTCCTTTAATCTTCACTGAGTAATTTAATAGGACAAGACTTTTATTATTATAGAGTATTATTATTATTCAAGACTTTTTTGTTACTGAGTCCCAGATTGGCTTCCGTGGCTCAAAAGGCCAATACTTGAGACTGAGTTTTGATTGGAAAGAAATATGAGCTTTATTCAGGAGGCCCGCCACCGGGGGAGAAGAATGACTCTTGACCAAAGGCCAGCTCTGAGGTTTCTGCCCGGATTTTCAAAGGGTAGTTGAACAATACAGAGAGTGCAGTGGTCTGTAACATTTCTCGATTACATGCAGACTGGATGGTGCCAACTATGTTATCTCAGTACTTTCTGGTTGTGCCAGGGAGTCTGGTTCCTCATTGCTCTGTGGGGCCAGGGAAAGTGTGTAAAATGAGTCTGATTCCTGTTTTATGACTGCAGGAGTGCTCTGTTCTTTCTAGGAAAGAATGCATGATCAATAGATATAGAAAGGAAGGTTAGTTAATCAATCATGTGGGCTAAGGGCATTTGCTAAAGTTTAAAGACTACTAGGTTAGCCAGAGGGACCTAGGCAGCTTCATTTGGATCATTGAATAATGAAAGAAATCAAAGGACAGGACATAGTGTATATGAATTGATAGTATAAATAAAAGAAAATTGTTGGATGTGTTTCATAAACCCTTGAGGATAAAATTTTGGTTCCTAAAAAGTTTAATGTTGCTTGTTAAAATAATTTTCTGCCAACAAACTGTTAAATTAATAGTGAGTTAACAAATTTTTGCAACAATATTATTTCTTAATAATATATACCTGTATCATTTATAAATGCAGTCTTCAAAAATGAGCATTCAAATTTTGAAACCACATCAAATCAGTCTTCAAATGGGTTGTAACGATGAATTCTTAGGTTTCAGTTTATGCAATCTCCGATACTGATTCCTTGAATAAATTTATAATTTAGAAATGAATAAAATAGATTTAATTCATTTAAATAGGATTAAAGAATAATTTTTAAAGTATAAGCACTGTCAGACTAACAACAATATATTGAACAAAGAGATTATTTTAATTGACAGTGTTGGAGCATAAGAGTTTTTTATGATAGTACTTAAAATTAGATATGCGAGTGACTTTAAGGTCTGTTTCAGTAACTTTTTTTTTTTTTTTTTGGAAGTTTAGGATATTTATTTCTGGTTCACGCAATGTCTGAAGAGAGTTGGCTGACTCCACAAGGTAGCCCTCCTCCATGCTGTGACTCAGCAATGTAGACTGCTCCCAGTTCTCTATACCATATCAGGTGGCTTCCAAGATCATCCCGGCAGGGGCAAGAGGAATTATAGAGAATTTACGCTGTTCTTCTCTGCTTTAACTTAGAAATGATAAATACCTCTTCCATTTATCACCTATTTGCCAGAACTGACTAAGTTACAAGCAGCTGGGAAAGAAAGAGGGCAAAAGGATGTTTCTAGAGCAACAGGTGGCCACATTAATATTTGAAAGAAGAAAATAGAATCAGAGAAGAGTAGTATTAAACATGAGAAAAAATACAATATAATACAGAAGTAACCCATTCTTAAGTAATTCTGTCTCAAACCATTGTTGTACATTGTTTTCCTCCAAAAAGTTTTGTTTTAGTTAGATCAGTGTGTCTGAATATGACAGGATATTATTGACTTTTGATAATATAAAGAAGAAATATTACTCCAAGGAAATGGTATTATTAATGCCTTTATCAAAAAAAAATATTTTTTTTAAAGTAGGCTCCACACCTAGCATGGAGCCCAACACAGGGCCTGAACTCACGACCCTCAGTTCAAGACCTAAGCTGAGATTAAGAGTCGGTCATTAACCAACTGAGCCACCCAGTTGCCCCATGCCTTTATCAATTTAATTTTGTGATGAGTGATTTTTAAAGCAATAATTTGGTAATTTTTAGTAGATTTCTTAGTAAGGAAGAAGTTTAAAAATCAGATATTCTCCAGGACACCTGGGTGGCTCAGTTAGTTAAGTGGCTGACCCTTCATTTCATCTCAGGTCACGATTTCAGGGTCCTGGGATCAAGGCCCAAGTCAGACCCTGCTCTCAGCAGGGAGTCTGCTTGCAGATTTTCTCTCTCCCTCTACCCCTCCCTCTGCTCTCTCTCTCTAAAATAAATAAATAAATCTTTTTAAAAAATCAGATATTCTCCATCCCCACTTAATTGCTCTATTTTTAAATTAAAAACTAATTTTTGAGCATTTTATTGGAGAATTCGACAAACATGAGAAATACTGCCTATCAACACGAGGTTCTGGACATACGGAGAGAATATACAGCCTATTTCTGTATTCTAAGTGGTCAACCCCAGAAAGATAGTGCTTGTGCATATAACTAAGGGATCTTTGAGGAGCTTGAAACATGCTTTGGAAGTAGACATAAAAGTTATTATGATGCAGTTTAATAAGTATAAAAATAGAAGCATAGAGTATGTGGAGAAGTGGGAAGAGACGAGATAAGCGACAATATAAGAAAGGCATCTTGAGAAGACATTCTTTCTCTTTTGAAAAAGATTTTATTAATTTATTTGAGAGAAAGCATGAATGGGGGTAGGGGCAGAGGGACAAGCAGACTCCCCTCTGAGTGCAGAGTCCAATATGAGCCTTGACAGCAGGGTTTGGAGGGGCCCGATCCCAGGACCATGGGATCACGACCCAAGCGGAAGTCAGAAGCTTAACCCACTGAGCCACCCAGGCACCCCTCTGAGGACATTCTTTCAATGTAAATGAGTATTTCAATGATTGAAGGAGTAGGAGAAGAGCATTATGATATTTTATTTTAATTTGATAGCTAAGGAGAAAGTTTCTGCAAAAAAAATGTGTTTGTGGCGTCTTTTCTAAAGTTCATTTTTTTAAAGATTTTATTTATTTGAGAGAGAGAGAGATCATGAGCAGGGGGATGGGTAGAGGCAGAAGCAGACTCCCCACTGAGCAGGGAGCCCAACTCGGGGCTCAATCCCAGGGCCCTGGGATCATGACCTGAGCCAAAGGCAGACACTTAACCAACTGAGCCACGCAGGTGCCCTTTTTTGAGTGTATTTAATCTAGATGGTAAGAAAACATGATCTAAATCTACAATTCAGATATACTAAGCTTCCCATGTGCAGATTTAGACTCTTGCCCTACATCCTCCTTGAGGCCTATCACCAGAAAGCTTTCCAGTCAACAAACCTAAATAATAAATGGGTATTATATGGGAAATTTCACAGAAAGATGCTAACAGGTTTTCACTGAACCCCACACACCATTCCCAATTAGATCTCAGTGTTTCCTTGCTCAAATTTCTCTCTCCAGCTATTACCTCATAACTTTCCATTTCCAGTAATAATTTCTATCCTTTTTCTTTGCAAAATTTGGCCACAGAGAATTAAACCTTTGTTCCACAATCCCCATCATCTGGAATAGCCTTTCTCTATTTTCCTGTTTCATAACTAGCTATTGTAAAAAAAAAAAAAAAAATCACTTCTATTCAGTCTTTACTTCCTATGTCTCTCTTTCTTTTTGGAAAAATTTAACATTTTCTAATTGCTTTATTTTCTAGTAGTCCCACCCCTTTCCACCTGAAAGATCATCAAATATTTACATTATCAACCCACAAGTAATAGTACTAAGACTGAAAGGCATAGTTCAAATGGTTGAGCTTATTTCAAGGGATGGGGAATAAATAATCTGAAGACCAACTCATATAATAAGGAGAGAATTCTATTTTCAGATGTAGATTGTGTTGTCTTAGAGTTCAGAAACCCACTCCTATAACAATTGTCATTTCTTCTATTCTACTTGTGGAAAATGGGGATGATAATTTATCCAACAAAGCATTAGTGTTGCTAAGCATAATTGGCTGTAGCCTTGTGTAGAACAATGCAATAGTAGTAATAATAATAATAATAATAATAATGCTGACTTATATTAAGCTCTTTGTATTAGGCATTCTTTTTAAAACTTTACATATGTTAACTCATGTAATCATCCCAAATGCCTTATGAATTTGGTACTGTTATTATTCCTACATTACAAATAAGGAAATGAAAATAGAGTAAAGTTAAATGAATTGCCCATGGTTGTATAGCTGGTAAGTGATAGTGCAGGGATTCAAAGCCATTATCTCAATCCAGAGTTTGTGCTCTTACTTATTATTGTACATGTATCTCTAATATATTAGATCGTGTTGCTTTTTCTGTGTCTGGAACTTTGTTCAGTGTTGGGGATAAAACTGAGAACAAGCTACTCATGTGTCCTGCTCTTAGATTTTGATGTGGTGACAGACAAAAAGAGCACAAATAGCAAGGGGCAAAGAAAAAGAATACGTAAGCACATAGATGGTATTTAATTCTATGGGAATAGATCAGGGAAGATAGGGGACAGAGTAGAAAAGAAGAGGGCTCTCTAAATGAAACCTTAGATAATACCTATATTTCAGAGGCTGGGTGGAAGGGTTGCCAGCAGAGAATGTTGGGAAGGAAACAACCAGTGAGACAGGAGAAGACAGAAAAGAACATGTCAAACAAGCAAGCAAACAAAGAACAACTCTTGAAAGGATTTTAAAAGGAAGGGAGTCAAGAACTGCTAAGTAACTAGATAAGGTGAAAAAAATGTGCATCGGATTTAGCAATTGAAAAATTGCTGGTTATCTTAAAAAGGGTAGTTTCAATGGAGTTATAAAAGATGTCAGATGATCCAGTTAAATGGGAGGCCTTTATGTTTTAAGAAAGAGCAGAGAAAACAAAAGGACCAATGCCCTTGATAAAGAGCGCAAGTAGTGGACTTCCCTGTTATAAGAAGACATTCATTTCTCTCAAAGGGAGGGGGCAAGATACAATGCAAATGGATCTGTACGTTTGGTGGGAAACTAGGGGTACGTTTCTCATTAATTTTAATATCAATACAAAGTACTTTGGAAATCTTGTACCTAATTTAATTGATTCCACAATTTTATTTTTTCCATCTAGTTTTGTGCTTTTGTCAAAGAATAGTATCTATTTAAAATATTAACAATGTAACACACCATAAGTAAAAAAATTATAAAATGGGAGGATTATTATGACACTGACCCCTTAAGTTTATTTGCTTGATAATGTAAATGAATTTATACTCAAATTGTTAGTGTCTTCATGAAATCTACAATACTTAAACCTTCAGATTCTTTCTATTTTTGAAAGTTTGGTCTCTTAATTTGTTAATCTCTTAAATTTTTCTTGGATTCCTGATAATAAAAGTTCTAAAATCTAAAGACAAATTAGTATTGAAATTAATAATGTTTATAAAGCATTTCACTTGCCGCTTACTACTGAAAAGATAACCCCTCAAAAGGACATGTTGCTTTATATCTTTGCTTAGTTGTTCTGTACTATTACAAATGACTACTTCATTTTTTTTCCAAAGGGGACAAACCATTATACATGAAAAGCTTTTAATTTTTTTTTAAATTGTTAAGATGTATTTATTTCAGAGAGAGAGAGCATGCACATGCAAGCGGAGAGAGAGACAGAGGGAGAGAAACTTCAAGCAGACTCCCCGCTGAGTGTGGAGCCTGAGGTGGGGCTCAACGCAGGGCAGGGTTCAATCTCAGGACCCATGAGACCTTGACCTGAACCAAAACCAAGTCAGACACTTAACTGACTGAGCCACCCAGGCGCCCCTACATGAAAAGCTTTTAAAAGGAAAAGGGACTTGGCATCTAAAAATCAAGATAATTTACTATTATTCTTGATTTCTAAAGCCATTAAAAAATCCTGTTTGTTACTTAAACGTATTTGTTCTAAGTATTATAGTGATTCAGAAAAGAATTATTATTCAATTTTAATTATTTCTATATAGCTTAAAAACATGGACATTGTATCAAGTTACTTACATATGATATGTAAATAAACAAATTTAACATTCGAATATGGAAGTTTAGCTTGCACTGAGTCTCGAGTGTTTAAGACCAATCACCTGATGAAATAGCTTTAAAAAGCCAAGAGCTGGCAGAGCAACAAAAGGACGCCTGGAATAACATTTCCTCCACTCCACTCTACTCCACAGAAATCTGTCAATAAGAGGGAGCCAAGAAGCCAAAACAGATAATTTTGCTGTGGATCAGAATGGCATAGAAGGGATGGCATTGATTCAAGTCAGAGTGAAATCAAGGTCTGAAATCACCAAATAAAGGGTTATTTAAAAACAAACAAGCAAATGAAAAATAGGCAAACAGCAGTATCAGGCGAGAGATAATGGTTGTAGAACATGGGAGAATACTGAAGTGAGACTGAATCAGAAGGAACGTGAGGTAGAAAAAGAATGTCTATCAGTAATGTTAGATCAGATATCTGAAGAAGGAAAGGCAGAGCTGAAAGAAGGAAAAAGAAGTGGAGTAGGAAGGGGGGGAGGAGAGAAGGAGGCAGAAGAGGAAAAAGGAGAGAGGAGGAGGAGGAAGGAGAAGGAGGAAGAGGAGAAATACATATAGTAATGGCTAAGTAAAGCGCTATGCCTCTGGTGCAGAAGTCAGCATTGTTACTGCTCTTGACTGAATTCAGTTTAAAAGGCCCTAAGATTAGCAGAAGCCAGATGAATGTGCTCTGTCCAATTAATTGTATGTGCATTTGTTATTTAACGTTTATTATTTAACATTTACGTGTATAATTGACAAATGTACAGCAAATACTTTTCATGAAATTACTAATTTATCACTAAAGAATAGGTCACAAGGTGGATATAATGCTACATTTCTATTAAGGACCATGTATACTTGTACCATTTATTGGTACCCAAAGCCCTCATTTCTATGCCTTTCTCAAGACCGTGTTTTTGAAGTCGTTTCTCATCTTTTCTTCTGCATAAAAAAATGACCACATTTTATGGCCCATTAAAAATAATAGAATAAAACAAAACATAGTAAAGCCTTAATCATTTATAAATTGTAAGTTACTCTCCGAAGAATATTATTTACAAGAAGTATTTAAGCAATGAACAGGTGAGGGATGGCCTTACACCAAGGGAACACACATCTAATGATGAATCTTAGTTTGGATAAGAAGACCTCCCCTTTATACGATATTAGGAAATTATTGTCTGTTCTGTTTATAAAGGAATTGCTGTTGAGATCATTTTGCATTGTATGAATTGATTGAGGGAAATGCTGAATTTTATCCAGACACCTGGAAATGGGCAGAGACACCTGCTTCTCAAGAATATTTCAGTTGTGACTTTGGCCTGAGGATTTACCACAGTCTCACAAAGGAAATGCGGATGGGTTCCAAGTGACTTACTAATTATATTTCTCAAAGAAAGCCTGTACATAGAAGGTGTCCCAGCCTTTCCCTGGAGGGTGAAGTATGACATACTTGAGTGTTTTAGAAACCTTGGAGTTTATGTTTTTCCTGGAAGCTCTAGGCATTCCAATGTTAGTTTAATCTTACTTGAGTCAGTGCTTATCTCCAGTTACTCCTGAAGGAATGACACAACTATAATTAACCATATGCTCAATTTTTTCATGGCTTATATTTCTTTGCTTCCATTAGTGGTGAAACAAGATAAAGGCAGTTGTTGAGACATGTCTGAATTTATAAAATTTTCAGCTGAGTCTTAAGTTCAGGCAGAAACAAGCATCTTCAAAGGTTTTAAACCTGAAAACACACACACACACACACACACACACACACACACACACACACGTAAGATTAAGGGGGGGGAAAAAACACTGTCACCTAAAAGCTTCAAGCTGTTTCAATTTGCTTCAATACTCCCTTAGGGCAAATTGTTCCTTTTTTTTTTCTGGCAAACCCAAGTAAATAGTCCTGTTTGTTATGCAATGTAAAGCAAATACTGTCTTCTAACTTGGAAATATTTGAGGTACTCTGGTTCCAGGGAATTAAAACCACTTTGGGGATAATAGTGAATGCTTGTCTTTGTTAAAGATAGACTGCGTGACAGCAAACAAGTTTGCTTTTGGAAAGAAAAAAGTGTTTTAGTAAGTTGGTTAATGAGGACAAAAAAGAGTAATATAAAGCAATTCCCCCTTCAAACTCTTTGAATGGGTTGTGTCTCAAGAGCTATGAAGGTCTGAGATTAAATAGCCACATTCTTGAAAGATAGATTTATTGCAATACTTTGGGCACAAGGAGGGTCAAATTCAGGTGATCAAGCCTGGAGCAGTTGTATAGGTATTCATTGACTGAAACCACATCATTAATGGCTGCTTGGATTGGCATCTTCTCTCCATTATATATCTACTAGTTATTTTTGTACATAATAGGCTATTAATTTTGGTTTATTTATGTGATGCTTGCCATATTACTGAACTCTTAATAGTTTTTCAGCAGATTCTGTTTTCCAGGTATTTAGGCACACAAACTACATCCCCCCCCGCCCAGGCCCTTGTTTAAATCTGTAGACTATCATATAGACTTTGATTTTTTTTTCTTTTTTAGTTTTTAGTAAATTAGACTAGTAACAAATTGTTGAGCTTTTTACAAGCTAATGAATATAAGCACATAAAGATTCAGGGCAAAGTGTACAGATAAAAGCTATTGCTATAGTTTAGATGTGATCAGGGTTGACATTCCAAATATTTGGTAGCCTTTAGTGGGCCATCCCCAATCTGAATGAATATCAAAGAGCTCAGATTATGCCCTGGCCAGTACCCTCTACTGGTATATATCAGTCTTGGTATGTGACTTGTTAATGGCCTTACATAATCTGAGGAAATAAAAATGAAAGCCTATATCTGAAAGATATTTTAGACAGTCATTTTATTGTATTTCTAATGTGAAAATCAAAAATGTCTTCAAACCAGAAGGTGATAGTCTAATTTATTGTAAGCAATCTGCATTAAAATCTATTAAAATCAGTTCACCAGTTGAATAGTTAGAAAAGGGAAAATAACCCACACAGTTAATCATTTATAAAGCAATTTGGTAAAGTAGACTCAAGAGAAATTAGCAGGTATTTTAATTTCTTAGGTATCCTCACTCGCTAACAATTAAACCACATCCACTTTTGTCCACTGACATTGTATACTATGTCTAGTAACCCTGTGGCTGGACTCATAATAGAAATAGAAGTCCTTATCCAACTAGAACTTAAATTGTACCAATTTATTAATGCTTATTTTCATATTATTTTATACATTTCCTTCAAGAGAGCTCCAGATTTACTCTGATCATCCATAGACCATTTGCCCATTTAAAGTATCTATTAGTATTTTCAGAGTTGTGTAACCATAATGACCATCGATTTGACAATATTTTCCTCACCCCCTCCCACCCCCAGGAAAAGCTCCTATCAATTAGCAGGTACTTTTTATTCTCCTACCCCATGCTCCCTAACCAGACAACCTCTAATATATTTTATGCCTTTAAAGATTTCATGCGAAGGAAATTATAGAATAAGTGGTCTAATGTGACTGGCTTCTTTCACTTAGTATACTATTTTTGTGGTTCATCCATGTTTCAGCTTATATCAGTACATCATTCTTTTTTATTGCTAAAAAATATTCCATTGTATAGATGTACCACAATTCATTCATCCATTCAGCAGCTGGTTGATATTGGGCTATTTCTGCTTTTGGCTATGATGAATAAACTGCAATGAACATGTGTGTTCATGTGGATATACATTTTCATTTCTTTTGAGTATGGACCTACCAGTGGAATTGCTTTGTCAAGTGGTAATTATATATTTAAAATTCTGAAAAACTGCCAGACTGTTTTCCAAAGCAGCTGCACTATTTTATATTCCCACCAGCAACGTATGAGTGTTCCACTTGTTTGCTGAAACTTGTTATTATCTTTTTAAATTACAGTCATCATAATGGATGTGAAGCATGATTTTGATTTCCATTTCTGTGATGACTGATAATACCAAACACGTTTTATGTTTTACCAGCCATTTGTATACCCACATTAGTACCTGGGTTGAAAATTGAGCCTGCTTCTCTGTCTTTAGATCCTGCAGACAAAATTAACATGCTTTATACTACTAATATAATTTCAAACAACAAACCTTCTGATACTTCATGCCTTTAGTAAATAAGCCAATGAGTAAGAGAGTAGGATACTTTCAAGAGGAGAGGCCATTATGACACTTTGCAATTATAGCATATCCTTAAAATAAATATTATTTCCTGTTAATTTTGCTACAGGATTTAATCTGTGACTGTTGTTCCAGCCAGATGAATGGCAATGTTTTGTATTCGTAGCTCCCTCTCAAGAACATCTTCGTTGCCTTTCCCATTTTGTAAGCTCTTACCCTGAACACTGTAAAGACAAGAAGGAGCTATTGTCCTTCTTCTGTGGTAATGAGATGAAGGTGTGTTCTCTAAGAAATCCTCTGGGTAGCCGTCAGGGTAGTTGTTGGTGTCAGTGTGCCACGCTGGCAGGATCAATTTCCTTGTCCATTTCTGTGGAAATTAGAATCCAGGAAATTAACTATAGCCGTGGTTCTGAGTTATTTGCCTGCCTTGTATTTTTTAATGAACTGACCTCCTCTTCTTATTTCTACAAAAACGTGTCAGAACCTCATTCATGCTTAGCCAAACCGAATTCCTAGCTCAAAGGAGGATGGAGGGAAGGGACCTCTCTCACTTTTTTTAAAAAATAAGTACATGGAACGAAGAGGTAGTATTTTTACTTGGTTATGCATCACACTTTCAATATAATTATTTTGCTGAGGTAAAAAGTATGGAGTTGCAAAAATAGCACATTTATTTATTTATTTATTTATTTATTTATTTATTTTAATTATGCTCATTTTACATTCTTGAGTTCCAAAGGAAGCTTAATTATGTTTAATATTTTAAGGCTAGTTGACCGGATAGATAGGCGTTTTACTTTGATTTTGAAGGTACATAATTATCTGCCAGGACAAATAACTCAAAGTTCTTATTCTACCTGTTTAACTGATTCAGGAAGCTTAATGTTCAAACATAAACACACACACACACACACACACACACACATGACCCCACATTGTGTGAAATAATCATAAAAATGATATGAATGTCTTAATGTTATCTCAACTAAGATATTTTTCATGATTTTTAATTTTACATATGTCTTTAATTGGCTATTCATTAATGACAAGTACAATTTATACAGAGAATTCGGTATCTTTTTGAGAAAGTGAATTACTGAAATACTTTAAAATGTAGCACCAGATTATAATTAAGTGTACTGTCAGGTTGTCATTTATTACAAAAATAAGATAAAAGAGATTGTACCTGGACAATGAGGTGTATTATGTACTCTAGTAGACCTGGACCTATGTCAACCATGGAAAAGGAGAGTCTGCTTCATCTCAGTAGTGATAAAAAAGTATTTTTTCCTGATGGGGCAGGGAAAAGGTGGCCATGAAGAATATCTGTCAAAGACAGTAGAGAGGGAAGATATAGAGTGAGGGTAGATGAATGATTCTGATGTACGTGGATGTTTTCACCTACGCCATTTCTCATTCTGTTTGTGCATGTTGAAAGAGCAGAATGCTGCTTACACCACTAATAGAGTTAGCTTCATTTCTAACATGTTTTGAAAGTGCAAAAAGTACAGTGGAATGGTTGATTTTTTAATTAATAATTGAAATACCGGGGCGCCGGGGTGGCACAGCGGTTAAGCGTCTGCCTTCGGCTCAGGGCGTGATCCTGGCGTTCTGGGATCGAGCCCCACATCAGGCTCCTCCGCTATGAGCCTGCTTCTTGCTCTCCCACTCCCCCTGCTTGTGTTCCCTCTCTCGCTGGCTGTCTCTGTCTAATAGAATAAATAAAATATTTAAAAAAAAATAATTGAAATACCTTTGACCATTTTCAATATCCCACCTACTCACCACAAGTAAGAATATGGTGTGATTCATATAAAAAGAGTTTAATGGATTTTATTGTGATTGTGTTTAATAATTTTTCCCCATCATCTCTGGCCTGTTTCCATACTAATCAGCCATATTAATTTCTTGTAAATTGTCTTGTTGAATGTGTAAGAGGAGGCCACTCATAGTAAATTACTGGTTATACAATTCACCTAGAGTCAGACAAGTTGAAACTACGGAGTCATTTGTTTGATTCTAGCTTTGTGTAGATTGAGAATTCGTGATAGGGGCTATAAACCCATCTCTAAATGATGGTGGTAAAGAATATAGACTTTTAGAAGCAGATGAACCTGTGTTAAAAATCTTACTTTAACTCTATGTGTCCTGTGATCATGGGTTTCAGTTTCCTTTTTAGGAAAAGAACAATGAAACAAACTTCAGAGTAGCTTTACAGATAAAGTGATGCATACAGAATAGTTAGCACAATTCCTAGCAGAAAGACAGTGCCCAATAAATCATAGCTAATAATTTTGTTGTTAGTGGATCTTTCTCTGTTGTGTGTAGAAAAAAAAAATGACAGAGCTTCGTCACATTAAAGAAATCTAGTTCAAAAGACTTTAATATTGTTTTGCTCTCCCACTAAGTTCTATTGACCATCAAACTAAGTATTTACCCATCTTAAACCTGAAAATAACGCTTTTTATCTACCTAATTTTAGAAGAGCTGAATATTTCCTTTAGGAGATTTTTTGAGAGAAATTCAGTAGAAAAGCTCTGCTTGTTATAATGTTAATTTCTTAGCATGACTGCCGAAGCTATATATATCCTTCCTGAAATTAAACGTGCTAAGAGTAATAACTCTGAGGAAAACAGACAACACAAAGGAAAGACTATAATAATTTAGTTATACTAAAAAAGGACTCAAAGCACCTTTGAAAAATAACACAGCTATCTTGTGTTATCCTAGTAATTGGGAGCACAATTTAAGAAATAATTACTCATGTTTTTCACATTGTCACTTTTATGTACTGGAATCTGTGTACTACCATTTATCTTTTCTGACAACACTTAAAGCTTATGTTAGCTGGTAATTAATTTCATTTTCTTTTACTTTTATACCACATTAGTTGAATAGAATCAAAGAACTTACTACAGTAACTTATTAAAACATTCTCTACCATTGTTTAATAGTTGGAAATGTGGTGTTGGATTTGGCATTTCAATACTGTTATAGTTTTTGATGTATTTACTTTTCCTTGATGTCTTCAGATATAGTATCAAGATAAAATTCATTATGCTTATACCTCAATGGGAACCTCTACATATGACTTTCAAAAACATCTGTAAATTATTGCACAGTGGCTACTTTTTGAAAATTAATGATTAAGATATGAAAAAAGAGACACCATTTTCTTAAATAAAAATCAGTTGTTTAATTGAGATTTTTTTTCTTGAGGGGGTGGTGAGAAGATTCAGACTTTAATGACATCATTTTGCAAAAACTGCTCTTGTGACAAATAAACCAGTTCATAGCTCAGTTTTGCTGTGTGTAGTCAGCTATCAATTGTAGGCATCAAAATTATTATGTTTTCATTCTGGAGAGTTTGGGAAGAAATGATTGCTAAAATAACTTATAGATATATGAATATAGATGAAATGCCTTTTCTGTTCAGAGCTCTGTCTTTTGTAGATAAAAGTGTACATTTGTTCTTTTCTTTCCCCCCTCAGATGTGGGTTCTGTTGAAGGACTTGCTTATCACAGGGCTTGGGATACCCTGTACTGGACCAGCTCCACTACCTCATCCATCACCAGACATACAGTGGACCAGACGCGACCAGGAGCATTTGACAGGGAAGCAGTCATTGCCATGTCAGAGGATGACCACCCACATGTATTAGCCCTGGATGAATGCCAAAAGTAAGAAACAGTGAATTGTTATTTCTTCATTAGAAGTCAAAGATTATCAAAGTTATATTAATTTTTAAAAGAATTAACTTTTAAGACACAGGTGTTCTTTGAAGTTCTCCTTTCCTGATTCATAAAACTATTTTTTAAAAAGAACATTGTAAACATGAGTAATTAGGATCCAGACTTGTGAAATGCTAGGTATCAACTCCATGAAAATTCCAGCAAAAGAAAATTTAAATGATGACAGGGAAAATAGAAACAATACTGCTCTGGAAAAGGTATATGAAGTAAACATTAATGCATAGATGATTAAAATGATAAATCTTAAAAAAAACCCTGTTAACATGTATTGAAAACTAAAAGATGTTTCTATAATCTAATTAAGTAATTTTAACAACTGGGGATCTTTCCAATTGAAATACAGAAAAAACAACAATAACTCTTTGTGTGCAGCTGTATTTTCAAAAGACTGGACAATAGTCTAAATAGTCCACATGTGTTTGGTGGTTTATTGTGCAGGCATTTATAATAATACTTACAAAGAATTCATGACAAGAAGAAATGCTCAGGCCATGGTATAGAGTGAATAAAAAAACAAAGCAAATTAGAAAAAAACTCATGTTTGGGATGGATGCCATAAGGAAGCAATTGTATGAAAAAAGGAGAACAAAGCTTGGGTTATGTAGAAAAAAGATATTTATGAAGTTCTACTTTCATACAATATTATAAGAATATTTGTTAACTACTGGACAGTCCTTTTGTTCTTAAATTAATCAAATAAACAACAATCAGACAAATCTGGCTTTCACCAAGGAGAAATGGGAGAGCTCTTTTTAGATGTGGCAAAGAAAAAATGAAGAATAAAAAACAATTGTTGGTAAACACTGACCCTAACCACTTGAAAGAAGAAAGGACTATAAATTAGTCAATGTGTGAATAACTAAATCTGGACACTCATATAGAGCTCGAAAAGAGATTAGATGTAATTCAGTTAACACCTTGATCTTATAAATGAAGACTCGGAAGGTTGAGAGAAAGTTGATTCCTCACACAGCTTTGGCGTGTTAGTTGAGATGGACACAGGCCTTCCGACGCCTGGGCAGAGCCAGTTCTGCTCACGCCGCTGACCTATCACAATACAGCTTGTTGTTCAAGCAACTGCATTGATCTTAACTGTTCGGCAGCAGAATCTTAGCACAGTAATAAGTGTTCTGCAGTTAATCAAAGGAATTTCTAAGACAATTTTGAAATAAACATAAGGGAGATAACTGACAATATTATGTATAATTAGTTTTAATCGATAAGTGCTTTATCCTGTATTTACTACAGAGCTAAAGTTACACTTCCATCTTACATCTAGTGAACTGTAAATTAGAATTAAACACACGAAAATGTTTTAATTGAAAAATTACATATAACTAAAATTTAAAGTTTAAAAATATTTTGTTATTATACATACCAATGACACTTTCAAATCACTTTTGAAAATGTATGTCAGTTGGTTAACAGAAATTTTTAAATAAAATCTGAAATTCTAGGTAAAAACTATTTGAGTTCAAAACTTGGTTTAGTTACTATAATTTTAATTACTCAAGTTCTCTGGCTTCCGTTTTCTTATTCATGAAATGAGAGGTGAAATTAAAGGAACACTAATACCTTCAGAAATTCTGTAACTCTAAAACCAATAATTTAGGAAAATATATTATATGCATAAGTTTTAAAATGTTTTAACTAGTTTTCTTTCAAAAGTCACACTGAGTGGATAAAACTACTGTGTAATTTAAGAAAGTGGAATGCCATTTTTCTTTGCAAATTTACTCATTCATAGGACAAAATACTTTTGACACTTGCTCACTAAGAGCACTTTCATGTTCCATAGGATAGATAAAAAGACTATGAAGCATTTTAACAAAGAGCACAGTTGACCCAGCTCTTCTCAATTGGTGAGGGTTATATTTTAAACTAGCAAATAGAAAGATTTTTATTGTGACTTGAATATTGTTAGTAATAAGTGTTTGCATAATACTAAAAAACCACATGTTAAAAATTTTGTTGGTTGTAATTCTACATGACCTTTAAATTATTATACATAGGAATGGTATATACAATCTTGCTATAAATAGGAAATATTATTTCAAATAGTTTTTTTTGTCAACATATATTAAGCATATTATTTCAAATATGTAGAATAGCCTGCCTCTCAGCCTCTCCTCTTTCTCCCTTCTTCCTTTCCTCCTTTTTCTTTTCTTCCTTCTTTCCTTCCTTCCTTCCTTCCTTCTTTCCTTCCTTCCTTCTTTCCTTCCTTCCTTCTTTCCTTCCTTCCTTCCTTCCTTCCTTCCTTCCTTCCTTCCTTCCTTCCTTCCTTCTTTCCTTCCTTCCTTCCTTCTTTCCTTCCTTCCTTCCTTCCTTCCTTCCTTCCTTCCTTCCTTCCTTCCTTCATTTTTCCTCCCCTCCCTGTTTCCCTCCCTCCCTCCTTCTTTCCTTCCTTCCTTCCCTCCTTTGTTCCATTCTAAGCAGCAGCAACCAGTCTTCAAATAAACTCTTAGGGACAGTCCTATAGATAAAAGAAGAGAAAGGAGAGCTGTTTTGGTAAAAATACGGATTAGAAACTGAAACTCTACAGATTCTCTTTTTCCAGTGACTTGTAAAGGCTTCCCCAAAGAACAGGTTGACAGACACTGGTTTCATCTGTAAGTAACAGAGAACACTTTTAGGGAGTTGAGACAACCTCTGGAATTCCAAAAGCAACATTGTCATTTATTAAAAAAAAAAAAAAATCACACTGCCAAAGAGAGAAGAGAAGAGAAGAGAAGAGAAGAGAAGAGAAGAGAAGAGAAGAGATTAAAGAAATATAGGCGTTTATTAGTTGTATTTCTCTAAAACATATGCAAAGGAGAATGGAGAATTTAAAAAACAAACCAGGAAAGAGAAGTAGATTGATATTTACTAATTAAAAAAAAGAAATAAAGCTAGGTTAAGAATGATGTCTAAAACAATTATACTCAGTTTGCTGAAACATGATATTAATAAGTTAGAATACATTTGCGACTTATAGAAAATTTAAGATAACTGTTTCTTTCATGATTACAATAAATTCTCACTATCCTTCAAACTGACTCAATTTAGTTTATTTGAGAGAATGTACAAGATAATTGTTTTTCAGAAATATTTCTAGGTTTTATTTAAGAAACTGAGAAAAATATGCATGCATCCATAATAAACATATCTCCACTCATTCCCTAGACTTCCTTAAAGGTCATAGAATATGAGACAAATAATTTTGCTTTTTTTTAAAACAGCTTAACATTGCCACGTTTCCACTGTTTCTGTTGTTAATGAAAATTTTAATTTATTATCACAATTTTCATTTTAATTAGCTTAATGTTTTGGACCAACTGGAATGAACAGCATCCAAGTATTATGAGATCTACCCTGACTGGGAAAAATGCTCAAGTGGTGGTCAGTACAGACATACTCACTCCAAATGGTCTCACTATTGACCACCGTGCAGAGAAGCTGTATTTCTCAGATGGCAGCCTAGGAAAAATTGAAAGATGTGAATATGATGGATCCCAGAGACATGTAAGTTAACTGAGAATTTCTTGATTATAGATTTAAGCAATTATACTTTTAAAAAAATATGCTTTGTACTTGCCTAAAATATGTGTATCAAGGGATTTCAAAATATATAATTGTTTGAACCAATCCAATTGAATATAAAGTAGAAAAGAAAACTGGATAATATTTTGAAAAATTTGTTCAAGTGCATTTGCTACCATAGAGACAGTCTAACTCTTACAAACTTTATTCTGGAGAAATAATAACTGAATTTTTCCTAACTATTAATTGAACTGGAATTGTTAGATTGATTTGCATAAGTTTCATTGTTAGTTATTTATAGTTTTTTAAATGTGAAATGAAATTGATTTGCTGCCCTTGGATAAAAGAACACTGGAAAAGAAGAAAATAATTCTCTGTCTGTGCTTGGGTTCTCAAAACAACTTAAAAAGCTTTGAAGAGAGAAGAATGAAAATTCTTTCAGGGTCATGTGTATTCTCTCTTTTTTCTGGGTTCCAAATAAAATGTTAACGGAGCAGTCTTTATGCTGCGCCTGTACAACCCTTACAGCAGGTATTTAAGGCCTATAGAATAATAAAAGTCCAGTGTCCACCACTTATCCTATGAGAACAGTAGTCCTTGGCAACTGAAAAAGCTCAGAGCTCAGGTGGTTAAGATCTGTGTGGTAACACGACTGGGGAAATCTTTACCCTTGCACTCCCAGCCCAGTGCATGCCAAGAGGACAAAAAAATCCTGAGGCTCTTCACTCCTCCACTGCATTTCCTAAAGGGCCACATGGTAAATATTTGAAGCCTTATGGACCATATTGTCTCTATCACAACTGCAATGACTTATAGTGTTAAAGGCAGACATAGGGAATATGTAAATGAATGGGTATGACAGTATTTCAGTAAAACTGGATTTACAGAAATAGGCAATCAACTAGGAGGCCCTAGTTTCTTAATGCCTAATCTATACCATTAAGCATAATGTTTAATTCAATTGAATATATGGCTATAAATATATTTATATTTATAGATATACACGTATGCATTATGTGTATGTGTGTATAAATATGCATTATATATTTATATATTATAAATATAGACATAGATAATTATCCCTGGGCAACTAATTGTATAGACACATATATGTATAAGTCTATATCTATATATAGAGGTATAGATATGTGTGTGTGTGTGTGAAAGAGAATGACAGAAACGGAGAGAGATAGTTTCTTGAAGAAAGAAGAAATACATAGGTTTACGTTCTAGCACAGATCCCTCATCTTATTATGGAGTGACTACCTTGAGTAGTACTGATACAGTACAGTTGAGTGCTTAAGGAACATGTGAATAATGAGCTAAGACCTGATGAGTTCAGTTTGTGTTAAAGGCAGTAAATGTGATGACAATCTTGGTCTGTCTTTTCCAATTAAAAGGCATGTGAAGTAATAAGCAAAATATAGAACGAACTCACACAACTTAATAGCAAAACAGAAACAAAAAACCTCAAAACAATCTGATTTAAACATGGGCAGAAGAATGGAATAAATATTTTTCCAAGTTTCCAATAAACATGTTTCCAATTCAAACAATATCCATTTTTCCAAAAAAGATATACAGATTGCCAACAGACACATGAAAAGATGTTCAATATTACTCATCAGGGAAACGTAAATCAAAACCACAATGAACGGGGCACCTGGGTGGCTCAGTTGGTTAAGCAGCTGCCTTGGGCTCAGGTCATGATCCCAGGGTCCTAGGATTGAGCCCCACATCGGGCTCCCTGCTCAGCGGGGAGTCTGCTTCTCCCTCTCACCCCCGCCCCCCCGCTCGTGCTCTCTCTCTCTCTATCCCTAAATAAATAAATAAATAAATAAATAAATAAATAAATAAATAAATAAATAAATATTGTAAAAAAAAACACACAATGAGGTATTACCTCTTACCTGTTAGAATGGCTAGTATCAAAAGGATAAGAAATAAGTGTTGGCAAGGATGTAGAGAAAAGGGAACACTGTGCACTAAGGGTGAAAATGTCAATTGGTGCAGCCACTATGGAAAACAGTATGGAGATTCCTCAAAAAATTAAAATCAGAAATACCATATTATCTAGCAATTCCACTTCTGAATATTTAAACCAAGAAAACAAAAATACAAATTTGAAAAGATATATCCACTCCTGTGATGATTGAAGTATTATTTATAATAGATGAGATGTGGAAGCAACCCAAGTGTCCATCAACAGCCAAATGAATAAAGAAAATATAGTATATTTATATAATGGAGTATTATTCAACCATAAAAAGAGTGATATTTTGCCATTTGTGACAATGTGGGTGGACCTTGAGGCATTCTGCTAAGTGAAATAAATCTGAAAAAGACAAATACCTTATGATCTCCCTTATATGTGGAATCATAAAAAACAAACAAGTAAACAAACAAAGCTCACAGATACAGAGAACACATTGGTGGTTACAAGAGGTGGTAGGAGTGAGAGAAATGGGTAAACTTTTTTTTTTCCTTAGCTTAAATAAATTAAATATTTTTTAACAAAATAAAATAATAGTTATTGGATGAAAATTAGCCATTATCAGTAAAAAATAATAGTAAGATAAAAATAAAGGCCAGTCATTTAATCTTCATAAATTTTAGTTTTCTAATATTCAAATTATCTACCTAACTTTCAAGGTTATTATGAGGATACAGTACAAAAGTATGTGCCCAAGAATATAGCAAAGAAACTCTAAATGAAGCTATTGGATAATGCTTTTAAAATGGCAGTCAGGAAAATCATTGTCCTGGATGTGGTATTACTTTCTACTAGGGACTGATACAGAAAATGCTTCCATAGTGCCTTATAACAATTCTTTATCCACTTCAATTTATTTTTTTTTATATACCTTCTTTGCTTTTACCCCCACAGAATATTCTTATGTATGGTAATTATAGCTACTCTAAGTGGTTCAGTCATCATCTGTATTATAACTTTAAAGATTTCTTTTGACACTTAAAAAATATGTGCCTAGTTAAGATTTCAACTCTCCATTTCTCATCCCTGTCTAAACCAGGATACTTTCTGGCTGGCTATAGTGAACAATATTGTATTGTATATTTGAAGTTGCTGAAAGAGTAGATTTTAAATATTCTCACCAGCACCACCACCACACACACACAAATTCTAACTATGTGAGGTTATGGATTTATTAACTAACCTTATTGTGGTAATCGTTTTGCAATATAAACAATTTCAAATAATCATTTATATATTTTAAGCTTACATATGTTATATGTCAAGTATATTTCAATAAAATTTGGGGAAAAAGATTTCTGTCCTGTAGAGATGCAAATGTTGAGAGGAGAACATTAGTTTAAAGGCTATGGTTTATCCCCACACAGGACACTAACCAATTTTGTCTCAAACTTAGAATTACATATTTACATTCCTCTATTTTATCATAAAAAAAAATCTGATTTGGCCCCAAAGCTGGGAAAGTATTTCAAAATTTATTACATTTTTACATCCATCTAGATTTATTTACCTTTATCTTTATTGTAAAGGAGCAAATGAGTGTTCAGCTCATCTGGTTTTTAATAAATATGCATCTGGATAGTTGGATTATGAAGACATAGGACTATATAATACAACAAATAGTTCAAGGTTATATAATCTCTAGTAGCTTCTACTCCATTTGTCTTTGAAAAAAAAAAAAAAAGAAATTCTGTAGAGTTCTGTTTTAACCAACAACGATTTTTTTTTTAATAAAAAGCACACTGAATACCGCAGAGATTTTTCTGTTACCTAAAGACATAGGATAGAGCAAATGTGTTAGCTATTGACTATAAATACAATCAAATCTTGACATAAAACTGTTTTCATTTGTGTCTTCTCTCTGTTTTTTTTAATTGAAGTATAGTGAACATAAAATATTACATTAATTTTAGGTGTACAACATAGTGATACAACATTTATAGACATTACAAAATGATAGACAATTAGTCTAGGTACCATCTGTCACCATATAAAATTATTGCAATATTATTGACTGTATTCCCTATGCTGTACTTTTAATCCCCGTGACTTATTTATTCTAAACTGCAGTTCGTACCTCTTAATCCCCTTCATCTATCTTGCCCATCCCCCAACTCCCTTACCTCCGGCAACTACCAGTTTGCTTCTGTATCTATGAGTCTGTTTTGTTTCATCAGTTTGTTTTGTACTTTTGGTTCCACATGTAAGTGAGATCATACAGTATTTGGCTTTCTCTGAATTATTTCATGTAGCATAATGCCCTCTAAATCCATCTATGTTTTCACAAAAGGCAAGAGTTCGTTCCTTTTATGGCTGAGTTAATATTGCAATATATATATTTTACATGTTCTCTATCCATTCATCTATTGATGGGCACTTGGGTTGCTTACACATCTTGGCTATTGTAAATAATACTTCAATGAATGTATTGATGTGTATATCTTTTCAAATAAGAGTTTTTGGTTTTTTTGGATAAATACCCAAAAGTAGAATTACTGAATTACATGGCATTTCTATTTTTAGTTTTCTAAGAAACTTCCATTCTGTTTTCCACAGTGGCTGCACCAATTTATATTCTCACATCAACAGGTGACCATTCGCATTTCTCCACATGCTTGCCAACACTTGTTATTTCTTGTTTTTTGATACTAGCCATTCTGGCAGGTATAAGCTGACATGTAATTGTGACTTTGATTTACATTTCCCTGATGATTAGTGATGTTGAGCATCTTTTCATGTATGTGTTGGACATCTGTATGTTCTTCAGAAAAATCTCTATTCAGGTCCTCTTGCTCATTTTTAATTGAAATGAATATTTCGTTGAGAATTTGTGCATGTATGTTTATGAAGGAGGATATTAGCCTGTAATTTCCTTTTTTTGCAGTGCCTTTGTCTGGTTTTGGTATCAAGGTAATGCTGGCATTATAGAATAAATTTGGAAGCATATCTTTCTCTTTAACTTTTTGGAATAGTTTGAGAAGAATAGGTATTATCTATTCTTCATATGTTTAGAAAAATTGTTTTTTGGGAGGTTTTTGATTACTGATTCAATTTCATTCCTAGTAATTATTCTGTTCACGTTTTCTTTCTCTCTCTCTTTCTTTCTTTCTTTCTTTCTTTCTTTCTTTCTTTCTTTCTTTCTCTTTCTTTCTTTCTTTCTTTCTTTCTTCTTTCTTCTTCCTCCTTCCTTCCTTCCTTCCTTCCTTCCTTCCTTCCTTCCTTCCTTCCTTTCTTTCTTTCTTTCTTTCTTTCTTTCTTTCTTTCTTTCTTTCTTTCTTGATTCAATCTTGGAAGAGTTACATTTCTAGAACTTTATCCTTTTCTTCTAGGTTGTCCAGTTTGTTGGCGTACAACTGTTCCTAGAAGTCTCTTATAACCCTTTGTATTTCTTTTTGTTTTTTTAAGATTGTATTTATTCATTTGACAGAGAGAAAGAGGGAGTTGGCGTACAACTGTTCCTAGAAGTCTCTTATAACCCTTTGTATTTCTTTTTGTTTTTTTAAGATTGTATTTATTCATTTGACAGAGAGAAAGAGGGAGAGAAAGAGGGAGAGGCAGAGGGGCAGGGAGAGGGAGAGGGAGTAGTAGGCTCCCTGATGAGCAGAAGACCAATGCAGGGCTTGATCCCAGGACCCCTGGATCATGACCTGAGCCCAAGGCAGATGCTTAACTGACTGAGCCACCCAGGTGCCCTGAATCCTTTGTATTTCTATGTTGTCAGTTGTAACTTCTACTCTTTGCTTTCAGATTTTATATTTTTGGGTCCTCTCTTGTTTTTTTTCTTAAATTTGGCTAAAGTCTATCAATTTTGTTTATCCTTTTAAAGAACCTTATTTTAGTTTTATTGATCTTTTCTATTTTTTTTGTCTTTATATTTCATTTATTTCTCCTCTGATCTTTATTATTTCCTTTTACTAACTTGGGGCTATGTTTGTTCTTTCTTTTCTTTCTATGAGGTGTAAGATTAGATTGTTTTTTGAGGTTTTTCTTGTTTCTTGAGGTAGGGTTGTATCACTATAAACTTCCCTCTTAGAACTTCTTTTGTTGGGTTCCATGGATTTTAGAGTATTGTGTGTCCAATTTTATTTTTCCCCATGTATTTTTTTTATATCCTTTTTGATTTCTTCATTGACTCACTTGGTGTTTAGTAGCATGTTGCTTAATATCTACATTTTTGTGATTTTTACAGTTTTCCTCTTGTAACTGATTTCTCGTTTCATGCTGTTGTGATAGGGAAAAATACTTCTTCTTAAACTTATTGAGACTTGTTTTGTGGCCTAACACGTAACCTATCCTAGACAGTGTTCCATGTGCACTTGAAAACAGTGTCTTCATCAGTTTTTGGATGGAATGTTCTTCATGTCCATCTAGTCTAATGTGTACTTTAAGGCCGATGTTTCCTTATTGATTTTCTGTCTGGATGATCTATTCATTGATGTATCGGGGGTGTTATAGTCTCCTACTATGTTTGTATTACTATCAGTTTCTCCCTTTATATCCATTAATATTTGCTCTATATATTTAGGTACTCTAATGTTGGGTGCATAGATATTTACAATTGGTATATTCTCTTGTTGAATTGAGCCCTTTATCATTATGTCATGCCCTCTTTGTCTCTTGTTATAGTCTGTTTTAAAATCTGTTTTTTGTTTGTTTGTTTGTTTGTTCGTTGATGTAAGTATTGCTGCTGCAGATTTCTTTTTGCTTCCATTTGCACAGAATATCTCTTTCCATCCCTTTACTTTCAATCTATATGCCTGTAGGTTTGAAGTGACTGTCTTGTAGAGACATGGAACTTTTCTTTTTTAATTTATTCAGCTTTGTCTTTTGGAAGGCAGCTATGCTCACCACTATACCACCAATGCCACCTATGTCTTTTGATTGGATCATTTAGTATATTTTCATTTACAGTAATTACTGATAGGTAGGTATATTGCCAGTTTGTTAATTGTTTTTAAGCTGTTTTCTAAAGTTCTTTTCTGCTCTTTTCTTCTTCTCCTGCTCTCTTCTGTTGTGATTGACAACTTTCTTTAGTGTCATGTTTGGATTACTTTCTCTTTATTTTTCATGTAATTATTTAGTTTCTTCATTTCTGGTTACAATGGAGTTCATATATTTTGAAATATTTAAATACATAATATATATTTTCTTACAAATATTTATAAATTTTAAATTGAATGTATATTTATAAATATTTAAAAATATTATTTATATATTTATAAAATAGATATGTAAATAAATAAGTTATATATATATATATATATATATATATATATATATATATATATATATAATCAGTCTACTTCAAGTTGGTGGTCACTTAAGTTCAGACATGTTCTAAAAGCAATAGTTTTACTCTCCAACCATGTTTTATCCTTTCGAGCTCATACCTTACATTTTTAAATTTTGTGTATTCTTTAATTGTTGATACAGTTGATTTTTTTCCTTTTGTCATTTATCTTTCATACTAGCTTTGTAAGTGGTTGATCTACTACTTTTATTATATGTTTGCTTTTACTAAGAGGTTTTTATTTTCTTTTATAATTTTCTTACTTCTAGTTGTGGCCATTTCTTTTCTGTTTGAAGAAATCCCTTTGATATTTTATGTAAGGCCAATTTAGTTGTGATCAACTCTGTTAACTTTGTCTGAGAAACTCTTTATCTCTCCTTCAATTCTGAATTAAAATCTTGCCAGGTAGAGTATTTTTGGTTGTAATTTTTTTCTTTCAGCACTTTGAATATATTGAGCCACTCTGGCCTGCAAATTTTCTGCTGAAAAATTAGCTGATAGTCTCATGAGGGTTCCCTTGTATATAACTAGTTGCTCTTGTCTTCCTGCTTTTAAGATTCTCCATTTTTAAATTTTGACATTTTAATTATAATGTGTCTGGGTATAGATTTTTGGGGGTTCATTTTGCTGGAAATTCTCTTTGATTCCTGAACCCAGAAGTCTGTTTCCTTCCCCACATTAGGGAAGTTTTAGCTATTATTTCTTCAAATAAGTTTTCTGCCCCTTTCTTTCTTTTTTCTCCTTCTGAGACCCCTATAAATGCACTTAATGTTGTTACAGAGATCTCTTAAACTATCTTCATGTTTTAATTATTATTATTATTTTTATTTGGGCTGTTCAGCCTGGGTGATTTCACTACCCTCTTTCCCAGATTAGTGATCTGTTCTTATGCATCATCTAATCTGCTATTGATTTCTTCTAGCATATTTTTTTCAATTTCAGTTATTGTATTTGTGGGTTCCAGAAGATCAGCACCCCCTGGTCACCAGAACCAGGTGTTCCAGTTGTGGCCCCTGTGTGCGCTTCTGTTGTGGCTGAACTGAGACTGTTGTGGGCATACTCGTGGGTGGGGTTGTCTCCTGCGCCCCACATCCTGGGGTCGGAGCTACTTGGGCATGGTACCAGTCCAGGCTGAGGCCACCTGCAGGATGCAACAGGTGGGAGCTTCCTTGAAGGGGTGCTCGTTCTGGCCAGTGCTACCTGCTGGATGTAGCAGTGTGGGAGTGGCATTGGGGTGTGCTCATCCAGCTGAGACCGCTCACTAAATGTGGTAGAGTGGGAGCCACTTTGCAGGTAGGGAGTGTGCTGACTTGGCCGTTTGTCTTTCTGTTTTAATGCAAATTAGGTGGAACCAGGATTTAGATGACTCAGAATCTTCCTCAGGACATCTATCTTAGTTTCACAAAAATTATTATAATAAAGAACCTCAAAAAAAAAAAAAAACTCAAAACTTCAGGCCAATGCAAAAATGTTTAACAGCTTATTTACAAAATTGTCCCATCCTCTACTTCCTTCCCAAAGCCATAAAAGCTCCAAATAATATTACTCCCCCATAATCCCTCCTTAATGACAGAGTGATTATCTTTCAAGATAATGATTTTTCAGGTCTGTGTCACAGATTCCATACTTGAAGATAAATTGAACAATGTCTTCTTTTAATGTAATAAGTAGAAGAAGGCTGATCTCTGTGAGTGGGTAGATTTTTCTTTCTTTTCTTTTCTTTTCTTTTTTTTTCCTGAAAGGCTGTGTAACAGAGTGGTGAGTTCCAAGGCAAATTGAGATGCTAGCACCTAACTCATAACTCTAGTCTTAAAGGCTTCATTTATAAAAGAGCCCTCTGTGTATGAACTTAAGGTCTACAGAATAAGAAAAGATTGGAGATACATTAATAATTGTAATTCTGTTTTGAATGTAAGATATGACCTCAAAATATTAAGAATTGTAATTGAAATGTCAACATTTATTTTGGCATCGTTAGCCATCTTTGAATGAGCTTATATTTTGTCTCCTTAACTAGATTTGAGGACAGAGTTCATTTTTTCTACATCTTAGAATTCACAGTTACTTCTGTTTTCACAAAATTAGAGAACATTATTTGTGTTGATTTTAGCTGTTATTTCTTTTTATACCTAATAATGAACCCATGAACACTCCCCACCTCAACATCTCTGTGAGAAGATTGTTTATGCACACCTTGAATATTTTCATTTTTTATTTCACTGGATGTACTTGATAACTTATTTTAGTTTTATTTTAGCATTTTTTTTCTTTTTTGAGGCAAAATTTATTTATGAATTTGGTTTTTAGGTCTCAATTTAGGCTTCTGAAATAAACTTGAACAACCAGCTTTTTTTCTCTTTCTCTGACAGTGTTTCAAATACTTAGTGAGAATTGTCATTTTCAAGAGAGACATTACCACTTTGATTGAGTTAATTTACTTTGTACAGTACTTTTGCATACAAAAGACATGATGCAAGTTTCCAAGCAGTTAAGGAAACAGTTAGGATCTGACCTTCCTATAGGTGTCACATGGATTTAGGAATAGACTTAACTTTTACAAAAAGGGGGATGGGGTTCTCTATCCTTTTATTTATTTTAATAACGGTATAGTCTAAGGAAATTGCTTGGTTAGATGGCCCTCTGTGGTGACCTGACCATTATAATTTGAAATGCAAAGAAAACACTGAAATATTTTTTTCATGGGTAGCTATAACCCATCCTTCAAAAATATATAAGACTCAATTTTTATTACCTTCAATCTTTATGTTCTATTTCTTTATCATTCTCATTGGATAAAGGCATGTGTATGGGTCCGAAGTTACCTTATTATTTTGCCAATTATCGGAATTCTGTGTTTGCTATGCCATAGTGTTCATGGTCAGTGCCATGGAATTACCACTCATTTCTATATATTAACCACTGTCTCTTGTGTTTCAATCATTATTTTGTAAACAGAATATGAGTTATTTGTTCTTGAATGCCATTTTTTAATTTGAGTTAAATTTCTGGATACCTATTATACTTTTAGGCTTATTTTCATGATTAATTATGTGTTTTTATAATCTATTACAAAGATAACCATAAAACTATGAGACTGGGAGTATAAGGGAGAGGTAGGTCATCTCCTATTATCTTTAGGAAAAGTTAAAAATCAATCTAGCTTAAGTTTAGAGATGTAATAATAAGATATTTATCTTGGAACAAAAGAAATTATATTTATTCTGAAAAAAAATTCTAGGGGTATATATCGTAATGCTATAGAAGTCCTAGAAAACTCTAAAAATGCTTGTGTTACATGATAACTGTTGAAAAAGCAGAATGATTTTTCTGATATCCTATCCACTTAGGATTTTTGCTTTTCCCACTTATATCTTTTTAACTAACTTATATGTAAAAAAGTGTGACCCATATTAATTCTTAATTTGGAATGTGCCTGTACAATTGAGTAGAAGCCCTAGAAATCAAAGGATAGCTTTTAGGCCAGATTTCTTTTTAGATCCTCACAGAAGCTAAGTGCTCCTCATCTGAAAAATTCCTGTGTAGCTAGTTGAGTTCATTCTAATCTTCTTTTGATCGGTCTGTGTCAGGCCCTTTTGTGTGTGTGTGTGTGTGTGTGTGTGTGTGTGTGTATGTTTTCCTATTATCTTCATTCTTCCTCCTATTTTGTTCCCCTTGGGCAATGATACTAATGTAATTGATATATTTCCTTAGAATTTGTATATAGTTTTTATAAACAGGTCAGCAAACCAACATAATGAATTTTATTTTTTGTATTTTGGCATGCATTGTAAAAGGCACTGCAGAAATGTGTGACAGGGAAAAACCATAGGATTAAAAAGAATGATATTTAGGAAGTAGAAAATAAAGTTATGAAGGTTTAAAGATTCTATGAAAGACTTAGATGCTGGCCATGAAATATAAAAAGAGAAAAAATATTGTTCAACTTATAAAGTCAGAAAGGGCTGAGACAACGCAAAATTATTGAATGGCCAGAGAAATAATAATTTCAGAAAAGATCATTTACTTTACATGGTTGTGTGTAGGGTTTTTTTGATTGTTTGTTTGTTTGTTAATTTTGGGTGAAACAGATGACAGTAGAGAAGAAATGCAGTAGAGAGTAAAAGAGGGAGGGAGAAAAAGAAAGAGAGAGAGAGAGAGAGAGAGAGAGAGAGATCAAATATTCCCAGGGGAGCAGATTGATTGGAAAGAAGTTTGATGTTACAGTTTGAATTACTTCAGAGTGTATCTTCTTTAATGAGTAGGAAGTAACCTATATGTAGTTAATTGATAAATTTGGAGAGATTCTTATAAATCTGGATATTATGAGCCCACAAATTGAGTACATTGCCATGGTTCTCCCAAAGTGTGTTTGAGGAATTTGTCTTCTCTTGATTATCCATAGGAATTAAACTATGGCCATGCACATTTTTGAAACTATCGTTTAAACAAAATCTAATAGACTTATTTATTGTGTCGTATCTTAAAGCTTTTAATATGCTCATGCACATTATAATTAAATGAGAAATATAGCATAGAGTAGTGTTGTGATAAGAACTTTTTTTTTTTTTAAAGATGGTATTCCATGGGTTTAAGTGTTGTAGAAATTTGCAAAATACTGCTATACTACTTACAAATCAGTTACTTTAACAAGGGAAAATTATGTAATCCATTACTAATCAGTAGATCAGGGAAACAAATCCTTTCAAAAATCAAAAATTTATCAGAAAAAGAAGATATGTTTTTAAACATACATTTTACCTTTTCTAATTATCTATTAATATTTAGCTTAACAAATCCATTCATAGGTTTAATTTCTTCTATCAAACTCAGGTTTTAATATTCAATTTTATCTTAGGGTGAGGTCATAATAAAATAGATGGCCACATGGTTTAAATATGACTTGTACCAATAAAAATGTAATAATTTCTTGGGTTTTTCTAATTTTAAATACCATATTAACTTGTGTGGTGGTTCTACCTACATATTTATTGAAAAAAGCATTCTCTGCTCAACAATATTTAATTTAATCTTCCTGGCTGATCAGTTATTATAACCCCCCCAGAAGGAAAAAAAGAAAGGAAAAGGAAAAAAAACAGACAATAATTTCATTCAGTCTGATTTTGTTTCTGTTCTGTATCTGTCATTTTTGTTGCTCCAGTAGCTGAAACAATAACTAATACTGACAGGGGCTAAGACAGGGTGATTATAGCCTTTCTCCCCGCAGTTACACTGTAAGTGTTAATCATTTCTTGGAAGGTATCAGCTACCTGAGTGGCACAAAACTTTCCGATTTCCTAGAAATTGCACTTGCTGATGTTCTTATTTTTGACACTTTTAGAAACTTTATGCAAAGTTTTTTTTGTTTGTTTTTTTGTTTGTTTGTTTGTTTTGTTTTCCAGAGTATATTCCCAGGCAAAAATACTAAGTCCTAAGATTTATCTTTAGAATGAGAAGGATGTGGGATAATCTTCCTCCTAGACAAACACACTCTGATGATATGAACTCTCTTGAGTAAAAATAGGAAAACAAGTTGTAAAAAAACACTAGTCAATTATAAGTAATATCAATCACAAGGATGTTAGATACTTTACTTTTTTATAGCACCAAATATTTCTTTTCTACTTATAGGATCAGTTATTTCATTCCATTAATGAATAAAGACATCTATCATCTTTCCTTTTCTTTGCTCTGCTTTGCTTTTTTCTTTTCTTTTTTCTTTTCTTTTCTTTTCTTTTCTTTTCTTTTTTCTTTTCTTTCTTTCTTTCTTTCTTTCTTTCTCTTTCTTTCTTTCTTTCTCTCTCTTTCCTTCCTTCCTTCCTTCCTTCCTTCCTTCCTTCCTTCCTTCCTTCCTTCCTTTTTCTTTCAAATCTGTACTTATGTCTATGATATCTACTCTTTTTGAAATATCATTTTAATGATAGTATGAAATTTATAGAGGACTGGACTCTGAAACTTATAAAATAGGTTTTAATGCCTAGAAAGGTGAATTTTCTGGCAACATAAGTTTGAATTACTTAGCCAAGTCAAAATCATATCCTATAAAAAATAGGTATTGTGATTTCAATTTTTAAAAGATGTAAAATATTTGGATTTTAAAAATTTAATTTTTGATTTAAAGTCAACATCAGAATGAACAGTCACTATAAGTTTTAGTGAATTTTCCACCACTAACTGGGACAATCTGTAGACTTGGAAACTACGGCCCAAAAAAGCAACATTAATTTCTAATGTTTCCGATTGTGGTATCTAATGCTAATTAGTAAAGTTTCCAACTATCTATTGGAGTCAGCGTCCCTTTTTTTTTTATTAAAAAATTGTTTTGTAACATTCCCATTCTTATTGTGAAATGAAATCTTGCTTTTTGCCTATCTTTATAGGTAACTTTTCTAAGCTCAATTTAATACCTGAGTTATAATATAAAATACACATATGAAGTAATTTATAATAAAAGAGGACATAGTTCAATATGTAAATGTACAAACTAAGGGAGAAAATGTAAAGAAGTGATCAGATGTTCTTTAAAATTGGGAATAAATTCTTGATAATTATCTAAACACAATGAAGTGAAGTCATCCTTCAATTTGTGTAGAAGTTGCATTCCTTGAAAAATAATAAGCATATAGGAAAGGGGTCTGTAAAAAATACTTTTTATACATGCAAAATGGAGTTAGAGTCTAGATTTTCATAATTGTAAATAGGTTTTCACCTTTGTAAAAAAAATCTTGTAAGACATTTGAAACTTGGCTGAGTCTCACTTCATTGTACACCATTGCCCTCTATGTCACGGTACAACCAGATTCCTGGTCCCTGACCACTGAATTTTCTAGTCAATGCCTCCCACCTCTCTACCCAACTCCCATCCCACAGTCAAGTGAAATCACAACCAGTACTTTCCAAAACTCCCAGAAGGGATGGAACTGCTTCCATTGAGAGCCACTAAGATGAGTAATTTGTTTTAAAATGAGATATGAAGAAAGGTTTCCTGGCAGGAAATTATCTTTCTGTTTTATCTAGAATGCCTCAAACACATGGGATTCTGCACCTATGAACAGCTATATGGACCGTAGACAAAAAACAGAATGACTGTTTGTTACCAGAAGCATTCTGGGAGCTTAAATTCCAACAGATTAACCAATGGAATATATGGAACTGACGGTATCTGTTGCCTGTTACATAACAGGAATTGCAGTCAAATATATTACAAATAAGCCCATTGACTAGTGAATCCTAAAGGACTACTGGAAACTTAGGTGTTTTATTGTCTTTGACATGTCTCTGAATTCAAGAAATACAATTTAATATCCAGATTATTATCTCAATATTGGCTTTCATATATTTTAAGTGTCCTTGGAAATGAAGAGTTATTCAAATTATAATCTGAATTTAATAAATTTCTATTAACTTTCTAATCTTTAAGAATAGTGAGTGACTAAACAGAAATGTGATAAAATAGGAAGAATAAGACAATAGAATTCTGTTACTCCATTAAAATGATGACATAAAATGTATATTAATTCCATGGGGAGATTTATTATATATTAATGGAAAAAATAGAGAGAAATGAATACACTGTCACCCAGACTAGATCTCTTGAGATCTTCCTGGTTCTTGGTATGATGAGTGATTCTCCATTGAACCTGTACGTTGTTTTATTGTATGAAATTTTGTATCTTATTTAAGCTTTCTGTTTTAACTGGCTTTCCCTGATATTACTATGGGAGAGGAAGGTGAGGTCTTGCTTTGTTACTGCCAGGTGGAGATAGAAGCTAAGGTTCCCCACTTAGACTCTATTGGCACCTGAGGCATGATTGTTTGTTTGTCTTCTTTACTCCTGGACAGGGATGGTGGGAGTTACATCTTCCCAGCTGGTCTCCACTGTCAGCACTGTGGATTAGTTTCATTATTCCTGGATGATGCTAAAAGTCCTGATTCTCCACTAGGCTTCTTCAGACACTACTCTAGTAGAAAGGGGGAGGGCACTCACTACTGCCAGGTAGTGAGTCCAAGTCCAGGTTCCCCACTTGACCTTCACTGGTGTGAGTGTGTGTGGGTCACAGTGTTTTATGTGGTGTTTGGCTAAAATAGTGCCTTGCTAGTTAGAATCTTTTCTGTCTTTTGCCTAGAGAGAGCAGGCTTTTGTTGTTGTTGTTTGTGCATATTGGCATTTCTGAGTTGCCAGAACTGAGTTACTCAGTTCTAAGTCTGGGATATATGAGGCAAAAATAAGGCCCAGGGAACTCACCACCATGTTGTTCCTCAGTCCCAAGTTCCCTAGCTGGGCTGCCTTCTTCTCTCCACCTTTCAGTCATCTTGAATTTGTTTTATATACAATTTCCAGGATTTTTAGTTGTACTTAGTGAGAAGAATTGACTATGTCTACTGCATCTTCCCAGAAGCAAAAGTCAGTGTGCTTATAGATTTTTAAAGATTCAAAATAGAGAAAAAGAAATGCCTTATGTTTATTGTTTTATAAAATCTTTTTAAAGATATAAGCTGTGTTCCACAAATCTCTAAAACAACAGAATGTCTGTGCATTGCCAGGTGATTTAAATGGGATAAGATTTATTAAAGCATCCATGATATGGCATAATTTATCAGAGCCCACAGATATTGAAACACTGGTTCCCCACAAGACATAAAGGATGTGGAAATGAAGATGGTGGATTGTGCTGTCTGCAATTTATCATCTGTAACCATGATGGATACATGTTATCACAGAAAGAATACAATGAAGTTTATATGATGAAATGACATTGCCAAACACCAGTGTCTGAATAAGAATAAGAAAGGAGTGAAAAGAAGTCTGAAACTGTTGTTAGATGAAATTGTTTTAATTCTTGACTCTGGTCCTAAAGAGATATTTGATATTTAGCAAGTAACTTAATCTTTTGACTCACAGTTTCTACACTTTAAACTAGGTATAAAATTTTCTTCCAGCACTTTTTGTGACTTTGCCATTGATCTCGTGGAACTCAAATAGGTGAGCCTTTGGACACATCTTTTTACATATTAATATGTATAATAAGATGATGCCACACATCTTGATTATTTTTTCTCACGGAGGTAGTCTTAGCAGCAAAATAAAACATATCACCTTTCACAAAGTAGTATGATGTGGCAGAAATGAATAAGTTCAGATAGATATTGATCTAAAACGTGAATCCTTGACATATTGTTTAATATAGTTGGGACATTTTCTTAATCTTTCTATGCCTTAGTTTCTTTTGTAAAATAGAACTAATAGTTTTTGCCTCATAGGGCGTATTTTGAAGAGTTAAAAGTGTTATACGCAACTTGGTACCTGACAGTTGTAAACAAACAAAAAAAAAAATTTAAAATGTTCTGACTGTATTCACTACATACGTATACATTTGTTTGAACATGAATTATATCAGTTAGATTAAATCATAAATGGCCTCATTGCTTCTTCTATAGGATTACTAACATCTGAAGAATAGAATTCATTTTTATCTTTGTATTTCCAAAAGCAAATAGCCCAAAGTCTGGTGCATTGCTATATTTAGCAAATATTTACTGAAGCAATGAGTAAATAGATGAATAAACAAAAAGAGAAATTAAAACAATGTTTTCTTATATAAAATAAAAAAGTAAATAGCTTAAAAAAAAATCAAAGATAAGCTATTTTGAAGGCCTCAGCCATGCAGGGTAATTTTCCGAAGTCTGTACAACTGATATTCGTATTTGGTAAAATAAGAATGTTTTTGCAGTAGGGTTAATGGTATTTATTTTGAACACAATCCCCTTGATTTAAATCCACATACATTTCAGTGATTGTTCAGCTTGGTTAGTCGTGCAAATTAAAGTGTTACTGAAGCTGAGCCCTCTCAAAAGAGATGTGTTCTAGAGAAGAATAAATGGTCAATATCCAGGGCAACTAGTGTATTCACCCAGAAAATAACTGGTGTCCCTTCAGAATGTGATACTGATACTGATGGATTGATTTTAGTATTTCTTGGAAGCTTTCAATTTGTTAGGCATCAGACAGAATTTTCAAAGCAGCCACCTGTCCCACCTGCCTCATTGTAGAAATTCATATACAAGGGTACAAAAACAGGTAACTGAGGAAAGCTATCTTGCATGTGCATGCACAAACATACAAGCATATTTTTCCAGATTAATTTTTGCTTGGAAACCAAGCAGAGGGAAAAGCATGCAAAAAAGTTTTTAAATTATTTTCTTTGGTGAAATAAATTAGTATGTAAGGGGGAAAGTAGGAAATGGAAAAGTTTCATATTGAAATTCAGGAGATCCTGAATTAAGTTACATGAATTTTTCTCTGAATTTCTGGACAAATTTTTGTATTGTCTCTAGATAATTTTAGTGTATTTCTTACTAGTTATTATATACACAAAAACCAACTTGGTTTTATTTAAGCTTGAGACAATATCTTTGAATTTTCTTTCTGTTTGACTCTTGAAAACATTTAGAATGCAAGCAAACTGATTAACCAATTAATTATTATTTCAACTATTTAAAAAATGATTTAAACTAGCCTATAATAAAAGCTCAGATATGGTGTGTGTGTAAATAAATAACAAACACACACACATTTATTTCTGAGCTTCCCAGCAGCCAGAACATTAAGGGAAACGTTTAAAGTTATATAGTACTTTGATTTAGTTGAAGGGAACAGAATATTGAGCATGAAAAATAGATGTTTCCCATGGCCCTAAGATTTGTAAAGCTATTGTAACAAGATCTTTTATTTACATGAGGAGCTTTGAGAATATTTAAAAGCTATTGTAAATCAAAATGCTAAATAATTTCTACTAGACCATACTAACAAATAAATCATCAAAAAATATGGTTGGCCATCAAGATATAAAATGCATTTAATAATTTTCAATTAGGTTGTTAAATTACTAAAAGGACAAGCTAATATTTAAAATGAAGTAAGATAAATGAGCTCAGTTATTGCCTAATTATTAGAGATCAAAAAATAGTAAAGAAAAATGGAAAGAAAATGTAAATAATGTTGACTAAAGGTATGTCTTAGAGGGAGGTAAAACCAAATAGTTATTCATGTGAAAGAAGAAACTCCAAAGCAAGCAGTACTGCAGACTCTTAGGCTAATGTTTCCACCAGGATTCACACAGAATCCTGTGATCACTAATGTAGCAGCTGCAAATTTGTATAATCAGTAGTTTATCCTGTTAAGATAATAATTCTGGACACTGAGGGCTAAAGTGCCAGGTGTTTATTTTCAGTACTGAGAGCTGGAGCTGAGCACAGTCGGGAAAGTGCAGCAAAACTTCATGGGGTTCTATCTGCCACCTGAAAAAGCTAAGCCTAATCAGATGACCAGACTATCTACTTCCGAGGCTGCTGAATGGTAGGGACTTTAAAGGGCATAATAGTTGAATGAAAAATAAATGCCCTGAATAATGCTGCGTTGGACAGGAAAAAATATATATACATCTTAATTTGTCAATATTTAGAAGACGTACAACAATTTCTTAACACCAAGTGCATATTATAGTACTTGGGGAGCCTTTGTGTAATACTGATGGCTAAGCCCCATCCAAGAACAATTTAAATCAGAATTCCTGAATGTGATGTGGATCTCAATTTTAAAATTCCCAGTTGATTTTTATGCATAGTCAGAATCAGATTCGCTATTATAGGCTACTATAAACATAAAGAAGTTTACTCAAGATGCAATCAAATACACACTAAATGTGAATATCTTTTTTTAAGTTACAGTTTGGATCTCTCTTACCTGATTAGAGTTTCTGGATGAATTTGCATAGGAATCATCAAAATCTTGGTCTTCACAGTGCCTAGCACATTTCCTCACAAATGAGGGACTTTATCAGTGATATCAGGTGGTACACAAAAACAGCATCATTTTAAAGTTAATGCAGTAGTGTGAAAAGTCCTTCTCAATTCTGTTTTAATCTCCTGATCGACTTGAAAAGAGAGATTAATTGTGTTGCTAGTATATATTTAACACCCTTGGGACACACACTGTATTACTGAGTTGGAAGAGGGGGACAGGGAAGAGAGGACTCAGACTAAAATTTGGTAGGCAATAGTATCTAATTATAATTTGATAGCATTGTTTCCATTTCTTGGTGGATATTTTTAGAGTTGAATTCTGTTCCTTCTAACTGATAATAGATTTCCTTGTATGGTAATGAGTCAATTTAAAGAACAATTTAAAATAAATTGTAGTAGAAGTTGTGTTCAGATAAGGACCAAAAAAAAAAAAATGTGAAAACATTTATCTCAGTCCAGATGGGGAGAAAAAAAAAAAAAAAGCCTGAGAGGAGAGCTTATATTCCAATTCTTTATGAGGTATAAAATCCCAGGAAGTAGTAGTGAAGGAAGAGGAGAATGGGCTGAGAAGGAGAAAGAGTGTATATGAAGAGGTGGGCGACAGAGTGGCCTCTGTCTTGGTATCGGGTGCAATGGATTTCATCTCTCGAAACCATCTTCAGAGAGGCCATATAAACTCTTGCACTTTAAGATCGTCCATGGAAAGGAGGGAAGTGGTTAGAGGGAAGGAGGCAAATATTTCTGCTGGTACTTTCCTCTTGGTTGGGAATTTGACTCATGGGTCATTTATTTCCCACCACCTGAGGAATAGTCGGAGGCTCCAGGCACAGGCATGAAGTGAGAGCACTATGCTTACTGAAGTAGTTGATGACATCAAGTGCAGAAAGAAAGTGAGAGAGAGAGAGAGGAGAGAGAGAGAGAAAGGGAGAGAGAGAGGAGAGAGAGAGAAAGAAAGAGAGAGAGAGAGAGAGAAAGGGAGAGAGAGAGAGAGGAGAGAGAGAGTGGAGTGAGAGGGGAGAGAGAGAGAAAGAAAGAGAGAGAAAGAAAGAGAGAGGGGGGAGAGAGAGAGAAAGAGAGGAGAGAGAGAAAGGGAGAGAGAGGAGAGAGAGAGAGTGGAGTGAGAGGGGAGAGAGAGAGAGAAAGAAAGGGAGAGAGAGGAGAGGGAAAAAGAGAGAGAAAGAAAGAAAGAGAGAGGAGAGAGAGAGAAAGAAAGGGAGAAAGAAAGAAAAAGAGAGAGAGAAAGAAAGAGAGAGGGGGGAGAGAGAGAAAGAGAGGAGAGAGAGAGAGAAAGAAAGAGTGGGAGAGAGGGAGGAAGGAAGGAATGAAGGAAGGAAGGAACGAAGGAAGGAAGGAAGGAAGGAAGGAAGGAAGGAAGGAAGGAAGGAAAGAGAGAAAAAAAGGTGGTCATGAGTCTTGAAGCCAGCGTGGCTGAGAGAATATGATGTGTTACATAAGGCATGTCTTATACAACAGTATTCAAGTAACTAAAGACTAGAAAATATTTCCCTGACCAGGGACAGTGCCACTGACCTTATTCTGACAGTCCAAAAACTTACAAATTTTTATAACATACTCTTGTGTATTGAGCTTCTCAAAACCATGAAAGGTTTTGTTGTTGCTGTTGTCTTTATAGTAGCTGCCATTTAGTGGGTGACTGTTTTAGTCTGTATTTGACATAATTATCACCAAACAACCATTATTATTTATTTCAATTTTGCCGGTGAAGTAGTAGAGGAACTGAACATTAGCTAACTATATTTAGTAGCCAAACCAAATCCATGAGGCACTAAGGACTGAGTTCTTTCATTGCCATGTATCATTTTATAATCCATGATCATTCCAAAACTGTCCTTCCGTATTTGTTACCTTTCCCCCCAGCAGTTTGTCTTAGGAAAGCATTAGCATTTTTTTAGTGTGTTTTAAATGTCTCAATCTTGTTCTTAGACCCAGATATACTATATAGACCTAAGATTGGAGGAATGTGTTACTTAACAAGCCAGTGTTTCTCAAATTTTAATGTGCGTTCAAATCAACTAGAGATGTTGTTAAAATGCAGATTCCGATTTAGTAGGTCTTGTTCAGAGCCAGAGATCGTATATTCCTAAGAAGTTGCCATACTTTTAGTAGCAAGGGTGTAAATGTTATTAACCACAAAATATTTTACGGAATTACAGATATCTGTAATATATAATACAAGTAGTGAGGCAGTCTTCAAATGTTATGTGGCAAAGTTATTCAAAATAAATTATTATTTTTTTTTAAACCTTGGAATTCTAGAAGGGGAAATAGTAACATTGCTATGGGGCTGGGGGCAGGTAGGGTATGGCCATACAGAAATGGAGAATGTTTTTTTTTTTTCTTTTTAAGATTTTATTAATTTATTTGAGAGAGAGAGTGCATGAGCAGGGAGCAGAGGCAGAGGGATAGGGAGAAGCAGGCTCCCCACTGAGCAGGGAGCCTGACACAAGGCTTGACCCCAGGATCCTGGGATCATGACCTGAGCCAAAGGCAGACATTTAACTGACTGAGCCACCCAGGAGTCCTGGAGAATGGGTTTTGACTGCAAATGTTCCTGTGTTATAAAATAGGCCCAGCTTTATGATGAGACAGATTTAGTGAATGAATTAATTTTTATCTAGCTCAATCAATCTTTATTGACCTAAAGGAAGAAAAACTTAATTATCAATAATTACCATAGAAAAATAAGTCATAGGAAAGTAATAATGTTGCCTTGGTTGAAATGTTGAAAGCCATTTAGAAAATTATGCAAAAGAAGTTTTCAATTCTGACCTTAGGTCCTCCCACTCTGTCTTCTTATATCAAACTTAAATAGAGGAAGTAAATAAAAGCAATGATGCAAGGTTCATGTCTGTAACTCAGCTCCTGGAGGCCTCACCCTGCTGATATACTGCTGTAATAAATTACACAACTAGTGTGGTTCTTTTGATTTATTACTGCAATAGATCATGAGTGTGATGACTGACATAAACATGTGTCCCATAGACAGCTGCGCTTCGCAATATTTTATTTCCCTTTCCACATTTTCAATTGCTTAGTTTGGAAAATAAGAAAGAAAACAAATTGACAAATACAGGAAGATATTTCTGAAGCAGCCCTCCCCATAGACTCTTGAAGTAATAGCTTTTAAATTGAGAAGTCCCAGTGTTCTTGTTTTTAGTCCCTCCCTAAGGACTGTTTTTTAAAGAAGAAAAGAAAAGGAAAAAACCAAAACATTAACTCATATGAATTAGCATTTTATGAACTCCAGTTGTAGGTTTTGTTTTTTTTTTTTTTTACTATGTAAATTCATAATGACAGACTTCATCTGTATTTCCTCATTCTTTCTCTGAGCCATCATGAGCTATCATGGAAATTGATATTGTAGACATTTAATATCAAAGTAATTACCTAACAGGCTTTTATACCTCTACTTTAAAAGGAAAGATTTATTCTGTCATGAGTCTAATCTTTTTTTTTCTTTAAGGATTTATGCTGAAGTGTAAATTACCCTTTTTTCTTTCATGTTTGGAACTGCTTTATCTTGGCTGCTGAGAGCACTTCTCCAGTTGGGCACACAGGGCCTCATATCAATACGTGGTCACCTATTTTCTCTGTTCTTTGTATTTGTCTAGAGAGCTGTATGAAATGCGTATTATTTGGTCACAAGAATTTCTTTGTCCCTCATCAACATTTAATATTATCAGACGCTGTATCTATTTTGTCAAGAACCATGAAGATTCTGAGATATTACCCCACTTGCAGGGTTATATACTTGTTATATATGAACATTACAGAAATGCAAAGCACTGGGTCAAGGAAAAGAGTTCTTTATTGATACTTATAACCAGATAGCAGAGTAGCAGTTAAGAATTGGTCCTCCACATCTAGACCTGCAGCAAAGCACTCAAAGCCAATGGAGTCTTTCAAAGTGGGTAGAAATTACATCCCATAGACAGGGATGGAGAGGAATAGATTCTTTTTTTTCATTTATATATAGAACAGAGAGAGCCGCCAACTTTCTCTCCCGAAAGGAGAGAGGAAAAAAAAAAAATTTTTTTTCTCTTTGAGACTGGTATGGAAATGATCCTGGGTTTCTTGCACCTTGTGGTTTAACATAAGGACTTGGTCCATCTGCTATTGGCCCTCTTAGACAGATAAGTTGCATTACCCTTCCAGATCAGAGAAACTAGCTAGAAAGTTGATCTAATTTGCATGACATGTGAAGAGTACGATGTTTCCAGGGAGAGTGAAAGCAAATATTCCCCATATTTATGTTGTATACATTTCTGTGTTTCAGGAAGCTAGGGCTTTTTTCAGAGGCACTGAGAAATCCAAGGGAGTTTCATTTTCCCACAGTCATATTATGCAATTTTCTTACCACCTTAAAGAATTTAAGATTTTCCTTCTCCTTCCCTCCCTCTCCCCTTTCTTCTTCTGTGTCCTTGTAGCCATAAAACTTCTTTTATCTCCCTTCTCTTGCCAAAGTGGAGAGTATATCCCTGCCCTTAGGCAAGATTATATCTAGTAGGAAGGCAGACTCTAAACAAGATAAATAAATATATGGTAAATTAGGCAGTGATAAGTACTTAGACAAAAATCATCTTACACCTAAGGGAAATGAGAGAGCTAGGTAGCCAAGTGGTAAGTGGTGGAAAAGCATTCCAGCCAGAGACAACTGCAAATGTGAAGGCCTTGAGGAGGGTTTGCAACCGATGACTAAGAGAAGGGCTGGGTGGCTGAAGGGGCAGTTGAGAGGAGAGTAGTACAAAGCTCACTTTCCTATTCATTACTCATTTCCCTTGTTAATCTCACAGAGTACCTTGGATGGTAGATGTTGACTGATCAGCACCAACACATTAACTGCATTACATTTGATTAAACTCATCTCCCTCACCTAAAGAGTTGTGTCTTTGTAGATGAGAATAAAAGTGAAGAAAAACTGGTGATCTTGGATTTGATAGAAAGCCTCCTTGGGAAAAAGAAACATTGAAACCATGTAATTGAGATCTGCCAACTTGTGTTTTCCTTCATCACAATTTAGTACCTAAAACTTGTTATTTTTTTTTACTGATCAAATTTATTATGTTCAAATGTGATTTTCAAAGACCAAATAAGAGGTTAGAAATATTCATCATGAACATTTGATTTGGCATTATTCTCCACTTTTTTTTAATAAAGTTTAAAGCCATTGTTTTTCTTATTGATGGTGACATTGTTTTCATGATTAAATTTTTAAACATCACTTATTTTGAGTGAGATTATAGGGGAAAGTTAAAATATCATCTTTATAAAAACAGTTACATCATATTTATTTATTAAGATTTTAAAAACTGATACAATTATGTTAGATTGTATCATTTTTGTCTTGCTAATATATATCACTAAAAATGTGAAGGCTAAGAAGTGATTTGGATCAAAATCTTAAAAATAAGGAATTAAATGAGTCAAGTAAATGTGGACTAAGCAAATCCCAAAGTCTGTATTGGACATGGTTATTTTATACAAATGAAAGTTTCTCATCACAGAAATGTTATAAAAATATGGCATTACTGGGCTCATTACCTTGAAAGACAGTACTGGAAATGTAAACTAATTTAAAAAGTTTAGACAAGTGGATCAATGCCAAATCTTCTGTTTATTATAGTGTTGTACTCGTCTCAGTTTTCAAAACTAGTATCTCAATAAGCCTTTGCATTTTTCAGTGAAAAATCTCTATTGATCACAGGCTAAGAGGTAGGAAACATGGAAAGGAACTTGTGTGTCAATGATTTTATTTGTATGTGATATCTTCTGTCAACTCATTACTAATTTCACTGGTCTATTATTCAGAGTAGCAAACTCTTTCACTGAAGGAAAGAAACACAGTTAAGTTTAATCCAAGGAAATAAAATATTCTTATCTCTAAGTTAATAAATCGGGCAGACTATATGGACTAGAAGAAGCAAACAAAAATTAATAGAAATCTGTAAGAAAGGTGATTGAGGTTTCAATATGTTTATTTTTCAAAGCAAAATAATGAGATGAGTAAATAATGTCATTGAATCAACTATTAAAGTAAATGGCTAAAATTGAGCTGGGCTAGACCACTGTCAGTCCCCCCCAGGTATAGACCGCTTTTAGGGTAATAATATTATAATAATAAAAAAAAAAGCCACAGGTAATTGAACTAAACAATAATTAGGGATGGTGTGATATGAGTGTTAACTAATTCTTTCTGGGTGATTTTTGAAACAGGAAGTAAGAAGAGTTTGTTTAGTTGAGCATAGATAATCTTAGAGGCTGACCTTAGAATATAAATGGTAAAAAAAAAAAATTGTTCCAAACATGTGACCTCAAGAATGATTAGATTCTGATGGTCTTGTGTCTCTTGGTGGCCTGGTTACATTTTATGAATCCATTCTCATATAAGTCTGAATAACCCCCATCTGGAAATGGAACACTTCCTTCTTCTGATAACATTTTTAAGGTTGGCTTGCATTATTAGTAGTTGAATTGCCTGGCTTTCTTGTTTTCTTTCTCCTATTCATATCTTCACAAACTAAGCAAGGGGGTGGGAAAGAAAGGCTCTGGAATCAAAATGTGAAATTGTGTTATAGTGAAATTGTTTTGGGGAGCAAAATATATAATTAGGATTTGTATCCCAAGTATCTGAGCAAGAGCTTAGTCACAGATGCTCAAGTGACCACAAATATGGACCCAGGGGCTTTTAAATCCTGGGTTATAATATGATGGAAGCATTTCCCTGGGTCATCCTCAGCATCAGAAGTAGGCAGATATATCAGAAGTTTACACATACTGTTGGTTTAGCAGAAAGACTTCATTTCAAAAGATCAAGAGTACCAAGATCAAGCCTTGTTCATTCTTGTGATGCTTTCTGCAGTGTCTCCTTCCTGCTTTGCCAAACCTACTCTTTGATATTTTTTAGTCTTGTCTCTGGGGTAAAATCCTTTTCCTTTACTATTTCCCTTCCTTTCTTTTAGAAAATCACACAAAATATTGCAAGTAACCAATTATGAAATGTTTGGAACTGAAAATAAGGTGTACTTGAACATGAAATGTTATGGCATGATTAACATAAATGCAGTTAATCTATTGGAAAACTTACCTTACATGAATCAGATATGCAACATAACATACACACACATTAATTTTTGAATTGATCATGTCTATATGAACTGCTCATGTCTGAGAGATTAGGAAGACATCATAAAGCTCTATATCTGCCTATAAGGCATTTGCATTAAGTTTGGATAATATACTGTTAGCCCTAGAAGGGTTCTTAGAGATAATCCTGACAAATTTGCTCATTTCACAGATACATAATTTGCTCATAGTTGTAGAGTGAGATCTCTACTTCTCCTCTATTCCCCAGAAGCTATATACTTAGTTTAGGACTTTTGTTTTTGTTTTTGTTTTAACTTCATCCTAGGATCATCAATATTCTACGTTATGAAAGTATCCCAAGGCCATCCATAGTGCTTAGCATCAGGGCTAACCTGAAGGTTAAGATAGAAAGCATGACAATACTGTAATTTGCCAGAAGTATTTAGAGAGAGTTCAATTTTATTTATGTGCAGGCTACCACTTAATCATTTTGTATGGATGCTGAGTATTTCCTTTTTTATTATATATTCTATTTAATGCTTCAAAATGTATTCATTAAGATATTGCTTATTTAATCACTTTTTTCAATGATTTAACAATTGGTGTTAACATTTGGGTGATATTAAAGCCAACAGTTAGTTATCCAAACCCAGTTCAAATGAGAAAGTTTTATTATCTAATATGAATGCTAGGAGGTGATTTATATACTGAATAGTTCAGAGCATGTCCTTGAACAATTGTAGCTGCTTATTTTTTGTCATCCTTGTGGCAGGTGCCAAATTGTAATTTTTAATGATTCAACTTAAATCAACTAAAATGAATCCTTGTGGAAAAACATAATACCTGCCTGGTACAAGGGAGTAGATTATATTGCCTTCATTTACACAGAAGTTATTCATAATTCATTGACACCCTCTCATTACTAATTTATGAGTGTTTTTTTTTTCTGAGCAAATGGAAAATATATAACTTTGTGCAGGTGTTCATGCTATTTATGCCATATTGAGTAGAGTGGTCAAATGCTGCTCCTAGCTCATGGAAATAGCTAAATAAAGTTTATAACTAACCAACATGAAAACCACTTTGAGGATATATAATAGCATAGCTCTTCAAACACTGTTTCTCCAAACATTTATCTTTAATATGAATTTTATTTAAATAGCTTAAAATGCATGGCAAATGACACTAAAATATAGAAAAAGTACTTGTGGCAACGGTAAATTAGAGCAGAGCATGGCATTTTACAGAATATTTGAATGTTATAGATTTTTTAAATCCTTAATTAAATCAATTATAGGAAAGTAGATGTGAAGTGTCAGAGTTTGAAATGTAGATACATGCATATTAACATGTAGAGAGAGTAAAGCATTGAATTTTAAATTAACTACAAAAATGGAAATCATTCTCTTTATTCCCACATTTTTCTTCTTTTCTATTATAAAAGATCTCATTTATAGGCCATAAGAGGAATTGGTAGTAAAGCTATTTAAAATGTGCAGCTTAATTAATTATTTTTACTCTAATCCGTCCTTGGGCAAAATACTTCCAAGTGGAAGAATTTGTTACCCTAAAAGCCTCTGGGTTGGAATGACTGCTTGAAAAATCACAGGAGTAAAAACTAGTCAATTGGGTAATCATTTTAATTGCCAAAACTGGTCATTAAGAAGGCCTTCCAACCAGACACAGAGTTGGAAATCGTTGATTTAGTGGTTTCATGTAGCTTATGTTGTCTTTATTTTTTAAAGACAACTTTACCGAGATTGGGAGATTGATCTGTTATTTTCCACCCTTTCTTCCAGGGATTTACCTTCATCAAATCTAAATTATCCAATTTGGAAGGGAACAAGGACTCAGTAGATTTCTATAATTTTTATTTAGATATTTAAATAAATCTGACTCAAGGATAATTTCCTTCAATTTACAAATTTTGGGTAATTAGTGCTTGTTGTTACTCCTGTTTTGCAAGTATTTAAAGGGATTGGAAAATCTCAAATTCTCTGATTTCATGCAAAATACTCCATAACTTCTTGGGTCATAAGCAATGAGAAATAATTGCCTTAGTGAAGATACTAAGACTGATTTTTTAAGTTTATTATTTACTGTTTTTTTTAAGTGTATAGCATTTTATGTGCAAATTTTTTTTATTTAAATTTAAAAGTAAATATACAGAGTCATAATTGAAACAACAAGAAAATGTAAATAAGTAAATATTTTCCTTATAGTGAAGTGTCTGGTAAATGTCACTATTTCATCTTTTCTTTTGAGATGATGATGATTATTTAATCCCCTTCACCTATTTCACCCATCCCCCCAGGAGCCTCCCCCCTCTGGTAATCATTTGTTTGTTCTCCCTAGTTAAAACTCTGTTTTTTGGTTTGTCTATTTTTTTTCTTTGTTCATCTGTTTTGTTTGTAAATTCCACATATAAGTGAAATCACATATTTGTCTTCCTGACTGACTTATTTCACTTAGTATTATACGCTTTAGCTCCATCCACTTTGCTGCAAATGGCAAGATTTCTTTCTTTCTTTATGGTGGAGTAATATTCCATTGCATATACATACTGACTTTTTATCTATTCATCTTCTGATGGACACAGTTGTTTCCATAGCTTGGCTATTGTAAATAATGCTGCAGTATAAATAGGGCTGCATATATGTTTTTGAATTAGTGCTCTTGTTTTCTTTGGATAAATACCCCATAGTGAAATTACTGGATCATACGGTAATTCTGTTTTTAAATTTTTGAGGAACCTCCACATTGTTTTCCACAGTGGCTGCACCAATTTGCATTCCCACCAACAGTGCATGATGGTTCTAAAAATATACATGTTGTCTAAGGGTAAAAGAAATTATTAATGTTTTAAGGACACAAAATGAAAGATTCTTAAATTTTCATTTTCTAGTATTTTATAATTACGTGGTTTAAATTATGCTGTGGGTCATAGTATGGTCCTTAAAAAATTTAGTTCAGAAAAAAATGATATATAAAACAACTTCCTTGTGTGACTTATTAATTGTATCCTGTAAACTTTCATATAAAATCATGATTAAATATATATTAATACATATCTTTTTATTATTATTATTTGAAGAGATAGAGACAGCCAGCGAGAGAGGGAACACAAGCAGGGGGGGGGGGTGGGAGAGGAAGAAGCAGGCTCCCAGCGGAGGAGCCTGATGTGGGGCTCGATCCCATAACACCGGGATCACACCCTGAGCCGAAGGCAGATGCTTAACGACTGAGCCACCCAGGCGCCCCACAACTGAGCCACCCAGGCGCCCCAATATATATATACACATATCTAACATGTACATAATAAAGAATTAGAAGGAAATGGAATACATTTACCATATTTGTGTGTTTACTGTTATCTCACTTCGAAGCCGGAGTGAAAAAAGGTTTTCCTCTTGGTGCTTTAGCTTTTCCTCTGGAAAATGAAACACAAAAAAATCTAGAGTAATGCTATCTTATACTACAGCTAAATTACATTAATGTTTCTTGAAGGATACACTTTTAAAAATATATGACTAGGTCTTTCAGGATAACAATGTTTCTGAAACATTTTCTATGACTGGTTTTAAGTTAGGCTGAAAAGTTCAAATTTTGATCTCTCTTACATTGCAACCCAGCTTTTATTTTAAATACTTCTTCTGATCTTAGACAATTAAAAGGGGAGGGGTGTCTCAGAGTCTGTTTGATTTGCTTTGTTCTTATTTTTAATTAAAGAATATACATGGCAAGAAATACTTGATATTCTGCATATATTTATGTTTCCATCTTCAAAAATTATAATGTTTAAGTAAGGAAGAGACATTGATGAGTGGAATAAAAAGATCTCAATTTTTATGCTGTAGAGGTTAAGTATTTTGGAGGTCAGCAAGATTTCTTAGTAGCGAATATCAAGTAGTATTCACTGATTTTTTTTTCTCCTAGCATGGAATACAAATTATTTTACTGAATACATGAGTATTCATATTTCAATGTTTGCTTTTTGAGTGTTATACACAACCGTATTGAGAATGAACTTGATAAATGTATGTTGAAAATTCCTCTTGTTATAACATTTGGAAATAGCATTCATATAGTTTATTTGATTAAAATAGTATGAAATTCTAATAGAAAACATCTCTTATCTGTCTCGGGTGATGTCTGTGGAAGACAATATATTATTGCTGAAGTAAACAGCTAAAGGATTATTAATTTGCTCCCAGATTACAAAGAAAGTTTGGAGGAAAACTGAATGGTTAGGGCTCATTATAAATTGATGAAATAGAAAATCTTAATTCATAAGAACTGGTGGGCATAAGAGGAGTTCATGTTGTAATGTGATAACTGTGTTCATCTACTCAAAGCTCCTATTACCCAAATGCAATCATGCTTTAAAATTGCTTATTTTTTGCCACTCTGGAAAATAGGTATGGAGTTTCCTCAAAAAGTTAAAGATAGAATTACCCTGGGTCCCAGCAATTGTACTACCAGGTATTTATCCAAAAGATACAAAAATACTGATTCAAAGGGGGACATGCACTCTGATGTTTACAGCACCATTATCAGCAAAAGCCAAATTTTGGAAAGAGCCCACATGTCCATGACTGATAAATGGATATATACCACATCTTCCTTAGATAGGTAGATATAGATAGATAGATGATAGATAGATAGATAGATAGATAGATAGATAGATAGATAGATAGATGATAGATAGATAGATAGATGATAGATAGATAGATAGATAGATGATAGATAGATAGATAGATAGATAGATAGATAGATAGATAGATGATAGATAGATGTGATATATAAGAGTGTGTGTGTGCGAGGATATATATAGGTAGGAATATTATACACATAAAGGAATATATATATATATATACACACATAGTGGAATATATATATATATACACACACACATAGTGGAATATATATATATATATATATATATATGTATATATAATGGAATATTACTCAGCTATCAAAATAATGGAATCTTGTTATTTGTAATGATGTGGATGGAGCTAGAGTGTATTATGCTAATCAAAAGAAGTCTGTCAGAGAAAGACAAATACCATATGACTTTACTCATATGTGGAATTCAGAAACAAATCAGATGAACATAGGGGAAGGGGAACAAAAAAGAGAGAGAGAAGCAAACCATAAGGAAATCTTAACTGTACAGAACAAACTGAGGGTTGCTGGAGAGAAGGTGGGTGGTGGATGGGGTAACTGGGTGATCGGGACTAAGGAGGGCACTTGTGATGAGCACTGGGCATATGTAAGTGATGAATCACTAAATTTCTTCTGAAACCAATATTACACTATATGTTAACTAACTACAACTTAAATACAAAACTGAAATTAAAATAAACTAAAATAAAATTGCTTATTTTTTTAATAAAATTGTTCTTCAATGAATACAAAATGAGTTAACTCTATATTACTGACAACTTATTGATACAGCATCTAAAACAGCTGTCTCTCTATTGGCTAGCCTATCCACCCCTCTTTCCTCAAAAGGTTTAAACACCTATGAGTAATGAAGAATCATCAGTGTTGTTATTGCATCAGAAGAAAATGGACCATAGGCTTTTGGTTGTCCAAGTCAATCCATTCATCTTTCTCACTCTATGTGTTTTGATAAATTGTGGATGAAGCATGTACTTCATCATTTAAAAGTCATTTGCCCTGGATTCAGCTATGGCAAGTAGTTACAATAGCTTTAAACTCTTCTGAATATTTTGTTTTGAACATAATTCAAGGAAAGCAGTATTCTTAATATTAAAACACAATTGAAAGTACTGTAAAATGCTGGCATAATGAATCAATTTTCTCAGGAAATCTTTTTGATAAAAACATTCCATTTTCTGAATAACACCCAGTTCTGTAATTTTAAATCAGTAAAGTGGCACTGGTAGACAGGAAGGTGGTTGCAACATTAAGAAGACATTAACCCACTTCCCGAGGTTGAGCTATCTAATTGTGAACTGTCAGAATAGTGTTGCTTTTCAGATTCATTTTTCCTTCAAAAATATTCAGTGAACAATTTTTTAAAATGATTATGACAGATAAAAGGAAAATGTATTTACAAAGCTTGAGCTTTTTAAGCAATAGCTGAAAAAAATAGAAAATATCAAGTTTTATTTCATGGACTCCTTTACTATTAACAGTCTCAAAGACTGCTCCACTGATTCTCTTAAGAATCTTTGGAGTCTTTATTAGTCAAATCTGTTGTCTTTAGCTCTCTAGCTCTGTGTGTGTGTGTGTGTGTGTGTGTGTGTGGTAATAGAACATTTGTCAGGAGTCATGGATTGGATACAGGGAATTTTGTTTTTTAAACTTGGTTCTACAACTTACCTGGTGCACTTTGAACTTTATTTCCTGATGTTAAAAATATATACCTTCTTATATCATGGGGTCATTATAATAAGGACAACTAATTTAAGTTTCTTCTCTTACATTTAACTTTTATTTATTTTACTTCTTAATAAGAAGTCTCAAAAGGCTACAAAAGTAGAGACGATAGCATAATGTACCCCATGTACCAGTCACCCAACTTCAATAATTCTTCATATATGGAAAATTTGTTTCTTAAATATCCCCTCACACTTCTAGTCTGTGGATGATTTTGAAACTTCTCTTAAACATTTAAACATTGTATCTGTAAGCATTTTAGTGTGTAACTGTAAATGATAAATTATTTTTTGTATTTACTTTTCATAATCAAAATACTTTTATTGTATCTTAAAAAATAGTGCTCCCTTAATTCATCAAATTATCCAGTCGAAATGTTTGCATTTGTCTTTTTAAAAACTCAATTCAGTCTGAATTATATTTATATAAGATAAATTCACTGAATTTAAGTATACAATTTGGTGACATTTGAAAAGTGTGTAAGATTGTATAATGACTACCACAATCAAGATATAGTACATTTCTATCACTCCATAACGTTTCCTCATATGCTTCTATTGGCTGGGGGATATGATTGGTGCATGTTTAATTAAAAAAAAAAACAAAAAACCTGTTAAAGAGTTTTCCAAAGTGATTATACTATTCAACTGTACCACCAACAGCATATGAGAGTTCCAGTTACTTCACATTGTCACCCACTCTGGAGTATATATTAATATATCATTGTGGCTTTAATTTGCATTTTCTTATGTTAATCATGTTGAGCAGCTTTTCATGTGGCTACTGACCACTTCTATTTAATTTGTGAAATAGCTACTAACATCTATTGTTGATCTTTATTTATTTACTTAATTTTTAAAAACAATTTAGCGTTTTTATTATTGAGTCCTAGGGTTTTTATTTATTTTGATTAAGTACTTTGCCTGATAAATATGATATGCATATTTTCTCCTATTCTGTGGCTTGCTTTTTATCCATTTATTTTATTTTTGTAGTAATGTATATGAAGGGAAAAAACGTTTTAATATTGATGAATTTGAATGTATAGATTATTTATTTTATGGTTCATGCTATTTGCATTTATCCAAGAAATTTTTGCCTACCTCAAGAAAAAAAAGATTTTATTTTATTTCCTTCCGGAAGTTTTATAATTTTAGGGGGAAACAATTCAGGCTTTCACCAATAAGTAATACGTTAGCTTTAGGGTATTAATTGATATCCTTTATCAATTTGAGGAAATTTCCTTATATTTCTAATTTGTTGATTGTTTTATCAAGAATGGGTTTTTATTTTCATCAAATGCTTTTTCTACATCTATTGACATAACATATTTTTTCTGCTTTATTTCATTAATATAGTGAATTACATATTAATTGCTTTTTGAATATTAAAATAATCATGCAATCCTGAGATAAACTATACTTGATCATCATGTGATATTGTTTCCATATGAGGTTATATCTGAATTATTATTTTTGCTTAAAATATTTGTATGGATAGTCGTAACAAATATTGGTCTGCAATTTTCTTTACTTGTAATGTCTTTGTTAGATTTAGATGTTAGGGCTATTCTAGTCTCATGGAATGAGTTGGAAAGCGTTTCCTTCTTTATTTTCTGAAAAAAGTTCGTGCAGGTCTTATTTCTTTCCTGACTATATGAGAGAAGTCACTATTGAAACCATCTGGGCCTGGAGGTCCTCCTTTCTCCCTTCCTCTTTCCCTCTGTCCCTTTGTCCTTCTGTCCTTTCTGTACATCCACAACTCACACACATGTGTATATATGTATGTATATATATATACATATATATATATATATATATATGTATATATATATATATCTCCAGTTGTTCCAACTCCATTTGTTGAAAAGACCACCTTTTCCTCATGGAATTATCTCTGTACCTTTGTGAAAAATTAAATAAGTATAACGAATAGGCTTTTCTGGATTTTTTTTTATCTTTTTGCAAATTTTACAATCAGTTTGAGAATTTCAACAAAAATTTTGCTGAAATTTGAGATTTCACTGTATATACAGATAAATTATGGGCAAAATTGATATTTTAGTAGTAATGAATCTTGTGATTGATAAATATGGTATATTTTGTCTTATGTCTTCTTTAATTTTCTCATTAATATTTGTCAGTTTTCGGTATGCATATCTTGTGCACATTTTGTTAAATGTTTTTTTAAATATTTTATACTTACGTAGTTTTATTTTAGCTCTTTAATTTTGAAATAATTTGAGACATAATAAGTAAAAAAAAATAGTATGTATTGTATGCCCTTCCCTCATAATTCAATTATAACAATTATGCAGTTATAGTTGATATTAAACTATTAATTGATCTATAGATCTTTCTCAAATTTCAGTTGTACCAATGAAGTCTATTTTTCTGGACCAAGTTCCAGTCCTGGATTACACATTGCAATTAATTTTCCTGTTTCCTTATTTGCCTATAATCTAAGACATTGCCCAATCTTTTTCTAATTTTGTCTTGATACTTCTGAAGAGTACTGGCTTATTGTTTTAGAATGTCCCTCAATTTGGTTTATTTGATATTTTCTCATGATTTAATTCTGGTTAAAAGTTTTGGGAGAGAAACTACTATAGTAATATAGTGCCCTTCTTAGAGTATCACATCAAAAGACACAGAACAAGGGTATGTCTCATTGGAAGTGATGTTAAGTTTAACCACTTGGTTAAAGTAACATCTGATTCCACTGTAAAGGTACTCTTTTTGTCCCTACAAAATTAATAAATATTCTTGGGAAAAGACTTTTTGGATTTTAGCATTTGTCCATGATTCCTGACTGTAACAATTACTGTAGTCAATGTCAAGTGTTAGTTTTCGATTTCAATCAGTTCTTTCTACACTTTTTTTTAATTTTAAAACCACTGATTTATTTATTTATTTATTTATTTATTTATTTATTTATTTATTTATTTTTAATGATTTTTTTATTATATTATGTTAGTCACCATACAGTACATCCCCGGTTTCCGATGTAAGGCTCGATGATTCATTAGTTGTGTATAACACCCAGTGCACCATGCAATACGTGCCCTCCTTACTACCCATCACCGGTCTTTCTACACTTTTTAATTGGAAATCTCCCATAAGGAAGAACTTTACCTTGCCATCCTTCCATTTATTTATTTATCTTTTATTTTTTCAATTATTTATGTCAGTATGGAATCATAGAAATTTTTTATTCTATGCATTATAATATATTACTATTATTTTTTGTTACTCAAATTTTCCCATATATGGCCATTGAGAAGCTTTGCCAGTGGAATCCTGCATTCTCTTGACATGCCCCATCATTTTTCGAACAAGTCCTTATTTTCTGCCCTCTCAATATATTCCACACTCATACTTTTCCTGCCCCAGAGTATGTAATATTTAGTGTTGTTATTACAATTTCAATTTAATTTAATTTTAATTTCCAACTTTTTTTGCTAGTATATACAAATAAATTTTTCTTTCTATTCTCTGAACTTACTCAGCTCACCTATCAGTTCTGGTAAATTTTTTGTGGATTCCTTAGGATATTCTACATATATGAGCCTTTCATCTGCATCTCAGTCTGAATTGGGATCCAGATAAATTCCATATATTCCATATATTGTAAATCACTGATACATACTATTTTTTTAACTTATTATGTCTCTTTAATATTGTTATTTGGAATTTGTTATATGCAATTTCCTGCTGTAAAAACCGGGTAATATGGCTTGTCGAGTTTCAAAGTCTAGATTTTCATATTCCATGCTATGGCATTGTTTAACATCTTCAATTGTCCTTGTATTACCTGGACATTGTAGATATAATTGTATATATACATATATATATATATATATATATATGTATATACATATATACATATATATATATATATCTACTATATGTGTTTTTGTATATTTTTATAAAAAATAAAATGTATTATTTTGGTAATGTAGCCTACATATTTATGTTTTAAGAGCAGATATTATATTTTGCTTTTTTTTTTTTTTTCAGTTACCCTTATGCTGTCACAGTTAGGGGCATTGTTCCTGGAGCCTGGAATCAAATCACATCTCCACCACTTCTTCCTCTTCCTTCCTCTTTTTCTTTTTTAAACAGATTGACCAAAACACGATTTCATAGCATACAGTTCACCCATTTAAATTAAACATAAAATAATATGCTTATAAGATATTCGCAGAGTTGTGCAACTATTATCACAATTTTAGAACATTTCATCACACTACAGAGAAACCTTGCACCCTCAGCCATCAATCCTTGATTGTCCCTCCTCCCGTCCTTTGTCAACCATAAATCCATTTATTGTCTCTCTGGATTTGTGTATTCTGGACATTTCATATAAATAGAATCATGCAATATATATGGTCCTTTGTGACTAGCTTTTTTCACTAGCCCAATATTTTTGTAGTTCATTAATTTTATAACATACATAGTAGAGCTGGAAAAAGAAATTGAGTGTGACATAATAAAGGGAAGCAGGTTGTAGTAGGGAAATCAAGATAAATCTCCTTCATTGAAAAAGTGTTTTTGAGCTAATTCTTGAAAGGGGGTGAGCTGGTTGGCCAAGTGGGTATTTTGGGGAAGGGTCTCTCTCAGGCATAGAGAACAACCTGTGTAAAGACTTTATGTGTGCTTCATATATTTGAGACACAATCAGGAGAGCATTGTGGCCAGAATAGAGTGCAAATAGAGTGCAGAATAGTAGGTGATAATTCCAGGAAGGTAGCAGGGGTCAAATCATATAAGACATCATAAATCATTTCAAGGACTGAAGAATCTTAAAGAAGATTAGATGTATAGATAGACTTACATCTGAATGTAAAAAGTTGTTACATTTTACTTACATTTTTTTGTGTTACTGTTAATTTTTTGAGTTTCTGCTTCATCTAATAGACTTCTATCGAATTAAATGAATTTTAAATTGAGACACATTTCTACAGTGTGTTTCTTTATTTTAAAGATTATAGGCAATGACATTTAACTGTGTAAGATTTTTTGCAATTCTAAAAATAAGCAGCATTTTATAAGAATATATTATCACTCAAGAAACTGATGACAGTGTTCACTTCTGAGGAAAAGGATGTGAGGTTGGGAATTGGAGGTGGAAAGGAATGTGTGCATGATTATTGCAATTGTTAAAAATAAGTTCAATGCATTTTGTATGTAAATTATGCTTCAGCTAAGTTGATTGAAAAGAAAACTGTATGTGTAGTAAGGAAGATGTGTATATGAAAGTATATGTACTCAATGCAGCCTGATCCTGCAGTAGTTTTCATTGAGTTTTAATTTTTTTCAACAGTTATGCATTTAACTTGATTAATAAAGAAGAATTTTAAGATGATATTACCACATATTTATGAAAATTCAAATAGAGTTTTATTAACTCACCTTGCTACCATTACATTTTTTTATAAATATTTTCACATTTATTGAAGTGACCTTGGAGTAGCCTGTGGCCACATGTATAAAATGTAATAGATATAATGTATCAGTAAAATAATAATATCATATATTATAATTTTATATATTATAAATAATAATATAAATAAATAAAAATGCTTAAGTAAACATTTTGGATATAATCTTCAATCGCAAATCTTTCATCACTTTCTCGAAGTGACATTTAACAAATCAAATGGGTGTTATTTTTTTAGATCTTCATTTTTTTAATTTAAATTCAGTTAACCAAGGCATAGTACACCATTGGTTTTTGATATAATATTCAATGATTCATCAGTTCAGTGTAACATCCAGTACTCATCACATCACGTGCCCTCCTTAATGCCCATCACACAGTTACCTCATCCCCCCACCCACCTCCCTTTCCGCAACTCAAATGAAGGTTATTTTGTTGTTGTTGTTTTATTTTGTTTTGTTTTGGCTAGCAAATGTTTAGAATGTTTAGAACAGCAAATGTTTAGAATGTTTAGAACAGTATGTTCCAAAGATATATAACCCCTCTCACATGTACAACAAACAAAAATCTTTGATTTCCAAAATTGGAAATCAGTTACAGTTCTGACACTCAAGGTGATAGGAGTTTCAGGACAGTCAGCTTCAATGTAATATGACTTGCTTAATTAAAATCACTGCTTTTTAATTTTCCCTCGAAGTTAATAAATTGGCATCATAACCTTTGTGACTCTTAGTAGAAATTTCCAGTTGACGTCTGACCAAAAAAATAAATGGAACTCAAGGATCTTACCAAAGCAGACATTAATTTTACCTCTAAGCACAGGTTGGTGATGTAATGGTCTCAGAAGTTGAAAAAGCATTCTTTACAAATGGAAATCTCTTGTAAAAGTTTATTTTTTAAGTTGATTCTTTATCATTTGTAACACTTTTGAAAATAGAAATAAGACTCGGAGTATTTTAAAATAGTACCTTTACAAGCTTATTTCATTGCTACCACATCATGCAAAAATAATTATACCAAACATTTATGAAAAGCTTACTATGTAACCATGCTAAGTGTTGTATGAATATTATTTAACAGTTTCTAAAATTTTTTGATACAAATTAATTCTGTTTTTGTTAAAGAAGAAGAAAGAAAGGTCCGGAGAAGTGAAATTACAATTTAGGTAGCAGAATAAGAAAAAGTTCAAAAACAGTCCCAAACATTCTGACTTCAGAGCCCAGGCTGATAATCCTAGGCCATACTTTCTTTACAAATGTAGTGTTGAATTAATTTGTTTCTACCCTTCACCTGTACAGTTTTATGCATACATACACACACTGGAAAACACATCTTCATGCTTACAAATAATCATCCTTTTGTGCAGGATATTTTTTTTTTACTTCTTACAATGTAACATCTAAAATAATATTTGATTTTTGTCAGATATTCAAAAAATCCCAATTTGAAAAATTAAGACTGGCATTTCAGTATAGCTTTGACATATGAGTTTTTATTTAATATATACTTCTTTGACTAGCCCTTCACTTCTTCTAGTAAAATATTAAAACGCCAGGAGAGTTGTATTTAGACAATGATCTAGACAGTAACAGCACTGAAATATTTATCAAACGCATGAATGTGTTCCTGAGAAGATTATGCCTACAGTGTTTCAGTAAAACACAAATTTGGTAACACAGTTTTACAAAGAAAAGATTATATCTTTCGGTACACAATCAAATAAAGTACAAAGCTGAGTTCAAAGTTCAGATAAATAGACCTTTAAAGAAGTAAGAAGCAAAAGAAAGAAACCCAAACACAAGAAGAAATGTTTTTTAATCACTCTTTTATTAACTGATTTGATAAATAATCATCTAATGTTAAATATGTTCTAAGCGCTTGAGTTACAAAAATGAAAAGATAAAATTGCTGGTTTCAAATATTTCAGTCTTGCCAGGGAGATGGATAAAATATAAGCTCTTAGATATTCTCTGTTGAATGTTATAATGAATGTGTGTAGAAACTGCCTGATTATGCAGAGGAAGGAGCTATTTGCTTTGGGCAGCAGAGAAAGGATTCTCAAGGAAGTCAAGTCACTCCTGAATGGGTCTCACAGTGTGGACATTTTTGGAAGGAATTCAAAGCAGAAAGGACTTACTTACTGAAAAATAGATTCAGGTTTTTTTAAGTTTACTCTTTATTAATACTATCAGCTTTTGATTCTCAAACTGTCTAATATATCTTAATTAGAAATTTGGACAAACTATAACTTTATTACTGCAATCATATATGAAGGCATAATAATCAAAACATTAGAAACGCTCAAATTCCAGTTGGGAGTGGCTATAACACTTTGGGATATCACAGTTTATTCTTCTTTTTAGTCCTTTGTGTGACCCTAGGGAATATCTTCCCTAAAAAGCTGAGTCATTGCTTTTTAGTATCCCATTTTATAGATTAGGGGACTGAGTTCCAAGAAGGCAAATAGCTTATTTGGGGAAAAATAATGAACCTCAGAATAGGGTTCCTTTCTACTACTTCTCTCAGGCATATCCTCAAGATCTTTCCCCCACCTTCTTCCACCTGTTCTCTGCCCCAGCAGGCTTTCTTGTGGTCACCTGACTTGTCCTTTGGCATCTGATTGAGTATGGTCAACAGAGAGATCAGAAAGAAAGAGTATAAAATCAAAGTAATTCATTCTCTAATCTACCTCTATGACGGGTTTGCCTCTTTAACGGAGGCTGGTAACACATTAGGCAGTCTTTTAGATGGTTGCTCTGAGTGTTGTTCTTTTCAAATTTATTTGGACACTAATGACATTTTGATACCTTATATTCTTCACACTCACTCAGGCAAGTTAAATATAGCCAGCTATTCTTAAATTAGATATTTCTCAGTTTTGAGTTGTTGATTGACCACATCACCGATTCTCTCCAAAGTGAAAGCACGGCAGTTGTTTCTTTGCAACCTGTAACACTGTCATGCCTGACTGTGGCAGGGGCTAAGTTGTCATTTCCCATGATGATCGTTTACGATCCTGTAGGTGAGGCAATCAACTGGGGTGTTTGGAAGCTTCCTGCTCTTTTGGCTTTTAAATTGTTTGGTTTAACATTTAGTGTCTGGATGTTGGAAATAGGTTGTCTGGTTTATAAAACTGAATATTTTTGTAGTCTCTCATTGGTCCTAGTGCTTTCAATAAGGCACCAGGGAAGTTTCAAGATGGAATCATATGATTAGTGATTAAATTCCTGACACATAATTTCAAGTCTATGTGGCATCACCAATTTAATTGTCTATCTAGAGGAAACATGTGAGATTAAGTGACTGTGTCAAGAAACTGAGGGCTTCAGAGGGGAGGGGGCTGGGGGATTGGGATAGTCCGGTGATGGGTATTAAGGAGGGCACATATTGCATGGTGCACTGGGTGTTATACGCAAATAATGAATCATGGAACATTGCATCAAAAGCTGGGGATGTACTGTATGGTGACTAATATAACAAAATAAAAATTATTTAAAAAATTAAAAAAAAGAAATGCATTTTCTGAATGAACATGAATTATTATTTTGAAACATGAGCCTATTTATAGGTTCAAGGTGAAAATGCCTCAAAATTATACCATAATGGTATATTACCATATAATATGGTAAAGTGCAATTTATGATGACAAAGCTTCTGCACTGTAAATAAAGATGCTGATTAGGCTTACAAGGTGCAGTATTTGTGAGCTTATGATAAAAATGTTTTAACATGGAGATGAGAAAGTATAATTCAGTGGATTTCACGTGTCTGTTCCACATAGAACTCTAACCAGTGAAATGAGATGTCTGGTGTCAGCTCAATTCTTAGTAGAACCTATTGTACCCTATTAAAGCAACATGCATAATTATAGACTGAGTTTAATGTTGATTTTTTCCTTCTTCTCTGTGTCAGCAGAAGTAGAGAAGTAAACTACTAGACTCAACCAGTGTCAAAATTCATAAAAGTTGCTGTACACCAAATAGACTTTTGGTAACAACATAGAAAAACTTTCATTGTCTAAAGCCTAGCTATTTGTTACCAATTTAAAAACCAACTAATTTTATTTATGTCTATTAAAATTTTGTTTTCAAAAATTTTAGTGATTCATCAAATGTGTATTTTGTTCATGCAAAATATGATACTGGATAGAAAAGGGAATCAAAAGTATTAGTATAATTCCTAACTTGAAGGAGCATAGATAAAATAATAAAGACAGCGCATATATGCTAATATTAAAGAATTTCTCTACTTTCTTTAAGGAAAATTTTTTTTAAAAGATTTTATTTACTTGAGAGAAAGTGAGCGAGAGACAGCACAAGCTGGGGAAGGGGCAGAGGGAAAGGGAGAAGCAGACTCCCCACTGAGCAGGAAGCCCTATGTGGGGATCCATCCCAGTTGCCCTGGGATCATGACCAGGGCCAAAGGCAAAAGCTTAACCGACTGAGCTACCCAGGCACCCCTAAGTCAAATTTTATATATAAAATTGAAATCAGATCTCAGTTGTTTTGGGTCTGAAATCACTTAATAAATCTGTGACCTTGGGTTGATTGTATAACCTTGTTAAGCTTCAATCCTCATCAGTGAATGTGAGATGAAATGGTCTCTATCTGTTTGTGTGAAGATTGAAATTAGGTTTTATACATGTAATGCATACACATCCTGTGCATTGTAAGCATTTGTGAAGTGTTAGCTTTTACTGTTTACAAAGAAAGAAGAAAGAAAGAAAGAAAGAAAGAAAGAAAGAAAGAAAGAAAGAAAGAAAGAAAGAAAGAAGAAAGAGAAAGAAAGAAAGAAAGAAAGAAAGAAAGAAAGAAAGAAAGAAAGAAAGAAAGAAAAAGAAAATTGGTAAAAGAACTAATGAATGAGGGAAAAGCCTCATGAGTCTTGATAAAAAGTGAATTAGGAAGTCCTTCATTTGCAGATACTGCTCTGCTATTTGCATTCTTCCTCACCCTTCTTAAAACATCAAGTGTTATCTTTTTTTTTTTTTTTGGACAAATGCAGCTGATCTTAATTGGTCTCTCTGCAGCTCTTTTGTTTTTATCTAGTCTAGTCTCTACGCCAGAGGCAGAATAATCTTTAAAACTACGAACCAATAATGATATTAATGTGTTTTAAAAACATGAGTGATTTCCTATAACCTTCAGAACAAAACTCAGATTCATAATCTTGGTCTATAAGAAGGAAGGCCCTATACATTTGCCCTTCTCACCACGCTCTTCATGGGATCGTCTTAGATGTCTGAGTGACCCTCATGCTCACTTAACCTTTGTTCATTTTCCCCACATTTTCTGTTCCCCTCTGAACATGTACTCCCTCTGCTTGAAGCCCTTCCTTCTTTCTGTTTTCCTCTCCTATTGATTATTCATCGTTCCCTTTCTTAGGAAAATCTTCCCAGATAGCACATTAGAGCAGCTATCATTTTTACACTCTCATAGCAAACAATCTTTCCTTCATCATTTTGATTTTTTAAAAAATATTTATTGAAATGTAAAGTAGATATAAATCTTAAAGCTTGGATCTTCTAAGAGGAAGGAGTGAAACTGTTGGCTTCATCAGCCCGTGCTTCTATAACAAAATACCATTGACTGGGTGGCTTAAGCAATAGACATTTATTTCTTGCAGTTCTAGAGGCTGAGAAATCAAGATCAGGGTGCCAATATCATCAGGTTCAGGTGACAGCCCTCTTTCTGGCTTTCAGTGACTGCCTTCTTCCTGGGAGTTGGGTGGGGGGGAGGGGGGGTTGTAGAGAGAAAATATATATTCTTAATTCAAAATGATGAATAATTATATCTCTGTGGTAAGATTATTTGTTTTCTTTCTATATTTTTCATGTCACATTCTCTCTTCTGGTTGTGTGAGCTGACACTCTGCCCTGCGAGATCTAACCCCATTGTCATCCTTTAGTTCGCGGCCCTGTCCCAGTCAGGGAGTTGTTTCCATTCTGTCAGGTTCTTTTGTGCTATGCTGCTACCTGAATCTCTCTCAGGCTGTTAGCCGTGGCCATCAGGAGACTCACTCAGTTTACTTCCTAAATTAATTAGGAATCCTTGTCCTTTGTTACCTGATGTCCCATGTGCTGAAAAGCCTTGTTTTAGATATTTTATTCAGTTTCTTAGTTGTTTCGTTGAGAAGGTAAATCTAGCCCTTTCTTTTGGTCTAAGTAGCAGGTTTGTCTTTACTTTTAAACTTTTATTGCCAATACGTGTATATCTGGTTCAACCATTCATGGTGAAAACTTCCTGAAGGAAAAACCTGTGTCTTATAGTTCTTTATATTCCTTTTATAGTTTTGAGAGCTTGATGGGTGTTCACTGGATGTCTGATGATTTTTAATGAAGATAAATGTTTATTAGTAATCATAATCTCGTATTTTTGACGTGGTGATTTTGTTTTGTAATACTGAAAAAATGCAGTTGCTTATATGAACTGAATGATTAGTTAATGGAAATACACTTAAAATGTTAAATAAATACATTGTAAGCACTAAGAATGATTGAAACATTTAAAATAAGCTATTAAGAATTTTATGATAATACATTTACTAAAATGCATTTTTTTCTGATGATTTTTATTGATTAAATCCAACTAATTTTTAAAAATTTTTTGGAGCAAAAATAGTTGCGGGTATAGGAATGTCTATTCATTTAATGCATATACTCAAATTTATTTCAGGTGATTGTCAAATCTGGGCCAGGAACTTTCCTCAGTTTAGCTGTTTATGACAATTATATCTTCTGGTCAGACTGGGGAAGAAGAGCTATTCTGCGTTCCAACAAGTACACAGGAGGAGATACAAAAGTTCTTCGTTCTGATATTCCACATCAACCAATGGGAATCATAGCTGTTGCCAATGACACCAATAGCTGTAAGTTACACTAAAAACTAAACGTATTTCTTAATTACATAATCTCTCAAAAAATTATGTTTTCTAGTAGTACTTAGTTAGATTTTATTTTCTTACAGTTCCTGGAGCTAGTGTTCAGGATTTGACTATTCAATATATTAAAATTATCTGAAATGCTCAAGGTAACTTCTGTAGTTCCTAATTTATCACCAGAAGAACAATTTCTTTTCAATCACTTGTTTCTGGAAATTTATTCTCTCTCACTCTCAATCTTTGAATAGTCAAATCAGGTTGTTTCCATGAAAATAATACTTCTTGAAAATACGCTTTACATCTGGGCTTAAAAGTTCTTTAATCACTGGACTACCTACAAAAATTGCAGCCTGAAGTGTCAGTATGTTTTTAAGTGGTACTAGTTCATTCAGTGCCATGGCATCCTTGACAAATGTTCTCAAAGATGTAGTGACTTGCATGTTACATGTTTTTCTAATGTTCTTATAGCTGTTGTGATGTTTGGATTTTCAAAAGTCCTGAATCTTCCTTGCTTATATCTTTGTGAGACGGGGACAGCCTAACAGTTTGCTCTTAATCTCTATCTAACATAAATAGAAATTCAATATAAAATGTTACCAATAAAGCCTCTTCATTGCAGGTGAACTTTCTCCATGTTCATTATTAAATGGAGGTTGCCATGACCTGTGCCTTTTAACTCCTAATGGGAGAGTGAATTGTTCCTGCAGGGGGGATCGAATATTGCTAGATGACAACAGATGTGTGAGTAAGTAAAGACAATTGAAATATGAAATATGACGTATGACACGATGACTCAAAAGGCACACATGGACATTAAAATTGTTTTAGTGTTCATGAAGTTGTATTCTCCTCCAATCTTAGGGGCCCAGTTGGCATATCTCTCTTGTCTAAAAAGAACTCGATCACCATTCTACTTGGTTGTAACACTATATGATAGATAATGATAACCAGAACAGTGACAAATGATGTACCCCCTATTGTGGGCTGGAAGGTGTTGGATTAGTTAAAGATACCTGCAAATCATCTGAAAAGTTGTGGTTACAACTTTGAGAATTAAGTCAATAGCAAAATTAATTAAAGCTGAAATAAACCAGTACATAGGCAGTAGATCAGTAGCCTTGTAGTAAAACCACTCAGTCCATCACAGTATGTAAATGAGAGAGAATGGCTTATGCAGCTTATCTGTAATCATTTCCAAACGGTTAATTAAGAATGTAACATTGCAGCCTTGCATGATGTTTATACCTCCCAATCTTTAATTAGTACCATTACAGTATACACTTATTAGCAGCTAAGTTTTCAAACTGTTTTCAAAATAAATAAGGGTTCAAGTGTTCCAATATTGCCATGAGAAATTAGCCAGCAACATAAAGAATGTTAATTTTTCTTTAAGACTATTTGTATATAGGGGCGCCTGGGTGGCACAGTGGTTAAGCGTCTGCCTTCAGCTCAGGGCGTGATCCTGGCGTTCTGGGATCGAGCCCCACATCAGGCTCCTCCGCTATGAGCCTGCTTCTTCCTCTCCCACTCCCCCTGCTTGTGATCCCTCTCTCGCTGGTTGTCTCTATCTCTGTCAAATAAATAAATAAAATCTTAAAAAAAAAAAAGACTATTTGTATATAAGGAAGACAAGAGACAAACATCTTGTTGGAAACTGGTGAACTCACTCTCAGGATGTGGCAATTGTTTTGCTTTTTTTTTTCTCTTCTCTGTATCTTCATGTTATATCTTCATTTTAGAAAATCAACAGAGCTGGATATGTGTACATTATAAAAATAAGTATCAGATGGTGTAAGTATATTTCATCTTTATCCTCAGTCTTCTTTTGGTCTTTATTTACCAGGAGGATCTTCTCTTTTATCTGTTGTGTACTTTAATACAAGCACTTTAACATCGTTTACTTTGAAAACCATTGCACCTAAGACAAGAATATACACATATCTTTTCACTTTGCAAATTGGTACCACAACCTAAAGGGCACCTCTTAGTGAAAAGAAGTAAAAGACTTTTAAGACTGTGCCAAAGCAAACAAGGGAATGATGCGTTTGGCCAGTGACCTTTAAATGAAGACAGCCAATTTTAATAATTTGGGCCACAAATTCCCATATTTCTTAGTAACCTAACACTTCCTTGAATTGCTCAGGCAATTGCTTAAACTCCCTCTTTCAGTTTGCTCTGTGGTTTCAGCTGTAATGGTCTGGATCTGATGCCATCTGTAAGTCTGGAGTGTTAGCCATGCATTAGAATCACTCATGTTTCTTTCACAGGTCATTGCAGGCCAGTAGAAAAGCAATGCCTTTAGTCAAAACAGCAAGGCTTATTTGTATACAGTGGATGCCTGTCCTTGCTACAAAATAGATTAGATACATCTGTCCCTACTAAGCCACCTGCTTCTCTCTATTGATGAGAAGGAATGAATCAGAAAGAAAACTATCTTTTAAACAACCATAGTTGTATTCACATGCATCTGTAGAGTGATATTGGATTCCTCAGAGCTGACAGACCTTTATAGAAGCATCCTGTATCCATGGTGCATTCATATTGAAATCCTGTGGTCCAGCAGAGAGATTGGAGAGTAACTTCTTGTCAAATGAATCTTTGGGAAATGAGGATGTTTCTGACATATCTATGTCCACATCTGAATTAGTTCACCCAGAGCAGTTCATGAATGTTAATGGCAGTGTTGAAGGGGTCAAAGGCCATTTACTAACACCTCCCTCAGGACAAGGGAGGGAAAACCATGTGTTGTCATAACTCTTGACAGAAAGATTAGGCAATTCCATTTTACACAACGTTCCTAATCTTATCAACATCCACGACAGAAATAAGAATAACAAATATAATTGAAGTAATTACCTTGTAAGAGAATTAGAGGACTGCTGAACCACATTTTTGTGTCTGCAAAGAAGCATAAAACACTCAATGCTATTTCAAATGAACATACCTAAGCAAGAATTGTGCTTATATAAGGTTTGATTTTACATAATAAAAACATTTTTGTTGTGAATATTTTTCCCTCAGAGGCATAATGATTATAAAAGCAAAATTTGCATTTTCAATCATAACAGTTACTTTTCATTAGAAGTGAGAAGTTAAGATGTGTTGAAAGTAGGCAGAATAAGTTGGGAAAGTCTATAGCCTCTCAGTAAGTGAATTTTGTTCAGTTCATGCTCAAATGTGCAGTAATGCCAGTACCCTTCTTAACAGTTGTTTCTTTGAAGTGAATGATATTTTTAGACTTTTAAATTCTTTGTTACTTTCTCTAAAATGATTTTCTACCTGAACAGTCAAATTTAGTCTTCACCAAGAAAAAAAAAAAAAAAACTTTTTTGGAAAGTGAAAAAAAAAAAAAGAACAAAAAAAAAGAGTTCAGTTAGAAGTCATAAGTAGATAAATAGATAATCTGTAAAAATGAGATAAATTCTAGGAATAATAAAAAATAAAACACTGGAAACTTCAAATAGTATTAGTAGCTGTGTAATTGAATTTTTCTAAAATACAGCTTTGGAAAGAAATTGATAGTAAATTATAAAATTAAGCTATGTTTTCTGCATTAGTAGGGATAAATGAACTCCAATTATCTCCAAAATAATTAGCATGACTGGATTTCACTGTACAGTTATTCGACAAGCAATGGAGTGAGTACAAGGAAGCAAACAACACATAATGCAACCACAAAATTAGATTCCAAATGTTTGCTGGTGAATCTATTACTTAAGAATAAAAATAGGTCCATTTTCCCCAGGAGAGATCTTTCTAAAACAGGGGTCATACTAGCATTCCAGGGATGAAACCTAGCTATAGAAAGATGTTTTTTTGTTTGTGTGTGTGTTTGTTGTTTGTTTGTATTTACTGCTATTGGTCTGGGCTCACAGATTCAGCAAGTTACATAAAAACCCAGACTTTTAATTTCTTAGAAAATCTTGAGATTTAGAAGTTGGGACATTATGGCCCTGGTCATTTGGAGCTCAGCAGCTTCTGGTGCACATGCTTTTCAGTTGATCAGAGTCCACCAGTTCAACCCATAGTTTCTTGTGCGTCTCGGGGAGTAGTGGCTGGCCCTGTGCTGCCCCCAGTGCCTCTCATCATGGATAGAACATGAGGCCGATGAGGGCACTTGCAGCAATTCCAGTACTTCTGAATGGTGAAAGCCGCTACAGAGACTTCTTAAAAAGGTAGCTGGGGAGGAAGATCAGTTGGAGCCAGATTTAGATGAGGTGAATCAAGTCAAGCATTAAAAATGGGAACTCCTCAGGGTGCCTGGGTGGCTCAGTCGTTGGGCGTCTGCCTTCGGCTCAGGGCGTGATCCTGGCGTTCTGGGATCGAGCCCCACATCAAGCTCCTCCGCTGGGAGCCTGCTTCTTCCTCTCCCACTCCCCTTGCTTGTGTTCCCTCTCTAGCTGGCTGTCTCTATCTCTGTCAAATAAATAAATAAAATCTTTAAAAAAAAATGGGAACTCCACACCTGAAACTAATGTAATATTGAGCGTCAACTCTCCTCAAACAAAAATAAAGAAATAAAAATAAGAACTCTATATACTGGAAAATTTCAATGTACTGAAGAATATATTATAGTTTCCAATTAGGGAACACACACACAAAAAACCTCTCTCAATATGCACAGAGTTCCTTTAACTGGCTCATTTTTACTATTTATTTTTAAGGTAGACTGCTAAGCAAGATGCATAAGTATAGTCACCCAAATTTAAGCCCACTTTTCTTTCCACACATATACAGTCACAAAATAATTAGAAAAATACACAAATAGGTATAAAAGAAAAATGAAGTGAGGCAACTCCCAAAATTTTAGAAAAGAAATGTAAAAACAGCAAACAAAAAGGTGTTCCTTTTAATTGTTTTATAAAGAAATGCCATAAACCATTGCCCTTCATTTATTTGATTTTATATTTTGATAAATTTTAGTTTAGTTTTATAGTGACTTTTTTTCCCTTTCAGCTAAAAATTCATCTTGCAACATGTATTCAGAGTTTGAGTGTGGAAACGGAGAGTGTATTGACTATCAGCTCACCTGTGATGGCGCACCTCACTGTAAGGATAAGTCGGATGAAAAACTGCTCTACTGTGGTAAGTGTCTCATATGTGATGTATGTCCTCACTTCAGAGAGAAGTTTGTAAATTATTTTCATAGTTTTTGATTTGATTGCCTCCATTTAGTTTACAAATATGATTTCCTTAATGTCTCTCATTAACATGTAGGTCTAAGGTAATTGATTTTGGCTTTGTGTTCTTGTTCAAAAGGGATTCCTTATGTCCTATTTGGGACCCACCATATTCAGTGAAGAATTTCCTCATGGCTTCCCACCTACAAAGCGCAAGTTTAAATACAAAAGGGGCCTTTCTTTTAAGCTATCTCGTTACTCATCATGTAGCGATAGGTTTTAGGCTTACATTCCTAAAAACGTAAGGCAGAAATATTAGTTATTGGTGGGTATTATAAGTTTACCCTGCAACAAAGGTTACTGTCAGTCAATAATAGCATGTTGTTAAGTTGATATCAAGTGTTGTCCTTATTCTTGCCTCCAGGATTAGCCCAGGTTTAGTGTCTTCGGGTGCAAAGGCTGATGGCATTAGCCATCCTCCTCATCAAACATGCAATTCCTCCAGCTGTTCCTCTGTGGGTGACTCTAAGTGATAGCAACCTTTCACTCTCTGATGGGAGTAGAGATTGGCTTTTTGAGTCCAGTAAGCAACTGATATTTGCCTTCACAACAATATTTTTCCTGGAACGTTGTATACGTGTAACCATTAATGGTTATTGTAGAATTGTTCCAGATTATTTCTAAATTGGTATGATTTATTTTTGCATTCTAATATTAGAGTATTGGTATTGTGTGCTCTGTAAAAATCAGGAATCTGTACGTGGAATTGCTATATTTGGTTTCTACTTTTCTCCTTTGTTCTGTTAGATAATAATTATACCTAAATAATCAAAGAATGGTTAAAGTAAGAGAAAGGTAAAGTTTGGGAAATTCGCAGGCAGTTCTCTTATTCATTTATGTTACAGGATCACACGCTTTCAGTTAAAAGGATAGTCAGATGTAATTTGCCCATGACTGATCTCTAACTAAAATTTTAGTGAATTTACCTCAAATGGCATATTCATTGGAATGAATGGCTATACCCAATGCACTATGAAAATATTAAAGGATATAAAAATGTAATAATAATTAACTTGAAAATTTGCATTTATTATGAATTGTCTTGAGAATATATTTCACATTATTTTTACCTTCTGAGAAGCAAGATAATATTCACATGAGCAGGGGTTGGTGACCTTTATCTGCAAAAGGTTAGCTAGTTAAGTATTTTAGGTTTTGTGGACCAGAAATGCTCTTTGTGAAATATCTTTATTTAAAAAATTTGTTTTACAATTATTTTCAAATATAAAAACCATTCTTAGTGTCAGAGCTATATAAAAACAGGCTCCCAGGCTGCATTTGGCCTGTGGGCTCTAGTTTGACAACCCTAGGTGTAGATTCGAGGCTTTGTTATCACACCTGAGGTTAAATCTTTGTTCCTAAACCTACTGGTGTATGACTAGTATGAGCAAGGGTACTTCTCCATATTTTAGTTCCTCACTACAAAACAAACCTAGTTTGAATGTTGGTTTAGAGCACTAAATAAACAAATGTATGTTTACATTTGCTCCATATAGAGAGAGGCACAAAATTAGTGTTCGGTAAATGGCAGTTATTATTATTCTAAGTGGTACCTTATGCCCGAAATCAGAAAATGTCAGGAGACTCTCTTTAAGGTAAATAGAATTCAGGAGGCAATTATTCTTCTCCTTAGGAAATTCTGGTAGACATTTTTAGATGATTTTTAAGAGAAATTTATGGATATTTAGGTAACCCTCTGATTCACTGATTCAGGAATACATATTTTGCCACTTTTTTTTTCTTGTTATAAAAGCCTTATGAAATGCAAAGGAGATAGGTGTTGAGAGTGTCTTATGACTTTTGAGGTACAGACCTATTTCTCGAGAGTTGAATATATGTTTATTTCTATGCTGATGGAAATATCAGAAACAATAATGTGGGTATAATTTGAAGACATCTCCAAGTATGAATCACTGAAGTTAAAGCACTCAGTCAAAAAGGTCTTTAATGAATGAATTAGTTGATAATGCATGAATTTTCTAATCCAGAACTTTGATTCTGCACAGTGCTTTTTTTATAGATCCATGATGATCCAATCATTATGAAATGAGAACTCATCTGTGATTTTCTTTTTTGTAAAAATATCTCTATAAGACCTCCAATTATGTTTCTGCTTTTCTTTATAAGAAAACAGAAGCTGTCGAAGAGGTTTCAAGCCCTGCTACAATCGTCGTTGCATTCCTCATAGCAAGTTATGTGATGGTGAAAATGACTGTGGGGACAATTCTGATGAATTGGACTGTAAAGGTAAATGTATGCAGCATCAGCCTAGGAATATCATTATGCTAAGTGTTTCCTGAACTTTTCCACCGTGTGTTCCTGAGAGCAGAGTTGTTTCACCCTTTTGGTATATGGCATCTGCTAATATAGATGGACCACACTTTGTTAATTGCTGTTGGAGAGGAGTTATTGGAGTTCGCTGAAATTATGACTATATTCTCTATTCTGGTTTCTATCCCTTTGCTCACTTCAAAACTCTCATCATTTCTCACCTCTTCAGTTCTACTGCCATGCTTATGGGACATTTCTTCCGGCATATGGAATACTGAATGTACTGCTCCAAAAATGCTCTCCTTCACTTCTCATATCTGTTTTTCAAATGGCCTCATCCTTTCCCTAACGATTAGACAGGAAACTTTGGTATTATCCTTGATTCCTCTTTCTACCATATTTTATCACCCACCTGTCCACATATCAGTAAATCATCCAATTCTTTGAAATATCTTCACTTTCAAACTGCCTTGAGCCTCAATTAACACAATAGTCCTTTAACTGGTCTCCCTGCCTCTACTCTTTCCAGTTAATCCCAAGGTTTTAGTCATGCTATAATGTTTTATTGAACGTGCTCTCAGAGTGAGTACTGGCACCAATCAGCAAGCCAGATGACCTAGGACAGAACCTCAGCCCCTACACTCTGTGTCTTTGCGTAAAATATTTAACCATTCTGTGCCTCAGTTTCCCAAGCTGTAAGAAAAGAGTCAATAATTAAATGAGTATATTAATATTAAATAAACTGAGAATAGAACTTGGCATATGGTAAATGCTGTGAAAGCATTCACCTTGCTTTTTTAATCATGGCCCTGATATAGAAACACAAATGGAATCTTGATGTTTGCAGAATAAACAACAAATTTTTTAGTCTGACATTTAAGGCCTCTTAAAATCTGGACCCACCAGATTTTTCTTTTCTTTCTTTTAAAGATTTTATTTATTTATTTGAGAGAGAGAGAGAGACAGAGACAGAGAATGAGCGGGGGAGGGGCAGTGGGAGATGGAGAGGCAGACTCCCCACTGAGCAGGGAGCCCAATGTGGGCTAAGATCGTGACCTGAGCCAAAGGCAGACACTTAACTGACTGAGCCGCCCGGGTGCCCCCAAACAGATTTTTCTAAACCAGTTTCCCTTTAAAAATTTTCATTCACTGAACACATTTCATTGGGTAAAATGCATTAAGGACTGAGACATAAAATAATAAGTCATCTGCCTGCCCTTGAGGAGTTTAAAACTCCAAATAAAGATAGTTATTTAAAGAGATGAAGGTGTATATCAGGTTTTATGATTGCACATATAAAAATATAAGTTTTTGGGGGGTTGGAATGAAGTATAAATAAGGTAGAATGATCAAAACAGAAGGTAATTCCAAGTAGAGAGACTAACAACTGAAAGCTGAAGATAATTCGATATGGTTAGAGCCAGGTTCCATATTGGCAAGTGGTTAAAAAAAAAAAAAATGAGGCAGGTTAGAGGAAGGAGCCCGGACGTGAAGGTGTATTTTGATGCCATTTTAAGGAACATGAACTTCACCTTCTATTCACCAAAAAGTCATTGAAGGTCTAAAAGAAACCCAATACAATCAAATTTACATTTCAAAAAAAGGGAGGAAAAACTATGCTTGTGCAAATGAAAACTATAATGCTGAGATGAGAAAGATAAAACAGGAGGTTATCAGAACAGCCAAAGCTAAGAGGAAAAGGAGAGAGACAGATACAACAGAATTTTAAAAGGTGGGATAACAGGTCTTCTTGGGTAATAAACATAGACAAAACATGGGAAAGAATAGACAAATTTTGTGAACTTTTTTCTCCCTCTTTTTACATTTTTTTTGTTGTTAATTTTCAAATTTATTTTTTGTGGGTATTTTGTTCATGTGGGATCAAGGATAAGGTAATAAAGATGGTCTGCATTCTGAGAGTGGAACACCTGTAGACATTCAGAAGGAACTGTTCCAGAGACATTTGGATAGATAGAGATCTGAGGCTCAGGTAGTAGATTTAGAACAGAAGTGTTCATTTTGGGCTTAATACAGAGAGAAAGCTCAGAGGATGTATAAAGTAATAGTCGTTGTAGGGGAGTACACTCAAATTACCTATTGAAATAAAAAAATAAAGGCACTAATAAAATAAGAAAAAGAGAAGAGGACCACAGGACTAATAGAAAGATCCTCATAAGAAATTATCATCATCATCATCATCATCATTATTATTATTGTTATTATTTAAGAAGGGAGGATCAGTTAGCATTGTTAAGGTATTAAGGGTGGGTAACAGGGCAGGTATAGACTAGATGATCATTGAACTTGGCAAATAGGAGATAATCTCTTGGTTACCTTCATAAGAGTCAATTCAGTGGAATGGTAAAGAAAAGCCAGATCTCCTTGAGTTGGTGCAGAAAATGGATGGTGAGGGAATAAATACAGTGAATAAGACTATTTTTAGACAAGATTGGTGGTAAAGGAGATATGTGAAGTACAGATGCTATGAGAAGGTGATGCAAAGTTGTGGAAGAGGACAAACACTTGAGTAGCTTACCGTCTAAGGTTGACACTAGTTTAGGAAGAGCCAAATACTTTTGAAGATTAAATCAGCTGTTATTTCATATTACCTATAAAAGATTAAAAATGATAAAATATAGTAAGATATTGGGAATAAGTAGAGGAAAATGGGTAAGTATTTGGAAGAAAGAAGGAAAGCAAACTAGAAGTAGACCCCAAAAAAGGCAGGTTTTATCAGTTATTTGTAAGCAGGAAAGAAGAATTTAATAAAGACATTAAACTAGGATAAAGATAAAAATCAAGCTAGAATGTGAAGAAACTGGACAAAAGATACAGAAAGTAGATTTTAAGACAAAAGTCATAAAAGGGACCATCGGAAGTTAATAAGTTACTGTGGATTTTCTTGAAACAATGAAAAAGAATTTCTAAGGTGGTAAAGTTTGGGTTTATGAAATATGGCACCTACTACCTGGTAGGTGTGTATTAAATTCTTATGTTGCTGGTGAAGCAATAAGTCTTCCAAAAAAATATAGATAGGTTTTAATCTGACTAATATCATCAATTCCAGACACTGAGTAACAGTAAAAATAACTCAGAATGTTATTTCCCCTTTCTTAAGCTAAATTCTTGATTTCTGTGTTACAGCTATCTCAGTCATATACTTGGGCAAGAACTACTGCATTTGTGAATTGAGTTTCTGTTAAAACTTTTCTTTGTGATAAAATAGTGTAAAAATCGTAACAATTGGCTACCTTAAAAACAGCAACAACAACTATTGCCTTGAAGTTCTTGCTGAAAAATGTAACGTTTGAAACTAAAGCCTTGAAGTTCTTGCTGAAAAATGTAACGTTTGAAACTAAAGTGGGAACTCAAACATACACCTTTTTACTAGAAATGAATAGATTTAAGTTAGTGGACTAACTTGTTTAGGATAAACAATGGGTAGATTTTTGATGAGAGATTACTTATTACAGTTGTATCTTTTGGATTTGATTTTTCTCTCATATTAAGTTAGTTCACATGGTGACCTTGTAAGTCACATTTCACATCCTAAGGGAAGACTTCTCTGGGTCCATATCCCATAAGCCAGTCTATCTTATAAATCAGTAATTCGGTTGCGTATCCATACAGCAAGTGGAACCTTATAGTACCTAAAAGATGATGAAGTTTGAAAAGGAGGGTGGAAGTGCTCAGGGACAATGGAAAAGGAGTTATCTCTCCAAGTCCTTCCTTCCAGATACTCCTTCTCTGTTTCTTTCATCAGGGCAACGTGTGTGTGCAGTGCTCTGTTGTATATATGCGTGTACACATGTGGGCACGCACATGTGCACACACACACGCACACACACACACAACCCGCCTATTACTTTTTAAATGTAAATAAAGTAAGACATGAAGAATTGAAATTTGTACTATAAAAAGTCAATATATACAGAGAGAGTTTGATAGGCTATGGAGAGAGGCGGTAGTGGAATCATCTGTAAGTTATTTGAAGTACTACTATACTTTTATTTCTTTAGTTTAGATATTATTATCATTATTTTTATTCCACAAGGCAGAGTGGAAATGGATATTACAAGAAATCAGTTTTCTGATTTCTTCTCCTTTTGAAGGGAAGCAAAACTCTAAATCCTTGTAAATCTTTTATTACTGCCCTGAAAGTTTTAGACACCAGGCTTTCTGGTGGGGCAGAGGGGGGTAACCAAAAGAGTTGCTCAGAAAGTTTGTCACTCTGATTTCCTCTTCTGGTGTGTGAGAGGTTGAGTGAATAGGTTGGGGAGAATACACAATATCCCTCCTTCTCTTCCTATTGAGATGGGTCTAATTACTCTCCTTGGGAAGTACATGAACTTGCCTGGGTCACCTGGACACCTTTAGGTGACTGAAAAGCTAAGTAATTCTAAGGCTACCTAACGGAGAAGAAACTGGTGTCAGTTTTTGGTTTTCTTTTTCATAAGTTCATAGCAAAACTTTGAAGATTCCATAAACAATAAGCTAAAGGAAAAGGACAGCATGCCTGTAGATGAAATCATCATTCCTTATGGGTTTGCATACCCTTAGAACCTAAGCAGTAAATTAAATAAAAGATGTGGTTTGAAAGTAAACAGAAGAGATATGACAGCAAATTTAATGTTTTCTTTCTTTCTTTCTTTTTCTTTTTCTTTTCTTTTTCTTTTCTTTTCTTTTTTTTTTTTTTTTTCCCGTGTCAGCTGCCGTGTGCTGCAGGCTGGGCAGGGAAGTTGGAAGAGAAAACATTGACTTAAGTTATTTATAAGAAATGTCCTAAAAAACCATAGAAAGACCAATCAATGTTATATCTTTTCTACCTCATTAAATATTTTAACTGACATGGAATAAAGAAAGTGGATGAAATAGGAAAATTAAGAAAGTATGTGAGGGAAAGAATGGTTTTACTTTCTCTCTTAGTGCTGCTTTGATCCACAGTCCCTGTCAGATCTTCCTCTGTAGTATCTCATTGCTATTCCTGGGGTAGCTGTGGTAAGTTTTCACTCACATTTTGTAGGCTTTCTTTTACTTTTGGACTATCTGGAGGGAAAAGTCTAGTATTTCTCACTTGGCTTATCTTTATTTGGACTACATTATTTTCTTTTCTCTCTTTTTCAGGACTTTTAGCCTGAGGAAAAATTGTCAGAAAGCTTTCATATTCACTTGACAAATTAGAGATTCCAACATATTTCTCCCTCAAAAATCACCCTAAGGGTGAAACAAATTTCAATACTTGACTGGCCAAACAAAGTGAGGAAGAAATATAGTTGAAGGAACATAGAGGAAGAGGTTTTGGCAAAAGACGCATTTGCTTAACTATTTAATAAAGTTCCTGCTTTCCCGTGGATTTCTCCCATCTCCCTGTCCTTCCTTGCCTACAGATGCTGGAGATGTTAATCTCCACAACCATCTTGCCTCTGCTGCATATGAAATTCTGCAGCCACTTAATATGTCCAATTCTAGTGTGACTTCGCACCCTACTTAATCCTCTGGTGGTTCCCAAACTCTATACAAGGTCATGGACTCTGTGAAGAGAGGATTTGAAGTAAAGGGACAGTCTTCCTATTTGCACATTGCACATACTCTAATAGGCCTACTTGTCCTGTTCGCCAAGATCCATTAACCCTATTTTTAATTGGAAAATGGGAGAAAAACACATCCTGCAAATATTCTACTCTCTACCCAGTTCTTCCGAACCCCTACGTCATCCTTTCCCCCGTGTCTTTCTTTTAAATACTATCTCCTAACCATTTTTTCCAACTTCAGAGTTATAGTTTCTTTTCAACTAGTCAGAGTTCTTCTCCTTTCTTTCTTCTTCTCAGAATTCCATCTAAAACTGGGTTCCACTAGCTCCACATCTCCACTCTTCTCAAAGCATTCTTTACTTTCACCTGAGAGCCCCAATACCGTTTTTGAAACTCCATTACTGTAATATTGCTGGATCTCCAGCCCCCATAACTATGTGAGATGCTATCCTCATGTTAATGGAGTCATAATTTGTCTCTTCACCGTATCTGCCACCAATCTCCACTCAGATGGACTCCCTGCCATGTACACAGAAGATTTCTCTGTGGAAGTTTGGGGAGAGATGGAGATGATGTGGTGAATTGTGATTGTTCCCATTGGGATTCTTCTGGTATCCTTAAACTCTGTGAGTGTAAGACAGAAACTCAAGGGTATTATGAGATAAGTCTTTGTAGACTGTCAAGGAACATTACCACTCTCTAGAATGTTGTTTCACAGAGAAATGAATCCTGCTTCTAAATAAAGGGATTATAAAGAATCTTTTGGAACACAAACTCTTCATAGGAGATTGCTGACAGATAGCAAAGTAAGAAACAAAATGTAAAAGTTTGTCATGATTACTTTCCATGTTATGTATTCCATTTACTGTTTCTATTGAAAAAAAATAGTGAATCTAAAATGTAATAGAAAGGTACATGGAAGAGATTTTGCTTTTTAGACATAAAAGAAGGATATCTGTTTTTTTTTCATGTTTAGAACAGTGTATTTATCTCTACTCATAATAGCATTATCTGTTTCATATGATAAGATGTTATTTTTAATGAAAACAACACTGAAGCAATTATAATTGTAAATTATAAATAAAACATTTATTCTAATCATCATTTAAGCACAAATAAGGATACAATTGCAAGATACAATTAAATATAATAAGAACAGTCGTTATGAAATACAAATGACATACATGCCCTTGAGTAAAATTTGCATATTTTGAGGTAGCATTTTAACCATTTACAATTGATATAATTTCTATTTATAATTAAATAGGCTCTTTAAAATATCAACACTAGTAAAAGTGGCATAATCAAAGAGCCCTTCAGGTTGTACATTTACATAATCAACCTGTGAAAATTTGAATTTGGCATAAAAATCTCACCTAAGTTAATCTAATGTACATAGTATGTCATGCACCTGTTCACAACATATTGCTGGAAACTATTATATGGTAATGAATGTGTGAGCAAAGTAGAAAGGAGTATATGATTAAGCAGAAGCTATTCTGTATAAGGTATATATAATGACAGTAGCATATTGAAACTGATTTTCATCCAAGCATAGCAGGGAATTGGAAAGTCATACTTTCTAACAAGAGACAAGTCATACCACATTTATGTTTCTTGGCATGAGGCATTCATCTTTCCTATACCAAATGTTAGTGATATGGCCATGTAAAGGAGTGTAACATAACATGGAAGACTTTCTAGTGTTGTTGAGCTATTTCCTCTGAGTAATAAAGCAAATGCTCAGTGGTTTCTCCATCTCAGTCTCTGTCTCTGACTATCTGACTCTCTTTTATCAAAGAAGGGGATGTTCCACTTCTTTGCAACCAGATTGGGATTTCCCTGTACTTTCTCAATCAGACATTTGCTCTGTGTTATAACCTTGTACTTTGGAAATTGAAAGGAGAAAGAATTTTCGGCAACAGTTGATTTTTTTATATGTTGGCTTAGTGCTAGACTGATGCTATCATGGGAACCAGGTACAATCCCTGCTTTCATGGAGCTTACAACTTAGTGGGGGAGCAGATACATGAACAGGCAATTGCAATGAAATACTGTAAGTACCACAACAGGGGAAAACATGTGAGGGGTCTATTAGATCCCAAACTTGGGGACGGGGATGGAAGCTTTGGGTCAAGTTTGACTTCCCAGAGTTAAAAGAGCAAAACTAAACAAAATTATATGAATTTGTTAAAATATAGATCTTCCTCAAGTTACAGTGCAGTTATGTCCTAATGAACCCATCACAAGTTGAAAATACTGTTAGTCGAAAATGCATTCACTGCACATAACCTACCAAATGTCACAGCTTAGCCTAGCCCATCTTAAATGTGCTCAGAACACTTACATTAGGCTATAGTTGGGCAAAACCATCTAACACACAGCCCATTTTATAATAAAGTATCACATATGTCATGTAATTTTGTGACTACTGTCTTGAAAGTGAAAAACAGAATGGCGTCTGGGTACGGAAAGGTAAGGATATTGATTGTTTACACGTGGCTGACTGGGAGCTGTGGCTTACTGTTGCTGCCCAGCATCAAGAGGGAATATTTTACTGCATATCTCTAACCCAGGAAAAGTTCAAAATTCAAAATTGAAGCACAGGTTCCACGGACAGCATATGGCTTTCACACTACAACAAAGTCAAAAAAATCGTGTTGAACCATGGTAAGTCAGGGACCGTCGCTGCTGAAAATGTTAGAGCAAGGAATCACTTTTGTCTCATCTATGCATTTATTTATTTACCTGTTTTTCCAGTTTCAACGTGTGCCGCTGTTGAGTTCCGTTGTGCAGATGGGACATGCATTCCAAGATCAGCACGATGCAACCAGAACATAGATTGTGCGGATGCTTCAGATGAAAAGAGCTGCAGTAAGATAATCCACTAGCTTTTGTTTGTTCATCCCTGGGTACCTTTGGCATTCCATCTAACACTGCCCAGTGTTTCACTGAACCTTGTCAGAATTGATATGTAATTAACCCCTGTTGTGTAGGATAATTGCATTCTTATTTCTTCAAATGAGGTTAACTTTTCTTGTTTCTGTGACCTGCATAGAAGGCTTGTAATCTTTGCAGATGAGGTGTTTTTCATTTTTCTGTTTACCTCTTTGTAGATAATACAGATTGTACACATTTCTATAAACTTGGAGTGAAAACCACAGGGTTTATAAGATGTAATTCGACCTCACTGTGTGTCCTGCCAAGCTGGATATGTGACGGGTCTAATGACTGTGGGGACTACTCAGATGAATTAAAATGCCCAGGTAATTCTAGAAAGAAAAAAGTCTTTGCCTTGAGATTTAGAGGCTCGTTGTATAAAATAAATTTATTAAGTTTTAGCCTTCACATCCAGTGATTAGGATTAAAATTTAAATAATGTTGACTAAATTACAATTAATCATCCTGTTCCAAACATGCCCCTTGATCTTTTTTAATGAGTTATGAAATGATACTCAAGAAATCTGTTCTGTATTTGGATCGATTTCCTTTTAATGTTCAGTTCATGAATAATCCTCTTACAGTTGGTGATTAAGTCTTAAAATGCATGATCTCTAAAATTGCCACGGAAGTATCACATACTGATACTCCATACCCATGGACTAAAGGGAGAGAGGCAATGCTTCTTACCACGGGCTTTACTCAATGCCGTGCAGCTTGTATTGTCATGTTAGGCTGTTTGGTGAAGTTCATACAATATTTTGGCATAGTAGTATGGATAATAGCAATTACCACTGGGTCAAGGTCAGAAAGGTATTTTTATATTTGACTTTTAACCGCCTTTACATACATAAGCTCTGAAAGTGTCATCTATATTCTTAGAAGAATGCATTCCATTAAAAAGTCATGGTGCTGTTCCTGTCTAACTATTTCAGAAAACAAATTTTAAAAAAATACAGGAAGTAAAGGTGTTAAATTACTATAACTGGAAGTAGATATGATTTATAGAAACTATTAAATGTGTCCTCATACTATAATTTTCTCTCCTTATCCTGCTACTACTATACTCACTTTTTCCAGTTTAGTTGACATAAAATATTTTTTTGAAATATTTTGAGAAATTATACAGCAGTGCACACATACACAATCTACTGTGAAGAATCGATATTCTTAATTCATAATCTATCACTTAATTGGGCAATAGCAGCTTCCTTTTATTTTATTTTTTTGTTTTCCTGCTCAGCAATGTGTAACATTCTATGACCCGATTTTTGTTCCTTCTGGGTTTGAAAGGCTAGCTGCACCCTAGGAAGAACTGGAGAACTTTTCTGGTTCTATGGAGAACTTTTACATGCACTGATGACTGTGGCTCACCATAACTCTTACACATTTTATTCTTAATCACATAGAACATTTTTAAAAAAATATAGTAACATTGATTTAGACTGATGACGGCTGGGTGTCTAGATTCTTAACCCATTATTCTTTCTACAGCAGTTATGTACCTCATTGTAGCTGTAGTTAATTTTTAAAATTAATATGAAGGCAACGTATAATAGATACCCATTAAACTTCCATATATATAAAACATATTACATATATATGTAAAACTTTGTGATCTTTATATATTTCTCATATTAATAAATTATTTTAAAAGTTAACTTTTAACATTAATAAAGAATTGTGATTATAATGGGGAAGAAATAAAAGGGAAGCTCCTGTAGACTGATGAGACAGATAGACAGCCAGACAGGAGGCTACTAATTGGTCAGTCTAAATAACTTAGCTTGTATCTAGGCTAGTCCTAAGAAAAAGTAAGACATAATCACACTCAGGACTTTTTGATTTAGTGGTAAATTCTGTCAAAAATTTTATTTTCATCTTCAATCTACAAAGTTGACATTTGAAAAAATAAAATGGAATTGTCATCTTAATATAGTTACAATGGATTATTTTAGTGTGATTATTATAGTGTGAATGGGTTATTATAATGTGACATATACTCTAATATTTGCTTCCAAATTGGCTATCATTTACAAAACTGTGTAAACCTGAAGGTTCAAGGGACCAATGACATTTGGTAGAGAAAAATCTAATATTTCATATGCAGTCTTGGAAGTTATAATAATAACAATACTCCCCAATCTAAAAAATATATATAATTTATAAAATAATTTTACATACAAATACTTATTATTCTTATGATATTTCTGTAAGGTGTAACAATTTTAGAGATTCTATTGTAAGTTGTCTTTCTTTATAAAGTAGAGAGTGCTTCTATAAGCCTGTCAAAGCATACTCAGAATATAGGTCAGTAGGAACACCACGCCTACACTTTCTCAGTAAAACTCCACTGTTTTTATCATGTTATTTATTTTTATGAATATGGAATTACAGATATTTTCCACCACAAATGTTTCTTTGGCCCAACACTCATTCACTTTATGATTATCTCAGTTATTTTATTTTTATTCTATTGATGGGACTCTGCATTATTTGAATTTAACAAGTTTTTCCATTAGTATCTTTTTTTCAGATCCAGGTCCAATCTTGGATCGGATTTGATTATCGTGTCTTCCTAGTCTCCTCTCTTCTGTGCCACGTTTTTGTTGTTATTTGTTTGTTTGTTTGTTTTTTAGCTTTTCCTTGGTTTTCATGACCTTGACATTCTTGAAGAGACCACCTCAGCTCATTTTTATCTAAGTTTTCTTGTTATTTATCTCTTCCAGTTCAGGGAGTATTACTGTTTTATTATCTACCTAGATTGTAGAAGTCTAAGATTAATTTAAATTATTTGACATTACATTCTGTATTTTATCACAGTTCAAAACAAACACAAATGTGAAGAAAATTATTTTGGTTGTCCTAGTGGAAGATGCATTTTGAATACCTGGATATGTGATGGTCAGAAGGATTGTGAGGATGGACTTGATGAATTCCACTGTGGTGAGGCTGTATTTTGTTCTATGTGCCATATTATTATTTATATGCCAATGTTCTCTTACATAGGATTTTATACAAAATATTGCTAATTGATTTTAACAGTTTTCATTTTTGTTAAATAACACAAAATAGTAAAAATTAAAATAGAACAGAAGAACTTGTAATGAAGAGTAACAATCTCTTGCCCCAGCCTTTTCGTCTTTTTCTGCTTTTGTTAGTGGTTACCTTCATCATTCTAAATGATATACCTTTATTTTCTGACTTATTAACTCGAAATCCTAATATATTTACTTTCTGCAATGAAAAGTGAGGATTTACCTCACACTACTCATTATACTGTCGCTACCTGTTATTGACTATTATTATTTTACATGTTTCTGTTAATTACATGTATAGCTTTAAATAGTACTTAAACTTGTATTTCCTCAAACTCTCACCTTTCACCACCTACCTTCTAATTTCTGTGTGTGTACATTTCTTCTTACCTGGGAAGGCAAGACAGCATTTTTAAAATTTATTTTATAGAATTTATGGATTTTATAATTTCTAGTCCAAAGAAATTTCCTACAGGAAAACAAAGCATATATTCACTATTTTCATTTAACACAAATAACATACACTATGGTGAATACACAAAGTAGAAGAAAAGATTAAAAATGGATCTTCTATGAAATGTCAAACTCCTCTAAAAGTAAATGTCATCGTGAAATATGAAGGTGCATTTTGTTTGATTAAGATGCTATATATCTTTACATTAGAGCCAGATTGTGAACAGGATTAACAGAGAACTTTACAAATAGTTTATGTAGATTCATAGTTTCTGGACAGGAAGCCATTATAGGGTTGTATTTTCTTTAGTTTCATTTTTTCCAGTCTTCAGTGTTTCTAAATTTCTCTCTTCTTCACAGGTCATCTAAGTGAATATTTTAAGTAAAGATGCAAGGTTTTAAAATAGTTTATAGGATCAAAACCATAATGTTGTTGTTGTTGTTTTTATAATTTATGTTTGGAGGACTTGAATTTAGAAGGATTTTATTTTGAATGTTACCTGATGACAAATATGCTGAGTGGAGGGGTAGGCTGAGGGTGGAGGAGAACAATCACAAGCCTGACTTTGAAATGAAAAAGAATACACTACTACAAGTGAATAATTTGGTAATAAAATAAAAGCCACCATGCCAGTGAATTTAGATGTTATTAGTCAGACTTAAGTATCCCCAAGAGAAGTAAAAACATCTAAGTGTTTAGTATGTAAGGGTGTGAAACTGGTGGCTTATCATCAAGCTAAAACCCCCTTAGTCACCTCATCATTAAAAACAAATGTATATGCTGGTGAATATATCATATTATAATCTTGCCTAGGATGCATTTTTTTTTTCTCTAGTTGTTCAAAAATCACTTAAAATTTAGAAGGGAAGACTAGACCACACTTGGAATATTTGTTTTATATCCGTGCAGCAGATGTTGTGTTTGTTTTGTTTTGTTTTTTGTTTGTTTTTTGTTTTGTTTTGTTTTTAAATGACACCCTGGAATACACTTAAGGGAGAGTGACTAGCATAATGAGTAGCTCAAAGTCAAGCCCTGTGAGAATTCTGCGGGAGGAAAAATGTTACATAACATGGACACTCAGAGGGAATACGCAGGCTGTTGTCAAAATTTTTATAGAGCTGTCATAGAGAAGAGGAATTCGGCTCATTTTATTGGAGGACAATTTATTTTAGCAAAGTCTAAGAAAAGACTCTCACTGTCAGACAGACCTGTCCTAAGATGGTCTTAAATGATTTTTTTTTTCTTGTGCACCTGAAGCAAACATTTTTGTTTGTCTTCTAGATTCTTCTTGTTCTTGGAACCAATTTGCTTGTTCTGCACAAAAATGTATATCTAAACATTGGATCTGTGATGGAGAGGATGATTGCGGGGATGGATTAGATGAAAGTGATAGCATTTGCGGTGAGTTGTTTCTTCTGTGTTCTCATTCAATTTTTAGGCATATGATATATACCCACTATCATTTTAGAACATACATAAAACTGTTAAATTTAACATTAAATTTATATGTACGCGTCTATGTAGCTTGTTTCATATTTTAATGACAACCTATTATTCTACTATTTTTATATACACAGTCATTCAATTTTTAGAATTTTTTTCCTGAATATTCACACAGTGAATGTATTTGTAAATTTTATTTTTTTATTCTTCAATTACTTCTTTGGCCTAGATCTCTATGACTGGGATTACTTGCATCAAATGATCAAACATTTTCCATGGTCTTTGATATGCATTGCTAAATTGGCGTCCAAAATATACTGATTTACACTGCCATAAACCACAAATGCTATTTGTGTTTGTATATATGTATTATAGTGATTATCACTATTGAATTATTTTAAATGGTAAGTAAAAAAGGGGGCTATTTTATATAATTTTAAAATGTACTTCAATAAACAGCTTTATAGGATTAGAGGTTGAGTGCCGTACTATATATCAACTACAAAGCCAATGTAATTGCTTTTAAATAATCACAAACATTTAACAAATAACTTAAATGGAATTATTAACTTACTTTTTTAAGGGGTAAAAGAAGGAATGATCTAATCTGTATAAATTTATTACAAATAGCCATTCTACTCATGTATTTATATGCCTCTTTGTCTATCTTTCCGATCTGTTTCTATATGTGTATTTGTATTTATAGGCATAAAATCTTTCCTCATTATATCAGCACTTTTTCACAGCTGTTATTATCCTATTTTAGAGAGAAAAGGACCCAAGTCATAGAATAAAGTGCATGTACAGAGTTAAGTGTACTTAATACCACTTTTAAATTTCAGTAGTGGTCACCTGCTTTTTAGGTCAGTACCTACCATGGAGACAGGTAGATAGGATTTTATACTCAAGCTAAACTGAAGTTCTCTGTAAATAATATAAAACTGGAGTTGTCCTCTGAAACCCGGCAATTTATTTTCTTGTATTTAAGCCACCCCAAATCTACTTTTTATTTACACAGCTGAAACAACTTAGTTATACAACAAATAAATATAGAAAGATCACTATCAAAAAGCCCTGAAAGGAAAAAGAAATCGGTAATCAATTAGATGTCTGGCCAGTCACTTTTAACTACTTTATTCCTCTTTGCTATTAAATCTTTCTTTAATTTTAACAGAAGCATTACCTACTTACAATGGGTTGAGCATGTTGCCAGTCTTTAAAATCATCTTGCTTTTGACCATCTGTTTAAACCTACACTACACTAAATGGCTCTGTCCTTCCTGAGTGGACACAATAGAGTAGAAGGTTTAAAGACTCTGAAACCAGAGTTGAATTCTCCCACATCTGTATTTTTCTTACCTGTTAGGGGGCTACAAAAGATCTCCCGTATGTAACTATTGTGATCATCTAACGTGGCCTATGTATACAATGTAAATGAATTTATTTCCATTCCCTTTTGTTCCATTTCTCCTGCTCTCTCCCTTATTTTTCAATGTTATTGCCACATCTACATCTAGCAGTGTCCTGATAATTTTTTTAAAGCATTAAAATGGTAATGGACATGTTTACCTGTTGTCAAAATACCCAGTCTATTTAATTTAATTACAGGCTGCATTTTGTATGTTAACTACCAAGCTGGTGACACATAAAGACTGCTGTAGACCAAATATCACTCAATGAACTGAATCTAGTATACTAGGATTGGGAAGGAACTTTATAAATAATTTATCTCAGTGGTTATCATCTTTAGTGCACAAAAGGTCTTTCTTAGAAGTTTGCTAAAAATGCACATCCTTAATCTTCACCTTCAAATGTTCTAATGTGGGCTGTAAGCACAACCTTTCTTAACAAGCACGATAGTGGCTCTGACTTGGGATCTGAGGATCCTGTTTTGAAAACTGTAATCTAGTACACCTTCATCATTTGACAGATGAAAAACGAGAAACTCATAGAAGTTAATAAATTGCCTGAGGTCACTCAGTGATTCAGTGATGACAGACTTAAGACCTGAATTCAGATTTCTTGAATACTTCCTAATGGGGTAGTAACTCTTACCAATCAAATATTATATCTGAGCAGGTGCACAAGACAGATCTGGTAGAAATCTTTTAGCTTATCTTCTTCCTTTCTTGGGATTCATTTCCCTAAGGAAGGTAATGTGTCTCCAGATGGCAGTGGTAACTATGGAATGAAGCCATGAGTTTTTTCTTTGGCCCATTTTCTTTCTGATTGACTATGATGTTTTGGCATGCTCTTAATACAGAATCTGTTGAATACTATCAAGGGAGCCAGAAAATTAGCTGCAAAGAGCTTTATGCCATTTTATAGCTTGAGGTATCTTAGTAATTATCTAGTCATACCCCTCATTTTACGAATAGAGAAACTCAGACACTTAGTCTTCTCCAAGGTCATACAGAATTCAATTTCTCAACAGCCAAATTGATGTTATATCTATTATGCCTACCTTGAGAATAAATTGGGATGATAATAAGAAAGTAGACAAGGAGTTTTACATGTATCAAAACTTCCTTACTAGAGAGATTGCACTTTTTAAAAATCTCAAGCTAAATAACAAAAATATTATGGAAATTAAAGCACTAATTGAGAGTATAATAGTGAAAGTGACACTTTATACTCTTATGGCAAGCTTAAAAAGATAGATCATAATGAGGAATAGTATAAAAATAAATTCTGTAGGAAAATGATTTTATTATAGAAGGTATTAAAGACATAATAGCAGGTAAATTCATTTTTAAATGAAAGCAACATTTATTTAATAGATTTTTTATGATTTCTTCCAGTAATAGATATCATATTAAACCCATTCTATTAACACTGATCCTCAGTCAAATGAGCAAATCTGAATTACCTGGAGGACTTTTCTGTATTCGCTTGCCATCCTGTCCTCCAAGCTAAAGTATATGTCAAGGACAATCATGTTTATGATGGAAAAAATCCTCAAAGCACCCTGCTGCCCCCCATATTGAAAGCATTGCATTGAAAAGCATTATCTGCTCACAACAACTCTGCAGCTGAAAAGAAAGATGATAATGGTTCTATAATTAAAGCATTTTGGTCACTGCGTTAAATGTTTGAAACCAAATATCTCTCATCATTCTATTGTCATATTTTCTTCCTGCAGATATTAGCATTTTTAAAATAAAATAATTTGAGGGTCATGTAACTGATTCACTCAACAAGTATTGTATATAAATAAGTAAAGCATTCAACATGTATAACTGTATTAGGTGCTAGGAAAATATCATGAGAAATAATTATGTTCTATTTCATATGATTGTCCTATACCCATATAAGGAGAAACAAAGAAACAACCTATGACCCTTTGAATTTATAATCAAAATCAGCAAGCATTTTTTTTCCGTATACATTTGAAAAACATCATGTATCTAAAGAGACATTGAATTGACAGAGCGGAGAAAAAGTAGATTTTATTTATTGTGTAAAAACAAAAGGAACATGAGTACATTTATTCTTTTTAACAACACAGGTGGGGAGTAACAATCATGACATTAGCAGTTAAGAGAAGCTGCTTAGGGGCACCTGGTGGCTCAGACCGTTGGGCATCTGCCTTCAGCTCAGGTCATGATCCTGGGGTCCTGGGATCAAGTCCCACATTGGGCTCCCTGCTCAGTGGGGAGCCTGCCTCTCCCTCTGCCTGCCACTCCCCCTGCTTGTGCTCTCTCTTTCTGTCAAATAAATAAATAAAATCTTTTAAAAAAGAGAGAGAGAGAGAAGCTGCTTAGCAATCAGAAGGGTTTGGACTCTCGGCTCAACATGTGGCATCCTGTGCAACTTCTGACGTTCTGCAAGCTTTTCAACTTCTCTGAGCCTAAGCTTCCTTTCAGTGAAATGAGACCAATAAGAGTTCTACTGGTTGGGGTTCTTGCAAGAATTAAATGAGTTAATACATCAAGTGCCTAGCATATATTAAGCAATAAAAATGCTATTATTATTATTATTATTACTATTACTATTAAAAAGAAATACAATACTCACACTTAGGAAGGCATGAGTTCTGAGAGTAAAATGTTTAAAACATAGGAGAAGGATACTATGTGATGATTCCAAATAGCAACAGTCTCTTCCTTGTCAGCACATTCTTCTGTTTTCCTTCTTTCTAAGGGGGATATAAATGTTACATGCAGTCATCTTAATGGCGTTCTCTCCTTGGGTTTCAGGCGCTGCCACCTGTGCGGCCGACATGTTCAGCTGCCAGGGCTCCCATGCCTGTGTGCCGAGACACTGGCTTTGTGATGGTGAAAGGGACTGTCCAAACGGCAGTGATGAGCTCTCCACAGCAGGCTGCGGTAGGACACGTGAGGGTCTGTGTGGAGGAAAACTGACGCAACTTCCTGACTCTCGCTTTTGCAGTACCCACTATCACATTTTCCCTACTTTCCCAATCCCTGGTCTCATAAGCAGTACCAGAATTAATCAGGTGGGATGTTGTCATCATAGGAGTTCAGCAGCCCCTCTAACCAACTGCTGTTCAGAGTTTTTCAAACATGCACAGTGAGACCACCCATTTTAAAACCACTCTGATGAACACAGATTCATCATTTCACTTCTGAGATTATGTGGCTACCTGACGTGTGTGTGACTGTGGTAGATTTGTTATTTTCTTTTTAGAACCCCGCCCCCACCCCCACAAAGGCTTTTAGATTGCCTATTACAGACACTCTATAAATGGCTGATGTGATCCCAAATAACCACTGATCAGAAGGTCAGTAAACACCTATTAGTCCTACGGAGAGGGTATTAACCCTTAGGTCAGGTAAAAACAGTATGGATATAGCTGAGTGAAGCTGGGGGATCAGGGGAACACCTTTGGAGGTCAGACGATTTATTAAGTTTCTGACTCTTGGTCACCTCAGGAAATTTTCACAGAATTGCTCAATAGTAAAAATTTAGATAAATTCCTTTGCATGATCAAGAGAATAAAGGGGCTGAATATTTGAATGCAGGTCCCAAGGTCACTTAGGGGATCTGTTGAGCTGAGCAATTTATCGGAAACAGTGCTATGAATTCTGCTCATTAAAGTGAATTCTGCCAATCATCTCTCCAGTGACCTGTCTTCAGGTCTTTAAGACTATTTTGAAGCTATAATGTAGGTGTGTGTGTATGTGGGTGTGTGTATATAGGGGTCGGGGAATAGTTAATATGGAGAAGGAAAAAGAAAACTTTGAGGCAGGCCTATGTGCACAGAACTCATGCTATTGTAGAATAATTCACTTTGATCTTGAAACTGATATGTGTGTCTGTAAAGGTCAATGGGGCTACTGAGGGCTACATAACAGAGGATTATGTATCATTTCAGGGATCCAGATGGTCCCAGTATACTGTTGCTATTGTAGCAAGTTAACACTCTGGGAGGCATATTAGCACTATTAGACCACATGGGTGCTATTAAGTAAATTATGCTAAAATGCAACAAATTTTACTCAAGTGACCTGAAAGTGTTAATGCCAAATAAGCCTCTGTTGCTTTTGTTTTAAAAAATAATTCATCTATTAGAATTGGCACAATGCACTTGAGTTATATAAGCTGTCATACATTTCAAAGTTAGAGCAGTTATTAGTAACTGCATTTTACTTTGATAATAATGGGAAGTTTTTAAAAGCTGCTCCTACGTGGCTTCCACATCATTTTTGAAAATAAATTTGTTGAAAATAAATTACACTTGATTAAATCCAAGGAATCCTTTCTGTTTTACTTATTCATGTCTCTATTTTCATCATTAGGGGCTAGGGAGCCGATTGACTTGGAAAAGAATCGTTATGCCTTCAGTGTCAGAATGAAGTATAGAAAAGATACTGGGTCATCACAAAGAAATAATATATTAAAAAGAGTAGAAGTATCATGGAAGGATTTCAAGAAAAAGTACTAACGTTATCTGAGTCATAAGGAACAAAGAGAGAAAGAGAGAGAGGTGTTCTAGGTAGAGGAAAGTCCATATTAAGACATGGAAGGAGGAGATTAGAAGGCTTGCAGATTTTTTCATGTGCCCATTTTATGCCGATTATTTTGGCAGGGGTTTTTATTTACATTATTGAATTCTCCCAGTATCTCAGTGAAATGTTTTTGAGGATCTGCCAAAAATAATTGTTACATAGATAGAAATTTAAATAGCACCTGGGAATTTACTGAGTACCTGGAATGAGCTGATCTTCTTCATATACCTTATCTAGTTCTTGCAAGAAGTTTATCAGATAGATTTTATTATCCCGCTAAATGGATGAAAAAACAGATGCAGTAAGAAGGCAAATACCTTCCTCAGGATACAAATCATAAGTAGCAGAGTGACGTTTTGCAAAACCTTCCTCTTTCTGGTATACTATAATGCCATATATCAGATTCTTTTTTATTTTACTTAAAAATGAGATATAATTAACATATAACATTGTATTAGTTTTAGATGTACAACATAATGATTTGGTATATGTAACATTGCACAATGATTACCACAATAAGTTTAGTTAACATCTATTATATAGTAGATTATTTTTACATTTGCAATATCCCAAATCTTGAGTACTAACATTAACATTTATCCTTTAAATATAAGACAAGGTAATTGAAAATATTTAAATGATCTCTTCAAACCACTATGATTCTATGCATATTGTTACATGCATATTAAAGTTTATTCACTTGCACAAGTTATCAGCTTTTGAACTTTTGCTGAAGGTTATTGCACTTTTTGGTCAACCATTTTCCCCTTGGTTAGGATCCTTGCTACATCACTACTGTCATGGATCAGGAGTCCAAAAGAAATCAATACTCCATTTTGTGGATAGATATTCCTAATTTGATGTGGTACTTAATGCTTGGGCTTATGACACTATAGATCTTAATTTAACCCAAAAGTTTTATTTGCATCTTAGAGATAATAACTTTCTTAATTCTTTTGATGTTTTCTTTTCACTTCCATCATAAGCATTATTAGCACTTGGTAGTCTTTTCGGTTCCATTTTCCACAAAGAAGCAAGGTTTTTTTTTTTTTGTTTTTTGTTTTTTATCACTTCCCTAGTATTACTACAGGCATGAAGAGAGAAAAAAACCCAGTCACATTATTACAGTTGAGTGATTGTTTTTTTTAAATCATGTATGAACCTTTGAATTCATCCTTCAGCAAACTTACAAATGCTAAATGAACGGAAATTTCAGGGTCACTCTGGAATTGTTGAATGTATTACTACTGAAACTTTGAATTACATTCATATATTTGATATATAAATATATGTATGCTAATATATTATGAATTTATATGAATATTCATATATATTATGAATGGAATATTGAGATAACTTTTCTCTTTCTAAATAACAATGAATTACTGAGAATAACAGCATACATCCCTAAACTCTTCAGATGGAGGAAGGTAAAATAGGTACTCACCTAACTTAATTCTTTGTGATATCTTTCTTAGCCCCCAATAATACCTGTGATGAAAATGCTTTCATGTGTCATAATAAAGTGTGCATCCCCAAGCAATTTGTTTGTGACCATGATGATGATTGTGGAGATGGCTCTGATGAGTCACTACAGTGTGGTAAGTAATCCAGACTTTTCATGGAAGACGTTCTCAGGCTGAGTAATGGTCTTTTAAGATGACTCAAGAAATACAGAATTAAAGGTGCCTGGGTGGCTCCGTCAGTTAAGCGCTGGTCTCTCTGTTCAGCAGGAAGTCTGCTTCTCCCTCTCCCTTTGTTCTCTCTCTCTCAAATAAATAAATAAAATCTTTTAAAAAATAAATATAGAAATAAATGATGAAAACAACACATTTCTTAAGGTCACAAAGGACATGTAAATTCGGTTATTCATAGAAGTACCTGGATAACCTCTTTAAGCTCTAGTATAATTACACATTGGTCTGAGGAAAATGCCTACTTGTAGTATGTTCTTATTTGGAGCCACGTGGGGAAATGGTTATACAAATATCTTTGGTTGAAAGTACTTTAAACTTTAAAGACAATATATGGCTATCTAGTTCAGTCTTATAGCCAAATCAAGTATTTGACTGAGGAAAAAATAATAGAATTCACAATTATCGGAGAAACTGGATACTTAATATTTTCCTTCCACCTTTTTACATGTGCACTTATTGGTTAAAATTTAATTTTATTATGATGAAATGTATCTTGTCATTACATATATATTTATTTGACCATCACATATATAACATATACATACAAATACATATGTAACTTTTATAGTGAAAATCATTAAAAATTCCTAGTTGAAGTTGTAGTCTTATGTGAACCTAGTATGTTTTGTTAAAAAAACAAAACAAAACAAAAAAACCCTTAAGTGCATACATGAATAAATATAAAATGAAGAGCCATAAAATCCACATATATTCATGAAAGGCAGTAGATTTAGTGCCCTCTTTTGTCCTCCCTGTGTTGTGTCTATAGCCTTGGTCTTTGGAGCAATCTCTTTGAAATCAGTGGATACCAGTTTTTATGATCATTTCACCATTAAGTCATGGATTCAATGTGATATTTTAAAAGGTACATCATAACTTAAGATGTAAATCTGAAGTAGAGTTATGTCTGATTGAATATCTTCCCTCTGCTCAACACTTATTCAGTTGATATGGAGATGAATGAGACAGAGATCCCACTAGAAGAAATTGCAGACAAACAGGAAAATCAGAAATACAAGATAGAATAATAGCACATATTGTCAGATGGGAGTAAGAATCACAATACATGGGATCAGAGCTGAGAGAATAATATTTGAAGCACTAAAGAACAGAAGCAGGGAATGTTAAAGAAAGTCATATTTAGATGGAAGATAAAATAACACAGTGGTTAAAAACATGGACCTTGCAGCCAGGTGGCCTGGGTCCAGATCCTGGCTCTGCTGCTTACTATCTGTGTGACTTTTGAAGTTATTTCACCTTTCTGTCCCTAAATTCCTCATCTGTAAAAAATATATAATAACATTTTTAACTCTAAGAGCTGCTAAGAGAATTAAATGAATTAATATTTGCAAAGTGCTTAGAATTGTTCTGGACACATAGAAAGTTCTATGTATGTTTCAAATGCCTACAAATTGACATGGTTGAAGAATAGCAATTAGTCTTTTGTGAGGTAAATCGAAGTTAGAAAGTTGAAGCTGAATTCTAAAAAGTCTGGAATACAGTGTTAAAGGATTTGTATTTAATTATTTTGGCTCTCAGTTGCCAGCATACATTTGAAACAGGGAATGCCACAGTCAAAATATGTTTCAGACCCATCTTTTTCAGCAGAGTGGATGAAATATTGCCCTGGGAGAGGGGAGCCATTAGGTGAAAAGTAAGCTAGCTAGAAGATTATTGCTATAGTTCTGATGATTAATGAGGTGATGATAAGCCAGGGCAGAAATGTTGGAATGGAAAGAACAGAATGGGTCAGAATTCATTTACAGTCCGATATGGAGGATAAAGGAGATATTCTAGCTTGGATGACTTGGTGTGAGATTTGGAACACGGGAGGTCAAGGGCCAAGTTTTGCTGGTGTAGGAGAAGAGAAATGTACAAAAGAATTAATTTTGGATGTTTTGATATGAAGTGTTAATCAGACAGTCATATGAAGCTATCGAGTGAGTGTCTGAAAGTGTAGTTCCAGAGACCAGAAGTATGATCAGGACAAGTAAGATTAATTTGGTGGCCATTGGCATAAAGGTGATATTCAAAATATGACAAAGAATGAGAACACCCAATACTGCAGAAAGGAAAAGAAGAGAACAACAGGCTGAAGATTGAAATTAGGGCTTCACCTACAATGTTTTAGGATGAAACAGGAGATGACTTCATACAGAAAAAAGGATACAAGGGAACAACAAAAGCAAAGTAAGAAAGATGCCGCGGGAGTGGATTGTAAATATTAAACCAGGAAATTATTTATAAGCTAGTGTGCTCAACAACATCAAATGCTACAGGAAAGTGAAATAGGAGTCTGAGACACTTTTGAATTTGACACTTGTCACTCGGCATTTGTTAGCTCTGAGAGGAATTTCAGAAGGTAGATGTTGTCGAAATGGATGTGAATGAACCAAGGATGAACTGGAGATAAGTACCGGAATGTTGTACAGCATAGTACGGGAGAAAAGTAATGTGCAGTTAAGAGTTATGTGGATGGATTTTTTTTTAAGATTTTTATTTATTTGAGAGAGAAAGAGAGAGCTTGCACACGTGCGCAAGAGAGAGTGCTTGAGCAGGGGGAGGGGCAGAGTGAGAGAGAGAATCCTCAAGCAGACGCTCCCCACTGAGCATGGAGCCCTACAGGGAGGAGGAGACAGGGGCACTTGATCCCAGAACCCTGAGATCTTGATGTGAGCCAATATCCAGAGTAGGCAGCTTAACTGACTGAGCCCCCCAGGCATACCAGATGGATTTTTATTGTTATTGGGCTGGGAGAGACTTGAATGTAGTGTAGATATTGAATGAGGAGAATGAACTAGTGAAGGGGGGGGGGAGATGAAAGCCCAAGGAAACTGGAGGTATTTTAGAACTCTGTAGTTTTGCCATTCAGAACGATAAAAATCTCAATTATATAATCATTGTTGAATTATTTTTCTATTGGAATTTTATTTGTTAAGAAACATACAGATCTTATTCCCTGTCTTCAAAAGTAGAATATTTATCAGATTTACCAGAAAGTTTCTAATAGAAATGGCAGTTTTTATTATTAACAAACTTGGGAAAAATTCAATCTAAAACTCATAACAGAATCAAATGAGTTTTACTTACAAACAGGCATAGATATGATCATTAAAAATTGATGGGTTGATACTGTGATTTGAATAAAGCTTTTTAATACCTCTAAGTATCTATACATAGGACAATTACAATAGTTTTGGGCCTATTGCTTTATAAATTGGCCTTTTTTTTTTCATTTTAACAATGTCTTTACACTTTCAGTGCTGCTTCCCAAACATAAACATGGCATTATGGCTTCTTAGAATTATCATTATAACTTGGAATCACTTCATCCATATGTTCTGGTACTATACCTAACCAAGCTTAGTCTTGAAAAAAAATTAGTAGCTTTATTCTTGTTTTCCATTCAAAGGGAAATCTTTAGGATATAGATCATAGGTGAATAAAGATAATATCCTTGAGTATTGCATTTTTGTTTCCTCACCTAGAAACAAAAAGATTTCCTTGTTTCTGATTTTATTTCGTGGACCATAATCTTACTTCTCAACCACAAATACCTCTTACAAGTATGACCACTGTCCCAAAAAAGAATAAGAAACATTTCCCGTAGGAGACATGGGTAAATCCCATGGTTAACTAGGTATGGTGTACATTAGGGAATGCAGATTCAATCTTTGTTATATGAATTAGAATGTTTACTTCTTTATCTCTAGGATACCGACAGTGCAAGGCAGAAGAATTTAGTTGTGCTGATGGACGATGTCTCTTAAATAGCCAATGGCAGTGTGATGGGGACTTTGACTGCCCTGATCATTCTGATGAAGCACCTTTAAACCCAAAGTGCAAAAGTGCAGGTACAGAAATATGTAATATTATACTTATTCCCAAATTTGCTTTTCAGTGGAAAAACTGTGACTCTGATTTTCACTTCAGTCTGGTGTGATATTCAATGAAAAGAAATGCAAATGATTAAGCATGTGATGTTTCAAGTGATACCATGCAGGATCCTACTAATCAACTATGTTTTGCATCTAGTTTTAGAAATTAAATCTGTGCTAAAATATGAAGATTTGGGGCAATGAACCTAATGAATCCATCACCTCGATCCCTTCAGAAAAGCCATTTCTTCTTAATACATGATTTTATGTGAAAATAATTTCCTTGTATGGACCTATTTGAAAACTCAAACAAAATAAGTTGAGATTTACTGAGAGAAAGTCTGTATTAGTGATACTTAGGCAAAACAAAGTAAATTGCATATCATTTGAACAGAAATATATACCCAGCCAAACCTGGTCTATTTATCATTTCACTCTTCCAAAGACTGAATACATAGTCATATATTTAAAATAAACCCAATTACTTTTTTCTCATGTACTTTACATGCTAATAGGCTCTCTTTTATCATGTATGATAATAAGTAATGTTCAAGTCATCAGGTTATAAGTAGCTGCAAAACCTAAACTCCTTTTCCATAGCTATATTTGGAACAACTATTATTCACCACAAATGTCCTTTTTATGCCCTGACTTAAAAATGTCAGTGTTATATTTCCAAGAAGAAAAAGAATTTAGGAATATCTACCTATTCTAGATTCTTAATTTTTTAGTGACACATAATTTCTTAGAGACCTATGGCTTGAGGGAAATGTCAAACTATCATTATACTTTTGAATTAATTCTTCACAATATAGGTGAAGACAGAAATACTCCATTAATTTTACTATAGGTGCTTATTTTGACTGCTAATTTTCATGGGAAAGAAAGACTTTCAGTAAGTGTAGAACATAAAAGTACAGTTTGTCCTTGATTTTTTTTTATATTTTGTGTATAAAATACTACACTGTAGAGGATTTTATATGTATATGTATTTACTATAATTTTTGACAGATAAGTTATCAGATTTGTGAATGTTTTCAGCAATTGTAGTATAAAGCAATGGCAAGCCCTTTATGTTCCATTTGTTTTATTTTCTTTTTCCAGAACAGTCATGCAACAGTTCATTTTTTATGTGCAAAAATGGCAGGTGCATTCCCAGTGGAGGTCTTTGTGACAATAAGGATGACTGTGGCGATGGCTCAGATGAGAGAAGCTGCCATATAAATGAATGTTTGAGTAAGAAAGTCAGTGGATGTTCTCAAGATTGTCAGGACCTTCCAGTCAGTTACAAGGTGAGTACTCATCAAAAATAGTAAATCCCCCGATACACTGGAATTTGAGATAATGAATACCATTCAATCCAAGATAGCTGTAAAACTTAAAATGCATCATAATATCGTTAGGTAAAACTATTTAAATGAAAAGTATCTATATAAGCAATTCACAATAATAATGTGGTATAAAAATTGTAAAAATATACTCAGAAAGATGAAAATGTCAAAGTGTTTTTCAATATATGCTGAACATAAAGAAAAAAAAAGCAAGAGAAGATCAATGTTTAGGGAGATACTGCCATGTTAATACCACATAAATATGTATGCAACTCTTAAGTTCCCATTTCTTCCCTCATTCTTCTTCCCATCTTTGAAATGAAATGAATGGGTTAATCACTTATTTACCACAACACTGGATAATACAATATTATTCGTATAAACAGGAAGAAAAAAAAATAGAATGCATGAATTATTAGGACTGCGTTCAGGTACACTAAAAATAAATCATGCCTAATACCCTAATTGGTTTTTGTTAGTACCATTTTCCTGAAAGAGCGTGATTCACTGACAAAATTGATTGACAGGAATAGCTTTTGAAAACATTTCTGTTTCATTCATGTTGGAACGGAGGATGCAGATGAGCATAATATTAAAATTAGAGCTGTGCATTAGGTTAAAACTGATTATGTAAGTGTGGGAAAATCTCAGGAAGAGTAATTCATTTGAAAGTCTTTTTAACTGCAATAGCTCTGTATGAGGGGCGCGTGGGTGGCTCAGTCGTTAAGCATCTGCCTTAGGCTCAGGGCGTGATCCGTGTTCTGGGATCAAGCCCCACGTCAAGCTCCTCCGCTGGGAGCCTGCTTCTTCCTCTCCCACTCCCGCGCTTGTGTTCCCTCTCTCCCTGGCTGTCTCTCTCTGTGTCAAATAATTAAATAAAGTCTTTAAAAAAAAATAGCTCTGTATGAATCAGCAATAGGACATGCTCCTACAAAGCACAGAGGCAGTCTAATGCCAGTTAAGACCATTACAGAGATTAGAATTTATTCTACTGAGCTCTGCACTGGGCAGAACACACCTGGGATACTATGTGCCTTAATGGACATGGCATTTTAAGAGGAAATGACAAGTTGTAGTGTATACAAATTTATACACCCAGAAACATAAGGAGTCTGGAACACACACCATTGGAAGAAGTTTTGTCTGGAGCAAAGATGGCTTATTAGCTGTATTCAAATATATGAAATACTGGATTGGGGAACGGACATAGTCTGAGTTGTTTCAAAGGGTGGAATTACAGGTTGGGAAGCAGATTCTGTTCATATGAGGAAAAGTGTTCTGAAGTACTATCTTTACATTGAAATGAGCTGCCTCGTTTCTCACTACTACAGGGGTTAAATTGTAGCTAAATGTCTTTTTTTTTTTTTAATGTTCAGGTAGCCAACATATAGTACATCATCCGTTTTTGATGTAGTGTTCGACGGCTAAATGTCTTTCTTTAAAGCATGCTAGAGAGAATATTTGTGTATTGCAGAGATGTGTCTTTTTCCCTGCCAACTTTGACATTCTATGACAAGACAGTTCTATCTAATGGTAAATTTAGCCAAACAACCGCTTTGCCATTTGTAATTTCTGAATTTCTGGTATTGTGATTAATTTAACTACATTGATAGGATCTTATTGTATATAAATATAACCAGAGAACTACAATAATGATTTTCCCCTGTGCAAAAACAGAGATAAAAAGTAAAACCCTAGAAAGCTACATTTTGTTAAAAAAAAAAAATTAGTCCAAATACTGTATTAAGAAGGCTTGGTTAAATTTACAGGTTTAAAACACACATATACCCACAAGTGTTGTATTGTAGGTAAAAAGAAACAAGACAAATGAGCCAAATAACTCTTAATGAGATGACTATGTATCAAATAAATAATTTTGGCAGTAAATATTTTGAAACCCAAGGAAGCAGAAAAAATATTACCAGTGACTTAGGCCCAATCAATGTAGATATGTTTCCTGAAGAATTAGGGAATGTGTCATAGAATTATTACAGATAATTAATTAAAACTTCAACTCACAGTTTAGAAATAGTTCTTTAGTCCTGTCTGTATAATATATACATTCCATATTTCTATATGGAATCTATATATCATAGAATCTATATCTACCTATCTATCTAAAAACATTAATTTCAAAGTAGATTTCCTTGTGCTTATCCTGTGTGTATTTAAATCTGTCGTAACAATATTGGTGAAATCTAAAAATTATAGAATATAAGATGGTCAGTTTTTGACATAACATTCAGAATGAAATTTACTATTTTCTAAATGCCTGCATATGGGGCGCCTGGGTGCTTCAGTCGGTTAAGCATCCAATTCTTGATTTCAGCTCAGGTCATGATCTCAGGGTATTGGGATGGAACCCCATGTTGGACTCTGTGCTTAGCAGGGAGTTTGCTCAAGGATTCTTTCTCTCCCTCTCCCTCTGCTCCTCCCCCCATTCGCTCGCTCTCTTTCTCTCTAAAATAAATAAACAAATCTTTAAAAAAAATAAAAATAAAAAAATAAAATAAAATAGAATGCCTGTGTATAAGAAGTACTTAGTGCTCAGAAATGCCATGTTTAGAAGACCACTGTGGTAGAAATAGGTATCATCCAGAGTGCCATGGTAAATCTATTTTAATTACTTTATAAGACATCTCATACAGAAACTTATTTATTGATAATATTTTTAAAAATTAGTATTTTCACTTTGACTTCTCAGGAGTCATAGAATAAAGTGAGAATTCCAGTTAAAATAGACAACATATTTAATCATTCAGAAAGTCTATGTGTATACCTGACAGAATTGCTACGAATAGTGTTCTTGAATATGTACACATGTCAAAACTAATGCATAAAATAAAACATCTTTTGGGGAAACAAGAACAATATAAAAATTCAAGCAGCTGAGACTAGAATCATAAATGAGAGATTTAAATAAAGTTTCAAAGCAAATATTTTTACATATTGTGCTGAGATTTTATACACACACACACACACACACACATATTTATATTCATGATAATTTGTTGATAGGAAATTGAGTAAAAAGCCTTCTATACAACAAAAGCTTCCATATTTTGGGGGGGGATGTCAGTTTATAAGTCTCTCTCTTCCAGTGAATGGGGAAAACCATCCAGTAATCTATTCCTCATTACAATATCTGTAGAACATGACAAGAAATCCTCCTCCAAAATCTGCAATAAAATGAAAATTGCTTACAAAAGCAAAATTTAGACCTTATGGACTGTGAACAATTTGCACATTTGTTATAAAGCAAATACAATGTATCTAACTATTCAAAAGGGAGTAATAACATTTACTAAAAGTAAGGATCTTATTTTGATGAAAAGTATAATTTACCATGTAAAAATAAATGTACTTCTGGGAAAGAAAAAAGTTTTAATGTATATATTAGAAATAAAATAATATTTGCCAAATACCACTTAAAAATCTGCAAAAAAAAAAAAAAAAAAACCTTATCTGAATGTAATAGGAAATGTTTGAGTAGCTGTATTTCTTTCTGTTGGCTATATGATCTTATATAAAAACTAATACAAATCCGGAAAATTTGAAGTAGTTCTCGATGATGAGAAAAATTATGATGGTATTAAATATATATAAATCTCACTTTCATAAAAATTGTTTTTCTTTGTAAATGAAGATGAAAATTTTTTAAACTTATTTTCTATTAAATATAGATGAATCCCTCCTTTTTTATCTTTGAAGATGCAAATAATTATTAGTTTCTTCATTCAATTTATGAAAGTTAGACTAGTAGAATTTCCCATTGATAACTTTGGGTTATTTGGGAGCAAGGCTCAGAGTCATAGGATCAAGCCCTGTATCAGGCTCCTTGCTCAGTGGGGAGTCTGCTACTCCCTCTTCCCCCACTTGTGCAAGCTGTCCTCTCTCTCAAATAAATACATAAAATCTTTAAAAAATGAAATAAAACAAGGTTAAAGGATTGTTGGAAATTGTCTTTTAAAAAATCTTCTCTTTCAATAAACATTTTTTTAAAGTTACAGATAACCTTAAACATACTAATTTGTTTATAGAAATATATATTACATTTGGTAACTTTTACCAATTTTACTTTAAGAAATTGATTTTCCATAAATGTGTTTTTATCTAAGGTGTCTCTTTGATATAATAGTTCCATAAGCCTGACATTAGCCATTCAAAGTGATTTTCAGAAATCCCATTAAAACCGGGATACTGTTTATTTCCTTTTATAATACTCTTTGAGAGGAACTCAGTACATTCTATTAAAATTCCTTTCACTTGTCCTAAAGCGCACCTTGAATTCAGTATAGTCTTGTGTTAGTCTGTGACTCTCTGGTTTCCCAATCCCATGACCACATGATCTATTTTTCTGTCCTTTTCAGTGATAACTTTTTGTATCCTGTCATTTTTTCACTTTTCTTTTCAAAAAAATATTTGTTTTAAAAATTGTGGTACAATATATCTGACATAAAATTTACCATTATAACCATTTTTAAGTGTCCACTTAGGTGACATTAAGCATCTTACTTTCTTTTGCCATAGCAAAGCACCAGTTGTCTTGACTTCCTAAATCAGGTAGCAGGATGAGTGTTCTCAAAGAAAATAAGAGTTTGATGAGGAGAGTATGGGAAATCAAGCTACAGCTTTTGCTTTGATTTGCTGGCTTGCCAGTGGGTCCTAAGGATTAAAAAACAAAGCAAAACAACATGTAATTGCTGAGGATTATTAGCTAATTATTGGTGTAAATTGTTAATGATGAAAGTGCTAAGACCTTAAAGGGATCCATTCCTGGAAAAAGAACTTAATAAAAGGTATTTAAATTCTCCTTAGAGCACTTTCAGGTGAAGATGATGCTGCCTCGCCCCCAAGTAATGAATGCTGTTTTGGTACTTAAGTCAGTTGTTTGCTGACTATTTAATAATATGCACGTATATCTCTAATATTTTTCCCAGTAGATAAAAACTCTGCCATCACTTTTACCTTCAGGTGAATGACTGAGGTTATTAAATGTTTGCTCTGAGTAACTGTTGAATACTAGTTACTCTTAACAATTTAGGGTTTCTTTTTAACTCACTGTCTTACTCAATATTCGCACATTCCTTTATTCGGAGAGAGCTAAATAGTGTTTGCAAATGTTAACATGACCGTAATCATTTGGTCAACTATAGGCTGATCTTGTGTAATTAAAATTCTCAAATGCTACGTGGCAGGAACTGAGTGTAGATCTGAAAGAGAGTGACTGATCACAAGATCACAGCATGCTGTTTTTTTAGGACTGCAAGGACATACATGGGGTGACATTATATTCAGAATTTACATGCCAGTTAGTAAATGTTGCATATCATCGGCAGAGGTTCCTCTAGTACATGATAGAGATGCTGAAGGAAAGATTTGATGATACAAATATAGTGGGGAAATTGTTACTCTTATTTTATTTCTCCAGACAGTATCAACATAGTAATGGAATCAGACCCAGTCGATAAATACTAATTGAGCTGTACTGTATGTTACAGACAGTCTCAGCTCCCTGACTGGCTTTATCCAGGCAAGTTCATGTTTGTGCCTCTAGGTTTCTCATCAGTTAACTAAAAGTAATGATACCTACATCATAGATTTCTGTAAGGCTCTGATAAAGTAACATATGTAAAAAAGTTAGTGATCTTCACAGCTCCACGTAACAGTTAATTCTTATGATTATTAAAGCCCTCTAAAAAGACAATATGATGTAATAGAAAAAGAACAAAAGAAGTTGACTAGTGTTGTGGTCATCATCATGCTAGAGCCACAAGGCTTTGATGATGTCAGTTAACCTTTATAATTTTGCCAATGTCAGATGATCAAATGAAGCTATTTGGGAAAATTCTTTTTTTAGCTTTAGCTTTAGTTAATACACTTAATTCTTATTAAAATCACTGGACACAGAAAGACTTGCCATTATCTATTCTTACATGATTTTCTTTCTTGAATCATACTAAAGGGATATCCAATAGGAAAAGACAGTGACAATGATATGAATTGATTGTGCTTGTTTTTCATTCTTCAGTGCAAATGCTGGCCTGGATTCCAACTGAAGGATGATGGTAAAACATGTGTAGACATTGATGAATGCTCCTTGGGATTTCCGTGTAGCCAGCAATGCATCAATACATATGGGACCTACAAGTGCCTCTGTACAGATGGCTATGAAATACAACCTGATAACCCAAATGGCTGCAAATCACTCTCAGGTATCGAACTGCACTTGTCCACTGATCCAACCTCAGTTACACATATGGATCATGAGTTTTATAGCCATTCTTACTGAATTCACTCCCCCTTGCTACTTCTGAGAAATCAAAATTCTTCCCTATTTACCTCGATATAGGAATCTGTCACTCTCATTTTGCGTGCTGTCCACAAGCTGTGCTGTTTGTAATAAAGTTGCATTATGGTCTTGTGAATTATTAAGTGCTTTCTAGATTTTGAAAGTGTTTAGAAGTAAAAAAAAACTATTTCTAGCCGTTTTTCCTGCTGCATCACAGGTTCTTAGGAGTAGGTTTGGCCAAGACTATTAAAGAGCTTATTGTGACTGTATTATAATAGTTTTTCCTTCTCCCCTCACCACACACATTCATATATGTTTGCCAAGGAGAAGTGGTCAATAATGATAATGGTACTGATGATGACAACAACAGCAATAAATCAGCTCTGTAGGACTATTTGAATTCTTCCAGTGATTCAGCAAACATTATTAAACTTCTGTTTGTTCCAAGTAGTGTGTTTGATTTGTAAATTAGAAAATTCATTAGAACATGGACCACAATTTTTAAAATATTGTAATTCTAGGAGAGAAAATCACACATATTGAAATAATACAAAGCAATATATAATAAATAATGACTGTTTAAATGAGCAAAAAATGGTACATAATATGTCTCTTACCCCCATAGTTTTTGAATATGATGAATCAAATTAGCATTGCTAGTGTCTCATGTATGTGCATGTCATATATGCATGACAAACATTAAAACATTAGATATTTTATTTATTTATATAAAATAAACACCAGTGACAGAAATTCTTAAAATTAGTTTTCAACTGGCTAAACCTTTGCACATTATGGAGAAAAATATAGCCCTTTCAAATTTTTTTATTTCATTTTTACTTATTCTTGGAATATTCATCACTGAATCAATTTGTGTATTATTTGGAGCCTGCTTTTTTTTTTTTTTTTAATTTACCCACCTACTTACATCATGCAATCAGTGACATATGAAGAGATAAAATCTCAAACCAGTCAAAGTTTTTGTTATTTCTAGCTTTTTGCTAAGGATGGTATAAAGGAGATGAGTGCTAATGATTACAATTTTGGTCTTATTATATCATGTATCCATGCTGTAGTTGTTTCTCATTAACAGTAATAATTAGAAACTAATAATAATTTTAATACAAAAACAAAGTATTTCTGAAGCATAAATGTTTTGCTAAAGAGAGGATAGATTTTTTCCAACTTTACTGAGAAATAGTTAACATATAACTGTGCAACTTTATTTTTTTAAATTTTATAATTGTGTAACTTTAAAGTGTATAATGTGTTGATTTGATACACTTATATACTGAAATACGATTGCCACCATAGTGTTAGACACTTCCATCACTTCACCTAATTACCATTTCTTTTTTCTGGCAATAACATTTAAGCTCTACTCTCTTAGCAACTTTCAAGTATGTAGTATTGTTATCTATAATCACCTTAGATTCTCAGAACTTCGTTGTCTTCTAACTGGAAGTTTGTACTCTTTAATCAACATCTCCCCATTTCCCTTACCCCTCATACCTGGTAACCACCATTCTGCTGTCTGTTTCTATGAGTTTGGCTTTTTTGAGATTCTATGTATATGTGATCTCACATAATATTTGTTTTTCTCTGACTTATTTCACTTGGTATAATGTCCTCAAGGACTATCCATGTTGTTGTAAATCGCAGGATTTTATTCTTTGTCATGACTGAATAGTATTCCATTGTGTGTGTATGTGTGTGTATAATATTACATATGTATGTGATATAGAAAATATAGAATATATACTATATATAATATACATATACATTACATACTATATAATATGCATATGTGTAAATACAAATATATAAATTAATACATGTGTTTGAATACAGGTACCTATACATATAAACATATATTTATACATATGTGTATGCATGTCACATCTTCTTTATTCATCTGTTCAGGGGCACTTAGGTTGTTTCCATGTCTTGACTGCTGTGAATAAAGCTGCCATAAACATGGGAGTGCAGATATATCTTTGATTCCTGCTTTCATTTCCTTTGGATAAATATCCAGAAGCGAGATTGTTGGTTCATATGTTAGTTGTATTTTTAACTTTTTAGAAACCTCCATACTGTTTTCCATAGTGGATTTACATTTCTACCAACAATGAACAAAGGTTCCCTTTTCTCACATCCTTGCCAACACTTGTTATCTCAGGTCTTTTTGATGATAGTTATTCTAATAGGTGTAAGGTGATAACTCATTGTGGCTTTAATTTGCATCTCCCTGGTGATTACTGATGTTGAGCATCTTTTCATGTACTTGTTGGCCATTTGTATGTCTTCTTTGGAAAAATGTCTGTTCAGTTTCTCTGCTGATTTTTATTTATTTGTTTATTTATTTAGTTATAGAGAGGGGAGAGGGTCAGGGAGAGAGGAGAAAGAAAATCTTAAGCAGGCTCCATGCCCACCACAAAGCCCAACATGGGGTTCTATTTCACAACCCTGAGATCATGACCTAAGCAGAAATCAAGAGTCAGACACGTAACCAACTGAGCCACCCAGGTGGCCCTCCTCTGCCCATTTTTAAGTCAATTTTATTTTGTTATTGATTTGTATGGACTCTTTATATATTTCCAAGATTAACCCTAATATTAACACCTTATCAGATATATAATTTACAAATATTTTCTCCCATTCCATAGGTTGCCTTCTAATTATGTTGATTGTTTCTTTTGCTGTGCAGAAGCTTGTTAGTTTGATATAGTTCTGCTTATTTTTCCTTTATTACTTGTGTTTATTGTGTTATATATAAAACAATCTTTACCAAGACCTTAATGGAGACTTTTCTCAATGTTTTCTTCTAAGAGTTTTATAATTTCAGGTATTACATTTAAGCAGTAAAGAACATACCTGCCTGAGTATTAAGGTAGACCATGACTGACTAATTTCATGTTTATAAATATAGTTGACAAGAGATGGCAAAGCACCTTCAGCTTTAGAGCCGATTCCCTTTAGTAGGGTTATGAATCTCAATTTAGCATCAATAAAGACTGAATGATTGACTGGAGGTGCTGCTCTTGCTAATGGAAGATGTCCCGTGTGTATGGAACACATTTCTAGTCCCTGACATATAAAGTATGCTAAAATACAATATAGCACCCTATATACTTACTGTGAAACTAAAGGATAAGAGGAAAGAATTAATTTTTAATATAAATTAAACAAATAGGACAATAAGTCTATAACGATAAATGATTTATAATAAAATCCACATTAAGTTCCATAAAGTGACTAACTTTTTCATTGCTTTTTTCTTTCTTTTTTTTTTTTTTTTCCTAATTTCTCCTAAAAAGTAAATTTGCCTATCAGGCAACTAAGTATATGACTTCATCTTAGAAATGAAGCTCTTTAAAAAAAGAGTTTGAACAAAACTTTAATTGAATTGACCCAGGATAATAACAATCAAGAATGTGATCAATTTGAATTTAAATTATTCAGGTACATATTCAGATAAATGTGCTATACAAACTTTCTGAATATTTTTTAGTTACAAATCCAGTTTGGGGGGGTGGGGCACCTGGGTGACGCACTCAGTTAAGCATCTGACTCTTGGCTTTGGGTCAGGTCATGATCTCAGGGTCGTTGTTTCTAGCCCCCATCAGGCTCTACCACTCAGCAAAGATTCTCTCTCCTTCTCTCACTCTCTAAAATAAATAAATAAATCTTTTAAAAAATAAAAATAAAAATCCATTTTGTTTCGAAAAAATCTGAAGAGAAAACCGATCTAAAGTTTTAGAGGATCTTCATATATTTGGAACATGGTCAGAGTCTTACTATTAACGTTCCTGAACTCTAGAGCAAGGGAGATACTACAACTTATTAGACAAATTTTAAGGAGGAAATAAAGACCATTAACGATCATTAAAGGATTAAAAAAGCTGGATTATGGGGAAAGGTGAAATTAATAAACAAAAATTATAGAATCTGGAGTTCCAAAATTATCTAACGGAAGTTTCCAGGCAGATAAAACAAATATATGTAGGCAGTGATACCCTTGATTTTCACCAAAGTCATTTTGACAGCATAACCTGTTTATTAGATTATCAAGAAAGATTTTTCTGATTTTATGAATTAGCTGTACTGTAGGTCTCTGAAATAGGTATAGTTTATTCTTTCTGAAACTCATTTTAAAAAGTCAGATTATGACAGCAGATATTTTCCAATTCCAAATAAATTAAATAATCTGCTGTTCATGAATACTGAGGGAAAGAGAGAGATGCATTTAGAATTATCTAGATTTTCCATACTGCCTGGGTATCTGCTACTTTTCCATTTTATTATCAATTGAAATGCTTAGTGTGAATTTTTTAACCATTAATCTACCAGAGGGCACTGCATTTAAATTTATAATGCAGCAAAAACTAAAGTTGAGACTAAGCAAAGTTGAAAACCATACATATAAAATTCTAATTATGTTTTTGTCTTGGTATTTAGATGAAGAACCTTTTCTAATTCTTGCCGATCATCATGAGATAAGGAAGATTAGCACTGATGGCTCCAACTATACACTTTTAAAACAGGTATGACATTGTCATGATGATTTCATATTTAATATGATTCCTCCATTGCCACTGTCAGTTTCATTCATCTTTCTTGAGAATTTAGTTTCATTTTAAGTGCAAATATTCATTAGCAACTGGGATACTGACTCTCCTTGACAGTTGGATTTTTCAGTTTTCCTCTAAGTCACAGATTAGAAATGAAAAGTTCACATGAAAATCTAGATTTCAGGCTACTCATGAAAATAAATAGGGAGATATAGCAGTGCTGAGCTCACATCCTTCAACGTCCATGATCCAAACTGTGTTGCAGTTAACACTTTGACATAGAGGCCAATGCTCTCCAATTCACTGAAGTTCTCAGACTTCCCATGTGCTCGCCACAGGTATACTTGTTCATGAATGTCTGTGAGGTTTAGATTCTTGCTCTTGATATTAGAGTGTGCCAGCAACATTCACTGTATCATTGGAGAGAGGCATCTCTAATTGTGAACCCTGCAGAGATTGGGAAAAATGTAAAATATTTTCATGTTTATAAAAAGTAAACAAATCTATTGACAATATAAGAATTACCCCTATCTATTTAAGAGATGAATAATATGAGAATAATAATGAGTAATAATATAAGATTGTATTATATAAGATAATAGAAGATCAATACAACAATGGGGAGAAAGTTTTAGCATATATAAGTGTGAAAAAATGTTTGCTGCCCAAATGGTTTCTACACTATTTAACTTAATTCTTTTTTCCTGTCTAGTCTAATTTTAAGCTTATAGCAAAGTTACAAAATATTGAAAATTGTCTTTTTCTTTTGGAGTAGGTCTCCATACCCCCTCCAAGCCTCTCTATACCTTCAAAGTTGAATGTGCCAGTCACTGATTTCCTATATGCTATCTGGAAAAGGGACGTGCTTATTTTCTCTTTACTAGGTTGTTTTTGTTTATTTGTTTAACATTTCTTCCTTTTAGACTCTGCTATCAGAAAGGGAGGAAGTTCTCTCTTTAGGACACTCTGTATAAGCTCAGTTGAACTGATAACTAAAATAGCAACAATAATTTATTGACTTCATGAAGACCATAACAGAGCTTCAATGACATCTCCTTGCTTTATTTTCCAACCCTGTGATTCAGGACGTTTCTGCTGGTATCCCTTTTGTTGTTCTCACGCCTAATATGTTATCAGAGATTGTTCTAAATGGAACAAAATGATTTTTTCCTGTATGCATCATTTAAGTCTATTTCATATATCCAGACTGCTTTAACGCACACGTTCAGATAGCACTTTTTTCCTGGTATCATTTTCAACTATTGCCAATCACTAGTACCTAAGTGGGGATGACTTTCAGATAGGTTTCTTAGTGTAGTGTTTATGAAAATGAAGAGAGAGTGAGAGAAAAGAGGAAGCTCATGAGGACTCTGAACATCTGTGTCTTTGGAAAGCATTTATGAATGTGACCACTGAGTAAGGAAATAGACGCCCAAAAACTAGACATAAGCCTTAAATCCAGTTTTGCCTGAAGTCTGTTTGGAATATATCATTTCTGTCAGGGAAGATATTTTTAACTACGTTTCATTATAGCATTAGAGGAATTTTCAAGGAGTTCTGGGCAGTAGAAACAGTGTTTTTTTTTTTTTTTTCTCTCTCAGAGATTTCTGTCTACATGTAGTAAAAAACAGAAGTAATTATCTCCCCATATTTTCTTTCAGTCAAAATAAGTGAAAAGACATCCTTGACTTAAATTTGGGAGGAATTTTTTTTTGTGTAGGTGATTAGGAAGAACAATTTACCATAATATCTTGAATTTTATTCTCTTTGTTGTAGTCCATACAATCTCATGAAGGATTTTAGTGAAAAATTATAACAACTGGTAGATTATTTTTTACCCTATGTATTCTAAAACATAGCTGTAGCTAGGCTAGCTATAACTTAAATTCATACACCACATGCATAAAGAAAATGTACTTTAATAACATGGATTTTGGAAGCAAAATGCATTAATCAACTATTAATTTTATTAATTTAAGTGCATTAACCAAGTGGCTTTCCAATGTTATCCAATTCAATCCTAGCAATGCCTTTTATTCCAGTAAAATTGCATAGAGAAACAAAACACAATTTCCTAAATTAATCATCTTGAACCAAAGGGTGCAAATCTTCAGCTATAGAAATGAAAGAAGCAAATAGGATTTTGATGAAACCAATTTTCAGCTCTAAAACCACTGGGATGACTCTAGTGTTTAGACATTATTTTGACCATGCCCTTGGCTGTTTTAATGTTCCTTGCATATGATTCTGCAAAGGGAATTGCGAAGTTTTCTGTGGGGATTAAGGGTAAAGCTGTAGAAAATGACCAGCTTGGTTAGATAGATATGTCAGAATTCAGAGCTTCAATTCCTCTGCATTTATATCTTTAATTTATTATAGTGAATTGCTGAATTTGGAATTGGATTTTCATTATCTAAATTGATTATTGTAAGGAAAAGAATAGATAATTCTGCCCTGATTGGGTGAATCTTTCCTAAAGTTAGTGACAAGATGCTTTTCTCCATAAAGCTCTAATTCATCCATCTGAATTGCAGGCCGTCACAGAACCATAACACATTTACCTTATTCCTCTGCTGTTAAAAGCATTTGAACAGAAAGGATATTACAAACTACTGTTGGAGTGAATTTATTAAACTCTCAACAGAACTTGGACCAAATTCAATTTATATTTTTAAAACTTTGATTTTGCATAGAGAGCTTCCTAGATATGTATGCTGAAGTGCATTTAGTTAAGGAGTCCTCCAGCTTTTAGCTTGTGAATGAATATTTAACAAATCTTTTGAATCTGTGACTGATTTTTTTTAAGCATTTATGGTGGTTATTTTTGATCAGTAATTCAGTTAAGAAGTATACTTGTGTTTATTCATGTGGGTATAGTAATTTACACACAGTCATGTTTGTTTATTTGTGTCTCTTGCTTATGACCAATGGCAGGCAGTTTCAAGGGATCAGGGTATTTCAGGTTAACTTTATAATCTGAGGCTGAAGAAAGAGATTGCTCACGTTAAGCCAACTAAAAATATAAGATTTGCACTTATGATTTTAATGCCATCACCACTAGAATTTAGCCTGCTGAGAGAAGAAAAAATCAGTATCTTCCAGAATCTTCTCTGACTTGCTTCTATAACTAGGCCATCTTTAGTCTTCTAGATCATCGCAAAGAAATAAAATATGAACAGTAATAATTTAGCCTTGGCCCAAGTCTTATAAAAGAGTATATAAATCTAATGCAGAGTCATTATCTGATTTTAAATTTGGGGAATAGATCTGGAAACTGAACCCAGATGTGGTAATTATCATCCTCCCTTTCCCTTCTCCTCCAACTAAACAAAACAGCCCATCTCCCCAAAGGTACTAATCCTGACTCATAAGACTATAGCTACTCATAAATAACCCCTAAAACAATTTGAGACTTAATTACAATTTTAGGTTGAATATGGATATAAGCAAGTTTACAACAGATATAAAGATATGGTGAGGATCTCTTAGGGCTTTGCCAAATGTCTATAGTGTCAATCATTTTTTAATACATAAAATTTATATATTAAGAAACTATCCAAGCCTTAAAATGAGTTAACACAATTGAAATCCTGATCCAAGTTTTGTTGGTCCATTGGGGTAGTAAATCTATGGGCCCTAATGAAAGGTCAGAATTAAATTAACCCCTCAGCAATCATTTGAACAATTCACCTAGAAAGATTCCTAGATCCTGATACACAGTTCTTAAATCAAATCTGTCAAAAGGCACACCTATCAGACCAAAGAACTGTAGTATCCAGAAACCTATCAGTTGGATTCATGTTCAGTTTTGTTACCTTCTAAAAAAGACATGAGTCTGGAGACAGGCATTTCCTCATATTTCCATGTGGAATAAAAAGATGTTGGCCATGCAGTTCCTCTTTGGTCAAATACTTACCTGGGATTATAACTTCTAAATTCTAATATGGCACCATGTTGACTGGAGGGCCCTTGGAAGCAAGAAGAAGCTAAACAAGGCAGCTGATTTATGTTATTGAGACAAATGATTTTGGACAGAGTAGATTCTAAAGCTTCTTTTCTGACTTCCATCAGATGGCTATCCAGGGCTCATTTTCAATCTTCAGGGATCTTCAGCCTTTCCAATTTAGATGTACGCTCTCTTCCGGTTACCCTACACAACAGATAATAATGACATTAAATTCATACTTTTTAACATTAACCTAAAGTGAGAGTGTTTCACTTTATCTCCCTAAAAGCAGTTTTTATTTTTTTTTTCCCACCCACGATACTGGCTATTTACTTAAATCTTTATCTGTAAGAACTCCAAAATTTTTGTGACCTACATGGAAAATATTTTCAAATAAATTATGCAACATCTTAAGTGTACGGTATAGAGAAGATGTAAACATAAAATGCCTTTAAAAAGAATTGGTCACAAATTCTCTTCATTGTAATAACTATAACTATTTAGGTTCAAAAGAAGATAGTGATTCTTAACTACTAAAACATTTGAAAATAATGTCCATTCACTATTATTCAAACATATCCTTTTTTTTTATTTTTAGGGATTAAACAATGTTATTGCTATAGATTTTGATTACAGAGAAGAATTCATCTATTGGATTGATTCTAGCCGACCCAATGGCAGCCGCATAAATAGAATGTGTTTAAATGGAAGTGATATTAAGGTAACTACATGTTGCAATGATGGGATTATTGGATAGTTTATTAGTATAGCTGACTTGAATAGAAAATGTTATTTGATGGTAATTATACAACTCATAGAATGTATTAGGTTGATTTGAATTTCACATTTGTACAGTGTTAATACATACTTAAAATATAAACTATGAGGCTTTTTAATCCATATGTTTCATTTTGACATTATTACTTGCAATAAGATAAAAATCAGATTGGGTAAATAAAATTCAGAATAAAATTCACAACCCCAGAAAACGTGAGGGATGCTTCTGCCTGAATGACTAGTGCCTGACCTGCAATTGTGGTGATTTATGTAAAAGGGAAAGTTGAGTCTGAGAATCTATTATTGAAAAAATTAATTACTAGACTCTAGATTGAAATTATAGCACTATTAAAATTAACCTCCTATACATGGAAATAATTGAATACATTTCTATAAAATCATGAATGTTCTGATCAGACAGCATCATAATTAAATACATGTCACATTCTAGATATGAGCTACTTGGCATTATTTCTGAGTTATCTTGAGTTTTATGTTCTGCTGAAGCGAGCACTGTGTTATCTTAATTTTTTAAAATAAAATTATTTGAAAAAATAAAATAAAATAATTCGTGCTGCATATATGCAGTAAAATATATTATAAAGGCATCTAAATTTAAGTACATAGAGCAACTTTTTTTGTAGCCATGTATAATATCATATAGAAATTTTTAGTGGGAACAATCATTTTTTAAAATATTAATAAAATCTTGAAATGTGTATATGCAATGCCAAGACAACCAGTATGATTATATTTATGTATAAACTTCATTTTTGTATTTATGTATAAACTGATAATTTATAAATGAAATATCTGTATTTATAGAACAAAGAAGCAGATGAATTTTGTCTTTTAATTCTTTGACTATTTACATAAAAACTGTAAAAGAAGCATTACCCAAACTTGATCATATTTTTTTTACAAGACATTTAAATTTTAGGTCACCTTTATATATTTTGAATATATGTTAATATTTTTAAAGGATTAATTATCTACTGTCTTGATACTTGATACTACTAAGCCGTTATGACTTTGAATCGTGTCATAACATAGGGTCACAAAATAAATCATATTTCTATTGAGATTACTAATTCATTGATTTTCATGTAAATTATCAGCCATGCCAATTTTTTAGAAGTGGAATTTGGGAGAAAGAAAAGATATCTTGCAATTCAATATAGTAGATTGATACAATTAGTCGCTGAAAATGCTCATGTAGTCATATATGTATGTGTAGGTATATACCTAAGTATATATATAATATATATATTATATACACACAAACATACATACCATATATATATATAGTATATATATTATATATATATATAATATATATAATATATATACTATATATATTATATACACACAAACATACATACCATATATATATATATATATATAGTATCCTTACTATTGATAACATTAGGGAAAGAATAACTATAAACTTTCATTATTGTTTTCTTGTCTCTAACCATTGGCTTCTATATAGCCCCAAGTTTCAGTTTCTCCTTTCACATAATCCTCAAAGCACTGAGAACTCAGAAATAGCAGTCACATAGAATCTTTGGTTATTTTATATGCATCATATTTGTATGTACAAAGTTTATATCCTTATTATAGCTGATATCAACATGGGTTAGAATCAAGTTTAGCAATTGTATGAACTTCACTTCCTTTGGTTAGGTTAAAATGATGTATGTCCTCACTTGTATTTTTTTTCTCTTATTGTAGAAGATAATTTAAGCAGGGCAAGAGCAGTTGGGAGAGTGGAGAATGCCATTGGTATCTTCCCCCAAACCTGTTAAAGATAAATAATATCAATAATTCTGTGTGTGTCTTTGTGTGTGATAGTATTTCTCCCCCCAATTTTCAGAAGACAGGTAAACTACAACAAAAATGTCATGAACAACTTTGTAGCTGCCCAACAGCTTTTTATTTTGGTGTTTACTTCTTAAACCCATATGTCATTTTTAGGGGCCTGATTACAGTTACAGATATGGTAATTTCTCCTATCACAGACAAGTAAGTTATTTAATTATTAGGGTAAATTTGTTCTATGTTTTATGCGTATCTAGATTCATTTCTAACGTTTAAATAGAATTCTGTAATCTCTGTAAAAATCAAGAAGCAATTTCTCAGTTCTTAAACTAGGTATTTACATTGTTAACTTTTTAAATTTTTATTTTGTTAGGTAGTGCATAACACAGCTGTCCCCAACGCACTTGCTGTCGATTGGATTGGAAAAAACCTCTATTGGTCTGACACAGAAAAGAGGATCATTGAAGTATCCAAACTCAATGGCTTATACCCTACTATACTTGTTAGCAAAAGGCTGAAGTTCCCCCGGGACCTGTCTTTGGATCCTCGAGCAGGGTTTGTAACAAACATTGAAAATCTTAAATTAAAGATCGAAATTGTGGATTACATTCAATGTGGTAAATCACATTCTGTACGTTTTAACATGGAAACCAATATGAAGTGTAATGTGTAGACATTCTTACTGAGAATTCAAAATAGAGATGTGACTATCACAGTGAAAAAGAAAAATATTTAAAGTGATGAGATTTTCCAGCAAGTATTTTTAAAAGTTTTAAACGCAAATGTTTTTCTAGCTAATCTATAAATGTAGTGGAAAAGAATAAAATGTACAGATTTCTCTAATTTTAATACCTTTAAATCTTGGAGGAAAGGCAGCGATTGTGGTGGGTCACAAATATGGATAATATAAGTCCTGTACCACTTTAGGGCAAGAGATGGAAGTAGTATCTATGGGTAATAAATAACAAGGTGCATTATGCACGCGTTCCAAAGGGATAGCACAGTGGACATATTGAGAAAGATTCATAATGGAGCTGTGTTTCAGTCGCATTTCATTGTGCAAAAGAACAAATCATTGTAAGGGTTAAGGACAGCAGGCTGGAGATTCCAGATGAGGGAAAAACACACAGTAAGGTGTTAGAGCTTAGGTGTCAAAGTCAAGTGTATGGCTGCTACAGTTCTAAAGATTATGACCATTATCATTCACTTTTAATTATGGTGTTTTGGTAGAGAAAGCATGCCTTTCCTTTTTTTTTTTACTATAATTTAGAGTGATTACAGACTGCAAAATGGTCTCTGTAGAAGTTCAACCTACTCAACGTGCTTGTTAAAATAACAAATTTAGGGAAGATTTGAATTTTTAGAATAGGACACAGTCACAGTAACAAGTATTATGATAACTGTAGTGCTCTAAATTTTCTGCCGTGTAAATTAATTTCACTTAATAAGTTTCATGAAATCACTGCTTTTATCATATCATATACAAAAATTAGACTTTGCTTCTTGCTAATATGTTATATCTATGTTTTTTGGTCCCTTATGTTTATAATTGGCAATGTGATCATGTCACTGTATATTTTATAGCTTAATTTTAAATATTACTTTGGGTAAAAGCAGTACCTAATAGGAGAAGACTTGCACTGTAAATACTCTTCTGTTTCCAAGGTAATGTGCAACTTTTAACTTTTTGCTATATAATTATGTAATCATTTTGTTGCCTTTTGAAGTATTTCCTTTACCATAGCAACAGAAGTTTCAAAAGAATGTCAATTCTGTTTTAATTGAAACAGAGTCACAAGAGAGTTTGTTTTTAAAATGTTTCAGGAAATAATGGCCAGATATACTAAGTTTGATTATTATCATCATCCATTCATAAGAATGTCAATATTTTAATTCCTTCAGTATCTTATCAGAAGATATTTATTTTAGTGTGTTCAAACCATTGTCCTTTTCTTCGAAACCAATATGGCTGGCTTAACCTCTCATTTTTATACTCTTCAGAATACTTCATATTAAACAAATGTTACTTCTAGATCATAATAGTCTTATGGAATTTACTAGTTATAAAGCAAAAACTGTGTCCCCGCCTAGTGAACACAACTCAGTCTAGCTTTAAGTTTTATTTCTCCTGGGTTATAGGTATCATTACCCTGTAAACTGAAAGCAGCCTTAAGTTATCATTCACATAAACCCATCCATCAAAAGTGTCAGTTAAAATAGTGAAGTACTAAATTATTGTAAACGTTATGAAAGACTCCCTTGATTTCAGTTTTGGATAATATTTTATTATGATATAGACATGCCATATTATAACCAAAAAAAAACAACCCAAAACCCAGATAAAAATTGAATCTTTTTATGTAACAATTAAAGCCATCTATTTTAGCAGATAAAATTTAATGACATCTTGTTGTACATGCTGTTTTTCTTGTTCCCCAGAGTGAGACAATAGGGCAACCTGGATATTAGTTTTTATGAGATGAGCTTCAGGGTGAAAATTCCATAACTGTCTAGAATATTGTGTAATCCTGCTTAAAAAATATCAGCCAAAATGTAAGATTATGTGATAAAAATGCCCTTGAATCTTTCCACATCAGATTAACATTGTAGTTTACATATGTTTTGAATTTGCCAATATGACTGACCCCCCATTTCCTTAAAGAGTGTGATTTCTGCACTGATATTTATTGAGGGGTAAAGCAAGCATTTGTTTAAAGGAGGATAAAGATCACTGGACCAATGTAATGAAGCAACTAAACTTTTAGGTGGTAACGTAGAGGTCCTTTCTGTATTTTAATGATAGTATCCCGATAGTCACAATATGAGTTTCATATGGTGGTCACTAAGAATGGTAAAGAAGATACAAGTAGACAGATTGATCATCATCCTGGTTGTTACATTTAATTTCACCTGAGACCCAATTATCCTAATCATTTTATTATCTGGTTTAGTTTGGGAATTACTATTCTAATTTATCATAAGTTTGGGGCAGTTAAAATTATTTACATCAATGTGTGTGAAAGTTGTCATTTATGCAGAATATTATATATGTGTATACCTGTGCATTGTAAAATAGAGTAGAAAATGTAATGTTAAAGCCAGACTGAGCATAATTTTATGTTTTTTGGATGATTAATATGTTATTTTAGGTAATAACATAGCAAAAGACCATTATGACAAACATTAAAGTGAATGTGTGATATGACTGGTTAACAGAAAATTAATCTACTCACTCATTTATTCAACTCATTTTTCTTTAGCATTTAGTGTCTATCTGTCACTGTTCTAGGTAGGAGAGTAAAAATAAAAGGCAAGGTCCTATCTCTAGGTATTTCACAGTCATTGGGTAGGCAGATGAGTAAATAATTATAATACAATGTAATAACTTATTAAAATAGAAAAAAAAGAAAATAGAAAATGTTTCTATCTCAGCTAGAATCAGAGTCAGCTTCCTGGGCAAAACTGATAGAGTAAGAATTAGCCAGATGCTTACATCGAAAACCGGGGATGTACTGTATGGTGACTAACATAATATAATAAAAAATTATTATTAAAAAAAAAAAAAGAAAGAAACCTAGAACCAAAAAAAAAAAAAAAAAAAGAATTAGCCAGATGATGCAGTGCACTTCAGAGCAGGAGGCATTTCAGGCAAAAGGAACAAGCTCTCTGGAAAAGCAAAAGATGCACAGAAGAGCATTGGCACATTGAAGGCATTGAAAGAACTCCTGACGGGAACAATTTTAAGTGCGAACTATTGTGAAACTTTGATGCCAGTCCACTTTACAGAGCAAGAAAAGACCTAGGGATCAAAATACAACACAATACAGCAATAACAACAAAACAAATCTTATAAGACTTCTGGCTCAGGCAAACAGTAGAACAAGCTTTCCCTGGAATATGAGGAGTACAGGAAAGGGGCAGAGATAAGAAAGGGAGACGATCAGTTTGTAAACCTATTGGGATTGGAGTTCCCATGTAATAATAACGGTAACGAAGATAACTAACTGCTTCTCTAGAATTCTATGAATTTGAAAACTGTGAATTTTATCACTTTAGTTGCTTGAACTGTTTTCTGAGTCTGTGAGAAAATATTATTATTTTTACTATTATCCTTAAAGCACAGAAAAGAACATTCAGCCTCAAATGGCCAAGTGATTTTCTCAGGATCATTTAGGTAGTAAGATATTAAATTCGGGATTTAACCCAATTTTCAAGCTTTGGTCCCATACTTTTCCTATTATACCACACTAGAAATTTTCAGTAACAAAATGCTATTGGATCATGAGCATGTTTTTCAGGAGCCATACAAACAGGGATAAGAAAACAAACATATAAAGACAAAGCTATAGTTTCTTCCATTTTAATAATTAGCCTTTTTATAAAATTTTAAATCTGGATATGAGTTTTTTGGAAATAAAAGCAATACAAACATGCCTTATTATTAAGAACATTTTTGTTTGGATTACTTTTCTAATAGTCTGTTAGCAATACCACAAGAAAATAATACTAGGTGCTATTTTGAATTATAAATATATTTTAATGAAAATATATTGAAGGCCTCATATATTATATGACTCAGTATCTGTATCCATTATTGCCAATATGGATAATGATAATGCAAATAAATTTGAAAAAGACAAATTGTATATTTTATGTCATTTTATTTAAATTTTATATCATTTTTTCTTCCTAGAATGCCCTTCTGATTTTCCTTTAGTTGGAATAACTTCCCATTTTTTCAACAACAGCAGATAATACCACTTCCTCTGTGAAACATTTCCCAGTTGTGCCTAAGAAATCCCCACATATTGAACACATACCATTACATGACTTTTTAATCTTTTTTTAATTTTTATTTTTTGAGGTGTAATTTACATAGCACATTATATTAGTTTCAGTTGTACATATGACTATTCCTGGTATAGATATCTATCTCTCCATCTGGAAAGTGAGTTCTTTTAGCAAAAGCTGTGGCTTCATCACTGGTTGTGCTGAACGCCTAGATTGTGAAATTCACTGCAGAAGGAAATAGTAAATGGTCAACCGGATGTACACAGCAAATAGGGTTATAGCTACAGGGACATTGTACCTGCATCATTGCCCAAACCAATACATCAGTATGTAGACAACTTGCATGTCTCAAGGAGAAAAATCATAAGGGAACTTTTGTTGTGAGGGAATGAAAGGCATTCCAGGAATGAAAACTCAGTTTCTGATTTCTGTGGGAAAATAGAAATATTTTGTTAAAATAAACAGTCAAATAAAAAATCCTTTCTCTACCAATTTTTAAACCTATATTCCCATATTTAGTCAAAAACATATAGGAAATGAATACCAAAAATTAATTTATAATTCAAAATCAGAAATAATTGCAGTTGGAAGAAATGTCTCTGAGTATATTTCCTGAATTCAGGGGGGGGAAAAGTAGTAAAAACTGAGAGTAGACTTCTATTTTAATTTTTTAAAAGAAATATAGTATATTATATTAAACTATAAAAGACATCCTCAGGAACCACAGAAGCCTATAGATATAGTTACAGTAGACATTGTTTTCTATGTTCACACTTTGTTGTAACTTACAGAATAGATATTATTGGGGCTGAGGTTTTTCAGATATGATCTTAGGTAAACATTACATATTATATGGTTGAAATTTAGAACTCCCCACTTGTCATTTTCACTGAAGTTTTCATTTTTCAACTTTAATTATTTACAGCAAATTTAATTATTTACAGCAAATTTACAGCAAATTACAGAATAGATATTATTGGGGCTGAGTTTTTCAGATATGATCTTAGGTAAACATTACATATTATATGGTTGAAATTTAGAACTCCCCACTTGTCATTTTCACTGAAGTTTTCATTTTTCAACTTTAATTATTTACAGCAAATTTTGTACTTAGGTGGTTTTTAAGAAGTTGAATTTCAGATGTTAAAATTACCAGAATGTCTGGTACAGACTTATTGAAAAACTTGGAGAAAATGTATGGTAATGGGGCTTAAGTATGGAAAAGAAAATGAAATTTAGCCATCGGAAGGTAGGTACCCATAAGGAGAGAGAAATCCTGTATCTATGAAGATTCGTTCATACCTGAAAAGAATTAAACTATACTTTTCTTCAATGCAATAGAATATTCTCATAATATTCTTTTAGTTGATTTTTACTTAAATAGATAAATCATGTAATAAAACACAAAATCCAGACAAATTATATAATACTATACACACAATCCATATGCAACATATCACCTATTAGGTGGGTTTAACCAAATCAATAGAGAGAGAGCGTACAGATATATGTGAGGTATATATTACATATCTAGTACAGATAAAAAATAATAGCTAATTTTGCTAAACTTTTATTCCATGTTTATCAGTGTTCTAAATTTGTTCCCTATATTCTATCATTTAATCCTCATGTGATCTTTGAGGAGGAACTATTGTTATTCTTTTCAACATGGACGTAAACACAGGCTCAAAGAAGCTAATTAAATTGGCTAGATTCACACAGCTAGTAATAGGTAGATCTGAAATTTGAACCCTATTAACCTGTTTCTAGAAATCATTTCCTTAAGGCTCTACATAGTGCTGCTTAGAGAAAACGGTAGTCTATAAATCTAGAGACCTGAGCCCTTGTTCCAACTGTATCACTACCGTAATAGACTACGACAACACACATAATCTTACATGGTCTCAGTTTATCAGTAAAATGAAAGTCTTAGGCTATATGATCTTTAAGACCTGTTACAGCATTAAAATCTTCAATTTATATTTTGTTCTAAAATCTGAAGGAGATAAGGATTACTCTTATCTTTATAAAGTAACTATGAAGATAAGATTTATGTTCAAAGAACTATTAGTGAGCACAATATTTCTTTCATGCTCTCTTCCATCTAGGATAAAATTATCATTCCTTCTTTTGTGCCTCCATAGTAAAAAGTAGTTTTATCATAATACTTTTTTTTCATTTGTTTTACATCCACCCCTATTGTATTCACTGAGAGATCTTTAAAGGCAAAAACTATATCTGTTTACCTCTATGTTCCCAGTTCTAAGGAGTATCTGGTACATAATATGGCCTCAAAAATTATTGTTTCAAAGTATGGTTCTCAATCTACTTAAGAATGGCTCTGGGGCTTATTAGAGTTGTAATACAAGCTGAGTTAATCGAGGTAGGTTCTTCGATTATGCGGCCTGAGAATCTACATCATTAGTGCTTTGTGGGTTCCTATGTTCATAATATATGTGTTGTTTAATTACACATGTGATAAAGAAAAGTAATTCTGTAGACGAGAAAGAGCTAAAGCAGAGTTTCCCAAAGTGTGTTTCCTGTGAACTGCCCTAGGAAAATAAATGCTATCACCCAAGATTATGTGATAAAGAAAGGGACACCATTCCTCCCTCTGAGAGAAACACTATGTCATATTAAAGAAATTTAAAGGCCTCTCACAATTAAAAAAAAGAAAAAAGATGATGCTTATTTTGTTAAAGAAAGCATTTCTCAAATATGTTTCATCTTGAAACTGATCTTGAAAAATGTGATCAGGGAAGAATTTGTGGAGAATGAAGGGGCAAAGTGAATTATGTCTATATGAAAAGATCTATGTAATTGAAGAAGAATGAGCCCTTCCAGTGACTTCATGGAAGCACAGAAGTGAAAATGTGGGACTATAACTACTGCAACTAGAGCTGAAGTGACATATTTTTCAATGGTGGGGAGTAATTGGGAGAAGGATGCTTGTGCCTTTTTAAAGGAGAGCTTGTATGGCAGGGACAGGATTTCAAAACTCCTAGTGAGCTTTCTGGGAATGATGTAACAGATGTCAGACTCCATGAAATATGCTCTTCCTGTTTTTGATTCCTTGGTTCAAGATGGTGATAAGACTAGCCAAAAAAAAAAAAAAAGAGAGAGAGAGAAAGAAAGTTTAGATTACAGATAAAAATTTTAAATTGCTATTTATGGAGGTCAGAGCATTTGGAATTCATAATTTACTTAATGACTCCAAAACATTATTATTCACATCCAATAATTTGCAATACTTTACTGATAGCATTTGATGGAGAAAACTCTTATTTTTAGGATGTTTGAATTGCAAGTGCAAGCATATGTATAGAAATATGAAAACTGCCTCTAATTAAGCCAAATTGAACATATACTTCATAATGGTACAGAATGTTATTGAAATACTGCTTTAAATTTTTATTTGTTTATATTCACTTCTCAAAAACATCATGGTTGTATAGAAGCCCAAATATATTTGGTCATATCTGACATGTGTGAGAGAAGCTGGTATATATATTATATCATCTATTAGGGGAAAAAATTGCTATGTTAGTGTTCCCAGGATTCAGAGTCAGTAAGGCAAGGAGGAATGTTCTGATTTCAATGAGATAAACTATCTTTGCATTTTTCTTCTTTCTGATTCATTTTCTTCTTTTTTATCTATACTGCCATTATCTCTAGTATAGACAGCAAGGTGCACCTCCATAAATTTACTTGAAAGGAATGGATTGTGTGCTTGTCTAGATGTATTTTGCTGACATATGTTTGCTTTCAAAATAAAAATATAATAACTCAATTTTTAAATAACTTAAAATAATGTAAGATTTAAAGAAACTGTACATTTAATCCATTTCTGAAAGCCTTGGTATCTATTATTATCTGGTGATTTGAGATTTTAAAATTTGTTCAGAACTAACATAGAAATACATAAGCACTGGATAGCAAGTCCAGTATTGCTCTATGCAAACCTGACTGTTGTAGTTCCAGACTCAAATTTGTTTTTAAATTCTCACTCTCAGGCTCTCTTTGAATATCTGCTCGCAATAGTCTACCTTTTGTTTAGTCCTTACCAGTTATATATTTCTTATTTTAAGTGCCATGCTTAATTAGGACTCTTAATGATATTTTGGTTAGTAAAGAACTTTGAAAAATATCTTTATAATCTTCTGCCTTTTTGAAGAACCCCCAAAAATAATTGTCAGCACAAAAATGCACATATTTCTTATAATGATTATTTTATGTTAGCCCGGTATTTGATGAATAGTTTTTCCTCAAATCTTTTATTTCTTTTATAGTGTGTGGTTAAAATGTCTAAACATAATTATCACTGTCAGAATGTATGAGGAAAATTTTTCTTTAAGGAACATTTTGATTTTAAACTAAATATTCCAGTTATAAACCATATAGAATAATTTTCATACCATATTATTTTAATTACACATTTTCCAAATTTGAAGAATTAATTGCCAATGATTTTATACTTACTAAAAAGAAAAGAATGGATCTGGGGAAACTAATTGGGTTAATAAGTTTCAATTTTAGTGTTGGAATGTGAAAAGGACATTAATGATCCTCTAACTCAAATCTTGAATTATATAGAGAAGAAAAAATATTCAACAAGATAAAGTGACTTTTTCTACAATGAGAAAAAAAATAAATGGTTTAATTAAATAGAAATTTCTCAGTAATTTCTGTCACTTATACATTATTTATATTTTACTGGGGTGCTATATTTGTGTTTAACTCAGTTTTAGTACCGATATAACTTTCTTCCTTTTATTGCTTTTTTTTTTAACTACTGTCTGAAATACCTTACTGTAGAACTTCCAATAACATAATTGAAGTCAGTACTGTCCAATAGAACTTTCTGTGGTGATGGAAGTGCTCTCCATCTATGCTGTTAGATATGGTAGCCATCCGAATGTGGTTATTGGGTACTTGAAATGTGGCTAGTGTGACTGAGGAACAATCCAGTTCATTCAATTTTATATGATTTTAATTAATTTAAATGTTAAGAGTCACAATTGGCTAAAGGCTACCACATGGAGCAATGCGGACTCAGGCAAATATAATCATTTTGAATTTTTTCCATGAATCATTTTGAATTTTTCATTAGTAATGAACCAAAGAAAGAAATATATATCTGGATAGTTTTATTCCTCCAACATTACAGATGCAGCTTGAAGGCTTACCTCTGTTAGTTTTAGGGATCTGTAATTTGTTAACGCTTGTAGAAATAATATGTGTATATATATATGGGTTTGTGTGCTAAAAGAAACATATTTAAAATTATATGGATATTTCAAAGTGTGTTATATGTTTAATAAAAATCATAAGAAAAGCTGGCATTTAAAATATGCTTCTTAGACGTTACAATTCAGCGAGATACTAAAAATTAATTTGGGGCATAACTGAGTAAATAAATGAAATATTGTATGATGTAAACAAAATGGCTATTGATTTTCTTTCCTAGGTATTTGTATTGGATTGACTGCTGTGAGTATCCTCACATTGGCCGTGTTGGAATGGATGGAACCAATCAGAGTGTTGTCATAGAAACCAAGATTTCTAGACCCATGGCACTAACGATAGATTATGTCAACCATAGACTCTACTGGGCTGATGAAAATCACATTGAATTTAGCAACATGGATGGATCTCATAGACACAAAGGTTGGTTCAGTAGCACCAATGACTCAGTATTTTAACAGTGCATAAAGTATTCATTTAGAAAATATGTACACACTTTAAAAAAAAAGAAAATATGTATACACTTATATGTATTTGTCATATATACTTTCTCTCAAATATATTTTATAATCTAGGATTACACTGTTATACTCCTTTATAACATAAGAATTAGGCATATTTATTCAGAACTTCTGTAACCATTTGTAAATCATTTTGACAATATTTTCTCTAATTCTATGTTTCTAAATAGTTTTTATAGTAACTGAACGATGTTTTTCTTCATACATCCTAATTGGATTGAAACAGAAGTTTACATGCTTATAAACATAAGGTTATTATTGCACTGGTAGGCCTTGTTTTTTTAAAAGCACTAAGTAAAAATAGAGTTCTTTAAAGACAGTGACGTAATAGTGTTTAAAAACTATCAATTATACTACATGCACGATTAAATTAATTGTTATCTAGCAACAGTGGCCACAAAAGTTAACATGGGAAACAGCTTTCAAATTACGGTAACATTCAGGAGATTATTTGAGTATCAGCAAATGTAAAATTCTACAGATCCTTTAATTTTCTATTTTGTATAACTGAGTAAATTAGAAACTCTAAATATGAAACAAATGAATGAAGCCATTGGATATGAGGAAAGTGACACTAGAATTATAGGGATGAGGGAGAAGTCTGAGAGAAGAGCTGAGGATGAGGGATTTCAAAAGAGCAATGGAGAAGGACACGCCGAAGGAGAACGGGGTGCAGCTGAGGATGACAGGGATGTAACAAAAACCACAAATGATTCTATTGAACACTCAAAATATTTCAGATGTGTAAAGATGATATTTCTCCCAGAATGAAGGAGACAAATGATTTTTTTAATTGATCTTTATTGACCTAACATCACCTTTGTGTTTTAATCTTCAAATAGTAAAAGCACAAATTTCACAGAAAGGTCCCAAAGAAAGCCCACAAAGTAGCCTGGTTCAGCTTCTCAGGCTGCTTTCTTCCCTGGAAGTAAGCTTAGAACAAAACCCTGGGAGGAGAGAAACAGGGGAGATGATAAAAGAGGATTACCGATAATCTCACTGTCAGGTGAGGCCATGCAAAAGTGTGCCAGTGTGGAGTCCTGAGAAGGATGAAGCCATTGACTTAAAAAGTAACTAGATAAATAAATAAAAATAAAGCAGATAAAAGTCACTGAAGTCACACCACTTAATGATTTTGCCTAAGTCCCCGTCAGTTGATATTTAAACAAATAGATCATTCTAACTAAAAATGCTGGCAGAAAGCCTTAGAGGTGCTTGTTTCAGGGCAAGAACATTGAGATATCACAAGTGCCCTTGGATGAGTCACTTACTTAGGTGTTGGCAATCCAATTATAGAGATAAAGAAACTCATCAGGATGCAATTTGAGTGAAGAATTATTTAAAGATGACTTTAGGATTTTAATTACAGCAAAAGTAATGTTGACAAATCAAAACCACACTTAGCATTCAGCAGTTATATCTTCTCCGAAGAATCAATAATGAAATGTTCTGCAACATTCTTAGATGATATAATTGAAAGTTTTTTTGTGGCAATCAGTATTTTCCCCATGTAACTGTGAACCAGTCTATTTTTGGCATCTATTTAAAGTGCTAGGTTGCTGTGAATGCATCACTTTCTGCTTTAAACTTTCACTGTACAATAGAGTTTAAATAAATCATTTTTGGTTAGATAAATGAATATTAAAATATCAAACATTTGCCTGTTTTCACTCGAGACTTTGTGTTTGAACACAAATTGTAGTTAAAAATGTTGTCTATTAGAAACTATTGTTTCCATCGCCTATTCATTATTTAGAAATTTTGTAAGATATGTGGATGACTAATGCTTTGAAAACTTAATACAAAATTAAATGCATATAAATGAAATGTCTTGCAATCATGGTACTGGTGGTGACTTTGGGTAAAGGGACATATATAGCAGGGAGAAACAGCACTAAACTTATTAGAATAAAATATTTGGCTGAAAGATACCTAGGTATGGTGTCATAAACATTTTAAAATTTTATTTTGAAAATACTTGGAGGCTGAAGGGGGGAGCAATAGAAACCAAAAGAGCTGCTGCCATCAGAAGTATTTTTTTCTCCTGAAGTCTTTCTCAGAAAGACTAATGAAAAATTCATTAAGTGTCTTATCAGGCATCTGCCAATATCTGAATGCAAGCCAACAATTACCTAGTAGTTACTAATGAGCTACTAATTGTAGGCAGCCCAAATTATGCCAAATCCACAGCCAATGAGAAAAGAACCATTCATTTGCTGTGTTTGTGAAGAGGAGTAGCATTTTCTGCTTCTTGTACTTTCCCCATAAAGACATAGAGAATGCTGTGGCTCTTAATTATGCATGTGGAGGTGGAAAATGAGACTTTGACATTAATAATAAGTTTGCATTAGTTTGGTCACTGATCTCTTTTTTTCTGTTAACCAGGCTAGTGTTACTGTTCTTATTTATTCTGCTTGAGAAAAGTAGAATCAAAACTTATCAAGAGTGGGCTAAGCCATTCATGACAAAGCAATCTGACAACATGAAAGGTATATGAGAAATTTCAGAATTATGGCTTTTTTTGATAAGCCAAATCTTAATAATAGAGAAAAATAAACGCTGAGTTTTTTTTTTCTCTCCAAACATACTGGGATTTAATCATGAAGTAATTAGATAAATAAAGCATTAATTTATTATTACTTATCCAGCCTAAGAACTTCTAAAAATTCAGAATTCTATGCCCTAAACAATAGGTCAGATTACCTCCAAGGTACATGTGTCTTGCACTTCGCTTAAGAATTTCCACCCATCTTTCTCTGCTACCTCCTCTACCCCAATCCACCTTCCTACCTATTCTAAACACCACATTGCAAAATTAAATTAACAAATAAACAGTCAATTTGCCAGTTTCAGAGCATCTACATGCAATCCTAGCCTTGCGAACCTCTTCCTAACACCTGTGTATATCATTCTTCCGGTTTTTACTATAATAATTTTATAATAATATGGTTTAATATAATGATGCCATAGAATATGATACATGCTACTGATTGACTGAGTCAAACAGTTTCTTTTAAATCAGATTTTCATTAGTTCATTTTTTTTTAAGTTTCTCTGATTTCTTCCCTTTAGATCTGTCCATTCATTCATTCATGTATTCATTCAAAAAACACTTACCGATCTATGTCTCTTTCAAATGCCATGCATTATGTTAGGCCTCAAATTACAAAGATGAATAAGTCTGTGTTTTTAAAGGACTTATATGTTAATGGAAAAAAAAACCCCTAATATGCAAGTAAAAACATAGATTGGGAATAGAGGAATATACAAAATATTTTGAAAATGTATGAAGGAGTAGAAAAGCCATTGCTGAAATAAGGGAATCTTTGAGAAATCTGAGAGATTTAGTACAAGTTCTCCATATGGGGAAATGTATAAAGGATTCTTCACACAAAGGGAACAGCATGGGCAAAGATGTAATAGAGTCTTGAAACAGCATGGGGTTTACACAATTTGGCTATGACTGGAAGTTGTATAAGAGGGAGATAATGTCACTAGATGAACAAGGGCAAATCTGGGCCAGATTGTGACAGGTCTTATATGCTAAGTAATTTGAAATTTATCCTTTAGGTCATAGGGAACCACTGATGGTGTTTAGTTGACATAGTGCTATCATTAAACTTGACAATAGCATGGAAAATGAAAGACCCTAGAATGGTAACCAATTTAGAGACTGTTAAAATATTTTAGGAGAAAATATTTGAAGTGATTATAGCTGTGGGAATGGAGATAAAGTATTACATTCAAAAGTTATTTGGTAAGAAGAAAAGAAAAGAAAATAGGAGAGATGCATCTGTAAGCTTAAAATAACAGAAATATTGGGGTCCAGTTGCAAATATTAAGTGAATGTTTTATATTATCATCCACTTAGCCAGGGAAAAATAACATCATTTTGATGACTTATTAGGTTCACGTATATTTGTACATTTTAAAAGGAATTTGAGAAGTACCAAATTAAGCATAACTTAGAGATTCTTCTTGAAAAGCTCTGTTTTGATGAGAGGTACATTAATTTTACCAAAAGGGTCAGCATAAGAGGAATTCTAAGGATATGATTAAACAACCTCCATTGTATCTTTCCCTAAAAAGCATTTCAGAACACCTGATAATTTATCTATAAGAAAGATTATGAGTGCAACGGGGTGGGGTAGGATGAACTGCTAACTAGCTTTTTCACCCCCGAAAGTGTAGGTAATTTCCCTAGATCTCAGTTGGTTCTTCTATGGAAATAAGGATATTAGGGGGGAAATGGCATCAAGGGAGAATGCCAGAACTAAAATTCTAAGCCTCCAGTTAAATGAATTGCACAACCTTTTCAGAATGTTTGCCAGATCACACAGTTTTTAACCCCAAGTTTGTCTTCAATTTAAGCTTGAGACAAGCTGGAAATCTGAAATAAACAAATGCTTCCTACGTAGCCTTTGTGAAAATCTCAAATTACAGCCCAATCCTCAGTTCTCTCCGAATATTATTGCAAAAATTATTAACATCTTTTAAAGTTAAACACTAGTAAACACTCAAATCAATACGAGAAGAGAAAACCTATATTCTTGGTCATTACATGGTATTAGATTTTTACATATACTCTCTTTCCTTTTTTTTTTTTTTTTTTTTTTTTTTTTTTTTGCATTCAGTGGAAATTTCCTTAGTCGGCTGCTGGGGTTCCAAGAACTGGAACCCTCCTCTTATAAACTCATACTTCTACCTGAAGTCTACTGTGTTCAAGGAACTGTGCTTGATGCAATACATGCCCTTTTGGTCCTTCCATCAATCAACACTATGTGATAAGAACCATTAAAGCCATTTTGCAGCAAATAGGATTATTGAGATTAAGAAATTTGTGAAAAGTCAAACAAGCAGGAATCAGAAGAATCAGAATTTGAACTCAGATCTAACTGGTTGCAAAGCCAGCTTTCTTTCCATTTTCCACACAGCTTCAATTTTTTTTTTTAAGATTTATTTATTTATTAGACAGAGAGAGACAGCTGGCGAGAGAGGGAACACAAGCAGGGGGAGTGGGAGAGGAAGAAGCAGGCTCCCAGCGGAGGAGCCTGATGTGGGGCTTGATCCCATAACGCCGGGATCACGCCCTGAGCCAAAGGCAGACGCCTAACCACTGTGCCACCCAGGTGCCCCCACACAGCTTCATTTTTGAGCAGATAATTGACTGAAGATTTGTTGCCTGCTTGTTGTCAATTTTAAAAGCTACAGTTACAACACAAATAAATATTTACACAAGTAAAGGTATATCCATACCTGAGTTTCTTCTGATTGATTTAAATAGTGGATGTAATTAAATTGGAAAACATGTGAGAAAAAAGAAACAAAAAACTTGAGCCATGAGAACATAATTACTGTAAAAGAAAGCATATATCTTAGTAAATTCAAATTCTTTGGTATTCTTAAATTAAAAAAAAACAGCCAAGTGAATTTTAAAGATCTAATTAGTTTTATTAGTTGATTCATGAATCAGGCAGCATCCCATCTAAAAGGTGAGGGGAGCTCTAAAGAGCTACAGACAGAAAGGTTTTTAAAGGTAGAGGGGGAGTGGAAAAAAGGAAATTATTAGAAAGGCAAGGTTGCCCTCCTAAGGGGAACGGTAGGGGTCTATCAGTTAATTTCCTAGTGCTGACCAGGAAATTCCCATGTTGAATGGTTAAAGGTGACATTTCTGGGGGATTGAAACTGCAGTTAGATTAAGTATTAAGTCTTGGTTTACTGACTTGGGGCCTTAACCTAAGTGATGCTATTTTGGGGCCTGTGGTTTTCTTTTGAACAGTTTATTTGGGATAGTAAAGAGAAAGTAATGTTGCTTAAAAATGTACACCGTGCTTTAGTGGGATAGTTTGATATTATAGTTGTTTATTATTTCCAAACTATCTCCTACCTATAGAAAATCTTCTCAAACTTATTTGGAAATTCATGCTACAGAATCTTTATAATTTGACCAAAGTAGAGATCTTTTGTCATTGATTTCATGCATTCTAACAAGTTCAGCCTTCTCTAAATGGAGTATCTGTAAAACAGGTTATACAATATCTCCTGAGAAAGAATTTCAGCAATAACTTTGCGTATGTACCCTAACGCAGAGGCTTTGTTTTCCATTTAATGAAAAGAAAATTAAATTCCAGAAAGTTTTTGTCTTCACGACAAAATTTCATCGTGACTGCTTGTATTAAACTACATGACTTAAGATTTCGTTTTCCTCAGATTCTGTTAGATGTGCCATTGGAGTTGAGATATCTTAGAGAAGTAGCTATTTTCTTGACAATAAGGCTGAAAATAGTTTGTGATCGGTATTAACAATAGGGTGAGCTAGGAAAAAGATATGTTTGACCTTGAGTTTTACAATTTATTTGTTCTAAGAATACATGAATAAAATTTATTTTTTCTAGTAATTTTTTCCCCAAATACTCTTCTTTGTATCCCTGAATGAATTTAACCTTGTGTTAAATCAGGTGGTCATGTACATATTTTATCCAGCATGCTGGAAAAATATATACTCATAACTGCTAATTTCTCTGAAGAGTAATCATTGGGTATGATTCTAAACTACAGTTTATCACTGAACTGTCTTTTAGGTTGTGGACAAATTGTTTAAAATTTCATGCAATTACGTTGACTATGGCTCTTCATTTGTTTCTATACGCCTAGATGTGAAGGTCCTCACATTGAAGTGTCAATACTGTAGTCCGCCTCAATTGTTTGTTTATTGCTTTGGGAATCCAGTTTGTGTTGTGAGGGGGCAGTTCTCTGTTTGGATTTAAAAATCCAAATCATAACCCATGCAGTGATCATCTAATTAATGTTGGAAAAGGAATCCAGATCTCAGCATGCTGCTGGTGAAAAAGCATAAATATATATACAACAGGTTTTGTTCTGAAGGGGAAACACACTGAAAAAGACAAAGGGACCATGTTGTGCTCATCTATTTCAAAATTCAGTAGCTCTTGCATTTGGGTCTTTAGGATATTTAAATATATACTGAAACTCACCAAGAAAAGGAGGGAATCTAATAAACACCACCCTCTGATTTTATAATATTTTAGAGTGTTTCTTTCCTGGTAGGATATTTCATTTTAGTACTTTTGAAAAAAAAAAAATCTCTATCGTTCACAGTCCATTACAAACAGCAGACTTCACAGCCTATTTCATGCCAACGGTGTTGATGTGCTGCTGTTTACAATACAATAAAAGTTAATGGAAGGGAGCAAAATACAATTCAGTTACTATAGAAATGTTCCTGAAACAGTAAAATAAATTGAAATTAACTGCCATTTCTAAAAAGTCTTAGAATTTCAGTGTCAATCATGTCTTTCGGTTTTGTTCCTTGAATAGGACATGTTACATTAAATTGTGTATATGTTTAAATAGATTATTATTTTGCAAATGCCACATATGACCCATATATTTTTTTAAATGGGAAATTTTAAATATTACCTTAGCATGAGTTTTCAGCCACTTTCAACAATCTGATCTATCTTAAACTGGAGGCAGTGGGGTATTGGAAATCAGTAGATCCGGCCTTGGTCCAGGTTGCTCTCTAATTTAAGCAAGTTGCTTTGCCACAGTATGGTTCAATGTTTTTATCCAGAAAATGGAGCTTCTATTTAATCAGGGATCTTCTTAAAGGAATTTAGTTGGGTTGGGACTGGGACAGAAGACTGTTCTGTCAATTCCCTCACCTACTCCTACTTATTCCTAAGACTACCTAGAACATGTTTTAAAATGCTTGAAATATGTGACATTCTTCTCTGTTTTTATTCTAGAACCATATTTATAACTGTAGGAATGTGGGAAGACCAGATACTAAATTCATGTAAATGGCTCTGTTGATATCTGTCCCAAAGGCAAAGTGTGTTTTGGTGTTTTGTTTTGTTTTGTTTTGTTTTGTTTTAAGGCTTCAGCTATCATTAGGACTCTCAAACAAACACATTCCTGTTGCATGTGTGTGTGGAATATGGTAACTCCTGTATTTAGTATTGGTCATCGGCTCTGAAAACACATTGCCAAATGTCTATGAAGGTTTGTATCCCCAGCAGAAAAATTCAGAGCCTTTCAAAGCAACAGGACTATATGTTTACCAAGTGCACAGAGCAAAGTTGCTTTGTTTAGAGACTGGAGAGCAGTGTCCTGATCAAGAGATAATACTTATAGGCATAGTCTAGTTTTCAAAATAAATGTATGACAATTCACATTGTCTGCTTTATAAATTCTCACATTCCTTAACAGGAATACTCTTTCAGATGTTAAATATTGAAATGGCCATACTTGACTTCTGTTATGAATAACTTTAAAAATATGTAGGTGAGACCAGGAAGTGGTTGATTTATATAGACCACATATTCTTAATCTATATAGAGAGTACATATTATTTGAAGTGACAAGGTCAAGAAAAAGAAGCAAAATATACTAGAAAAGGATGGACAAAGTATGCCTTTAGCCTCTTATGAATGACTTTAAAGAACTCTAAATATGGCATTAATTTTTATTTGCCATCACACATTACATTTGTTTCAAAAAATTATACATTTAAGTGTCCCAGTATAAACTAATGCATTAAGGGGGGACATAAAAGTATTGTTTGAATATTTGTTCAGTGTATTTAAAAGACAGTCTCATTTAATATACTCCCAGGTAGTAGCAACTGAGATCTGCTATTTACTATGGCATTTACTGAATAGAAGAAACTTATTTCTTATCCCATTTAAAGTTTCACTGATGGATGAACTTTTTCAAAGATTGTGTTTATATGGGAAAAAATAAATTTGAAATTCTATCATTGTATTTGGAAATGTTGGCTATCCTTAGTGTTCTTGCCATTTCTTAATGCCTTTATTCACTTTGAACAATGAATTTTGGATCCATTTGCCTAAAATTTTTTTTCTAATACTATTACAATTAAGCAGGTTTGCATTGAAGAGTAGGCAGGGAAAATGTTCATGGATGCAAATATTAAAGGGAATATTTCATATCTTTTTATAGATGGTTTTGAGGAAATAGTTATTAAAAAAAAGGACTCTGCAATCAATAACACTGAAAGGGATGCATAATTACTGACAAAGAATAAGTGTCCTTTGCCCTGTAGTTATACAAAACACATTCTATTTGATGGGGTGTTTGTAGCGATAGCTACTAGCTCAGCAGTCATTGTCTGGAAATTAGTATATCGGGGCCACTTTTCTCTGTAGCTTTTCATAAACTAAAAATCATTATCCACCCACTTACTGACCACTGCTTTGGATCTCCCACTTTTTTTGGCACTTAACCATTTTCTTCCGTCATCTACTTTTATCGTGTGTTTATATTTTTTCTGCAGCCTTACTTTAATCTCCCCTCATTTTTTCAATGCTAATTGTTTTTCTTTGTTTCGTTTCTTCCATTTTTTGGTTTTCATGCTCTGCTCCACTAATTTATGCCCTAACTTCTCTACATAGCTTGGTGTATATTATTTTTCTAGAAGGATGTCAGGAGAACATGTTAGTATCAGGGTCTCTCAGACTAGAGGATTACTAAGCATCTTGATCCTCTCTTGTGAAGACAGATGGTGTTTTAGTCAAGCTCAAATGTTTGCACCATACTGCCTAAGGAATGCGTGTCATTGATGGTATTTGATTAGGGACGAGATAAGTGAGATTTAAAAAAAATAGGAAATATTTACTGAATCGAGTTCTGGGTTATCCTGCCTTTACTTCTTTGCCATGTTCTAAATGCTAGAATGCAGACTTCTGTGGAATGCATCACCCAGGCTCTGTCATCTTCTGACTTCCGGTTGAATTGTATCCATGGGATGGCCAGGAAATTAGATGGTGGATGAAGGAAGACGTTGGAATATTTATTTCCTTTCCCTCAGGCCCAACCACAGTGGTCTGGCATTGGCCGAGCTCCTCCACTGAATGATCACTGCTCTTATTGTGTGGTTCCTTTCCCTTAGCTGTAGCTTTCGCCAGGTTCTGATAACAGGCAGAGGAAAAAATAATCCATCATCAGTCCATTGACCATGCCCACACCTCCGTAATAATTCATTTATTAAAATCTTTTATCATTTAAAAATGTATTTTCTGTTTACTACAGGAAACCTGCCTGACACAAAAGAGATTGGAAGAGATTAAAAACAATTTAAAAAGTTAGAATAATTTTGCACTATTTCAGGTATAAAGGAATATGAACCTTTACTTAGGAAAATGGCACCAAGAATAAGACAATGGGAGTCTTAACATACATTAAAAAAGAAAAAGTTAACAAAATTTCACCTTTTGTTTGATATTCCTTGTTTACTTTAAATTTTTAGATTAAATTTCCAAACCTAATCAGTCATATAGTGACAACCATTTGGGTATTTTCTTCCAAACAATACACAAATTTTTTATACTCAAAAAAAGAAAAAAATAGTAATGCTCAAGTTACTCTGTAATTTTGATTTATTCATAATAATAATTACTGAATTGGTGGTTGTGTTCTATGAACTTTGTTTTACTTTAGAAAATATTGCTAAAGTTTTTATAGTAATTTAAAAATAATAAATTACAGGGATCACTGCCTATAAAGTAATATTTTAAAATCACGCTTAATTCTTAAAGAAAATCTTGGAAGAGATATAAGGAAAACGAGAGAGAGAGAGAGAGAGAGCACCTCTAGTGAAATTTCTATTTTAACCCACCAAAGTCATGCTGAATCTGCCATTATCCCAATATTATATCTTACTCATAGCACCAATTACCACATTTTAACTCTATGAAAGATGGACACTGAGTAATTGGTACATTTTGTTAAGTATTTAAACTAGGTAAGTTGAAATACAAAATTAGAATGATATTATCCAGGAATACACTTGTTTAACATGATGAATGCTATAAAAAAATCAATAATCAAAAGTATTGTAATAGAATAACTCTGTGAGACAATGGTTAAGCCAAAAGCATATTCTGGATTGCCACCTTTTCTATTTGTCGTAATTACTAGGAATGTTAATGGATAGCATCCAACTTGACTAAAAAGGAAAACCTCCACAAGGGGTATTTCTTTGATGTATTTTTTTGCCAAATACCAACTTCTTTATTCTGATAGATTTGGTCTATAAGATAAAAATTAGGAGCCTAGTACTTGAGTGAAATGCTGGAAATAGTAAAATAAATAATGCTGTTATCCAGAATAGAGACTTAACTGCAGAAAGCAGCTTTAAAATATATAATAAATACCTATTAAACTACAGCCCACACAATCGTTCTGTTTTTTCTTTTTTTATGTCTACTGAATACCTGTAAATGAAATGTGCCTTATTTTTCACATTTCTCTTTTAATTAAGGAAGTGCAGTCTTATATATGATAATCGATCATATTATTTTTTTCTTAAAAAGGATAACTATTATTATTTTGAGAAAACATTGACTACTTTTTCCATAAACACAGTCGCATCTCAGTGAATTTGTTAAATGTTTTTCTCATGCCATCACATTCCATGTTTATGTTTATAGGGACTTTATTATTATATACTTATTATGAATTATATATGAATATACATATATAATTATATGTATAATAGATATATTACAAATGTATACATATGTAATATATGAATGCATGTATACATATAAACAGACATATTTACGAAGTAAAAATAAGAAAATAAATAGGGAGACAACCAAAAATAAGCAATTTTATTTTTCTCATTCTGAATCAGGAAAGTTTCTTATACCAAAATATATGATGATTTGGCTCAGAACATCTCATTTAGGGGCGCCTGGGTGGCTCAGTTGTTAAGCGTCTGCCTTTGGCCCGGGGCGTGATCCCAGAGTCATGGGATCGAGTGCCACATCAGGCTCCTCCGCTGGGAGCCTGCTTCTTCCTCTCCCACTCCCCCTGCTTGTGTTCCTTCTCTCACTGACTGCCTCTCTCTCTGTCAAATAAATAAATAAAATCTTAAAAAAAAAAAAAAGAACATCTCATTTAGCCTCCATGTGGGCTGAATTCTTCATCTGTTGATGGAAAAGCAAACATGGCGTTCATTTATTTATACTTATCATTTAGCAGTTAATATATGGCTTTTTTTTTTTTCACAGAAGCTTAAGCAAATAGTCAAATAACTTGTTGGAGAGGATTAAGTCCTCAAGAAAAAATAAGGAGTACTGCCGAGTTGTGAGCTAAACTCCTAGAAAGGCAATATAAAAAGATTTTGTTTGTTTTGCTTTCTTTTGTTTGGCTTGATTTTCATTGGCTTTGTTTGTGGTATTAAGTGAATTTTTCACCATCTCTTAGAGAATAGATTGTTGGAACTACTATAGTGTTAGATATGTGGAACTGGATTTCCCCTTGTTAACATAAGTTGGGGTTTTTACTTTGTTTTCCATAGAAGAAATACTCTGGTGGTTGTATGTGATGGTGTTTGGAATTTAAACATGTTTGCCAAATGAGCACTCCTGGGAGGGGCTTATAAAGCTAAGAGTGACAGTCCAGTTCTTTACACGAACATCAAACAAGGGATTAAATCAAACAGATGGTCACTTTGGGCAAATGGACTAATTTTCTTCACCTTGACCTTTTCTACATTTTCTGTACATTCAACTCTGTGCCATCTTTCTTCTAGAGTAAGAGTTCACCTTTCTGATCTCCATTAATTTGTATTGATTATCTGATAGAGATTTTTCTGGTGGGTAGTCACTACAAGCTTAGAGATAGCAAACTTGTCCAGTACTTAAATTGCCCCATGTCTGAAAATATAATGTAATTTTAATCAAGTAATTAAATAAACTGACTTTCAGGGTGCCTGGGTGGCTCAGTCAGTTAAGCATCTGACTCTTGGTTTCATCTCAGGGAATGCTCTCGGGGTCCTGGAATAGAGCCCAGAGTCAGGCTCCATGCTCAGTGTAGAGTCTACTTGTCCCTCTCCCTCCCCTTCTGCCCCGCCCACTTTCACATGGAGCATATGAAATCAGTCTTATTGCTTTATATACTTGTATTATTTTGCTAAGGCTGCCATACAAAGTACCACAAGCTGGGTGGCTTAAACAAAAGTTTATTTTCTCACAACTATAGAGGCTGCAAGTCCAAGACCAAGGTGGTGGCAAGTGTGGTTTCTCCCGAGGCCTCTCTCCTTGGCTTGTAGATGGCTGTCTTCTTGCTATGTCTTCACATGACCTTTTCTCTGTATATGTACTTTCCTGGTGTCTCTGCTTCTCTCTTCTTATAAGGACACTGGTCATATTGGATTAGGACCCCACTCTTATCTGTCTCCAAATACAGTTATCCTGGGGTCTACGGCTTCAGCATACAAATTTAGAAGAGGAGGAAACAATTCAGTCTATAACAGTACTTTAGCCTACGAGGCTGGCTTTCTTGAAAGCAGTGCTATTAGGTAAAATGGCAAAGAACTCAGCAACCAGAGTCTGATTTAGATTTAAATACCAATACCTACATTTACTAGTGTTTAATCCCCCTCTTTGGTCAAGATACTTAAATTTTCCAGATCTTAGCTTTCTTATCTGTCCACTACTATACAATAGAATGATGCATATTCAATAAAATAAGGTGTATAAAGTAGATATCCTACTGCAGGGTTTCATAACCTCAGAACTATTAATATTTGGGCCTGATCATTCTTTGTTGTGGGGCCAGAATTGCTTCCCCCCACCTATTGAAAATCACTGCCAACTTTCTGGTACCAGAATACTTAACAAATGTCAGCTATAAGTTACTTGCTGAATAATTAAAAAGGCTATGCAACGTTAAAGATGTTAATAGGCAAATTCATACAATAACTCCACTTTTTGTGTATAAATTAATTGAATCTCTGGTGAACTGAGATTTTTTAAAATGATGATTAACTTTTTGAGTCCATATTTAATAATCTAATTATTTCTTCCGCATCTAAGGAAATCCGAATTGAATCTTTCTGGGAGTTTCAACTTTTTCTGCCAATTTTCATTTTATTTTGAAGATTTCCAAACATACGCATATGTTGAAAGACTGTTTCAATCACCCATCACCAAGATTCACCTGGTTGTTAACATTTTGCCACATTTGTTTTATCTTTCTGGAATGAATTTATACAGCCAAAAAGGGAAAGTGGGAATAGTTTGTGTAATACCTCAGATATGATTCATTCTGGTACAGTATCCTCTTCATCTTTCTATCCAATTCCGCTTGTCATTCTTGCAATAGGCTCCATGTCTATAGGAGTACACAGATTATTCAGTTTGAGTACTTGCCTCAAAAGTGTACACATATGGATATTTTTTTTTTTTTGAGTTTTACTTCCTTCATAGGCATAATATCTGTTCTGAGATGGATTTCTGGCTAGACCCTACGTTGATAGTAGTCACTGGTTTAAAGTGTCACCTATTTGCTTTTATTTCTACTTTCTCTGTGTCATGGTAAATTCTCTGATCACAGTTGACCCAGCTGAATAAAAATATCAAATTGCATTTGAAATTTTGATAGTTTGTCATTACTCCTGAATGAGGAATATGCCAAACATTAATTCTCAGTATTGAAAATCCAATTTATAAAAAAGTACTTATTCCTGGACTTACAGTACTTTTTTTTTCATTAATGAACAGTTTCTCAGAATTTCTAAAAGTAGATCTGGAAATAAATATGGAGAAACATTGTAATGCTCATGCAAATAAGGAATTTCCATTTTCTTTATTGATAGCTTTTAAAACTTTTTTTGAAGAAAACTCTATCACATTTTAAAGTTACTTAACCTTAAATCACCAAAAAAAAATTATCATATCTCATGTGCCTGATAGGACCCTGGAATCTCTTGAATGAAAAATTCACATTTGTGATGCTCAATCTATTTATACTTAAGCCTAGTCCTATAATGAAAATATAATTATGAAATAATTTTAACCTTCAACTAAACAGTTTTATGACTGTTAAATCTGCCTAATACATTGTTGTCTGTCACACTTATTTTCCTCCATCCCTATCCCAGCTCATCTTGCATTAAAAATACTCATAAAATCTCAGTGACTAAAATAATTTATAGTAGTCTTATAGTCACCCTATCTCCAGGTAGATAAACATTTCGTCCTGGATATATAATTTAATCAATTTGGAAATGGGAGAAAACAGTCAGTGACCTGTAGATGTAAGGCTTTAAGTTGGGAGCAACTGCATGGATATATATACTTTTTTTTTTTTTTTAAATATTGGATGGTATTTGTTTCTGGTGAAACAGCCATTACTCGTGAGCAGGATTGCATTCACTTCTTCCCAGTGGTCGAATCAGGCAAACTCTCAGCAAAGTAAACTCCTGCGCCAGATCCTGCATTCTCTTAACCGGTAATAAAGAACCTTGCTGGCCTGACAGGTTGTCACAGCAATTATTCACATGAAGTTCTGTAGCAGTTGTATCTGTCAGCCCATGTAGTATTGAATATTTTAACTGGCAGTCTTCCAAGACTGAACATTAATCTTACCATCTCCTATTACAGTCCCTAATCAAGATATTCCAGGGGTGATTGCACTAACATTGTTTGAAGACTACATCTACTGGACTGATGGGAAAACCAAGTCACTCAGCCGTGCCCATAAAACCTCTGGAGCAGACAGACTCTCACTGATTAACTCATGGCATGCCATCACAGATATCCAGGTGTATCATTCTTATAGACAACCCGATGGTAATTATTCTTTCCATGATTTCCATAAGCGCATCAACATCTTTTAGTAGCATTCCATTTTTGTTTCCTCCATGGTAAAGCGTAAATTTTTTTGAGAAAGAGTACCAGCTTTCGTTATTTAGCATGACTGTATGGGATGAATTCAGCTGATTTCAAGTATGTCTCTTAAGAAATATGATTAGAAGCTCAATAATAGTACAGAGAATTATTAATTTGTTGAAATATTAAGTTGAAATGACAGTAAATGTAGTTAGAGAAGTAGAGAATGCATTCTTGAAATTATTTCTTTACAACATAGTTATAGGATCTTTACTTTCTGGAATGCTGTGAAAGGAATTATGTTTAAGTATCTCTGGGGCTCTAAAAATGAGAAACATATCAAGCTTTTTAAACATATGTCTAGTAGGAATTCTATCAGGCCTTATGGAATAAAAGTTCAATTATTTTGCTTTAAACACTATTTGGCTTACAAAACAAAGCCACTACACTATTAGTTGTAGATCATTGTTTCATTGTTTTATTTTGCATTTATATTTCTAAACATATGTATGTCTTCATCCAAAATGCTTCTAGTCTATATTTTTCTGATGGACAATTTTTTTCTACTAAAATGTTTGTTTTTGTGGAACTACATCCTCAAAATTATTTATTGGTAAAATGAATGCCATTGGGCAATGAATAGAATTTACAACAAAATACAATTAAATTTATGACCTTGATGACTTCTTGATTACAAGGTTCTACAAGTTAAATGAAGTTTAAATGCCCTGTCTCTAATCCCATATTATATTTTGGTCTTGATTTTTCTGTTTTGCTGTTTCTTTCTCATCTGTAGTCTCCAAACATCTCTGTATGATAAATAATGGCGGTTGCAGTCATCTGTGCCTTTTAGCCCCTGGAAAGACTCATACCTGTGCGTGTCCCACCAACTTCTATCTTGCAGCTGACAATAGGACTTGCTTATCCAACTGCACCGCCAGTCAGGTGAGTGGAGGTCTAGAAAGCATTTCGTGAGATGTATCATCAAGCTGTTATAAAGGTTTTGCCTGTATTTTGTTTATTGGCTTAAGCCATTTTGAAACGTCATTTTTTGGTTGTTTAGCATAGCATGATGACCATTCCATACATCATATAGAGGGTCATAGAGTAAGGGAAAAATGATGTGTATCTTGAGAATGAGACCTTAAGAAATAGGAGATACAAGTAGAGGCCAAAAAGAAAAACAAAACAACCCTGAAAGTGATACGGAAAAGAAGAATTGGAGAAAAATAATTTTCTGGATTTTTTTTATTGAAAAATTATATGATCTAAATAGTTTCCTTCTAAAAACCTCTTTTTATTCAACAAGTAATTATCTCTAGTAAAGATATTAAAATGCATACTCAATGAAAGTTAGTTACATGGACTTGATATAACTACTTCCGAATTTTGGATAATAGTCATATGACATTATAAGATTTGATTTTTTTATATTTGAGTCACTCTGTTATGTAGGATAAAATTGTCAAAGAAACTACGATTTGTTTTGAAAATAACTAAAATTGGTTCTTAGAATTCTGTGTTTTGAATCTGCTGGTTTCCACTTCTAGCAGTGACTTCCTGGCAAAACACTGAATTCCTCTTTGAGTGTGCATATTTTCAGAATGGAGCAGAGAATACTAGCTCACTCAGCTTCTCAAGTTTTCACTATGAGTATCACCATTAAAGTACAATGCAAAACATCAAACTGCTTTGAGGTAGCCAGTATGTGTAGTGGTTAAGGACACAGACTCCGAAGCCACTGGGACTGTAACTCTGACTCTGCTAGAAATTGGCTGAATAATTTTGGGTTTGTTACTTACCCTTGTGATGCCTCAGTTTTCTCATCTTTTCAATGGAAATGCTAATATTTTCAGGCCATTATTATGGAGATTAAATGGGAGAAGTTTCTGGCACATAGTAAATGTTATTATTGCCCTCCTCCTGGAGTGCGACTAGAACACACTTAAGGATACGTGTGCAATTAGTGTGCTGCCATCGGTATTCTGATGTGTAATTGGAAGAACAGGCCACAGTTTCTTCTTTCTTTACAAACTGTATTGTTTTAATTATAACCCCCCAAGTATTTGTGTAAACAAAATACATTATCTTTAGAGAACTAGAAATTTAAGTCACTATGAGAGGCCAGAAAAGCAACCTAATTATTCCTAGAGAAAAAATTTAAGGGAGAAATTTCAGGTTCTTAAAATTTTTTAAATGTAATTCCTGTTAGTACTGTTTAGTTTAGACAAATTTCCAGTTTAAACTCGAGGTTATTCTGAAATAACCTCGGTCCCTTGCAGGGGGGTGTAGGGAGTGGGGTCCAAGAGTCCCTCTGTTGGTGCCTAACACTGTGGCCTTAGGTGACTTAGTAGAAGTGATGATGCCTGCCTAAGCCACATACAGTGTGGAGAGCCTCAGTAGACAACCAGAAATAGAGCAAAGCCAAAGACTGCTTGACACACAGATGAACATCTCAAAACATCAGCCCTCCTGTAATCATAAAGGGAATAAAACATTTCAAATTATTATATAAGAAAACCTATAATTATGTTTATTCAATGCCAAAAAAAAAATCAGATCAATTAAATGAATACGTAAATCAACCCAGAAAAGTATTATTCATATAATTATACTGTCTCCCAATTTGGTATCATTGATGATATGATTAAAATATATATAACTTTTAAATACCCCAAGAGTGTTTTTACATGTTTTTTTTTTTAATTTAAAAAATTCAACAATAGCAAGACAGAACACTAACAATAACAGCACAAATTGTGGATCAGATATCTTTGTTGTCAGCAATACTTCCTGAAAAAAAGTGTTCTCACTTCCTTTGTTTCATTTTTATGAAAAAGTTAATGAAGAACAGTTAATGCAATCCATTAGTGGTTATCCCAGTAAGGCTTAGGGTTTATGCAGCCATTTACTGCTGATTTTTTTTTCCTGATGTAGTGAGAGAAAAAAACCTATCTACTCTACGCTTCTTGGAGAAAAGTCAGTTCGTAGAAACACAATTTTCAGTGAGGTTTGAAATTGAAATGAAGCAAATAATCCAAGTATTTCAGAATCATACCATTTAGCATTCTGATAAAAATGTTACATTTTAAATTTATCTTACTACAGGATTTTTTATTTTTTAACATCTTATGAGTGCAACCAAAGATATATCCCCTGAATAGCATTGATTTTTAGAAAAATAACATAGGAAAATCACGCCAGTAAGAATTCTACTAGAATTGAAAATGAACATGAATATCTGGTAAAAATCAAGATTAAATCCAATTATTATAGCACTTACTACTTCAAATATTAAATTTAAATCATTTTTATTCTCCAATAAAAAGTAAATTTAAAAATAGCCTTACATAGTTTTTAAATGGAGACTTTTTCTATCGCAAGTAAACCTCACTTGTGTATGCAGGATTTTCATTTTACATTTGTATCCGTTTTAATAGACATGTATTTAGTAGTTTCTTTATAGCTTCTTCTTGTGGGTAATAATTGCAGTTTGCAATTTATTTTATGAAGATATTAGTCTTGGAGAACATTTACCATGAAGAATGCTTTATATTTATCATTTATCTTTTTTAAGTTACTGTATTTAAGTATGAAAAAAATGAAGCCCAGACACAAAATAGAAGAAATTTTCGTTTGAGAGTATTGAATAAAATATTGATTAGCATAAAAAGTAACATAATAAGTATATTTTACCCTGGCCTTCTCTTAGCTCAAAACCTTTTTATGTTCTTATTAAAAATGAAATGGCAAGCACAATCGTCATGTCATATATAATTCCAACAGTTGGTGTTTATTTAAATCAGGCATATGTAGTGAGTTTTAAAATATGCATTTTAGATATTTTTCAAATCTTGATTGGGAAGGCTTTGAATATACTCAGGAGACATGAAATCCTCTTGCTAATGTACTTTGATATACTGTAATGACTAGAAATGTTTAATGTTCAGGGCAATTGCTTTCAGAGTTAGCCTTATATCCCCAGACAGTCACTATCTATAAAGGTAATATTTTTCCTGTGGTAATTTATAAAAACCACCACAGATGACATGACCACAGGCTAAGCAAGTAGGGGAAAATCAGAGGACCAGTCAGATCTTCCCTTGGATTCACAGTGCTCTATTCCCTCCCATATTAATGCTGGGGGGAGGGGAACCTCGCACTGTTATTTAGAAAATAATGTAGATCTGCCTTGAATCAACTTCATGGTATCCAGAGAGATTCAGCAAAAGCTAGCATCAAATTTTCTCTTACTTAAAGAAAGTAAGAGTACTTTAAATGAACAAATCTTTAGCTTGGTAATCCATTTCATTAGACAAAATTGAACCTAGACTGTATTTTTCTATGTTACCGATCTGTCTGGCATATAGAATGTTAAGTAAATGTCACCTTGCTTTCAGGTCCTCACATGGGAATTACAACAGAAACGGTTCAAAAAGAAAACTAATGAATTTTAGAAAATTATCAAACATTTTCAATTCCAGATGAATTTTGTGATATATGCTTTTCACTGAATTTCTGTTGAAATAAAGAAGAAAACAATGTGATAGTGCTAGAAGAAACTTACTAAACTTTATTGCTTGGTTTTAATATTTTAAAGTAAATTTTTAATGGCAACTATTTTAGATGTATATACTCTCTATGTGTAAAGTGTGATTTTCTTTAGTTTCTTTTATTTTATAGAGAATAAGCTTAAAACTGAAAAGGGTTGGTTTGTGGTCTGGGATCAACTAAGGAGTAAATGTACTGAGTTTTCTTGGTCTTTGTACATTTGGCCAATAGTGAAGTTTAGTAGGAACAATAATTCTGTGCTCTGTTTCAGGAGAAGAATTTGAATTCAGATCACCTTTCTTATAAAAAATCCAGTAATAACCTTCTGAAATATTTTTCTAGCAACATGTTACATGTGTACTAAATAGCTTATAGGTAAATACTATGATATAACATGTTCAACTAGTTTCTCTGTTACTAATCTTCCATTTGATGGTTTATTTCAAAAGAAAGGAGTTAAAAAACTTCTTACTTCTGTAATAAATAGAACTTCTTTTCTTACGATTTTTAACTATTTTAAATGGAAAGGATGATAGAACAAATAAAACACATTAATAGGGGAGTCTGGGTGGCTCAGTTGGTTTAACTTCCAACTCTTGGTTTAGGCTCAGGTCATGATCTCAGCATCTTGGGATCAAGCCCCACTCAGTGGGGAGTCTGGTTCTCTGCCTCTCTCCCTCTTCCTCTACCCCTCCCCCCACTTGTGCTCAGGCTTTCTAAAATAAATAAATAAATCTTTGAAAATAAAACCACTAATAAATATGTGAGTGAATAGGGTTTTTTTTTTATAATCTTAAGAATAAGTTTTATTACAGTGGTTTTCTTTAGTGTTTTATTTGAAAATATATATTATTCAAAAAAATATTCAGCAAAAATATCTGTTGCAGCCTTATTTTTTTACCACTTTTTGATATGCAAATGTTCATTTTAAATTAGAGGTACCTATTATTTGCTAGGCTCTTTGCCAGGCATTGTAGGGGAGGATGTAGCATAGGGTGGTAAGTCACTGACCGAGATACTCTTAACACTCCTCAGCTTGACTCAACTTTAGACAGTTTCTTCCTGACTGTAGGTCCTGAGTCCCTTTTCTTAGAGAATTTACTTTAGAAAACTTGCAATTGTGAATTATTTCTCCGCCCCTTTGAGATGTAAATTTTCTCCCAGCTTCTTGCCAGTTTTATAGCCTAGGAATGTCTTCCTCAAGGACTGGGAACCATCCCCTAGAGATTTAATCATCAAGAAAGATGATCCATGCCTGTCTCAGTCTCTATGGGATGGTAGGAGCCCAGCTTTGATAAGTATCACCTAGCAAATACAGACAGCCCAATCATGTTGACCAACATCCTCCATACTTTTCCATTAGTTTACCCCTGAGCTTAAACCCACCCCCTGCCTTTTTTTTCAGTGGAGTTCAGTTCGTTCTCTCTCTCCTATTGCAATGGTTTTAAATAAAGTCTTCTTTGCCTGTTTAACTATCTACTGCAATTTTTGTACCCGTTTTCTAGTTATGACAATTTATCTTCTTTATCCTCAAAGATCATGTATATTTATTGGGAATTCTGAAAACTGAAAATAACTGTACCAGTTTTAACTGCTTTAAAGAAATATTCTTAAAATTTATTTGGACAGATATTCATTATGGCTAAAGGCAGTATGTTCAGAAAGTTCCATGGAATAATAGCATAACAGTGCCTGAAAGGATCATCCAGATTATCTTTAGCTCCTCATTTGGTGGCTAAGGAATAGAGACAGAGAGACGTTAATCAAATTGTCTGAGATTCCTAAGAAAATGCAATTCAATTAACTTAATTCAACTTAACTAAATTAATTCAACTTTTCAATTAATCCAGGATAACTTTTCCTGATATTTCTGGTGATTTTTAGTCCTTTTCAGCATTTGGCAAGCTTTCTGAAAAGGCTCAGATAATAAATATTTTAAATTTGCTGGCCACATGGTCTCAGTAGCAACTACATAGCTCTGTTGTTGTGGCGCAAGAGCAGCCATAGATCATATGTAAATGAATAGGCTTGTCTGTGCTTCAGAATCCCAGGAGGTTTTCCCGAACAATGTGCTTTCCTGGCAGATCATTTTGCTGCTTGTTGTGCATTTATTCCCCACTGTGGAATGCTCTAAGACCACTATAGTTCACATCTGCAGCAAGAGAGTAGGCTAGGCTGCTCTGCCCTGGTGAGTTTTTAAATATCCATTTTATATTGGGGTAGGGTTCTTCAACCCTTTTTTCTATCTTTTTTTCTTTTTCAAGTTTCGGTGCAAAACTGACAAATGTATTCCATTCTGGTGGAAATGTGACACTGTGGATGACTGTGGCGATGGATCTGATGAACCTGATGACTGTCGTGAGTACATTGGTGAATGTGGGAATTTAGAATTTAGAGCTCCTTAAATCCCAGACCTTGAAAACTGAAGTGAGACCTTAAGTATTATCTTCTGATACTTTTACAAAATCTTTAAAAATACAACAAAAATTGTTACATTGTAACAAATGTAACTATTACATTTAGAATGACATCATCAGCAATTTGTGTTAGCGTTTGTTTTAAATTTTCTTACTTGCAGAAAATTTACACTTCTCATGTAATAGGGACATGTATAAGTAACATTCAGCATGATTTTGACTGGATATATCACCAAATTAGAAGGAAAAATGGGCAAGTTTGCAGAATGCCAATCAATAACTAAAATCTTACCTTTAAAGGATTAATCTTTGTCAGTATTAAAATGCTGAACATTCCTTAAAAGTGAGATTTTTCCAATATAAATCATTCGTTTGTTCTACTAATCATTTAGTATGCTCTTAGGTATAGCCTTAAAATAACTACCAATTATACTTTGACTCAAACTGTGATTGGCATGGTTAGGTGCCAGATACATACATACACAGAGATATGTATATAATATACATGTATATATGTACATATATGGCATATGTATATGTACGTATATGTGTATATACATTTAGCTATCCTTGGTAACCTTGGTTGTAATGAACAATCAGTAAACTTATTCTTGATAGTCTTTTATAGTTCACTCCACGGGTCACTCCAATACTGTCCTGTCAAGTTGAAGATGCTTATAGTCAATCATGATAATTTCCTCAAATCTCAGTGGATAGTTGCCATGATTGGCCTTGACAGTTGAGTTCAAAATCCTTAGGCTTACACTAAAGAAAAACTAAGTAAAAGCTAGTTACTTTCTGCTGTAGAACTTTCTACCACATAATTACAAAACTGTTCTAAACTTAGGGTCTCTAGATAGTTACTTAGATGAGATGTATTCCATCTCTCTGGTCACTACCAAGTGCATAAAACATTTGAAGTTGTTTATTTATATCTTTGAAAGCAGGTAATAATATATTCAAGGAAAAAGGAAAAAAGTTACACAAGTCATTGTTTTTCTAATATTCTTTTTATGTTTTTGAAAGGTCCATTGGTCTTTGATTTTTTTAGTATAGTTTTTGCTTTCACTTGGATAGACAATGTATATAAGTAGTTTCTGTATGAAGTAAGTATACTATTATGCCTGAATTATATTTGAATTAAAAGGACTATCAAAGGAACAAGAAATTGTATTGGTGACCAACTGAGATTTACTCATTAAAAGAAAGTTCCTCTTTTCCCTGCAATAAAGTAAACTTTCAACAATATAATAAATAACATAAATACAACTTACTGTGTAATTTATAGAAATAAAGAAGAATGAATGTGTTAAATGAATCCTCACATTAAGATGACTTCTCCTGCCCAGATTCATTAAAGTGTTCTCTGAGGAAATACCACCATACTGACTACAGACAGTCAGTGGCTCCCAATTCTTTCCCTTCTAAACTATCTGCAGCTCCTGAGCTCTAACTTTAATCTTGACTGGAGTATCGTGCTGTAACCATACTGATATAAAAAGTTAACCAAAGATTTTCATATTTACACACTTTCAAACTATATGGTGAACAAATATAACCTTAATGTCTTTTAAGGGGAAGCAAAGAGACATCTGGTATCTAAGAGTCTCTGTATCATCCTTATCCTGGTTAAATACCAGTACTACATGTTTGTATTGGTGACATTATCTCTGTGATCTTTTCAACCGGTTAACAGCACTGAACATCTATAAGCATGAAGCTTTATTTTGAGAGTTATGGTGAGGTGGAAAGTGATGTACATGAGTCTGTAGAGTGTTTAGAATTCATTTTTGTGTGGCTGCATCATCAAAATTTGCAGGGACTAAGTTACTGACCATCCTTATAATTTCATCTAAAAAGGCGGGAAAGCTTAAACCCAGTTTCACATACTTGCAAACTTCAATAATGTTATTTAAACAAATGTGGTTAAGAGTGACGCATCATGAATTCTCTGGCATCCTGCTTTAATTGCATTTTCTATGATGCTCTAGTGCACCAAGGATGGTTCTAGAGATCTATTTAAAGGTCAGATAGGCTTCCCATGTAGTTTCCAGGCATTGAAACGCCTCTGATAGTTAGAACTCCTCTTATGGGAAGGTTGTTTTGGTAGCAAAGGAGCATTCAAGAAAATCATATATGAAGCAAAATGAAATAGAGGAAATGCACACAGTTAAAATGTGAGAAATTAAGTATTACACAGTTTCAACACTTAGTGTGGTTTAACTAACAAATGTTATAGATTGAAGTTAAATGACTTTCAACATTTTAGAACTCACTTCTATGGAAGTCGAGCATATATTGAGTTATTTTTTTAATGTTAAGGAAATTTTTACTTAATATTGTAAATATAAAATCAATTTCCCAAAGAAAGTTTAACATATCACTTATTAATATTTGGTTGGCTTCACTGAACTACATACATTAGGATCATTAGTCAAAAAGTGTTTTATTACAAGCAACATAGTTTATGAGAAGACTCAGAGTCAGATCTAGGTCTAATTTCCATATCTGGCACTTGAAACTTGTACATTCTTGGGTGAGTTATTAATATCCATGAGACCTAGTTTCCTCATTTATAAAATGGTCATGGTGATATTGAGGTGAGAAGGTTATGATGTGATTCAGTTAGTAGCTCTATGTGAAAGGGTCTCACCCAGTGTCTGATAGAGAGCAGATATTCAACAGATCCTACTTTATTATGATGATTATTGTTATTATTTCATACATCAAGAATATGGCAAAAAATGCATTATCATCTGGGATTTCTTACTGTTAATTTGTGAAATGTAATCTGAATTGCTCATAACCTAGTTGTACTGTCCATCTGAATCCAGTAGCTCTCTACGTATAAGTCATTCACGTTGTACTCTAGGATACGTTTAATATAATGAAATAATAAATATCTATAATGTTAAAAAAGCTCTATTTAAGAGGTCATAAGCGAAGCTTGGCATTCGATGATACCAGTGTGTTTTCTCCCCTAGCTGAATTTAAATGTCAGCCAGGCAGGTTTCAGTGTGGCACTGGGCTCTGTGCTCTGCCTGCTTTCATCTGTGATGGAGAGAATGACTGTGGAGACAATTCTGATGAACTCAACTGTGGTAGGTGATTAAATTCTTAACCGAGGAACATAAATCTCATTCTTACCTGATTTTGTCTGCACCAATTTAAATGTAGACACAGTTTTCAGCACCGATTTTGTTGTCGTTCTTCTTTCTTTCTTTTAGACACCCATGTCTGCCTGTCAGGTCAGTTCAAGTGTACAAAGAACCAAAAATGTATCCCGGTAAACCTCAGATGTAATGGACAAGATGACTGTGGGGATGAGGAAGATGAAAGGGATTGTCGTAAGTTGCCTCAGAATGTTCCATCTTGTCTTACTTCTGAGTCTCAACTGACATTGGTCTAAAATTTTTTAGAGTAGAAAAACGTAACAGCAATTATGGACATATACTTCCAAATTGGTACCTCTGGGGATGGGTTACTTAAGAAGCTCCCTATAAAGGATATAGAGAAAATTAAAACATGGGTGGTCTCTAATTACATACCTACCTGAAGATTATGGCAAACATGAAAGAAACAACATGCACTCATTCACATCATCCTTAAGAGAAGCAGCAAAGCCAACGTTACAGGTGACTATGGTGGTTTATTCATAAACTGATTTTTTTTTTGCCCACATTAAGCAGCTACAGATAATTTTCTTCTATTGATTAATTAGTTACTTGAAATCAACTCCATTAACTAGAGATTGCTTTTCCCCCCATAAAATGCATGTCGAATGTATGATGAGAAGATCTGAGCAAAATAACTTAACAAAATTATTTGTTGAAAACTGTAAATAACACTCTAATGTATCTTTGCAAGCTACTTCAAAGAACA